>NC_139988.1:23987624-24587624 GCF_964263955.1 Coregonus lavaretus
CTCAGAATTTTTATTTTTAATTTGGGTTAGATTTGGGGCTGTAATGCACACACACATACCATAGCACCAAAACACAGGCAGGTCAAAGAAACAAAGTGGGTTTCCCAGATGCATTCAGTTGTTTCAGGCAACCCCTCCCACAAAACACACACACACACAGCAGTATGCTATAGGATCTGGGGTGTACCTAACAGGAATGGAATGCAGTGAGCTTTTGCACATTCGGCCTGAGGGGCTGTGTGGATGGTAATGTGTACTGTACTGTGCTGAACTGTAGTGTGTGTGTGTACATGAGGGTCTGGGTGAGAGAAAAAGAGAGAGGGAGAGAAAGAGGGGGGTCAGAGAGAATTAGTGTATGTGAGGTCAGAGAGGTGAAAGGTTCCACGTGGAAGAGATTTGTGATGGTCTGTGATTAACAGTGTATAGAATGTGTGTGTGTGCGTGAGGGTCTGGGTGGATTGCTGGCATTGGTATTAACCTGGGGGAGAATTTCTTCATCCCCTCTCTCTCTCTTTCGCACGCATGCACACACACACACACACACACACAGTCTGTCTGGTCTAGGTTTGTTTTACTATCCTTATGCGAACCAAACAATTTCTTCCCATTCAAAATATTTTTTTCCCTAACCTCTAACCCTAACCTTAACTCCAAACCCCTATACCTAACCCCTAACCCTAATTGTAACCCTAAACCTAACCCCTAAGCCTAAAATATATTTTTTCCTTGTGGGGACCAGCTAAATGTCCCAATTTGTCAGAATTTTCCTTGTTTTACTATCGTTGTGAGGACTTCTGGTCCCCACAAGGATAGTAAAACCAAACACCCACACACACACACGGTTCCCATTCCCTTTATACCTTATGTTTAGTCTAGGGCTCGTTTCCAGGAAAGAGGCGCTTTAATTGAGTAGAATTTTTACGGCTTGCCTGGTGTGACTGTGTGTGTGTGTGTGTGTGTGTGTGTGTGTGTGAGAGAGAGAGAGAGAGGAAAGAGAAGAGAGCAGAAACAACAACATCAACCCACAAAACACACACACTGTGCCCAAGTCATTTATTTGTGTCATTCTGTCTGCTCTTTTTTCTAGTTTCGGTTCCTCTGTTTCCTGTCTTCTTCCCGGTAACCGATGATGAGGAATGTGTGTGTGTGTGTCAGATGAGCAACACAAGCACGACTGACGTACACAGACCAACAAGCAGGAACAATCAGCCTTCCTTCCTAAAACACACCAAAATAACCCTGAAGCGAGAATACACACACGCACGCAGGCACGCACAAACAAGCTCACGCTCTCTACACAGGCCGGTTAATAGTGACTAACTTTATTTTTCCCTAAAGTATCTGGATAATGCTGATGGAATCTACACTAGCGGTCAAAATATTTAGAACACCTACTCATTCAAGGGTTTTTCTTTATTTTTTTTACTATTTTCTACATTGCAGAATAATAGTGAAGAAATCAACGATGAAATAACACATATGGAATCATGTAGTATCCGGAAAAGTGTTAAACAAATCAAAATATATTTTATATTTGAGATTCTTCAAATAGCCACCCTTTGCCTTGATGACAGCTTTGCACACTCTTGGCATTCTCTCAACCAGCTTCATGAGGTAGTCACCTGGACTGCATTTCAATTAACAGGTGTGCCTTCTTAAAAGTTAATTTGTGGAATTTCTTTCCTTCTTAATGCGTTTCAGCCAATCAGTTGTGTTGTGACAAGGTAGGGTGTATACAGAAGATAGCCCTGTTTGGTAAAAGAGTAAATTTTATGGCTAGAACAGCTCAAATAAGCAAAGAGAAACGACAGTCCATCATTACATTAAGACATGAAGGTCAGTCAATATGGAACATTTCAAGTGCAGTCGCAAAAACCATCAAGCGTTATGATGAAACTGGCTCTCATGAGGACCGCCACAGGAATGGAAGACCCTGAGTTACCTCTGCTGCAGAGGATAAGTTCATTAGAGTTACCAGCCTCAGAAATTGCAGCCCAAATAAATGCATCACAGAGTTCAAGTAACAGACACATCTCAACATCAACTGTTTAGAGGAGACTGTGTGAATTAGGCCTTCATGGTCGAATTGCTGCAAAGAAACCACTACCAAAGGACACCAATAATAAGAAAAGACTTGCTTGGGCCAAGAAACACGAGCAATGGACATTAGACCGTTGGAAATGTGTCCTTTGGTCTGGAGTCCAAATTTGAGATTTTTGGTTCCAACCGCTGTGTCTTTGTGAGACGCGGTGTGGGTGAACGGATGATCTCCGCAGGTGTATTTCCCACCGTAAAGCATGGAGGAGGAGGTGTGGCGGTGCGGCGGTGCTTTGCTGGTGACACTGTGTGATTTATTTAGAATTCAAGGCACACTTAACCAGCATGGCTACCACAGCATTCTGCAGCGATACGCCATCCCATCTGGTTTGGGCTTAGTGGGACTATCATTTGTTTTTCAACAGGACAATGACCCAACACACCTCCAGGCTGTGTAAGGGCTATTTGACCAAGATGGAGAGTGATGGAGTGCTTCATCAGATGACCTGGGCTCCACAATCCCCCGACCTCAACCCAATTACATTTACATTTACATTTTAGTCATTTAGCAGACGCTATTATCCAGAGCGACTTACAGTTAGTGAATACATATTTTTTTTATTTATACTGGCCCCCCGTGGGAATCGAACCCACAACCCTGGCGTTGCAAACGCCATGCTCTATCAACTGAGCTACATCCCTGCCGGCCATTCCCTCCCCTACCCTGGACGACGCTGGGCCAATTGTGCGCCGCCCATGAGTCTCCCGGTCGCGGCCGGCTGCGACAGAGCCTGGATTCGAACCAGGATCTAGTGGCACAGTTAGCACTGCGATGCAGTGCCTTAGACCACTGCGCCACTCAGGAGTACAATTGAGATGGTTTGGGATGAGTTGGACCGCAGAGTGAAGGAAAAGCAGCCAACAAGTGCTCAGCATATGTGGGAACTCCTTCAAGACTGTTGGAAAAGCATTCCAGGTGAAGCTGGTTGAGAGAATGCCAAGAGTGTGCAAAGCTGTCATCAAGGCAAAGGGTGGCTATTTGAAGAATCTCAAATAAAAAATATATTTGGATTTGTTTAACACTTTTTTGGTTACTACATGATTCCATATGTGTTATTTCATAGTTTTGATGTCTTCACTATTATTCTACAATGTAGAAAATAGTAAAAACAAAGAACAACCCTTGAATGAGTAGGTGTTCTAAAACTTTTGACCGGTAGTGTAGGTTAGAGTCTATGGCTGAGAGAATCTCTACTTCTCTCTTCCCCTCACAACTACTGGGCTGGAACAAAACCCTGCAGAGGTTAGCTCTCCAGGAGGAGGGTTGGACACCCTCCCATTCTACACATTCCACCATGTAGCTGCACGGATATATACAGTAATCTATCCCTAACATCCAGTGCTTGACTTGGACTGAAATAGGTGCCAGTACTTAATGTGGGTGCCTGTACTGTTTATATTTAGGTGCAGGAGCTCCACAATACTTTTGAACCAATATTCTATAAGAGGAACAGGAGCTCAAGCAGTAGAACATTTGAGGTGCCGGTACTCATTTTACATTTACATTTTAGTCATTTAGCAGATGCTCTTATCCAGAGCGACTTACAGTTAGTGAGTGCATACATTTTCATACTCAGCTCTGGTGAGCTCCTGCCCAAGTCAACTACTGCTAACATCTTATGTCATTCATACAGTATCAATACATGGCTGAATCCTTTAAATGCCTATACTGTGGTATGTAACAGAGTCCTTATTCAGCCGACCAGGGACTCAAACCCATATTCAAAACACGTCAACCGTGTTTCTATGCTGGCATGCCCAGGAATATGTGGGCTGGGGAAGATTAATCCCCCATGAAACTATGAATCTGGGCCTCACTATGGGGTTCCAGTAAAGGGTCTTAGTTAGCTGATCAGTTCTGACGGGAAATCCGTTTGGTTGGTTGATCAGTTCTGACGGGAAAGCCGTTTGGTTGGCCGATCAGCAGTCCCTCAGTCACAGCCGGTTCTGATAATGTAGGAGAGGGATTCCAGGAATCTGGACTTACCGTCCGCAACATTCCATCACTCACAGCACAACATCAGCAGAGAGAGGGAGGAAGAGGGGAGAGGGGAGAGGAGTGGAAGGGGGATGGAGAGAGAGAGGGATAGAGAGAGAGGGGGGAGGGGGGTGGAGGGGAAAGAGAGGGGATACAAAGAGACAGATCAATGTAGATCACATGGGATGCATATTCAGTTGGTCATATGCATGCTTTGTACAGGACTGTACAGGATTTCCATATATAGTGAACAGAAATATAAATGCAACATGCAACAATTTGAAGTTACAGTTCATATAAGGAAATCAGTCAATTGAAATAAATAAATTAGGCCCTAATCTATGGATTTCACTTGTCTTGGCAGGGGTGCAGCCATGGGTGGGCCTGGGAGGGCATAGGCCCACCCAATTGGGAGCCAGGCCCAGCCAATCAGAATGGGTTTTTCCCCACAAAAGGGCTTTAATTCAGACATAAATACTCCTCCATTTCATCAGCTGTCTGGGTGGCTGGTCTCAGATGATCCCGCAGGTGAAGAAGCTGGATGTGGAGGTCCTGGGCTGGCGTGGTTACACGTGGTCTGCGGTTGTGAGGCCTGTTGGACATACTGCCAAATTCTCAAAAAAGACATTGTAAGGGGACAGTATAACAAATCTGTATAATCTGCACGCTAAGCAGCATGGATGGTTTTTGTGTGTGTGTGTGGGGTGCATGTGTGTATGTGTTTGTGTTTGTGATCCAAACATTCCCTGTCAATAACCATCTAATTAAGATATTCCCGCTACAGTGGACTTCAATTGGTTCCACACCTTTAGGCTACCAAATACTTGCCTGGAGCCATGCACTACTGCCTCATCTCAACAGTGTCATTATCACTGTTTTGACTTTATGTTTTTTTACCCCATATGTAACTCTGTGTTGTTGTTTTTATCGCACTGCTTTGCTTTATCTTGGCCAGGTCGCAGTTGTAAATGAGAACTTGGCTTACCTGGTTAAATAAAAGTTAAATAAAATAAAAAAATTAAAATGAGACAATCTAACTACTGGTACTGAAAATAGTAATCTCTTTCTCCACCAGTTTACATACCAGTTGGTTTGTTGGTTTATCAGCTATGGTACGCCTGTGGAATGTGTGTGTGTGTGTGTGTGTTTGTGGATGCATTAACCTTCCTGTAAGTGTAAATGGACTGGTCCCCCACACCCCCTCTCTTTACTGTGAGGGATGTCATTCATTCCCCCCTCCCCTTAACACACGCACACACGCACACACGCACACACACACACACACACACACACACACACACACATTACTGTGGGATGTCATTTGCTCCCAGGAGGAATAACACAGTGTCTGTTTCCAGCAGAGGAGAGAACATCACCTGACCCTCTGAGAGCCAATCAGGGAGCAGTATGGAGACTGAGCCCCCAGTACAGCTGCTTTATAGGCCTCCACTTCAGAGAAGTCACATGACTTACCAGAGAGAGAGAATTGAATTGAATTGAGAGAGAGAGAAGGGGGGAGAGAGAGGGTGCTAGCTGTAGAGAGAGGAGAATTGAAAAGGGGTCAAATGGGGGAAAGGGGGACAAGGGGAGAAGAGAGAAAGAGGGGGAGAAAAGAGGGAAAGAGGGGGAGGACATGGAGAAACAGGGGTAGATGCTGGAAGGTAAGAATGGGTATTTGAAATGACTTCAGTATTAAAATAATATAATGATATTTCTTTGGATATCCGGATAGTCAAAATACAGTACGTGTTTTAAAGAAAACATTATTTTTTAACTTCAATGGAGACTCGAGAGAGAGTCGGTGCGCTGCGCTCTGCCAGTCTGTGTGTGGCATGGAGGGAGAGAAAGAGAAAGTAGCCAAACTGACTCATGCTAGTTAGACAAACTTGTTGCTGCCATAGGTTATCTATCATACCATCTGGTAGTGCCAACTCAGTGGCCTTCTGGTTAGAGTGTCCGCCCTGAGATTGGAAGGTAGTGAGTGTGATCCATGGCCGAGTCACACCAAAGATTTTAAAAACGGGACCTGATGAGTCTCTGCTTGGCACTCAGCATTAAGGAGATAGATTGGGGGTAACGGCCCTGTGATAGACTAGTGTCCTGGCCAGGGGGTGTACTTGTACATCAAGCTGCCTCATGCCACAGAAACAGGAGATAGGCTCCTGCCCTGTAAGCCATTCTGGCTCGTGCAAGCATACTTACATCTGGTAGTGCCTGTCATGACTGCATCAAATTGTTGTAAGGCTAATTGAGACTATTATGCTGCACTCCCTGTCTATTGTCTACAACAACACAATTCATATGAAACAACAACCTACCTGTTGATTCATCATTGTAGCCTACTCCTTCTCAGTTAGCCAAGTTAATTACGTAACTTTAATTCCATTTTGCATTGATTAGAAATCTCCCTCACTTGCTACACATGGAGTCTCTGACTGTAGCACCGTTTTGATTGACCGACAATAACAACAAGCTACAAACGGCTGTTTTATGAAAATGTTGAATGTCCTTGTAGGCTATGTAGCAAAGTCACATAGATCATTATATAATATTTTAGACAAAGCCTGAAAAAAAAAGAAGATACTAACGTCCGTTCGGATATTCGAATAACAGTGCCCATCCCTACTGGAAGGCTTGTACTCCTACTTTATAAACATAGGGATGAGTGAAATAAATAATGAATGAAAGAACAAGTGCAACCTGACCGCTGTAGAGAAGGCCTTTGGGACTGAATGTAATCCACTTAACAGAGAGATTCTCTCTCTCTCTCTCTCTATCTAAGTACAGTGAAAAGCTTAACTTGAAAGCTAAAAACACGAGAAATAAGGTAGAGAGGTTGTCACTGGCAGAAAGAGGGGCCAGCGAGACCTTGTGGGATCTGCTGGTGAAGCGAGAAAGGTGAGAATCTGTCAAGGCTCACATAGAATTATGTGATTATGAGCAGCAGTAGTTCCTGATTTTGGGGTTTGGTCATTGATTATTTGGACGAATCAGCATTGGGCGAAGGTGGTGCTTAAACTGGTGCGATGATTTTCAAACCTATGTGGATGAAAAACGGTTTCCACTAGATTCCACAGACACAAAGTCAAAATTGGCTATGTCGTAAAAATTGATGAAAACAACAAATGTAGTTTTAGCCATGATAAATGTGGGTGAAATTAGTTCGAAGGGAGGGGTTTGGCTGAGAGTTTCCATTTGCGAGAGAGCAGACTGAGCATCCTTCCTTTGTGCAAAGGCAATCACAATTGTTAATGGCATTCCCCCCAGAAGTAAAACAGGAAATGACAAACTTTCGTGAGAGAATTTTACTTCTGGGTAACCGAGATTAGGTGGAGGAAGAGCCAGGGCGGCCATCGAGAGGGAATGGTGAGCCGGCTGGGCTGTGGCCAGCAGTGAAAATTGGAACATTGAGGCAATCGTCTCACTGAACTGAGAGAAGGTCACAGCTATCAGGAATAGGGGCCGAGCCACAGCTGGAGCAGCAGGCACATTTAGCTGGCTGAGCGGTCGTCGCTGGCAGAGAAGAAGGTGAGGCACTGCAGGGGTGGCGGTCACAGGACCAGTGGCAAAGATGGAGGGGTACAGGAAGCAGTATGCTAAGAGCGATAGGCCGTTACTGGCAGAGAGGGTGGGTGAGCCACTGCCGGAGCAGCGGTCATGGTTCCAGTGGGGCTGGAGAGAAAATAAGTGAGGCAAGGGAACTAGAGCAGCCACTGGATGCAGGGAGTGCACTGCTGGCGTGGAGGAAACAGGGGCAGTGAGAGAGAGCCGGGGAGATAGGGGAGAGGGACGTGTACCTTTGTCAGGTATTAGAGAGAGAAAGCCGGCCTGCTGGGCCGTTGGGGGGGAGCTGTAGCTGCAGGGACTTAGGCTGTGTTGGATGCCAAGTTGTAATCTGAGGCTGGGAGAGAAGCCAGGTACAGAGCTGGTTTGGGGGCCTGGGTCGAAGACTTTGAGGCCTGATCTGAGGCTTGGAGGTCAAGATGGTAGATGGTGGTGTTGGAATGAATATGCAGCAGTGGAGGCAGCAGGGGATGTCGTAATGGCGGCCCTCTGGTGTTTGGTGTCAACATGGGTGGAGGTGGATGTGGTTGTGGTCCCGGCAGGAGGTGCAGCCATAGTCAACCGACCAGAGAGAGGGAAAAGTAGTTTAGTGGAAGAAAAGGGGCACGAGGGAGAGGGCAAAATAACGAGAGAACAATCATGGCTGGACGGACGCCATGCAATGACATGAAGATGGCATTTCTAGAGTGAGAAGGCTGGTCTGCAGGATGACAGGATGTGGCCAATATATGGTGAATTTGCAACAAACTGATGCAATCTGATACTATGATACAAGCTTTAATTAATGGCATAATGAAGAGTGCCAAGCAGTTTTTATCAATTACTCTTGACGTGAATGGAAATTCATACGGAACGTATTGAACATCTATTACTGTACCGGTGATGGTTGAAGCGATGTTTGGTGGAGCGGGGCATGCGGCTTGCATGTGGCCGGGAGATGCGCTGGTGCGTTCGGTGAAGCAGGGCCGTTGAAAGTCGGGAAATACGCTCAGGAACTGAGCACACTGGGAATGGACCTCGGAGCTGGCCAGCTTGGCGGAGAGGAAATGTTGTGAAAGCATGTACACTATATACACACACAGAGGTATGTGGACACCCCTTTAAATTAGTGGATTCGGATATTTCAGCCACACCCGTTCCTGACAGGTGTATAAAATCGAGCACACAGCCATACAATCTCCATAGACAAACATTGGCAGTAGAATGGCCTTACTGAAGAGCTCAGTGACTTTCAACGTGGCACCGCCATAGGATGCCACCTTTCCAATAAGTCAGTTTGTCAAATTTCTGCCCTACTAGAGCTTCCCCGGTCAACTGTAAGTGCTGTTATTGTGAAGCAGAAACATCTAGGAGCAACAACGTCTCAGCCGCAAAGTGGTAGGCCACACAAGCTCACAGAACGGGCCCGCCGAGTGCTGAAGCGCGTAGTGTTTAAAAATTGTCTGTCCTCGGTTGCAACACTCACTACAGAGTTCCGAACTGCCTCTGGAAGCAACATCAGCACAAGAAGTGTTCGTTGGGAGCTTCATGAAATGGGTTTCCATGGCTGAGCAGGCACACACAAGCCTAAGATCACATATATAAAGTACATTCGGAAAGTATTCAGACCCCTTGACTTTTTCCACATTTTGTTACGTTACAGCCTTTTTGTAAAATTGATTAAATTGTTTGTTTTTTTCCTCATCAATCTAAATAAAAAACTGAAATATCACATTTACATAAGTATTCAGACCTTTTACTCAGTACTTTGTTGAAGCACCTTTGGCAGCGATTACAGCCTTGAGTCTTCTTGGGTATGACGCTACAAGCTTGGCGCACCTGTATTTGGGGAGATTCACCCATTCTTCTCTGCAGATCCTCTCAAGTTCTGTCAGGTTGGATGGGGATCGTCGCTGCACAGCTATTTTCAGGTCTCTCCAGAGATGTTCGATCGGGTTCAAGTCCGGGCTCTGGCTGGGCCACTCAAGGACATTCAGAGAGTTGTCCCGAAGCCACTCCTGCACTCGGCAAGACGGAGCTGCTCTTCCTCCCGGGGAAGGACTGCCCGTTCCATGATCTCGCCATCACGGTTGACAACTCCGTTGTGTCCTCCTCCCAGAGTGCAAAGAGCCTTGGCGTGACCCTGGACAACACCCTGTCGTTCTCCGCTAACATCAAGGCGGTGACCCGATCATGTAGGTTCATGCTCTACAACATTCGGAGAGTACGACCCTGCCTTACACAGGAAGCGGCACAGGTCCTAATCCAGGCACTTGTCATCTCCCGTCTGGATTACTGCAACTCACTGTTGGCTGGGTTCCCTGCCTGTGCCGTTAAACCCCTACAACTCATCCAGAATGCCGCAGCCCGTCTGGTGTTCAACCTTCCCAAGTTCTCTCACGTCACCCCGCTCCTCCGCACACTCCACTGGCTTCCAGTTGAAGCTCGCATCTGCTACAAGACCATGGTGCTTGCCTACGGAGTTGTGAGGGGAACGGCACCTCCGTACCTTCAGGCTCTGATCAGTCCCTACACCCAAACGAGGGCATTGCGTTCATCCACCTCTGGCCTGCTGGCCCCCCTACCTCTGCGGAAGCACAGTTCCCGCTCAGCCCAGTCAAAACTGTTCGCTGCTCTGGCACCCCAATGGTGGAACAAGCTCCCTCACGACGCCAGGACAGCGGAGTCACACACCACCTTCCGGAGACACTTGAAACCCCACCTCTTTAAGGAATACCTGGGATAGGGTAAAGTAATCCTTCTACCCCCCCCCCCCCGCCCCCAAAAAAAAAACATATTGTAAAGTGGTTATCCCACTGGCTATAAGGTGAATGCACCAATTTGTAAGTCGCTCTGGATAAGAGCGTCTGCTAAATGACGTAAATGTAAATGTAATGTCTTGGCTGTGTGCTTAGGGTCGTTGTCCTGTTGGAAGGTGAACCTTCGCCCCAGTCTGAGGTCCTGAGTGCTCTGGAGCAGGTCTTCATCAAATATCTCTCTGTACTTTGCTCCGTTCATCTTTCCCTCGATTCTGATTAGTCTCCTAGTCCCTGCCGCTGAAAAACATCCCCACAGCATGATGCTACCAACATCATGCTTCCTCGTAGGGATGGTGCCAGGTTTCCTCCAGACGTGACACTTGGCATTCAGGACAAAGAGTTCAATCTTGGTTTCATCAGACCAGAGAATCTTGTTTCTCATGGTCTGAGAGTCCTTAAGGTGCCTTTTTGGCAAACTCCAAGCAGGCTGTCATGTGCTTTTTACTGAGGAGGGGCTTCCGTCTGGCCACTCTACAATATTGGTGGAGTGATGCAGAGATGGTTGTCCTTCTGGAAGGTTCTCCCATCTCCACAGAGGAACTCTGGAGCTCTGTCAGAGTGACCATCGGGTTCTCGGTCACCTCCCTGACCAAGGCCTTTCTCCCCCGATTGCTCAGTTTGACCGGGCGGACAGCTCTAGGAAGAGTCTTGGTGGTTCCAAACCTCCATTTAAGAATGATGGAGGCCACTGTGTTCTTGGGGACCTTCAATGCTGCAGAAATGTTTTGGTACCCTTCCCCAGATCTGTGTGTCACGCCCTGACATAGAGATCTCTAGTTGATTTGGTCAGGGTGTGAATATCTATGTGTAGATCTAGAATGTGTAGATCTATGTTGGCCGGGTGTGGTTCCCAATCAGAGGCAGCTGTCGATCGTTGTCTCTGATTGGGGATCATACTTAGGCAGCCATGTTGCCTACCTCAGTTGTGGGATCTTGTTTCTGTTTGGCGTGTTTGATGTTTAGCCGCTTGAACTTCACGTTCTGTTGGATTTTGTTATTTTGTCGGTGTTTATATAATAAACGACTATGTACGCATACCACGCTGCACCTTGGTCCGATCCTTTACTCAACGAACGTGACACTGTGCCTCAACACAATCCTGTTTCTGAGCTCTAAGGACAATTCCTTCGACCTCATGGCTTGGTTGATGTTCTGAAATGCACTGTCAACTGTGAGACCTTATATAGACAGGTGTGTGCCTTTCAAAATTATGTCCAACCAATTGAATTTACCACAGGTGGACTCCAATCAAGTTGTAGAAACATCTCAAGGATGATCAATGGAAAGAGGATGCACCTGAGCTCAATTTCAAGTTTCATAGCAAATTGTCTGAATACTTATGTAAATAAGTGTTTATTCTTTTATTTATTTTTATACATTTGCAAACATTTCTAAAAACCTGTTTTCGCTTTGTCATTATGGGGTATTGTATGTAGATTGATGAGGAAAAAAGTTAATTTAATCAATTTTAGAATAAGGCTGTAACATAACAAGATGTGGAAAAGGTCAAGGAGTCCTTTCCGAATGCATTGTATACAGTGGGGGAAAAAAGTATTTAGTCAGCCACCAATTGTGCAAGTTCTCCCACTTAAAAAGATGAGAGAGGCCTGTAATTTTCATCATAGGTACACGTCAACTATGACAGACAAATTGAGGAAAAAAAATCCAGAAAATCACATTGTAGGATTTTTTATGAATTTATTTGCAAATTATGGTGGAAAATAAGTATTTGGTCACCTACAAACAAGCAAGATTTCTGGCTCTCACAGACCTGTAACTTCTTCTTTAAGAGGCTCCTCTGTCCTCCACTCGTTACCTGTATTAATGACACCTGTTTGAACTTGTTATCAGTATAAAAGACACCTGTCCACAACCTCAAACAGTCACACTCCAAACTCCACTATGGCCAAGACCAAAGAGCAGTCAAAGGACACCATAAACAAAATTGTAGACCTGCACCAGGCTGGGAAGACTGAATCTGCAATAGGTAAGCAGCTTGGTTTGAAGAAATCAACTGTGGGAGCAATTATTAGGAAATGGAAGACATACAAGACCACTGATAATCTCCCTCGATCTGGGGCTCCACGCAAGATCTCACCCTGTGGGGTCAAAATGATCACAAGAACGGTGAGCAAAAATACCAGAACCACACGGGGGGACCTAGTGAATGACCTGCAGAGAGCTGGGACCAAAGTAACAAAGCCTACCATCAGTAACACACTACGCCGCCAGGGACTCAAATCCTGCAGTGCCAGACGTGTCCCCCTGCTTAAGCCAGTACATGTCCAGGCCCGTCTGAAGTTTGCTAGAGTTCATTTGGATGATCCAGAAGAGGATTGGGAGAATGTCATATGGTCAGATGAAACCAAAATAGAACTTTTTGGTAAAAACTCAACTCGTCGTGTTTGGAGGACAAAGAATGCTGAGTTGCATCCAAAGAACACCATACCTACTGTGAAGCATGGGGGTGGAAACATCATGCTTTGGGGCTGTTTTTCTGCAAAGGGACCAGGACGACTGATCCGTGTAAAGGAAAGAATGAATGGGGCCATGTATCATGAGATTTTGAGTGAAAACCTCCTTCCATCAGCAAGGGCATTGAAGATGAAACGTGGCTGGGTCTTTCAGCATGACAATGATCCCAAACACACCGCCCGGGCAACGAAGGAGTGGCTTCGTAAGAAGCATTTCAAGGTCCTGGAGTGGCCTAGCCAGTCTCCAGATCTCAACCCCATAGAAAATCTTTGGAGGGAGTTGAAAGTCTGTGTTCCCAGCGACAGCCCCAAAACATCACTGCTCTAGAGGAGATCTGCATGGAGGAATGGCCAAAATACCAGCAACAGTGTGTGAAAACCTTGTGAAGACTTACAGAAAACATTTGACCTGTGTCATTGCCAACAAAGGGTATATAACAAAGTATTGAGAAACTTTTGTTATTGACCAAATACTTATTTTCCACCATAATTTGCAAATAAATTCATTACAAATCCTACAATGTGATTTTCTGGAATTTTTTTTCTTCTAATTTTGTCTGTCATAGTTGACGTGTACCTATGATGAAAATTACAGGCCTCTCTCATCTTTTTAAGTGGGAGAACTTGCACAATTGGTGGCTGACTAAATACCTTTTCCCCCCCACTGTATATATATATTATTTTTTTTACAGTACCAGTCAAAAATTTGGACACACCTACTCATTCCAGGGCTTTTCTTTATTTTTACTATTTTCTACATTGTAGAATAATAGTGAAGACATCAAAACTATGAAATAACACATATGGAATCATGTAGTAACCAAAAAAGTGTTAAACAAATCAAAATGTATTTCATATTTGAGATTCTTCAAAATAGCCACCCTTTGCCTTGATGACAGCTTTACATACTCTTGGCATTCTCTCAACCAGCTTCACCTGGAATGATTTTCAAACAGTCTTGAAGGAGTTCCCACATATGCTGAGCACTTGTTGGCTGCTTTTCCTTCACTCTGCGGTCCAACTCATCCCAAACCATCTCAATTGGGTTGACGTCGGGTGATTGTGGAGGCCAGGTCATCTGATGCAGCACTCCATCACTCTCCTTCTTGGTCAAATCGCCCTTACACAGCCTGGAGGTGTGTTGGGTCATTGTCCTGTTGAAAAACAAATGATTGTCCCACTAAGCGCAAACCAGATGGGATGGCATATCGCTGCAGAATGCTGTGGCAGCCATGCTGGTTAAGTGTGTCTAGAATTCAAAATAAATCACTGACAGTGTCTCCAGCAAAGCACCCCCACACCATAACACCTCCTCCTCCATGTTTCATGGTGGGAACACACATGCGGATATCATCCGTTCACCTACTCAGCGGTTGGAACCAGAAATCTCAAATTTGGACTCATCAGACCAAAGGAAATTTTTCCACCGGTCTAATATCCATTGCTCGTGTTTCTTGGCCCAAGCAAGTCTCTTCTTTTTATTGGTGTCCTTTAGTAGTGGTTTCTTTGCAGCAATTTGACCATGAAGGCCTAATTCACACAGTCTCCTCTGAACAGTTGATGTTGAGATGAGTCTGTTACTTGAACTCTGTGAAGCATTTATTTAGGCTGCAATTTCTGAGTCTGGTAACTCTAATAATTGTATTATATTAATAAACGTATCCTCTGCAGCAGAGGTAACTCTGGGTCTTCCTTTCCTGTCGCACTTGAAGAAACTTTCAAAATTCTTGAAATGTTCCGTATTGACTGACCTTCATGTCTTAAAGTAATGATGGACTGTCGTTTCTCTTTGCTTATTTGAGCTGTTCTTGCCATACAATGGACTTGGTCTTATACCAAATTGGGCTATCTTCTGTATACCCCCCCTACCTTGTCACACCACAACTGATTGGCTGAAACACATTAAGAAGGGAAAAAAAAAACGTATGCATTAACTGTAAGTCGCTCTGGATAAGAGCGTCTGCTAAATGACTAAAATGTAAAAAAAATGTACTGTATGTGTTATTTGACTTGAGCACCAGAAGTAGAGCAATCTTTCCTTAAAAAAACCTTGCCCCATATGGAATTCGAACTCACAACCATTGCACCTGTCTTAGCGGACTGTGCCACCAATCAGTCATAATTATTTTAAAAAAATACAACCAATAGACAAGAGCACCATCGTCTTCGATTTATTTTTACGATAGATGTAGCTACGAATATAAACGTATTATCTTCCTGCATGTTTTTTTTTTTAAGCACATGGATGTGTATGAAACGGTAAGCAAAAACATGGAATTTTGTCATATATGTGGAAACGTGCCTTACTGCCTTTTGAATTTTGTGTAACGTCAGTAGCCTAGTCAAGGAAACATCATGCTAAATATATTGGCACACTCCACTTACCAAGACCATTAGTAACGAACTAAAACAAGCAGTTGGATGGTTTAACAATCTCCCTCTGGTGTCCAAGTTGACCTTTTTAACAAATGTGATTTGATCTAATTATCTGCTCAGCTGGCCGTCCTCAGCTTCATGGCTAATTTTACCAGGTTGGCCTTCGGGAAAAGCTAGCAGCCAACCTTTTAAGACCAATGGTTTAAACCAATGGTCTTAGCAAAAGTTCATGAGTATGGCCCCTGAATGACTTATTATGTAACTTTTCCAAGAGATGATCTTGTATCAACATTTCAAAGTAAACATTCAGGGTTAATTTTAAGGGCTCTCATTGAAATGCAGGACACATTTCCCTTTAGGGCAGTGACAAATGATGTGGTCGTCTGAATAATAAATATATTGTTTATTGTTGTTTTTGTTGTTCTTATTTAATGACATATAGTCAGTGCATTCAGAAAGTATTCAGACCCCTTGACTTTTTCCACATTTTGTTATGTTATAGCCTTATTCTAAAATCGATTAAATAAATGTCTTTCCTCATCAATCTACACTAAAACTGGCAGAGCATGGATTCGAAGCAGGATCTCTAATGTCACAGGTAGCATTGCGATGCGTTGCCTTAGACCACTGCGCCACTCGGGAGGCCATTAAATATAATTGTATGGTATTTTGTCATTGTATTTGGCAAGTTTTGCACGTCCCTTCTCACGTACACTCTCTCTCTCTCAAATCTCATTCTCCTCATCTACTTGAGTTAGATCGCCATCTTGAGGAGACATGCTCATGACTTCAGTGCAACCTACCAAAGGTATGCCACCCATACTTTAATTTCCACGTGATTGCCTTAATTGTCAGTGCTGCACACACATGTCCTCCTCTCTGCCATGTTCCCTGGCCTAATGTAGTATGAGGAAGATTGGTTAGGGAGAAACAATGGACATATGTCCCAAATGGCATCCTATTCCCTATGTAGTGCACTACATTTTACCAGAGCAGGATGTATCCCAAATGGTACCCTATTCCCTTTATAGTGCAATACTTTTTACCAGCGCCCATAGGGCTCTGGTCAAAAGTAGTGCACTACATAGGGAATAGGATGCCATTTTGGACGCATTCATAGTGTATTCAGAGCCATGGAAAAATGTGGTATTCTCTATGATGGGCTGTGTGGGATGTGATTGGCAATGTTCTTCTTGTTTTTTTTTCCTGCCTATTTAACATGCTGTTCTTGCTCACACAAGTACACATAACCCATAGGGTGGCTGAGAGACTGAGGAGAAACAAACAGTGATTAGGGAGGATTATGTGTTTTGTTTGTATTGGGCCTGTTGCTCTTCATAGGATCAGATAGGTTTCTACTGGCCGGATCAGGTTTCAACTGGTTGTTGATGTTGCCAGGCCTTGTAAGTACAGCCGTCAATTAATAAAATCTTGAGGGGCCATACTTGTGATCTTTTACTAACACCATTGCTTTAAACTATTGGTCTTAAATGGTTAACTGCTAGTTTTTCTCAAAGTCCAACCTGGCTAAATTAGCCATGATGCTGGGGCCGACCAGCTGAGCAGTTAATTATATCCAGTAACTAAATCCTTATCAGCCAGTTAAAATCGTTGAAGTAATTGGCCCTGATCCCAACACTTTCTCACTAAAGTTTCCTTACCATTAAGCCACTGACACGTTCTGATAATAAAATAAACTACATCACGTGCAAATATCTGTTTTGACTATTACCTCACAGTGTAAAATGCCTCGTTCCTGACTTCTATCACCACTTGTGATGTAAGTTCAAATCCCCCTAGGGTGAAATATTTTCCTTTGAAATGTGGATTCACATGCAGTGCAGTATTGTGTTGAGAAGAAAAGGGCAGTCATCACCTTGAAAATGAAAGATTAAATATTAATTTCATATGGAAATACGTCTTTCCTCAGCCTTGTTCAAATACACTGCTATGGCCTAATAATCATATTATAGTATATTACATATATTATATGGATTTGTTTACCTAAATGTAGGCCTACATCGATTTATATGCATTGTTCAAATTATCTACTTCATCACATTTGTGTTATTTGACTTGAGCACCAGCAGTAGAGCAATATTTCCTTAAAAAAACCTTGCCCCACATGGAATTCGAACTCACAACCATTGAACCTGTCTTAGCGGACTGTGCCACCAATCAGTGATAATTATTAGAAAAAAATACAACCAATAGACAAGAGCACCATCGTCTTCGATGTATTTTTACGATAGATGTAGCTATGAATACAAATGTATAATCTTCCTGCATGTTTTCCCCCTGTAAAAGCACATGGATGTGTATGAAACGGTAAGCAAAAACATGGAATTTTGTCATATATGTGGAAACGTGCCTTGCTGCCTTTTGAATTTTGTGTAACGTCAGTAGCCTAGTCAAGGAAACATCATGCTAAATATATTGACACACTCCACTTACCAAGACCATTAGTAAGTGGAGTGTGCCAGTTGATAGAGCATTGCGTTTGCAATGCCAGGGTTGTGGGTTCGGTTCCCATGGGGGACCAGTATAAAAATAAAAATAAAATGAAAAAAGTATGCACTCACTAACTGTAAGTCGCTCTGGATAAGAGCGTCTGCTAAATGACTAAAATGTAAATGTAACAAACTAAACCAAGCAGTTGGATGGTTTAACAATCTCCCTCTGGTGTCCAAGTTGACCTGTTTAACAAATGTGATTTGATGGTGGCTCTACCGTTTATGGTCTCTGATAGGTTGATTTGTTATTTAGGTACCTGATCTAATTATCTGCTCAGCTGGCCGTCCTCAGCTTCATGGCTAATTTTACCAGGTTGGCCTTCGGGAAAAGCTAGCAGCCAACCTTTTAAGACCAATGGTTTAAACCAATGGTCTTAGCAAAAGTTCATGAGTATGGCCCCTGAATGACTTATTATGTAACTTTTCCAAGAGATGATCTTGTATCAACATTTTAAAGTAAACATTCAGGGTTAATTTTAAGGGCTCTCATTGAAATGCAGGACATATTTCCCTTTAGGGCAGTGAAAAATTATGTGGTCATCTGAAGAATAAATATATTGTTTATTGTTGTTTTTGTTCTTATTTAATGACATATAGTCAGTGCATTCGGAAAGTTTTCAGACCCCTTGACTTTTTCCACATTTTGTCATGTTACAGCCTTATTCTAAAATTGATTAAATAAATGTATTTCCTCATCAATCTACACACAATACCCCATAATGACAAAGCAAAAACAGTTTTTTAGAAATAGCTTATTTACATCATTATTCAGACCCTTTGCTATGAGACTTGAAATGGAGCGCAGGTGCATCCTGTTTCCATTGATCATCCTTGAGATGTTTCTACAACTTGATTGGAGTCCACCTGTGGTCAATTCAATTGATTGGACATGATTTGGAAAGGCACACACCTGACTATATAAGGTCTCACAGTTTACAGTGCATGTCAGAGCAAAAACCAAGGCATGAGGTCGAAGGAATTGTCCTTAGAGTGCCGAGACAGGATTGTGTCGAGTACCAAAACATTTCTGCAGCATTGAAGGTCCCCAAGAACACAGTGGCCTCCATCATTCTTAAATGGAAGAAGTTTGGAACCACCAAGACTCTACCTAGAGCTGTCCGCCCGGCCAAACTGAGCAATCGGGGGAGAAAGGCATTAGTCAGGGAGGTGACCAAGAACCCGATGGTCACTCTGACAGAACTCCAGAGTTCCTTTCTGGAGATGGGAGAACCTTCCAGAAGGACAACCATCTCTGCAGCACTCCACCAATCAGGCCTTTACGGTAGAGTGGCCAGATGGAAGCCACACCTCAGTAAAAGTTTGCCAAAAGGCACCTAAAGGACTCTCAGACCATGAGAAACAAGATTCTCTGGTCTGATGAAACCAAGATTGAACTATTTTGCCTGAATGCCAAGCATCACGTCTGGAGGAAACGTGGCACCATCCCTACGGTGAAGCATGGTGGTGGCAGTGTAACCGGTGTGAAATGGCTAGATAGTTAGCGGTGCGCACTAGTAGCATTTCAATCTGTGACGTCACTTGCTCTGAGACCTTGAAGTAGTTGTTTCCCTTGCTCTGCAAGGGCCGCGGCTTTTGTGGAGCAATGGGTAACGGTGCTTCGAGGGTGACTGTTGTCGATATGTGCAGAGGGTCCCTGGTTCAAGCCCAGGTAGGGGCGAGGAGAGGGACGGAAGCAACACTGTTACAGCAGCATCATGCTGTGGGGATGTTTTTCAACGGCAGGGACTGGGAGACTAGTCAGGATCGAGGGAAAGATGAATGGAGCAAAGTACAGGGAGATCAATGAAAACCTGCTCCAGAGCACTCAGGACCTCAGACTGGGTGGAAGGTTCACCTTCCAACAGGACAACGACCCTAAGCACACATCCAAGACAACGCAGGAGTGGCTTTGGGACAAGTCTCTGAATGTCCTTGAGTGGCCCAGCCAGAGCCCGGACTTGAACCCGATCGAACATCTCTGGAGAGACCTGAAAATAGCTGTGCAGCGACGCTCCTCATCCAACCTGACAGTGCTTGAGAGGATCTGCAGAGAGGAATGGGAGAAACACCCCAAATACAAGTGTGTCAAGCTTGTAGAGTATACTCAAGAAGACTCAAGGCTGTAATCACTGCCAAAGGTGCTCCAACAAAGGACTGAGTAAAGGGTCTGAATACCTATGTAAACAAAGGCTTGCAGTTGGTGGCTATGAGATTAGATTGGAGACACTCACAGGGTTACAATCCCGACACACCAATGTCTTACCAATACACAACAACACACCAATGCTTAATCATAATGTGTGTGTTCCAAATGTCTATTCCCTATATAGTGCACTTTTTTTGACCAGGGCCCTTAGGGCTCTGGTCAATAGTAGGTCACTAAGTGGGGAATAGGGTGCCATTTGGAACACAGACAATGGGTAGGATTCTGTGAGTGTGTCGCTGGTTGGAGTACCGCCATGGGCAGAGAGCTAGGGTTATGGGGGTTAATGACAGCTATAATAACTGCCTATAATAACTGTCTCCCTGAGGAGCTCCACTCGAAAGTAGCACTAGATTCATGTTTAATTTAGTTGTGAAGGAGGAGTAGGCCTAGCCTAGATTCACTCGGGGGATGAGGACAAAATATGTCTATAATTGACACCTGTAGAGAATCTTTATGACAACACCAGGGGTAGAGAACATCAAACTATTTCTCATAATAAACCTGTTTCAGAAAATGAGAAAGGAAAATCCACAGTGTGGAGGAGGACTGAGCAGAAAGCTTTTCTTGGACGTGGACTACGCATCCCTCAGGCTTTGGTGTCCATCTTTACTTTGCTATTTCAATTCCCTGCCGGATCCAATCCTTAATACACCTGTTAAAATGTCTTAGGAGGAGCAATAATACCATATTGCAATAATGTGCCTACTTTTCCCTCCTAGAATATTGCTAGATAATGACCAAGGATACATAATGCTTCTATGTATGGGATGAAACTGTGTTTTTCATGAAGGACCATAAATGTACTCATTGCTTGTGCACTGCACAGACAGGAAGATTTCAGAATTGTGCATCACGAATAGAACTACTGCATTAAGTTAACAATTTCAAAAACATTATTTGTACGATTGGAAGAGATCAGAGAGCGCTTTGGAAATAGACAAAGGTGATTGGCGGCTTGTGATGTGAATGGTGTTTCTCAGGGGAATCAGAAAGGTTTAAGGTTTAAGCATTTGCAATTCAAAGCAGAGCTCTGTCTTTCTGAGTGGTCTATTTCTGGGAAGCAATTGATGAGGAGGGACACACACGAGCAAGCGAGACATGCCCTGTTCAAGAGGTGTCTGGAGAAAGACTAGTTACAGACAGGGGTTTGTGCAGTGGAGGAGATCTTCGTGGGCTATACTCAGCCTTGTCTCATGGTAGTAGGTTGGTGGTCTGTTGATATCCCTCTGGTGGTGTGGGGGCTGTGCTTTGGCAAAGTGGGTGGGGTTATATCCTGCCTGGTTGGCCCTGTCTGGGGGTATCGTTGGACGGGGCCACAGAGTTTTCAACTCTCTCTCTCTACCGCACCTGCTATTTCAACCTCTAAATGCCTGGCTATGAAAAGCCAAGTGACATTTACTCCTGATGTACTGACCTGTTGCAACCTCTATAACCACTGTGATTATTATTAGACTCTGCTGGTCATCTATGAACGTTTGAACATCTTGGAGAAAAATCTGGCCTTAATGGCAATGAACTGTTATAATCTCCACCCGGCACAGCCAGAAGGGGACTGGCCACCCCTCAGAGCCTTGTTCCTCTATAGGTTTCTTCCTAGGTTTCTGCCTTTCTAGGGAGTTTTTCCTAGCAACCGTGCTTCTACATCTGCATTGCTTGCTGTTTGGGTTTTTTGGCTGGGTTTCTGTATAGCACTTTGTGACATCTGCTGATGTAAAAAGGGCTTTATAAATAAAATGTGATTGATTGATTGAGGGGTTAGAGTTACACTGTCCATTCATTGTCCTTGTATTACAGTTCGTTATTATGGACATCAGAACCAAATGCCCCTCGACGGTTGAATTAAACTCCTGTTTGGAGTGTTTGTATTCTGTATTTGGGAACCTGTTGATTAGCTATAATTTGCTCATCAACCTATGGATGATTGTATGTCAACTTATGCCTTATAATAACTTCTATGCAAAAACTGCACTCATCCTTTAATTCTGAGGAGAGAGAGATATGGATGATTGTATGTCAATTTATGCCTTATAATAACTTCTATGCAAAAACTGCACTCATCCTTTAATTCTGAGGAGAGAGAGAGAGAGAGAGAGAGAGAGAGAGAGAGAGAGAGAGAGACTTTATCACTCTCTTCCTCCCGGGCCGGCCTTCTCGCAGTCGCTCTCTTACTTTCTTTCTCTCACTTCTCCCTCTTGGCCTCCTCACATGCTTCACGGTCACTCTGTCTCTCCAAATGTCTCTATCTGTGATCTATTTATCCTCGGGTCTCTCTTAGATCACAGAGTAATATTCACAATCTGCGCTCGCCTCTTTGTCATTCTAATGCATTAGCTGGCTTCACTGGAGATTTGAAAAGGGATCTGAATGCATTATCAACTTGATTCCAGTCTATTTGAAAGGATACCAAGGATTCCAAAGATAACTGATTTCAGTCTGGAAAGTAATTTCCACCAAGTCATTATATCCCTTTTAGTTTCCAATTTACTACAACAAATGGACTTCTTATCACAAAACAACAGCACAATGCACTGAAGGTGTCTAATGAGCCGGGTTGGGGGTAAATTCCATCTGAATAGCATTATAATTGAACTGGAATTGACCTCCAGGTAACTCTGCTGATAAGGATCTTACATAGATTCAGCTTCATTATCTGGTATTGACTAACTAGCACCAATAGATGGTGCTAATCTCCACATTACAACTCTGGTTAGAGCTCTCACTAATTAGCTTTTTCTCCAAACCACTGATTGGCACTGTAACAAATGTCATTGAATGGTAGCAATCTGAATAATCGTTGTGCATACACAAAGATTATGGATATACTGACAAGATACATGACTCTCCGCCCTAGTGGCGACCTGTCATTCATGGCAGGTGGGACAGAGCCTGTTTTGAGCCCCACCTGTTTAGCAAAATAACAAACAATGGTTTAAAAAATCATTGAGTTAATAAAGCCGCATACAAACATGGTCTCTTTTTTGCTTTCTTGAGTAAGGCAGCTCCAAAATGCAGGTGTTTCAGCCTAGCTCAGTGCTTTCTGTGGTGGTGCGGCAGCCAGCAGAAAATACGTAGCTTAGGGGTTGGTAAGGTTCTCTAGTTGTGCCGTGATTGGCTCAGTATTCTGTCACTCATGGGGACACTACGTCACCGCAAAATCTACGTGAGAGAGCTAGGAAATTCAAACTCCTTGGATGCTGCCATAGTTACATTAGAAGTGCCCATCCAAGAAGGCTCAAGGTCATTGGCCACAGATAAAATGATGTCAAATCACGTTATGTCTACAGTAGCTTTGATTGGACTGATCATGTCAACATCATACTTTCAAAATCTTACCTAGCAAGCTAGCAGTCATCATCATGAATCAAGTCAACAATCTACTGGCAAATCCTTTTCAATCCTTGTCATATGAAGAGAAATTATGAAGAGAAATTATAGATAAAACGTATCGGTACTCATCGGCCATTGGACATAAACATTACAACAAGTT
Organism: Coregonus lavaretus; assembly: GCF_964263955.1. Classification (NCBI taxonomy): domain Eukaryota; kingdom Metazoa; phylum Chordata; class Actinopteri; order Salmoniformes; family Salmonidae; genus Coregonus; species Coregonus lavaretus. The sequence goes on from NC_139988.1 coordinate 24,011,118, forward strand.
GGAAATTGCAAATTCAACAATGAGTGGTTTGGAAGGAATCAGTGGCTAACTGCAAGCATTGCAACTCAATCACTAGCCAGCTATTCAGTGGAGTGGATGTGTGGTCCAAGTCTGGGTTTAAGGGTCTCTTTTCCAAGCTTAAAAGGATAAACATTCAACATTGGCCATGCTGTCAATCCAGCATGACTTCTGCCGAGTTCAAAACAACTCGAAACTCAGAACTGGGAAATCTCAGACTTCAGTGAGTTCAAGACAACTGGGAACTCTGAAAAAAACAAGCTCTGGCTGGGAATATACGTTTAGAACGGTCATCCAACTCGGAATTCCAAGTCGGGAACTCGGGCCTCTTTCTAGAGCTCTGACCTGAAGATCACTAACGTCATGATTCGACCTTGTTTTTTTCAGAGTTCCCAGTTGTCTTGAAAGCATCATAAATCCAGAGAATGCCAGACTTTGATGACAAAGTTTGATTACAAAATTTGCCCACGAAGGACTGCCGCGCCACCTTCCTGTTCAAGTGAGCACAGCATAACAAGGTGAGTCCAAAAATGTGGTGTACGCTGCTGCATAAATGATGTAATATGCCAGGGAGATATGTATACTGTAGCTAAGGAAGTAATACTAAGTGTATGTTGTGTAGTAAGCTGTTAGTAGCCTAATAATTTGGTCCCTTTCCCCTCATAATTCAGCCTACTGTTCTGACTTGGTGGTGCACATGTAGCCTATAGCCTGTTTTAGAAAAATGCAATCATAGAATATTGTAAGAGCTTTCATTGTCTGCTTATATGCCCCCTTTATTTATCCTAGGGTTCTGACTTGGACTGTTAAACATGGTGCAGAATATTGTGTGTCACGCCCTGACTCTGGGGACACTTATTTGTTGAATCAAGGTGTGATTTTCTATGTGGTGTAGATCTATGTTTATAGTCTAGTATGTCTAGATCTATGTTGGCCGGTGTGGTTCCCAATCAGAGGCAGCTGTCGCTCGTTGTCTCTGATTGGGGACCATACTTAGGCAGCCTATTGGCACTAGTGGGTTGTGGGATCTTGTTCCGTGTGAGGTATGTTGTTTGTGTACCTTGGACATGTTTCGTTTAGTTTGTTGTTTTGTCGTTGTTCATTCGGTTCAAATAAACATGTATGCATATCACGCTGCGCCTTGGTTCGACCAGTCTGTAAACGAACGTGACAGAAGATCCCACCAAACACGGACCAAGCAGCGTGCCCAGGCGGAGAGAGTAGCCATGTCACAGGTGGGCAATTGGTGGTCATGGGAGGAGATATTTGCGGGGAAAGGACCCTGAGCGAAGAAGGAAGCCCAGGCAGGAGAGGAGCAACGGCAACACGGAAGCCGGCCGAGGAGGAAGCCCGAGAAGCAGCCCCAATAAAATTTTTTGGGGGGGGCTAAAGGGGTGGTCGGGGAGCGAGAGAGAAGAGCCCCGACCACTGCACCCGGTTGGTTTCCAGATTGGGTCCCCACGACCATGGGAAGAGGAGTGGGAACAGTATTATACTGAGGAGTCGGAGGATGACGGCGACGACAAGTTTCTGTTCCCTAACTCGTGGAGGCTCCCGGAGGAGTCCTCACGGGAAGAGGAGTGCCGACGACGGAGACCCAAGAGGCAACCCCAAGAAAACATTTTGGGGGGTCACACGGTGTGGACGACGAGGCAACAGGAGGCCGCGACAGGGCGGATCTGCAGGTTAGGAGAGGAGGCCACCATGTTACGGGGGCTGTTGGCTCAGAGGGAGCAGGAGTTATTCGGTCAGAGGGAGGCGCTACAGGAAGCTAAAAGGGAGAAGTAAAAGGTAGAGGCATGGCAAGAGGAGCTGGTTAGGCAGCAGAAGGAGCGGGGGTTAATAAAGGAACCCAGTTCTGCTCCTCGCACCAAGCAAGTGGTGCGTGTCGCCAGTCCGGTCCGGCCCGTTCCTGCTCCCCGCACCAAGCCAGTGGTGCATGTTCCCAGTCCGGCCCGGCCCGTTCCTGCTCCCCGCACCAAGCTAGTGGTGCGCATCGCCAGTCCGGCCCGGCCTGCTCCTGCTCCTCGCACCAAGCCAGTGGTGCGCGTCGCCAGCCCGGCCCGGCCTGTTCCTGCTCCTCGCACCAAGCCAGTGGTGCGCGTCGCCAGCCCGGCCCGGCCTGTTCCTGCGCCTCGCACCAAACCAGTGGTGCGTGTTCCCAGCCCGGCCCGGCCTGTTCCTGCTCCTCGCACCAAGCCAGTGGTGCGCGTCGCCAGCCCGGCCCGGCCTGTTCCTGCTCCTCGCACCAAGCCAGGGGTGCGCGTCGCCAGTCCGGCCCGGCCTGTTCCTGCTCCTCGCACCAAGCCAGTGGTGCATGTTCCTAGTCCGGTTCGGTCCGTGCCTGCTCCTCGCACCAGACCAGTGGTGAGTGTGTCCAGTCCGGCACAGTCCATGCCCGTTCCACCGGTGCCTGATCCAGCTCCGGTCAGCGGCTCCACTCCGGAGCCAGAGCATTCCACTCCACCGGGGTCCAGTCCAGATCCGGTCAGCGGCTCCACTCCGGAGCCAGAGCAGTCCGCTCCACCGGTGCCTAGTCCAGCTCCGGTCAGCGGCTCTAGTCCGGAGCCTGAGCAGTCCGCTCCACCGGTGCCCGGTCCAGCTCCGGTCAGCGGCTCCAGTCCAGAACCAGACGTCAGCCCCTCTCCAGGTTCGGGGTCTCCCACACCAGGGTCCAGACAGGGCTTGGAGTATTGTGGGAGGAAGGAGAGGGGAAGCAGCGCGCCGAGGTCCAGACCAGACCAGGGGCGCAACAGGGAGACGGAGAATAGGTGGTTGTCACGCCCGGAGCCGGATCCGCCTCCGAGGCGGAATGCCCACCCGGCCCCTACCCTGTTAAGTAAAGGTTGTGCGGTCGGAGTCTGCACCTTTGGGGGGGGGGGTACTGTCACGCCCTGACTCTGGGGACTCTTATTTGTTGAGTCAGGGTGTGATTTTCTATGTGGTGTAGATCTATGTTTATAGTCTAGTATGTCTAGATCTATGTTGGCCGGTGTGGTTCCCAATCAGAGGCAGCTGTCGCTCGTTGTCTCTGATTGGGGACCATACTTAGGCAGCCTATTGGCACTAGTGGGTTGTGGGATCTTGTTCCGTGTGAGGTATGTTGTTTGTGTACCTTGGACATGTTTCGTTTAGTTTGTTGTTTTGTCGTTGTTCATTCGGTTCAAATAAACATGTATGCATATCACGCTGCGCCTTGGTTCGACCAGTCTGTAAACGAACGTGACATTGTGAGAACGGCGATAACTGAGGAATGCAGGGAGTAGACTATGATAAGAAAATGTATGTGTGTATATGTGCGTATATGTGTGTGTATGTGTGTGTGTGTGTGAACTGATGGTCAGGAGATCAGTTTTAAAGTGGAAAACTACAGCCCGCCTACAGAGGGGTGGGATCTTCGTATGACGTGTGCGTATAAAAATATTGTACCACCATTTTGTGGCAGAATTCTCAATGAATAAAGATCTCTGACTATTGCAACTGGGAGCTCTGTCCGTTTCTTGATCCAAAAGCCTTAAAACCTTTTGGGAGATGCACAGAGACACTGAAATAGTTAGTTAAATAATTATCATAACAGTTATGGTATGGGCAGGCATAAGCTACGGACAATGAACACAATTGCATTTTATCGATGGCAATTTGAATGCACAGAGATACCATGACGAGATTCTGAGGCCCATTGTCGTGCCATTCATTCGCCGCCATCACCTTATGTTTCAGCATGATAATGCACAGCCCCATGTCGCAAAGATCTGTACGCAATTCCTGATGCTGAAAATGCCCCAGTTCTTCCATGGCCTGCATACTCACCAGACAATGTCACCCATTGAGCATGTCAATCCAGAGCATCCCAAACGTGTATGACAGCGTGTTCCTGTTCCCGCCAATATCAATCAACTTCGCACAGCCATTGAAGAGGAGTGGGACAACAATCAACAGCCTGATCAACTCCATGAGGAGATGGGTTGCGCTGCATAAGGCAAATGGTGGTCACACCAGATACTGACTGGTTTTCTGATCCACGCCCCTTCCAACAGATGCATATCTGTATTCCCAGTCATGTAAAATCCATAGATTAGGGCCTAATGAATCTATTTAAATTAGCTGATTTCCTTATATGAACTGTAACTCAGTAAAATCTTTGAAATTGTTGCATGTTCAGTTTATATTTTTGTTCAGTATATGTATGTGCATGTACATTGACTGATTTAATTTATGAATTAATCATATGCTACTCAAGTATAAATTACAAAAAAAAGTCTAAACTAATCTAATATGTTACTTGCATACCCGTTGTTCCATTTTCGATGTTTTATGTAGTCGCATAGCTTGGTTTTTCCAACCCTGGCAGTCATTTTGAATACAGGTGATTACAAATTCCAAAAGTTGGATATCCCCACACTGGCTGGATTCCAATAGGAATTACACATCACCTTACAAGCCAGCATAATGTGACTTACCAGCCTGATGTGGCCTGCAGACCTGAATTTCAGGCCATTGTATTACGCTCTTAGTAAAAAAGGCTTAGAATTGTTCCTAAAGGGGTATAAGCAGTTGTCACTGTAGTGGTATCCTGTAAGGTCATCCTTTGTACCTTTTTAGTTGTAAGTGTTTAATTGTACCCCAGTTCATACCTCAGGCCACATCAGGGTGATTTTGGATTTCCTGCTTCCATTTCCAGGAAACTTCCAACCAGGAGTTCTGGAAAACCTGGGGACGTTAACAGAATTTGCAACCCTACCTGCAAGTCACATTATGCTGGCTTGCAAAGTAATGTGTAATTCCAATTGGAATCCAGCCAGAGTTAGGATATCCAACAGTTGACTGCCAGATCTAAAAACATTCTGAGGAGACTACATAAGACATTTAAACTGGAACAAACATTTCAGTAACGGTTGCAAACAATCTAACTAACTGATTGGATTAGTTTTAAAAAATGTATGTAGCATAAGATTAATCAATCAATCAACATGCACAAACATAAATATTGAAACAAACAATTAGAAAAATCAACCTGCAATGGAGCATGCTGGGATATAATGATAATGAGGGCAGTGGTTTTCTTCTTCTTTGGTATCATGGCGTTCACACATTTGTTTGTGCATGCCGCCATGTGGTCGATCACGTTACATTATGTGATACAAAAATAAAAAGGAAGGGGGAAAGTTAAAAATTGCGCCACCAAGTAACCCTACGCCTATATACCACTATTTCATAAAATACAAATATAAAATAAATAAATAAACAGCACCCCATTCCACTACTTTGACCCTAACTGATCCTACACCAGGCCGACGGCCATGGAGGACGGGACTCTTTCGTTCAACATACCTTGTAACTCTTCTGCAGTAAAAACTTGTATACCCAAGTACTTCTCTGCAGCTGCCACTACAACATCTATTCTCTGTGATTTATTTACTTGTTTGTCACATGCTTCGTAAACAACAGGTGTAGACTAACAGTGAACTACTTACTTACGGGCCCTTCCCAATAATGCAGAGAGAAAGAAAATAGAGAAATAATAGAAAAGTAATAAATGTAATAATAAAAGTTATTATAAATAACAATAACTTGGCTATAAACACAGACTTACTTTCCATTTCTGCGGTACAGTTGATTACCATGGCAATGAATGCTAATAAGCCAACCTTACTGAAGCACAAATTCGTATCACTCTGTATTGGCCTAGGCCTACTACTCACCCTTGACCTATCATCCTCTACTCTCTCCACTGCCTCAGCATATGACACCTTCTGTTCTACTCTGACCCTAGCAACTTCAACATGTCTCTCTCGCACCGAGCACTTCTGATCCATAGCAACATGGGCACCCCCACAATTGACACCGATACTACACATTCCTTTGTCCCATTCTCTCCTGCACACTTCTCACATCTCGGAATCTCCCCCCTACACACTGCAGCAACGTGACCATAAGCTTGGCATCTAAAACACCTTAGTGGGTTCGGCACAAAAGCTGTCACAGGATAACTGACATATCCTAACATGACTTTGTCAGGTAAAGACTCTGCTTCAAAACTCAAAAGGACAGACAGTGTCTTTTCAGTTTCACCACGCTCGCCACCGGGTCGCACCAAATGGCGGGCGTCAAAGACACAGGGAATCTTCAATTTAATTTGCTCCACCTCAACACTTAACGCCACCCCAGCAATCACTCCTCTCTCTGACTCGCTCCTAGAATGCATTTAGCCAGGACAAAAAACAGGACCCTGGTTTTGCAGAGTTCCCACTCTCTCCCTCCCCCTCTCTCCCTCCCCCTCTCTCCCTCCCCCTCTCTCCCTCCCCTCGCTCTAAAATTACATCCACCTTGCCAGAGAAAAGGTGAAATGACAATAAATAACAGTGGAGTAGTGGAGGGTATACGCAGGTACTATATATGCCATATACCAATTTTTTCTGTGAGCATTGCGTATACTCACTTCTTATTCTCCACTGATGCGTATCAAAGTAGTGTAGGTATTCACCGTATCATATGTAGTACAATAGAGAAGTCATGCACAATGTAGGCTACACAAACGCAAAGCATGTGAAATATTTGGTGCGTGATAAGTATCTTTTAATTTCGCCTGTTCGAACCAAGAACACAAGCCAGTCTGGGTTCGCTGTCACGTAGCCCCTGAGTGCCATATCATAGCATTGTCTTACATCAGATAGCACATTGATATAACAAAGATAAAACAATGCATCTGTAAATAATGTTGTCGTGTTTTGGTTAGGGAAGTCGCACCATTTCACATCAAGCTAAAGAGTTGTGTGCTTCAATGAGCAGTATTTCTGAAGTTTAACAGTGGATGCGAAAGCTAGCATAAATGTGTCCAAGATTAGCTTGCTACTGAGCCAGTCACTGAAATTATGTTGCTAACCAACCAGCTACCTACTTAGTGCTGCACACACAATGTTGAATGCTTCCAACAAAAAGCTAGGTAGCACGCTAATGTAGTACTGCTGCTAACATTATTGAGTTTTCGTGAAGCAGCTGTTCTGCCGCGAGTCATTGCCGTAGCCTCCCGAATCAGCTGCTGAGTGCTGTGCTCAGCTGACCCACCCAATGATACAAAGTATTGTTAGCGATCGCGGCGAAACATGCTGCTCTACGGACTGATTTCTGAAAACAGTCCCTCTTAATTTTGGGGCTCCATGTCTATACCTTCAGGTTAATTTAAACAGGCAAAGCAGCCTTTTATGTCAGTAAAGGTAGAGCTCGATATACTGTATAATTAACATTAGCTATGTCAGTAAGCTAGCTACAACAGTAAGCTAAGCTGATGATCAAGTCACTGCACTGGCAGTGGCAACCGAGGTCCTTGCACAGACTTTTTGCAGGAGAAAGCCACCGCACAGCTTCAGATACTTGCGCATTTACATTGCTGAAAACCGCGTCTCTAGCCCAAATCATTCAAAAGTTATGCCCAATATTATCGGACCTATGTTTTTTCTTTCTGCCGCGGATTCGTGACCATTTTATATAGTTTAGATAAACCATGTCGCGGGCCGTTTTAAACGACTCATGGGGCAAGTAGTTTAGTGAAAACAAACGGCATAGTTGAGTCATGTTACCTAACTAGCTAACAACCAGATAACTTGACCAGTAGCCTAGGCAATGCACAAATGTCGATGGCACAGGAAGAACTGAAAAGGGATAGATATGCTACTCAAAGAGATGTGCTTCAAAGGTAGGATGCATATGCCTAATCAATGTAAGCTTATCTTCATCAAAATATATTTTTCTGGTGTTCCTTAAATTATTGTTTGTTCTAAATTGCGTGTGTGAGGGAGGGAGAGAGAAAGAGAGTGGAGTGTGTATGTGTGTGTTAGAGAGGATGTGTGTGACAGAGGATGTGTGTGAAAGAGGGTGTGGGAGGGAGGGAGAGTGTTTGTAATGTTATCTGAACAGTAAAGATGGTTACATAGTGTTTACCCTTACTACCGCTATGACATGCAGATAATTATGCATTTATATTCCTTACTACAATCCTCCTACTCATCCACCATAATGGCTTGAACATGCTAGAAAGGTCAGTGTGTAGAACATTTCCAGCACAGTACAGCTTGGGTTGGCCATACTGTGAAAGATCAATAAGGGATTTATAAGTTTAGGTACATCACTCTTTCTCATAGAATTTTTGGGATTTTTTTTGCAAAATGAGAGTATACCCACTTCTCTAGGCACCACTGATAAAGACAGTTATTTCTGCTACAGTACATCTCTTAATCTGGCAGGTACGGAATGTACGGGTAACGCTAATATTCCACTCTGGCACACTGTGACCTGCAATGTCAGCCTGTCACACACACACACACACACACACACACACAACTTCTTTTGATTTCCAGCCGAATGTGGTTTATACCAGGCCTGTGGCTCAAGAGGCTCTTCTCTCTGCTCAATGGTTTCTGGAGGTGAAGAGGAGGGTTTTGTTCGATGTAGTTTTTTCCTCATGCATTGTCAGTGCTATTATAGTGGACTATTCCTGGTCTGTGCCATGACAACGAAGATGGAATAGCAAGCTGCTTGATTGTGCTTCGTGCGTAAGAGGTGGTGGCAAAGATGACAGTTTTAACGGCCTACACTCAAAATACACAAGCCATTTCATACTCCTCAATTATTCCCTATGCCCTTTATCATGAGCTTTCTCCACAATGTTTGCTGCTCTGTTTGTCTTCATAATGCTCATAGGGTTCTGGTCAAAAGTAGGGCACTATATAAGGAATAGGGTGCCATTTGGGACCTAGCCACAGTCAATGAGAATCTATTGTAGAAAATAAATTCATTGACATCACTTGCCTAAGCCTCCACAGATGAAGACCAGTGTTGGGGAGTAGTGAACTACATGTAGTTCAACTAGTAAGTTAACTACATGCTGCAGTATCTGGGTGGTAGTATAGAACTATACTGAACAAAAATATAAACGCAACATGCAACAATTTCAGCGATGTTACAGAGTTACAGTTCATATAAGGAAATCCGTCAATTGAAATAAATAAATTAGCCCCAAATCTTTGGATTTCACATGACTGGGCAGGGGCGCAGCCAATCAGAATGAGTTTTTCCCCACAAAAGGGCTTTATTACAGACAGAGATACTCCTCAGTTTCATCAGCTGTCCGGGTGGCTTGTCTCAGACAATCCCGCAGGTGAAGAAGCCGGCCGGATGTGGAGGTCCTGGGCTGGCATGGTTACATGTGGTCTTCCGTTGTGAGGCCAGTTAGATGTACCTCCAAATTCTCTAATATGACGTTGGAGGTGGCTTATGGTAGAGAAATTAACATTCACTTATCTGGCAACAACCCTGGTGGACATTCCTGCTGTCAGCATGCCAATTGCACGCTTCCAAAAAAAATGTGAGACATCTGTGGCATTGTGTTGTGTGCAAAATTGCAAATTTTAGAGTGGCCTTTTATTGTCCCCAGTAAAAGGTGCACCTGTGTAATGATCATGCTGTTTAATCAGCTTCCTGTCAGGTGGATGGATTATGTTGGCAAAGGAGAAGTGCTCACTGACAGGGATGTACACAAATGTGTGCACAAGTGTTTTTTGCGTATGGAAAATTACTGGGATTTTTTATTCCAGCTCATGAAACATGGGACCAGCACTTTACATGTTGCGTTTATATTTGTGTTCAGTATATTTGCAAAAAGATAAGAAAGTATGGGTGAAGTAGGCAATAATTTCCTTTCTTTTTTGGTATCAGACCTGTCTAATTATCACATGAAACATCGCTTTTGTGTTTAATAGGCAAAATTACACATTCTGTTAACATATGACCCCAAAATGATCTGTTTTTGCAATTTGTAGTCTATGACATTTCAGATTTACCTATGATCATTTTTCACGAAGTAGGATTTTTTTATTTATGGTTTATAATGATCTAAAGAACATAACTTATCTTAGCTCATTGGTCACCATAGCAACACCCACCCGTAGTATGCGCTCCAGCAGGTATATCGCACTGGTCATCCCCAAAGCCAACACCTCCTTTGGCCGCCATTCCTTCCAGTTCTCTGCTGCCAATGACTGGAACGAATTGCAAAAATCTCTGAAGCTGGAGACTCTTATCTCCCTCACTAACTTTAAGCATCAGTTGTCAGAGCACCTTACCGATCACTGCACCTGTACACAGCCCATCTGAAATTAGCCCACCCTAGCTAATTTGCACCCCAGTATCTCTATTTGCACATCATCTCTTGCACATCTATCATTCCAGTGTTAATACTAATTGTAATTATTTTGCATTATGGCCTATTTATTGCCTTACCTCCATAACTTGCTACATTTGCACACACTGTATATATATTTTCTGTTGTATTTTTGACTTTATGTTTTGTTTTACCCCATATGTAACTCTGTGTTGTTGTTTTTATCGCACTGCTTTGCTTTAGCTTGGCCAGGTCGCAGTTGTAAATGAGAACTTGTTCTCAACTGGCTTACCTGGTTAAATAAAGGTGAAATAAAAAAATAAAAAATAAAATAAATAAAGGCTTATTGCAATAATGATGGTGTCATTTCTGTTTTTATGAATCAATATTATAATATTATAATATTAATAAATGGAGAGAATGAGTCCACACTGCCCACTGGCCTCTCAGACTTTACATATTCATGAGAAAAATTAATGTACCGGTAATACTTACCATATGAATGAGTAATATTGTACTGTACGTACTATGGCTAAAAATGGCCGGTGCCATACATACACTTCTTGTTAATGAGTGGTCACCTAGCACAATTGGAAATGAGTTGTATCCCAAATGGCAGAGTCTGGTCTAAAGGGGGAATCGGGTGCCATTTGGGATGCAACCAGGGTCTTTGTGAAGCTGCGGCCACTTGGTTAGGGGGAAGAAATAAACGAATTTTATATGATTTAGTCTGAAGCCCTGCTCTTCTGGCTCCACTCTTTTTAATTTCCATAAATTGAAAATGTGCAGACGCCGGGGAAGTAGATACTTCATTACACACTGAAGTGGCTGACAACAAGAACACAGTCTAATTTCTGTCTCATTCAAGCAACTCTTACCATAGAGTGGTGTCAGTCAGTCAGAGCTACAGTATGGGAGGGGACTTTCCTACTGTTTCCGTGCTGAATTGGTTGGTGACAGGGCTTTCATCCAACCTACTGAGGGCCCTTTGTTCCCGTGAGATATCCCAAAATAACAACAATCTCAGCTAGCAGCAGACAGACTGGGTCCCATCTCCAAACAAACATACGCATCCCACTAGACCATCTGCTGCGACATGTTCACTGTCACGCATCCCACTAGACCATCTGCTGCGACATGTTCACTGTCACGCATCCCACTAGACCATCTGCTGCGACATGTTCACTGTCACGCATCCCACTAGACCATCTGCTGCGACATGTTCACTGTCACATCAATCAAACAAGCTTACCAAAATACATGGCTCTGCTCCACCAGAGGAAATACTCATAAGACTCCAGTGTTATGAGAAAAAGATTGCTTTTAAGATTTGAGGTTTTTCCTCTCTCTTTCATTCTTCCCGGGAAATTCCACAGTAACGGAATTACACTTTGACTCAGATTATTCACTTTAAAATGTATGCCAAACAAAAACCATTGATGTCAAAGTTTAACTCTATGCACAAGGACTCATTTGAAGACTTTACACAGAACATTTCACAAAAACACATTTACTGGAAGAACTGTGCAGATGCAAAGTTTGGTAACAGAATTACAGTAAAACCCTCATGTTTTTATGCGACCACATCTTCTCAAATTATATTTTCTGATGTCTGCAGAAATAATCAAATCAAATCAAATTGTATTGGTCACATACACATATTTAGCAGATGTTATTGTGGGTGTAGCGAAATGCTTGTGTTCCTAGCTCCAACAGTGCAGTAGTATCTAACAATTCACAACAATACACACAAATCTAAAAGTAAAAGAATGGAATTAAGAATATATAAATATTAGGATGAGCAACGTCGGAGTGGCATAGACTAAAATACAGTAGAATAGAATACAGTATATACATAAGAAATGAGTAAAGCAGTATGTAAACATTATTAAAGTGACTAGTGTTCCATTATTAAAGTGGGCAGTGATTCCATGGGGTGTCAACTATGACATGACACCTTGAGTTTGAAAATAAATATTTTGGTTATTGAACTACAGTAGATGAAGTGGCTTTACATCCGGGAACAGAATTACATCATGGGTTCCTGATCTGTACTATACAGAAATGCATAACTATGGATATGAAGATCATTATCTTCATGGTAATGTATCCTGAATAGGTACACAAAGGTAGAAATATCCAATATCCTTCTTTTGCATATTTGGGTATTATTCTACACACTGGCTATTATTGTAATGAGCTCTGCCCCCAAATAGACCACATTTGGTTGGTCCAGAGCAGACCAAATCTGAAACAATCATAGAAGTCTATGTTTCATAGGTTTGGACATCACATTACAGCCCAGTAGAGTACAGTACAGCACCACACAGCACAGTAGAGTTCACAGTAGAGTTCAGTACAGTAAAGTACAGTAAAGTAGATATGTTCAGTACAGTAGAGTACAATACAATACAGTACAATACAGTACTCGATGCCGGTGTTTGTTGGCACGGCCCTAGACTTCATCTCGGGCCTAACAACACCCGTGCCAATAATCCAACAAACACCGGCTTCTCGGGCATTATCACTACATTATACCGTACTCTACTCTAGTGTGCTCTACTGTACTGTACTCTACTACTGTACGGGACTGTACTGTACATTTCTTTACTGTTCTGTACTGTACTGTTCTCTACTGTGCTCTACTGTACTGTGCTGTCCAAACCTTTGGGAAAAAGAAAGAGGGTAGGTGGTAGGTGTCATGGTAGGTGTCAGTAAGAGCCGGGAGAGGTGACATTAACTGGAGAGAGAGAGAGTGGCAGAGAGAAAAAGAGGGAGGGAGAGGAAGGGGTTTTCCAGACTGCTTTCACAGTCTTGCTTTGACCATCAGACTTTATTTCTTTCTTTATTTTCTTTTAACCCTTATTTTACCAGGTAAGTTGACTGAGAACACAGTCTCATTTACAGCAATGACCTCGGGAATAGTTACAGGGGAGAGGAGGGGGGATGAATGAGACAATTGGAAGCTGGGGATGATTAGGTGGCCATGACGGTATGAGGGCCAGATTGGGACACCGGGGTTAACACCCCTACTCTTACCATAAGTGCCATGGGATCTTTAGTGACCACAGAGAGTCAGGACACCCGTTTAACGTCCTATCCGAAAGACAGTATCCTACACAGATGACAGAAAGAGAGAAAAAAACTGTTATGAGCTGAAGATAACAGCATGCCAGTAGAAGGGAAGACAGTAGCAGGTGACCCAACTATAGTTTGGGCTACTTTGATTTCCCATTGTAGCCAATTCAATTGCAGTAATTTCGTTACGGATTTTTCTGTAATTCCGGAACCGATTTGGTAACAGAATTACTTGATATCAGTAAAACAAACTTGATATCAGTAAAACCACTGTAACTAATTGCTAGGTCTACCTTTATCAAATCAAATCAAATGTTATTGGTCACATACACATATTTAGCAGATGTTATTGCGGGTGTAGCGAAATGCTTGTGTTCCTAGCTCCAACAGTGCAGTAGTATCTAACAATTCAGTAGTATCTAACAATTCAGTAGTATCTAACAATTCAAGTAGTATATAACAATTCAAGTAGTATCTAACAATTCTAACAATTACTTGTTTCTTCTGTGAAGTTTCATTATCCTCCCTCCTCATGAGGGAGATAAATTAGAAAATATCTTAAAGAAATGTGAGTTTTTGGTAACAGACTTACAAGGCACAAGGCAATGTTTCTTAAACTTACAGAAGGCAAATAATTTATCCAAAACGAAATATAGGTGCTGATATTAGTTGCCAGGGGTCTTTAATTCAACATTATTGTGTTTTGATGTATTTCTAATACCTTTTAAGACTTTTTCTGGTAGATGTTGTCTAAGACCCCTATTCCATCTGCTTTACCAGAAATCAAAGCTTTTTGTTTATTCAACATTTTTAGGATGGGAAATGGTTTTAAAAAATGTATATATGCCTTAATTTAAAACAAAATATAGACTCTTATCATTCCTTTGACACCCAATTTGTCATGCTCCTATGAACGTCACATGATGGTGCTCATGGGTCCTTTTAGATGGAAATGCCCTTCCTTCATGTTGCAACTAGTCACTCCACTGCCTAAACAGGGGTTCAGGAACAGGTGGATCCCTTACAGGCTGTGTACACCACTGAGGTATAAAATAACTGGAGACTGCGTCCAAGCTATCCGACTGTTGTTTTCAACTTAATCTACTCACGTTCGCATACGCCGATTCATGAACCGTCTATGATGGCGCCGACAGACGTTTTTTTGTGTGTTATTTCTTACATTATTAGCCCAGAACGTTTTTTGTGTTATTATATACAGCCGGAAATAACTTTTGCATAGTAGAGTGCCGGTAACTCACCAACATTACGACCAGGAATACGACTTTCCCGAATTGGATCCTTTGTTCGTACCCCCCAGGGCAATTTAACTTATCCCAGAGGCTGCTCCAAGACATCGCCGACGGAGAACAGGTATTCGGAGTGGACACACCATCCACTGCTTCCGAGTATATTACTCGCTAATGTTCAGTCTCTGGACAATAAAGTAGATGAGCTCAGGGCGAGGATCTCCTTCCAGAGAGACATCAGGGAATGTAACATACTCTGTTTCACGGAATCATGGCTCTCTCCGGATATACTGTCCCCATCCATACAGCCAGCTGGGTTCTCAGTACATTGCGTGGACAGGAATAAAGAACTCTCCGGGAAGAAGAAAGGCGGTGGTGTATGTTTCATGATTAACTACTCATGGTGTGATTGTGATAACGTACAGAAACTCAAGTCCTTTTGTTCACCCGACCTAGAATACCTCACAATCAAATGCTGTCCGTATTACCTCCCAAGAGAATTCTCTTTGGTTATAGTCACAGCCGTGCATATTCCCTCTCAAGCCGATACCGCGACGATCCTCAAGGAACTACACTGGACTTTGTGCAAACTGGAAACCACATATCCTGAGGCTGCATTTATTGTAACTAGGGGATTTTAACAAAGCAAAATTGAGGAAAACGCTACCGAAGTTCTATCAACACATTGACTGTAGTACTCGCGCTGCTAAAACACTCGACCACTGTTACTCCCTCTTCCGGGATGCCTACAAGGCCCTCCCCTGCCCTCCCTTCGGCAAATCAGATCACAACTCCATTTTGCTCCTTCCTTCCTACAGGCAGAAACTCAAACAGGATGTACCATGCTAAGGTCTGTTCAACTCTGGTCTGACCATTCGGAATCCATGCTTCAAGATTGTTTTGATCACGCGCACTGGGATATGTTCCGGGTAGCCTCTGAGAATAACATTGGTGTATACATGGTGACTGAGTTAATCAGGAAGTATATAGGGGATGTTGTTCCCACTGTGACTATTAAAACCTACCCAAACCAGAAACTGTGGATAGATAGCAGCATTCGCGCAAAACTGAAAGCGCGAAGCACCGCATTTAACCATGGCAAGATGACTGGGAATATGGTTGAATACAAACAGTGTAGTTATTCGCTCCATAAGGCAATCAAACGTCAGTACAGAGACAAAGTGGAGTCGCAATTCAACGGCTCAGACACGAGACGTATGTGGCAGGATCTACAGACAATCACGGATTACAAAGGGAAAACCAGCCACGTCGCGGACACCGACGTCTTGCTCCCGGACAAGCTAAACACCTTCTTCGCCCGCTTTGAGGATAACACAGTGCCACCGACGCGGCAGCTCCCAAGAACTGTGGGCTCTCATTCTCCGTGGCCGACGTGAGTAAGACATTTAAGCGTATTAACCCTCGCAAGGCTGCCAGCCCAGATGGCATCAATAGCCGCATGCGCAGACCAGTTGGCTGGAGTGTTTACGGACATTTTCAATCTCTCCCTATCCCAGTCTGCTGTCCCCACTTGCTTCAAGATGTCCACCATTGTTCCTGTACCCAAGAAAGCAAAGGTAACTGAACTAAATGCCTATCGCACCGTAGCACTCACTTCTGTCATCATTAAGTGCTTTGAGAGGCTAGTTAAGGATCATATCACCTCCACCTTATCCGACACCCTAGACCCACTGCATCTTGCATAACGCCTCAATAGATCCACAGATCATGCAATCGCCATCACACTGCACACTGCCCTATCCCATCTGGACAAGAGGAATACCTATGTAAGAATGCTGTTCATTGACTATAGCTCAGCCTTCAACACCATAGTACCCTTCAAGCTCATCATTAAGCTTGAGGCCCTGGGTCTGAACCCAGCCCTGTGGAACTGGGTCTTGGACTGCCTAACGGGCCGCCTCCAGGTGGTGAAAGTAGGAAACAACACTTCCATTTCGCTGATCCTCAACACATGGGCCCAACAAGGGTGCATGCTCAGACCCCTCCTGCATTCCCTGTTCACCCATGACTGCGTGGCCACGCACGCCTCCAACTCAATCAAGTTTGTAGATGACACAACAGTAGTAGACCTGATTACCAACAATGACGAGACAGCCTACAGGGAGGACGTGAGGGCCCTGGCGGAGTGGTGCCAGGAAAACAACCTCTCCCTCAACGTCAACAAAACGAAGGAGCTGATCCTGGACTTCAGGAAACAGCAGTGGAAGCACGCCCCTATCCACATCGGCGGGACCGCAGTGGAGAAGGGGAAAAGTTTCAAGTTCACTGACAATCTGAAATGGTCCACCCACACAGACAGTGTGGTGAAGAAGGCGCAACAGCAACAGCAACAGCATCCGATGTCACAGGAAGGCCAAAAAGAACATCAAGGACATCAACCACCTGAGCCACGGCCTGTTCACCCCGCTATCATCCAGAAGGCGAGGTCAGTACAGGTGCATCAAAGCTGGGACTGCGAGACTGAAAAGCAGCTTCTATCTCAAGGCCATCAGACTGTTAAATAGCCATCACTAGCCGGATACCACCCGGTTACTCAACCCTGCACCTTAGAGGCTGCTGCCCTATATACATAGACATGGATTCACTGGTCACTTTAATAATGGAACACTAGTCACGTTAATAATGTTTACATACTGCTTTACTCATTTCATATGTATATACTATATTCTATTCCACTGTATTTTAGTCAATGCCACTCCGACATTGCTCGTTTATATATTTCTTAATTCCATTCTTTTACTTTTAGATTTGTGTGTATTGTTGTGAATTGTTAGATACTACTGCACTGTTGGAGCTAGGAACACAAGCAATTCGCTACACCCGCAATAATATCTGCTAAATATGTGTGTGTGACCAATACAATTTGATTTGATTTGATATATCCGGGTTGCATCTGGTTTACAGGCCCAACTTCACATGTGCACTACTGTAGCACTCAGGGCACACAGGGAGCAGCGCGAGCAGCATGGCAGACATTGGATAAACATAACATTTTAATATCTTAATATCACTATGAGTAATGGATTTTTTTTTTTGCCTCAGCAACAATTATTTTAATAAGTCAATGGATGTTTAGTACAACAAAAGTGATGACTAAAGGGTCATATTAGGAATTTTCAAATCTGACTTCTCTATGTGGCAGTATATGGGAATTGTCTTTCTGGGCCAGGCATCAGTTAAACTGCAGTACCGATGCAAAACTTTAGGAGCAGTAGAAACCGTGCTTCTAGACCAGATCCCCTGGCCCCTTGGTGTACACATTCACATACAGATCTTCAACAAGGCATGGTGGCTAGCAGGGTCAATTCTGAATTTGAATTGAATTTGATAATACAGATGAAGATGGCAATGGCGCCGGAGGGGATGGCTGCCGTTTTACGGGCTCCTAACCAATTGTGCTATTTTGTGTTTTTTTGCGTTGTTATAATTTATTTTGTGCATAATGTTTCTGCTACCGTCTCTTATGACCGAAAAGAGCTTCTGGGTATCAGGACAGCGATTACTCACCTCGAACTGGATGAAGATTTTTTCTTTAACGAGTCTGACACGAAGGCTATACTGTTGCTCCAGGACCAGGCCCAAATCCCTGTCATTCGCATGAAGAAAAGACGGAGATACAGGGGGCGCAGATCCGGGTGCATTGTGAGAATTCGTCGGCAAGTGGGTAACCCGCCTCTACCATCCGTTCTATTGGCCAAAGTGCAATCACTGGAGAATAAACTGGATGAGCTCTGTTCGAGACTATCCTACCAACGGGACATTAAAAGCTGTAATATCTTATGTTTCACCGAGTCGTGGCTGAACGATGACACAGATAATATACAGTTGGCTGGGTTTTCCGTGCATCGGCAAGACAGAACAGCAACCTCCGGTAAGACGAGGTGGTGGTGGTGTGTGTCTATTTGTCAATAACAGCTGGTGCGCAATGTTTAATATTAAGGAAGTCTTGAGGTATTGCTCGCCTGAGGTACAGTACCTCATGATAAGCTGTAGACCACACTACCTACCAAGAGAGTTTTGATCTATATTTCTCATGGCTGTCTATTTTCCACCACAAACCGATGCTGGCACTAAGACCGTACTCAATGACCTGTATAAGGCCATAAGCAAACAAGAAAATGCTCATCCAGAAGCGGTGCTCCTAGTGGCCAGGGACTTTAATGCAGGCAAACTTAAATCCATTTTACCTAATTTCTACCAGCATGTCACATGTGCAACCACAGGGGAAAAAAAACTCTAGCCCACCTTTACTCCACACACAGAGACACGTACAAAGTTCTCCCTCGCCCTCCATTTGGCAAATCTGACCATAATTATATCCTCCTGATTCCTGCTTACAAGCAAAAACTAAAGCAGGAAGTACCAGTGACTCACTCAATACGGAAGTGGTCAGATGACGCGGATGCTACAGGACTGTTTTGCTAGCACAGACAGGAATATGTTCCGGGAATCATCCAATGGCATTGAGGAGTATACCACATCAGTCACTTGCTTTATCAATAAGTGCAGAGACGACGTTGTCCCAACAGTGACTGTACGTACATATCCCAACCAAAAGCCATGGATTACAGGCAACATCCGCACCGAGCTAAAGGCTAGAGCTGCCGCTTGTAAGGAGCGGGACACTAATCCGGACGCTTATAAGAAATCCCGCTATGCCCTCAGACGAACCATCAAAAAGGCAAAGCGTCAATACAGGACTAAGATTGAATCCTATTACACCGGCTCTGACGCTCATCGGATGTGGCAGGGCTTGCAAACTATTACGGACTAGAAAGGGAAACCCAGCCACGAGCTGCCCAGTGACGTGAGCCTACCAGACAGGCTAAATGCCTTTTATTTACATTTTCATTTACATTTACGTCATTTAGCAGACGCTTTTATCCAGAGTGACTTACAAATTGGTGCATTCACCTTATGCTCGCTTTGAGGCAAGCAACACTGAAGCGTGCATGAGAGCACCAGCTGTTCCGGACGACTGTGTGATCACGCTCTCCGTAGCCGATGTGAGCAAGACCTTTAAACAGGTCAACATTCACAAGGCCGATTACCAGGACATGTACCAACTGGCAAGGGTCTTCACTGACATTTTCAACCTCTCCCTGACCGAGTCTGTAATACCTACATGTTTCAAGCAGACCACCATAGCCCTGTGCCCAAGAACGCAAAGGTAACCTGCCTAAATGACTACCGCCCCGTAGCACTCACGTCGGTAGACATCAAGTGCTTTGAAAGGTTGGTCATGGCTCACATCAACACCATTATCCTGGAAACCCTAGACCCACTCCAATTCGCATACCGCCCCAACAGATCCACAGATGACGCAATCTTAATTGCACTCCACACCGCCCTTTCCCACCTGGACAAAAGGAACACCTATGTGAGAATGCTGTTCATTGACTACAGCTCAGCGCTCAACACCATAGTGCCCACAAAGCTCATCACTAAGCTAAGGACCCTGGGACTAAACACCTTCCTCTGCGACTGGATCCTGGACTTCCTGATGGGCCACCGCCAGGTGGTAAGGGTAGGCAACAACACATTGGCCACGCTGATCCTCAACACGGGGGCCCCTCAGGGGTGCGTGCTTAGTCCCCTACTGTACTCCCTGTTCACCCACAACTGTCATTGCTACGCAGACGACACACAATTCATTTTCTCCTTTCCCCTTCTGATAACCAGGTGGCGAATCGCATCTCTGCATGTCTGGCAGACATATCAGTGTGGATGTCGGATCACTACCTCAAGCTGAACCTCGACAAGACGGAGCTGCTCTTCCTCCCGGGGAAGGACTGCCCGCACCATGATCTTGCCATCACGGTTGACAACTCCATTGTGTCCTCCTCCCAGAGTGCAAAGATCCTTGGCGTGACCCTGGACAACACCCTGTCGTTCTCCGCTAACATCAATCAATCAATCAATCAATTTTATTTTATATAGCCCTTCTTACATCAGCTAATATCTCGAAGTGCTGTACAGAAACCCAGCCTAAAACCCCAAACAGCTAGTAATGCAGGTGTAGAAGCACGGTGGCTAGGAAAAACTCCCTAGAAAGGCAAAACCTAGGAAGAAACCTAGAGAGGAACCAGGCTATGAGGGGTGGCCAGTCCTCTTCTGGCTGTGCCGGGTGGAGATTATAACAGAACCATGCCAAGATGTTCAAAAATGTTCATAAGTGACAAGCATGGTCAAATAATAATCAGGAATAAATCTCAGTTGGCTTTTCATAGCCGATCATTAAGAGTTGAAAACAGCAGGTCTGGGACAGGTAGGGGTTCCATAACCGCAGGCAGAACAGTTGAAACTGGAATAGCAGCAAGGCCAGGCGGACTGGGGACAGCAAGGAGTCACCAACATCAAAGCGGTGACCCGATCCTGCAGGTTCAACGCTGCAGCCCGTCTGGTGTTCAACCTTCCCAAGTTCTCTCATGTCACCCCGCTCCTCCGCACACTCCACTGGCTTCCAGTTGAGGCTTGCATCTAATACAAGACCTTGGTGCTTGCCTATGGAGCTGTGAGGGGAACGGCACCTCCTTACATTCAGACTCTGATCAGACCCTACACCCAAACGAGGGCACTATGTTCATCCACCTCTGGCCTGCTAGCCACCCTACCTCTACGGAAGCACAGTTCCTGCTCAGCCCAGTCAAAGCTATTTGCTGCTCTGGCACCCCAATGGTGGAACAAGCTCCCCCACGACGCCAGGACAGCGGAGTCACTGACCACCTTCCGGAGACACTTGAAACCCTACCTCTTTAAGGTATTCCTGGAATAGTATAAAAGTAATCCTTCTACCCTCCCCCCCCCCCTCCCCCACCCCCCCATAAAAACATAAAGAGCGTCTGCTAAATGACGTAAATGTAAATGTAAATGTAAATGACTGCGTGGCCAAGCTCTACTCCAACACCATCATTAAGTTTGCTGACGACACAACGGTGGTAGGCCTGATCACCGACAACGATGAGACAGCCTATAGGGAGGAGGTCAGAGACATGGCAGTGTGGTGCCAGGTCAACAACCTCTCCCTCAACGTGAGCAAGACAAAGCAGCTGATCGTGGACTACAGGAAAAGGAGGGCCGAACACGCCCCCATTCACATCGACGGGGCTGTAGTGGAGCGGGTTGGGAGCTTTAAGTTCCTTGGTGTCCACATCACCAACGATCTATCATGGTCCAAACACACCAAGATAGTCCTGAAGAGTGCACGACAACACCTATTCCCCCTCAGGAAACTGAAAAGTCCACCCGGACTATTTGTATTTACCCCAATTTGTTTTTACACTGCTGCTACTTGCTGTTTATTATCTATGCATAGTCACTTTACCCCTACCTACATGTACAAATTACCTAAATTACCTCGAGTAACCTGTAACCCCGCACATTGACTCAGTACCGGTACCCCCTGTATATAGCCTCGTTATTGTTATTTTATCTGTTACTTTTTTAAACTTTAGTTTATTTAGTAAATATTTTCTTAACTGTATTTTCTTAAAACTGCATTGTTGGTTAAAGGTTTGTAAGTAAGCATTTCATGGTAAGGTCTACACCTGTTGTATTCGGCGCATGTGACAAATAAGATTTGATTTGATTTGGATTTAAGGAAGCACAATTTAATTAAAAGCAATTCAAACCAATTCAATCTGACAAATCTTTAATCAAAAATATATGCCACTCATGCAAGAATACACATACTATTTCAAATATTATTTTGATTATAACTCAAAGATGTCAAGCAATATTTTTCTTTGTCGTAATGAGACTGCAGTGTTTGATCTAATGTATTCTGGGGAAAGTATTCTGATGTTTAAAAGCATTAAGGGAATTATGAATTAGTACAGAAAACCCACAACATTATATTTCCAGGCCACTGTAATGATTTAAAATTGTTTTAGGAGAATGAGTTTCAAAAATGTAATGGTGATGTGTAGAATAAGTAAGCCATTTGAATTTAATTGAATTCAGTTCTACTTACATTAATTCAAATTAAATTCAAATTCTGCTTCCTGTGGGGTGTGGCCAATTCAAATTCCAGGAGCACTACCATGGAGAGGCATACCAACAAGCTCTAGTAAACAGCCCAGCAGGGGCTCTTCAGACTCACTGGGTCTCCTTACCTTGGAGAGACACAAAACCAGACAGGGTCACTGGTGGAAGAAGTGGGAGGGGAGGGTCGGAGGTGAAAAATTACTGTCTCTGGTTGGCCCGATGCCGGAGGAGAGAGGGGGAGAGAGGGGGAGGGAGAGAGAGAGAGAGAGAGAGAGAGAGAGAGAGAGAGAGAGAGAGAGAGAGAGAGAGAGAGAGAGAGAGAGAGAGAGAGAGAGAGAGAGAGAGAGAGAGAGAGAGAGAGAGAGAGAGAGAGAGAGAGAGAGAGAGAGAGAGAGAGAGAGAGAGAGAGAGCCTACAGCAGCACCTAGATATTTTGCACAGGGGCCTCCCGAGTGGCGCAGCAGTCTAAGGCACTGCAGTTTGAGGCGTGACTAAAGACCCGGATTCGATCCCAGGCTGTGTCACAGCCGGCCGTGATCAGAAGATGCATGAGGCGGCGCACAATTGGCCCAGCCTGGTTAGGGGAGGGTTTGGCCCATCGCACTCTAGCGACTCCTTGTGGCGGGCTGGGTGCCTGAAAGCTGACTTCGGTCGCCAGCTGGACGGTGTTGGCAGGGTTGTGTTTTGGAGGACGCATGGCTCTCGACCTTTGCTTCTCCCGAGTCCGTAGAGGAGTTGCAGCGATGGGACAAGATTGTAACTACCAATTGGATATCACGAAATTGGGGGGGGGGGGGGGGAGGGGTAAATAAATTATAGTAAAAAATATATTCTGCACATATTCTGTCAGACCTGCGGCTGACAGTGAATCTCAGTAAGACAAAAATAATGGTGTTCCAAAAAAGGTCCAGTTGTCAGGACCACAAATACAAATTCCATCTAGACACCATTGCCCTAGAGCACACAAAATAAATATACCTACCTCGGCCATAAGCACCACAGGTCACTTCCATAAAGCTGTGAACGATCTGAGAAGAGCCTTCTACGCCATCAAAAGGAACATCAAATTTGACATCCCAATTAGGATCTAGCTTAAAATACTTGAATCAGATATAGAACCCATTGCCCTCTACGGTTGTGAGGTCTGAGGTCCGCTCACCAACCAATAATTCACAAAATGGGACAAACACCAAATTGAGACTCTACATGCACAACTCTGCAAAAACATCCTCCATCTATAACGTAAAACACAAAATAATGCACATATATTTTTTTATAAATCCAGAAAAGAGCTGTTAAAATCTAAAAGAAAGCGATTCCCAAACCTTCCATAACAAAGCCATCACCTACAGAGAAATGAACCTAGAGAAGAGTCCCCTAAGCAAGCTGGTCCTAGGGCTCTGTTCACAAACACAAACAGACCCAACAGAGCCCCAGGACAGCAACACAATTAGACCCAACCAAATCATGAGAAAACAAAAAGAAACTTAAATTGACACATTGGAAAGAACTTACCAAAAAACAAAGCAAACTGGAATGCTATTTGGCCCTAAACAGAGAGTGCAGAATACCTGACCACTGTGACTGACCCAAAATTAAGGAAAGCTTTGACTATGTACAGACTGAGCATAGCCTTACTGTTGAGAGAGGCTGCCGTAGCCAGCCTCTCAAGAGAAGACAGGCTATGTGCCCACTGCCCACAAAATGAAGTGGAAACTGAACTCCACTTCCTAACCTCTTTCCAGATGTATGATCATATTAGAGACACATATTTCCCTCAGATTACACAGACCCACAAAGAATTCTGAAAACAAATCACATTTTGATAAACTCCCATATCTATTAGGTGAAGTACCACAGTGTGCCAATCACAGCAGCAAGATTTGTGACCTGTTGCCACAAGAAAAGGGCAACCAGTGAAGCACAAACACCATGGTAAATACAAACTATTTGTAATACAAAACTATCTGTTTATTTATTTTCCCTTTCGTACTTCAACTATTTGCACATTGTGACAACGCTGTACATAGCCAGTAATATACCATTTGAAATGTCTCTACTCTTTTGAAACTTTTGTGAGTGTGCTTCGTTCTATAGCTAGAGGACTCCTGATATATACTTTTTTGTCTTTATCTGTTTTGGTCTAGTACTGTCTTTTTGCTAGCTAGGGCCATCTACTTTAAGTGCTGCCTGTCTTCCCAGTGGCCTATTTGGTGTGTGAACTGCTGACTGCTCATAATTTGCACACACAACCCATGTGGAATTCCTGGTCTCTGGCAGCATTTGGAACCGCTGACCTGCAGTCAATAATGCTGAGTTCATCTCAGCCTATGCTGCCCTTCAGTCCCTTGACTTTTTGGCCCTGACGAAGACGTGGATCACCCCAGAGAACACTGTTACTTCAGCTGCTCTTTCTTCATCTGACTAACTTTTCTCTCATAGTCCAAGAGCATCTGGTTGTCGCGGTGGTGGCACAGGTCTACTCATTTCTCCTAAGTGGAGATATTCTATTTTCTCCCTCTCTCACCTGTCCATCTCCTCATTTGAATTCCATGCTGTCACTGTCACTTTTCCACTCAAGATTAACATTGTTGTCATCAACATTGTCATTTATTGCCCACCAGGTGACCTTGGAGAGTTCCTCAATGAGATTGACATCTTGATAAGCTCATTTCCTGACTGTCACGACTTCCTCCGAGGCTGCCTCCTCTCCTTGGCAGGCTTTGGCGTTCGTCGTCACCGGCCTTCTAGCCACTGCCGCTCCTCATCTCATCCATTTGTTTTGTCTTGTTTATTACACACAGCTTGTTCATATCCCCTCATCAGTACCTGTATAAGTGTTCCTTCTGCCCCCTTGTCTTTGTGTGTGATTGTTTATTGTGGAGGAGAGAGAAGCTCGGTGGAGTTCTATGTATTTTGTATCGCCGGGAATATTCCCTGTGTGCCGTGTATTTTCCATTGCGCCTGTTTTGCGCACTGGAGTGTTTTCATGCATTACTGTGTAACTCTGTGGTTCAGAATAAATCCTGTTATGCTGTTATTTACCCTCCTGCGCCTGACTCCTTCAGAATCACCTCATCACACGGGCGATGGCTCACCGCTCTTCGTACTTGGTGACTTCAATGTCCCAACATCTGCCTTTGATTTCATTCTTTCCAACTCTCTCTTTCCCCTCCTTGCCTCTTTCGAACTCACCCTTTCCCCATCCACTCCAACTCACAAGGCAGGCAATGCGCTTGATCTTATCTTTACTAGAGGCTGCTCGCCTACTAATCTCACTGCAACCACCCTCCAGGTCTCTGGTCACTACTTTGTTTCCATTTCTGTCTCCCTTTCCTCCAACCCTAACCACTCAGCCCCTACCCAGATGGTTATGCGCCTTCGCAATCTTCGAGTTCTCTCTCCCACTACTCTCTCCTCTCCTCTTCTATCCTATCATCTCTCTGTCACAATTTAAACTGAATATGAACCCAAATGCAGACAACTACACCGAGCCAGAGAAGGTTTAACAGGTTTATTTCAAAGTTAAATTGTCCAGGTTTCCAAAAATAGGGGAAGAGCAAGTCCAGGTCTACAGGGAGGGTAACAGATCCAGGGTTCTGAGCAGGAGTGGTACCGTAACGTCCTAGTGTCCGTGGTGAGTCCAAATGTGAGGTCCAGTAGTGGAAAGCAGGATGGTGGTGGCAGGAGTGAAGCGGAGGCAGGAGTCAAGTTCCAATAATCTGTGGCACAGGAGAAATATAAATAGAACCGGCCAAAAACACAAAGAGCGAAAACAAGCAGGTTGAGTCAGCAGCGAGATTAACATGGTCGTCTTGACTATGATCTGACAATGAGTGGCAAGTTTGACCGGGTCTTTAAGGCTGAGGTGATTATGGTGAATGAGCTGCAGCTGGAACCCTGACTCCCGCACACCAGACTTCACTCCTGCAATTAAGAACAGACAGAGGGGAGGGGGAGAGCAGAGAGAGAGAGCTACCTAGCAGCAGTAGGCCTAACAGTACCCCCCCTCTACGGACGCCACCCGGCGGCCGACAGGGTTTATCAGGATGTAACCGATGAAAATCACGGACCAGAGCAGGATCCACAATGAAGCTCCTGGGAACCCAGGAACGTTCCTCAGGACCATAACCCTCCCAATCCACCAGGTACTGGAAACCACGACCCCGGCGGCGAACATCCAGAAGTCGCCGGACAGTGTAGACAGGACCCCCACCCACGACCCTGGGCGGAGGAGGGGGACGAGAGGGCGGGCACAGAGGGCTAACAAACACAGGCTTAATCTGGGACACATGAAAAGTGGAATGAACCCGTAGGGAGGCAGGAAGCTGTAGTTTAACCGCGCAGGGGTTAACAATAGACAGTATTTTAAACGGTCCTATAAAACGCGGCGCCATCTTCTTAGATTCCACTTTTAATGGAAGATCACGTGACTTAAGCCATACCTCTTGACCAGGAGAGTAACCGGGAGCCTGGGACCGGTGACGGTTGGCTTGCCTCTGCATGTACGACGAAGCTCGGGACAGAGCTACCCTGGCCTTCTTCCAGACCTTGAAGCAGCGGCGCATATGGAACTGCACCGAGGGTACCGCCAGTTCCCTCTCTTGAGAAGGGAACAGGGGAGGTTGATAACCAAGAGCACACAGAAAGGGAGACAAACCAGAGGAAGCGTTAGTCAAGGTGTTATGAGCATATTCCACCCAGGGGAGCATGGAGCTCCATGACCCAGGGTTAGACCCTGTGACACAGCGGAGAGCGGTCTCCATCTCCTGGTTCGCTCTCTCGGCTTGCCCGTTGGTCTGGGGGTGATATCCAGAGGACAGGCTGGATGTGATGCCCAAAGCTTTACAGAAAGCTTTCCATACCTGGGAGACAAACTGGGGACCCCTGTCAGAGACAATATCAGTGGGTAGACCATGAGAGCGGAACACATATTCAACCAAAATATCAGCAGTTTCTCTGGCAGTGGGCAGTTTAGGTAGGGCCAAAAAATGAGCAAACTTAGAAAAACGATCAATTACAGTAAGAATGACAGTCTTTCCAGACGAGGGGGGAAGTCCAGTGACAAAATCCAATGCAATGTGGGACCAGGGACGGCTGGGTATTGGCAGAGGTCGTAGATGACCAGCGCTGGCCTGGGTGGAGTTCTTACTTCGTGCACATACCGTACAAGCAGCAATGAAGGCTCGAGTGTCCGCCTCCATCCTGGGCCACCAGAACTTCCGTCGCAAAAAGTCAAGGGTCCGAGTAACTCCAGGGTGACAGGTAAGGGGAGACAAGTGAGCCCACTGAAGTACCTGGGAGCGAACAGACTCAGGGACAAACAACCGGTTAGGAGGACCGCTCCCAGGGTCAGCTTGTAGATGTTGAGCCTGTCTAACAATCCCTTCGATGTCACATGTAATGGCAGCAATACTGCAGGTAGGAGGCAAGATGGTTTCAGGGTTACTACCAGTATCAACAGCAGAATGAACACGAGACAGGGCGTCAGGCTTGACGTTGCGTGACCCAGGACGGTAAGACAGGGAAAAATTGAATCTACCAAAAAATAGTGCCCACCTGGCTTGACGGGGATTGAGCTGCTTCGCTGACTGGATGTATGCAAGATTTTTATGATCCGTCCAAACGATGAAGGGTTGTTCCGCCCCCTCCAACCAATGCCGCCACTCCTCGAGAGCCAGCTTAACGGCGAGCAGTTCACGATTGCCAACATCATAATTCCTCTCTGCCTGAGAAAGTTTTCGTGAAAGAAAAGCACAGGGATGCAGTTTGTTATCTTCAGGTGAACGTTGTGACAACACCGCACCTACCCCAGTGTCGGATGCGTCCACCTCCACGACAAACTGGCGGTCGGGGTCAGGCTGCATCAGAATGGGAGCCGAGGCAAAGCGATGTTTCAGCTCTTTGAACGCTGATTCGGCCCCTTCATTCCAAGCGAACGGTAGTGAGATGGAGGTGAGAGCGGTGAGTGGCGCAGCAATGCGGCTGTAGTCTTTGATGAACCTCCTGTAGAAGTTCGCAAACCCCAGGAATCGTTGAAGTTGTTTGCGGGTGGAGGGGGCTGGCCAGTCCGTGACAGCAGAGATCTTAGCTGGGTCCATCCGCAACTCCCCCTGAGCTATTATG
The DNA here is from genome assembly GCF_964263955.1 of Coregonus lavaretus. NCBI lineage: Eukaryota > Metazoa > Chordata > Actinopteri > Salmoniformes > Salmonidae > Coregonus > Coregonus lavaretus. The sequence goes on from NC_139988.1 coordinate 24,039,750, forward strand.
TAATCCAAAAAAGAGGTTTCAGACACATGAAATTCACATTTCTCCATCTTCACAAATAGTTTGTTTTCCAACAACCTTTGCAACACCTGGCGCACATGCAGTTCATGTTCCTGGGAGGACTTTGAGTAAATCAGGATATCATCCAGATAGACAAAAACAAAACGATTCAACATGTCCCGAAGGACATCATTCACTAGTGCCTGAAAAACAGCAGGGGCATTAGACAAACCAAAAGGCATAACCAGATACTCAAAATGTCCCAAGGGTGTGTTGAAGGCAGTCTTCCATTCATCGCCTTTACGAATGCGCACCAGGTGATACGCATTTCGTAGATCCAGTTTCGTAAAGATAGTTGCACCATGAAGGAGGGGAAAAGCAGAATTAATTAAAGGCAGAGAATATTTGTTCTTAATGGTGATGTTGTTAAGTCCACGGAAATCAATACAGGGTCTGAGGGTCTTATCCTTTTTCCCAACAAAAAAGAATCCCGCTCCTAAAGGTGACGAGGAAGGACGAATAATACCTGCCGCCAAGGAGTCCCGAATGTAGTTCTCCATAGCCTCCGTCTCCGGGCGGGAGATATTGTACAGGCGACTGTTAGGGAGAGGGGCTCCTGGCTGGAGGTCAATGGCGCAGTCGTATGGCCGGTGAGGAGGAAGAGAAGTAGCTCTGTGTTTGCAGAAAACGGATGCCAGGTCATGATACACGTCAGGGACAGCAGAGAGATCCATGGACTCCAGTGGAGGTTGAGGAACAGTGCTGGCAGGGGTCTGAGCAGAACACAAACAGTTAACATGACAAAATGTGCTCCATGAAACAATTCTACCTGTCACCCAATCAATGTGTGGATTGTGTCTTATGAGCCAGGGGATACCAAGGACCAGGGGGGTCTGTGGGCAGTCAATTATGTGAAATTGAATGTTCTCCTGATGATTACCCGACACTCTGAGACAAACAGGGACAGTCTGATGAGTAATACGGGTCAACAATTGTCCATTTAGACCCTTAGCCTGCAGCGGACGGTCCATAGGAACAGTCTCTAAATCCATTTGTTGAGCCAACTCTCGATCTAAAAAGCTTTCATCGGCACCAGAGTCAACCAGCGCACTAACAGGGAAATTCTGGGACTGCCACTGGAGGGATGCCTGGAGCAGAATGCGGGGAGAAGAGGAAGAATCCGCTGCTCGGCTCACCAAAACTTCTCCCATTAATGATGAGCCGGCCCTTTTCCCGGACGAACTGGGCAGGAAGGAACGAAATGACCAGCTTCTCCACAATACAGGCAGACACGAGCCTGAATTCGACGTGCACGCTCCTCTGAGGACAACCGTGCACGACCCACCTCCATGGCTTCGGGTTCAGTGCTCCTAGTATTGACTCGGGAAGACTCAGCCTTCTCCGTAGGGAAGAGGCGGGGAGGAGTTGGTTGACGACAGACAGGTTGCTTGGAACTAACACTCCTCTCACGGCGGCGCTCCCGAATCCGATTATCCAACCTGATGGTGAGTGAAATAAGATTATCCAGCGTAGGCGATTCATCATATGACACCAATTCATCTTTCAAAGTCTCAGACAAATTTCAAAGTCTCAGACATTAATGAACACTCCTTGTAATGCCTCGTCATTCCAACCACTCACTGCCGCTAAAGTCCGAAACTCCACTGCCATCTCCGCCACACTGCGAGACCCCTGCCGAAGAGAAAATAACCGTTTAGCAGCCTCCTTGCCCCGTACGGGGTGGTCGAAAACCTTCCTCATCTCAGTGGTGAAGGCAACGTAAGAGTTGCAAACGTCCGACTGACTCTCCCAGACCGCTGACCCCCAAGAACGAGCGGAACCGCTAGTAGAGTTGATAAGGTAGGCAATACGGGATAATAATATATATAATAATAATAATATGCCATTTAGCAGACGCTTTTATCCAAAGCGACTTACAGTCATGCGTGCATACATTTTTGTGTATGGGGTGGTCCCAGGGATCGAACCCACTACCTTGGCGTTACAAGCGCCGTGCTCTACCAGCTGAGCTACAGAGGACCACATCTTTCTGAGGCGTAGGTGAGTGGCTGTTGTTCAAACACTAACGAGCATTGAGTCAAAAAATCACCACAGGTTCCCGTCATAGCGCTCTGGAGCAGGAACAAAAGGCTCTCTGATCTGGGCTGGAGGAGCAGGAAAAACAGGCGGAGCGGGAGAAGGAGCAGTTTGTATGCCATGAACGGGGGGTGCAGTATTAACTTGGGTAGTAAGGGCAGACACTTGATTGGTGAGTAATTGAACCTGATTAAGCAGCATCTGACTGTTCTCAGAAATAGTCTTAAACAAAGTATCATGTTGGCCAAGTAAAATGCCCTGATTGGCTATGGCAGTCCGAATTTGAGTGAACTCTGGGGTGGTATCTGAGCTGGGTTCATGTTTGGTCAGATCATACTGTCACGATTTAAACTGAATATGAACCCAAATGCAGACAACTACACTGAGCCAGAGAAGGTTTAACAGGTTTATTTCAAAGTTAAATTGTCCAGGTTTCCAAAAATAGGGGAAGAGCAAGTCCAGGTCTACAGGGAGGGTAACAGATCCAGGGTTCTGAGCAGGAGTGGTACCGTAACGTCCTAGTGTCCGTGGTGAGTCCAAATGTGAGGTCCAGTAGTGGAAAGCAGGATGGTGGTGGCAGGAGTGAAGCGGAGGCAGGAGTCAGGTTCCAATAATCTGTGGCACAGGAGAAATATAAATAGAACCGGCCAAAAACACAAAGAGCGAAAACAAGCAGGTTGAGTCAGCAGCGAGACTAACATGGTCGTCTTGACTATGATCTGACGATGAGTGGCAAGTTTGACCGGGTCTTTAAGGCTGAGGTGATTATGGTGAATGAGCTGCAGCTGGAACCCTGACTCCCGCACACCAGACTTCACTCCTGCAATTAAGAACAGACAGAGGGGAGGGGGAGAGCAGAGAGAGAGAGCTACCTAGCAGCAGTAGGCCTAACACTCTCCCTTCTGCTAAATCCTTCTCCCTCCTGTCTTCTGATTCTGCCTCTTCGACCCTACTCCCTTTCCGCATTCTATGAATCGCACTGTCCCATTTCCTCCCAGCCGGCTTGGCCCTCCCCTCCTGCTCCGTGGCTGAGTGAATCATTGCGATCTTACAGAACAGGGCTGCGGGCAGCTGAGTGAAAACAGAGGAAAACTAAACTTCCGGAGGACCTATCATCCTTTCACTCCCTCCTCTCTACCCTCTCTTCCTCTGTATCCCCTGCTAAAGCCACTTTCCACCACTCTAAATCTCAAGCTTCTGCCTATAACCCTAGGAAACTATTTTCCACCTTCTCCTCCCTCCTTAATCCTCCACCCCCTCCCCCTCTCTCCTCCCTCTCTGCGGACGACTTTGTCAACCACTTTGAAAAGAAGGTTGACAACATCCGCTACTCATTCACTCAGCCTTTCGAGTCCACTGGTCTCACTCACACAGAACTACCCTACGCCTTGACCTCATTCTTCCCTCTCTCTCCAGATGAAATCCTGCGACTAGTGAGGTCTGGCCGCCCGACAACCTGCCCACTTGACCCCATCCCCTACTCCCTTCTCCAGACCATCACTGGAGACCTTCTCCCGTTCCTCACTTTCCTTGTCAAGTCTTCCCTGACAACTGGCTGCGTCCCCTCTGACATCAAAATGGCCCAAGTCTCTCCCCTCCTCAAGAAACCAACACTTGACTCATCTGACATCAAAAACTATAGACCTGTATCCCTTCTTTCTTTTCTTTCCAAAACACTTGAGCGTGCTGTTTCTGATCAACTTTCTCAATATTTCTCTCAGAACCATCTTCTTGACCCTAAACAGTCAGGTTTCAAGACGGGTCACTCAACCGAGACTGCTTTACTCTGTGTCTCGGAGGCTCTCCGCACTGCCAAAGCTGACTCTCTCTCCTCTGTTCTCATCTTCCTAGATCTATCCGCTGCCTTCGACACCATGAACCATCAGATCCTCCTCTCCACCCTCTCAGGGCTGGGCGTCACAGGCTCTGCACTCTTTTGGATTGCATCCTACCTAGCAGGCCGCTCCTACCAGGTGATGTGGAGAGGATCTGTGTCCACGTGCACCACGTACTCTCACTACTGGTGTCCCCCAGGGCTCGGTTCTAGGCCCTCTCCTCTTCTCTCTATGCACCAAGTCACTCGGCTCCATCGTATCCACACTTGGTCTCTCCTATCATTGCTATGCGGATGACACTCAACTACTTTTCTCCTTCCCTCCCTTCTGACACCCAGGTGGCGTCACGCATCTCTGCGTGCCTGGCAGATATCTCAACTTGTATGTCGGCCCACCACCTCAAGCTCAATCTCGACAAGACGGAGCTGCTCTTCCTCCCGGGGAAAGCTTGCCTGCTCAAAGATCTCTCCATCATGGTTGACAACGCCAGTGTCGCCCCCTCCCAGAGTGCAAAGAACCTTGGCGTGACCATGGACAACACCCTGTCATTCTCTGCAAACAGAAAAGCAGTGATTTGCTCCTGCAGGTTCAGCAAGTGGAACTGCCCCTCCCTACCTTCAGGCTATGCTCAAACCCTACACGCCAACCCGAGCACTCCGTTCTGCCACCTCATGTATCTTGGCCCTCCCACACCTACGGAAGGGCAACTCCCACTCAGCCCAGTTCAAGCTCCTTTCTGTCCTGGCACCCTAATGGTGGAACCAGCTACCTCTTCAAAGTGTATCTTAAATAATCCCCCTCCTCACCTGAACCAACACTTGCACTTGACTCCCCCCACTCCCCCTTTCTAGCTCTGACTTTGCTTATAGTTACTTTATTGAGTAAAAGTGTACTTACTATGCCTGTGATATGTGGTTGTCCCACCTAGCTATCTTAAGATTAATGCACTAACTGTAAGTCGCTCTGGATAATAGCGTCTGCCAAATGACTAAAATGTAAATGTAATGTTTACTGTTAATTTCTGATTGTTTATTTCACTTTTGTTTATTATCTATTCCACTTGCTTTTGCAATGTAAGCATGTTTCCCATGGCAAAAAAAAATTAGAGCGAGAAGCTCATTTCATGTATAATACTTTTTAATACCACAACAGAGCATGACAATGAATGAGTTCATGCTGCAGCACCAGAGACGTTTTGATTTCTTTACAGGCTATTGTTAAAAAATATGAGAGTTTAAGTTTGGAACAGTACTAAAGTTGTCTATCAACTGTAACAATTTAGCGCAACAGAACGAGTTACAGCTGAAGTATCAGATCATCAATGAATTCGAAAAAAAAAAGCCATTTGTTTCTTAACACAGCAGCCACATATCATCAGGTAGTTTACTATACTTTACTATTTCACTACATTCCTAAAGAAAATGATGTACTTTTTACTCCATACATTTTCCCTGACACCCAAAAGTACTTTTTAGCAGGACAGGAAAATGGTCCAATTCACAAACATGTTGTGTTTATATTTTTGTTCAGTATATAATCAGGTCAATTTTTTTATGTATGTTAAGCTAACAAGGGGTAGGCCTATGCTTTTAGACACACTACCCTCACATACCCCCTCAACTCGAGCCATGGTTTTAACTTAACACACCAAGCCGTTCACTGACACTGACATATTTAAGGAGTGCATGGTGACTGAAGGAATTGGCTGACAAAATGTATGGATAGTAAACTACAATTTCTTCTGTCAAACAGGTAGGCCTACCTCTTATTTCTTGAATTGGAAGAAATAGGCTCCAACACAAAGCCCACTCCCCCTCAGGAGACTGAAAAGATTTGGCATGGGTCCTCAGATCCTCAAAAGATTCTACAGCTGCACCATCGAGAGCATCCTGACTGGTTGCATCACCGCCTGGTATGGCAACTGCTTGGCCTCCGACCGCAAGGCACTACAGAGGGTAGTGCGTACGGCCCAGTACATCACTGGGGCCAAGCTTCCTGCCATCCAGGACCTCTATACCAGGCGGTGTCAGAGGAAGGCCCTCAAAATTGTCAAAGACTCCAGCCACCCTAGTCATAGACTGTTCTCTCTGCTACCGCACGGCAAGCGGTACCGGAGTGCCAAGTCTAGGTCCAAAAGACTTCTCAACAGCTTCTACCCCCAAGCCATAAGACTCCTGAACAGCTAATCATGGCTACCCGGACTATTTACACTGCCCCCCCACCCCATCCTTTTTACGCTGCTGCTACTCTGTTAATTATTTATGCATAGTCACTTTAACTCTACCCACATGTACATATTACCTCAACTACCTCAACTAGCCGGTGCCCCCGCACATTGACTCTGCAACGGTACCCCCCTGTATATATAGCCTCCCTACTGTTACTTTATTTTACTTCTGCTCTTTTTTTTCTCAACACTTTTTTTGTTGTTGTTTTATTTTTACATTTTTTGTTAAAAATAAATGCACTGTTGGTTAAGGGCTGTAAGTAAGCATTTCACTGTAATGTCTGCACCTGTTGTATTCGGCGCATGTGACCAATACAATTTGATTTGATTTGATTTGATTGTTAGTAGCCTAAAGTCAAATTAAAATGAAGACTGTTAATTAATTAGGCCTTCTCAAATTAGCCTTTCAGCACCCATGCGCTGTCCATCTCCGCTGCTGCTGCTTCATATTAATGTAAAATATGTAAATAACTCAAATATGGCTTATTATGAGGTCGATAACACTGATAAATAGCTTCATTATGGGCAACAAAACATATAGTTTTTTCTTAAATCACTTATAGCTGTAGTAAGCTTACCTCCGGTCCTCCTTCACATCTTCGTGCTCTCCCTCTCAAACTGAACAGGATATCAGTAGGCATAGTCCGCGCGCACAGATTTTGCATTTTATTTTACAAATAAACAATGATTGTCGGAAGAAGCCTTTTACTCGCCTCCTGAAGCGCCACCATGCACAGCCATTGGTTAGGCAGCACAAAAGTCTTTAGTCCTACATCAGCAAGAGCAAGGCAGGGCTCATGTTGGGGATAGCCTATCCATTGCAGTGTGTAATACAGTATAGCCTAGTTTTACACCATCCCAGCAGTGCAAAAACTCGGGAAGGAAGTATATTTTCATAGAAATATAGATTTGCCCTGTGCTTCTCCGAGCATGCTCTTCGTCTAGCCTAGGCCTATAGTATAGGCTATGGATCATTTGATTGCAATCACACTAGGCACACTTGATATTGAGCGCCCAGCAGAGAATCAGGGATGAGGGGCAGCATCGGGCACACATCGAGATATAATAAGCAACTAATTCTCAAACACTGCGCAAAATGGCATTTAATCGATTACAAATGACACGACCCTCCTCTGGACTAAATAAAAAAACACTAAACCCTCCCCCTGACTGAAATTAAAAAAGCATGACCCACCCCCATTTTCCTCCGGGTAACAATTGTGTGTACAACTTTTCTCCCTATTGACTCTAGGTACAGTATTTGTGAACAAGTTAAGTAATCTCCACCTGAAAATGTGTTATCAATCACCAACAGTTGACCTTTTCGGGGTGTGCTCAGTGACAACCACCTGTGTTTTCAGAACTGACAGTATTTCCTGGGTGCTGTGTGTGTGTGTGTGTGGGGGGGGTGTGTGTACAATCTGTATTTGATAGGTGCTGATGTGGATGTTTATCTGCATGACTCTGTCAGAGGTTACAGTCATTGAGTCAGAGAGGGGTAAGAGAAAGCCAAGGCTCTTCCACACAGACTTGAGCTGTGATTGATGGTAAAATATAGTTTTCACATATACAAATAACTCGGCAGGGGAAGCTATCAGCATTCAACCTCAACAACAACTATTTGATTAGGAAATGTAAAAAAGATAGTGAAAAGTACTGTCTGTAGGCAATTGATGCCTTATTTCAGATGGTAAAATGATTTTTGGGGTGGATGAGGCAATCACACACTCACCAAATCCCATTAAAACTGCAAACCCCAGCACAACGCGTGTGGAATATTTCATATTTACAACCGTTTCTCCTGGCCTGTCTCATTGATTCAGGTGGATCCCCAGAATGAATACTGCAGCTGGGAATGGGAAGTGAAGCACACCACAGATAATTGAAGCTTGTGGGGCATTTAAGCCCTGAACGACACCTGACAGACCAGGTAGGTCACCCATGATAGTCAGTATATGACGTCCATCCATGTTTGAGGACGTTGGGAGATTACATGTAAATTGGCCACTAGGGGCAACAGGGAGCGCTGTTACCTTCAAGTTGGTTTCAGTTTTGCTAAGATGTTAGGGGTGGCAGATGGGCGTAAGCATCTGCCTCTGATTCCAAAAGTTGCATGTTCAAATCCAGTGTTCTTAATTCCAAAGGTTGCATGTTCAAATCTAGTGTTTTTGATGTTTTAAGCCTACCCCAAACCTTAACCCTTACGTTAACCATTCAGAGTTAATGCTTAAACTTAACCCAAACCTTAAAAAGAAGGCCAGTTTTATTGGTTCTTTAACGGGCACAACAGTTTTCAGCTGTGCTAACATAATTGCAAAAGGGTTTTCTAATGATCAATTAGCCTTTTAAAATGATAAACTTGGATTAGCAAACACAACGTGCCATTGGAACACAGGACTGATGGTTGCTGATAATGTGCCTCTGTATGCCTATGTAGATATTCCATTAAAAATCAGCTGTTTCCAGCTACAATAGCCATTTACAACATTAACCATGTGTACACTGTATTTCTGATCTATTTGATGTTATTTTAATGGACAAAAAAATTGCTTTTCTTTCGAAAAAAAAGAAGGACATTTCTAAGTGACACCACATTTTTGAATGGTAGTGTAAGTCACAACCACAACTATGCCAGCTGGCATGCTAGATGCTCACCTGAAAATGCTATCTCAGGAAATGTGTTTCAACCAACTACTGAAATGCTTTATACTCCATGCACTAACCCTTTCAACTCTGCCAACCACAGACTCTATACTCCCATTACCCACGCAGGATGCCAGCAGCTCTGCCCTCCACTCCAGCCATGCCTCCTGTGGAATACCACCGCTCACAGTCGCAGGACAGCCATGGATATATCCGGTGTGATGCTCTGCCCACTGAAGGTAATGAAATGTACTGTTATGAAAACGAACAGTCTCGTCCCAGCAAGATCCAGTTCACATGGCAGGCAGCCCCGGCGTGTACGTTATGATATCTCTTCTGACAGTGAGGACGAATACGCTACTCAGAAGGAGAGGATCCCCACGCTACGACCAGGTCAGTTTGATGGTTCAGGCTCATGGAAAGAGTTCTTACATCACTTTGAGAGCTGTGCTAGAGCTAATCACTGGTCAGAAAGGACAATGTCAGTCCAGCTGAGATTCTGTTTAGTGGAAACTGCAGGAGCTGTGGTCCACAAGAACCCTAGGTCTTCCCGTTGGGACTACTCACACATAGTGGGGGAGGTGGACTCGGCATACGGGCCAGCATCGGAGCATGCAGCTGCCATTGGCATTAAGTTGAGGCAGAGAGTGTGCACACCAGGTGAATCGCTGCATGTATTGAGAGATAACATTTATGAAAAAGTGTCCATTGTGTATGCAGATCGCTCTGAGGGAGAACAGGACTCCATCAGTGTGGAGGTCTTCACTAACGCCATGGGAGACGCCGGCATTGTGCAGAAGCTACTGGAGAAGCATCCACGCACATTGGCACGAGCCTACGAGGTCGCCCACAGGTACGAATCCAACAAGCGAGCAGCTAACAGTGTTACTCAACTAATGCAGTCTGGTGTGCGAATTACAGAGCGGAGAGCCAGAGAAGCTACCTTACGGGAATGCATTGACCACAGCGAAGCTGAAGGCGAGAGTTGGACGACACCACCTGTAGAGCGAAGTCAGAAACCTCCAAAGTCCAGCTAAAGCCACACAAACCAAAGACTGGTGAGCGCAAAAATACAAATTGGAACGAAATCAGATGCCACACTGCCAATGCATTGGACACATGAAATGGAGCTGTCCATCACCAAGGACGCCAGCTAAGCCGCGGGCAGTTCCCGAAACGCCCAAGTTCACCGAAAGCCAAAACACACCTGCTGTTCTCAGTGTCAAGGGCACAGGTCCAGAAATGTGTTTCCACCTACTAATGTACGACATGTGCTCTTTTGGACAGCGGGGCATGGAGAAATGTGCTGCCTTGGTGCTGTTACGACACCATTCACCCAGACGTTAAACCTCCACTCCAGCTATCGACTGGGCAGTCTCTGCAGGGCATTGGTCCTGTAAATGTCAAAGTCTTTGGAGAAGTTCAACTGCCCATTCAGGTTGGTACCCGCACAGTGAGTGTTTACTTCATCGTTGCAGACGTGGCAGAGAACACCGAAGCCATCCTCGGTCATCCATTCCTGGAGCAGTCACGGGCACACCTTGATTTCAGCAGCCAGAGGATTGTGCTGTTTGGTGAACAGGTGCCCTACTTCAACCTGAAGAACAGACCGAAGGTGCATGTCGTAAGAATAGCATGCACAGCCGTTCTCGAATCAGGGTGTGAGTACATCGTGCCGGGGAACGCACACTTCCGTGAACCTGTCAGAGGCGATGTGGTGCTGAGCCCAACTGAAGGATTCATTGAGAAGCATTGTCTACTGGTGGCACGGGTTGTGGTTGACGGACAGGCCAATAACCAAATCCCCATCAGGCTCTACAACCCAGGAACAGAGTCAGTGAAAGTAAATAAGGGCGCCAGATTCCTCCAGGCAGCAGATGTTGTTCAGCCAACTGATATTTCTTCCATGTCACCACAAACTAGTCTCGTCTCCCCAGCAGGAGATGGTATCGTATCACTTTTCAGCTGTTGTCGAAATGGATTCCCCATCAGTTCAGCCTGAAGTAAACAACGCCATTATTCAACTTTGTGGGCACACCCCCTCTACCTAGCGGGCAGTATCAGCATTCAGACTTTGTGGTTCACTATGAGCAGACGAATACACAGGGAGTGAAATTAAAATGTGCTAGTTCTAGCTTGTGGTTTGGATAATTATGATGTTTATGATAAAAGCGTATTGTTGTTAATATAGAAATGAATATATGCCATGGCAGAGCCAAGGTTAAATTCCCTCTTTAAGCTTGTACACTGTCAACTCTGCAGCCTTGTTAAAGGCTGACATAAAGTAAATGCATGTGATACTAAATAGCCATACGATATTTCATTTATAGCTAGTCACCATGTAATTGTAGAGCTCACTTTCCTACCAGACCGTCAGGTCAGTGAGTGTGACGGATTAGCTACAGTAAGTTACTGTGAATTTTACAAGAACCCACTTGGAACTAGTTGACTGTAAGTTATTGAAAATTAAACATGAACTTCCTGTGAACCAGCTGCCATTAAGCTTATGGAAAATGCACAGTAACCTCTTAACAGTGCAAGCACTTGATTGTCCCAAGTTCTTACAAAGATTGGAGAAGTGACAGTGTCAAAAAAGGTGCTCAACCTAAATTTGTATTGGCGGATCACAGCCAAAAAGGTGCATACACTGGCGGTCACGGCCTCCCTATTCATCAATTTATCTTATCTAGCCCTGTGTTTCCGCCTACTGTTCTGGAGTATGAATTCATTACACTTTGTAACACAAAAAAGTAAGGTAAATAGAACAGGAAAAAAGGAAGAAAAATTGTCATGGGCCTCTCACTCCACCGGGTTACCACCTTAATTTTCTTCCACTCTGCTCACCACTCTCTCTACTCAGCCTAACTAGCTCCACCTGTCCCTGCTCTGCTCTGCTCTAATTACTCTGCCAGCTGCGCTGCATTACCCACTACCTCTCCCAGTATTTAAGGCCCTGTCTTTCAGCTCTCCGGTGTCAGATCGTCTGCAAAGCTCACACCCGGAACCTGTTTGCTCGCGCTTCTGGCTCACCCTGGTTTTGTGACCCCGGACCTGCCTGTTTTTTGGATACTCTTCTGCCTCAGGAGATCCAGACCTGCTTCTGCCATTACGACTCCTGACTACTCTTCAATCCCGGTAACTCTGACCAGCCTTCTGCCTTGCTACTACGTATTTTGGATTTCCCTTGAACTGCACTGCTGCCTTGTTTCATTCCGCCCTGTTGTGTCTGTGTCTCCCCCCCCCAGGACTTCTGGACCACCCACCACCGGCTTCATAGGACGCATCGCTGCCACTGGGGGGGGCACAGACCCAGCACATTGGACGGGATCCCTGTTACCCCTGGAGCCTTCATTCACTCCCTACTTCCCTTTTCCCTTAAGTTTAATAAACTTTCTGGTGTGACGCAATTGTGGTCCTCTGGTCGTCTGTCTGAACCGTGACAGTACGATCTGACCATTATGGACTCAGCGCACACTTTCCCCGACATGGAAACCGATGAGCATGAGCAGCAGTTCCAGCAGCAGCAACAACAACTCGCCATGATCATTCAACTCCTCACCAACCTTACCCCAGCCAGTCTGCCCACCAGCCCTGCCCCCGAGTTACCTGCCCCGGTCATTGCAGCCGCTGCTCCGGAACCCAAGATTGGAAACCCCGAGCGGTTCAACGGCGATTCAACCCAGGTCCGGCCATTCCTGACTAGCTGCCGACTTCAGTTCTCCTTGCAGCCAAGGACCTTCGCCACGGAGGGGGCTAAAGTTGGGTATGCCATCACTCACCTGACGGGCCGAGCTCGACTCTGGGGAACAGCAGAGTTCGAACGTCAAACCCCCGCATGTGCAACCTTCGACCTGTTTGCTGAGGAGATGCTGAAGGTGTTTGACCTGGATTCACCCACCGCAGAGGCGTCTCGTGAACTGTTCAGTATTCGACAAGGCAGACGTACAGTCGCAGACCATTCCATCGACTTCCGAACCCTGGCTAGACGAAGTTCTTGGAACACACCATCGTTGGTGGACGCGTTCTTCCATAGTTTGGCTGACTATATCAAGGACGAGTTGGTCTCCCATGAACTGCCTTCCACTCTTGATGAAGCCATCGCACTGACTGTCAGGATCGACAGAAGGATACAGACCCGTCGTCGTGAGAGGGGGCGCCAAGGTCCACCTACTACCGGCATTCGGAGAGATCCGACTGGGCTCCTGTCATCTACTGCCACTCACCCAGGTCAGCTTGATCAGTCTGAGCCTATGGAGATTGGGCGAGCCTCTCTCACTCCTGCAGAGCGCCAGCGCCGCTTCACCTCAAACCTCTGCCTCTATTGTGGAGGTGATGGACATCGTGTGGTAACCTGCCCTTTAAAGGGCCGAAGCTCACCGGGCATAGGGGGAGTCCGGTTGAGTTCAATGACCATCCAGTCCTCCGACCGCAAACCCCTGCTGCAAGTTCACCTCCGCCTCTCTGACTCAACTCACACCCTGGCTGCTCTGGTGGATTCTGGCGCCGAAGCCAACATAATGGACATCAAGCTGGCACGCCAACTGGGACTGGAGAACCTCCGTTTGACACCTCCTATTCCTGCCCGGGCACTGGACGGACACTTACTCGGATCGGTCACTCATGTCACGGCCCCGGTCTCGATGGGTCTGTCCGGAAACCATCAAGAAACTATCCAGTTTCACCTGCTCCCCTCTCCAGGCCAACCCCTCATCCTGGGTTACCCATGGCTCCGCCGGCACAACCCTCAGCTCGACTGGGTGACCGGGGTGATCAGGGAGTGGGGAGAGGACTGCCACCGAACCTGCCTGCTTGCTGCCGCACTACCCCCTCGGCCAGTACCTACTAACTCCGCTCCTGACCTCTCCAATGTCCCAGAATGCTACCATGGTCTCAGAGAGGTGTTTAACAAAGCAAGAGCCACATCTCTGCCCCCTCACCGACCGTACGACTGTGCCATCGACCTCCTCCCTGGAACAGCTCCTCCAAGGGGTCGTCTTTATTCGTTGTCTGCTCCTGAAAGAAAGTCCATGGAGGACTACATCAATGGCTCTCTGTCCGCAGGATTAATCCGTTCATCTTCATCTCCTGCTGGTGCTGGCTTCTTCTTTGTGGGGAAGAAGGACGGATCTCTTCGCCCCTGCATCGACTACAGGGGACTCAACGACATCACAGTGAAAAACCGTTACCCTCTGCCTCTGCTCACCTCTGCTTTTGAGTTGCTCCAGGGAGCCACTGTTTTTACCAAGTTGGATCTCAGAAACGCTTACCACCTAGTGCGGATCCGGGAGGGAGATGAATGGAAAACCGCATTCAATACACCAACAGGCCACTACGAGTATCTGGTTATGCCTTTTGGCCTCACCAATGCTCCTGCTGTGTTCCAGGCTCTAGTGAATGATGTACTGCGGGACATGTTAAACAAGTTTGTCTTCGTTTACCTGGATGACATCTTAATCTACTCCAGAAACCTGTCTGAACACACCCGCCATGTCCAGCAAGTCCTTCATCGTCTTCTGGAGAATTCCCTCTACGCCAAGGCAGAGAAATGTGAGTTTCACGTCAAGACAGTGGCCTTCCTGGGGTACATAGTGGCAGAGGGAAGTATCCAAATGGATCCTGCCAAAGTATCAGCAGTCACTTCATGGCCAGTTCCGGAGAACAGAAAGAAGCTGCAACAGTTTCTGGGGTTTGCTAACTTCTATAGGAAGTTTATCCGGAACTACAGTACCGTTGCTGCCCCTCTCACTGCTCTAACCAGCACCAAGCAACCCTTCACCTGGACCCCAGCAGCCGACAAAGCCTTCAGTACCCTCAAGGTGAGGTTCACCTCCGCTCCCATCCTCCAGATGCCTGATGTGGACCGGCAATTCATTGTGGAGGTGGACGCCTCGGATGTGGGAGTTGGTGCTGTGATTTCTCAGTGGGCTGCGGAGGATAGGAAGCTCCATCCCTGTGCCTTTTTCTCACGTCGGTTGTCCCCCTCTGAGTGCAATTACGACATAGGGAACCGTGAGCTGCTGGCTGTGAAGCTTGCCTTGGAGGAGTGGCGTCACTGGCTGGAGGGGTCCACCATTCCATTTCTCGTTTGGACCGATCATAAGAACTTGGAGTACATCCGCACGGCCAAACGGTTGAACTCCAGGCAGTCCCGCTGGGCCCTGTTCTTCACCAGGTTTAATTTCACTCTGTCATACCGGCCTGGATCACGCAACACCAAGCCAGACGCCCTCTCCCGTCAATTCCAGAAGGATGACACCCCCTCCAAGGACCCTGTGTCGATTCTGCCAAGTCCCTGCATCGTTGCAGCTCTGACCTGGGCTGTTGAGGAACAGGTGCTGGAGGCTCTCCGTAACCAGCCAGGTCCCAGCACTTGCCCAGCTGACCGCCTTTTTGTCCCCGAAGACCTGAGGTCCCAGGTCGTTCAGTGGGGACATGACTCCCGCCTAGCTTGTCACCCTGGCTCCACCCGCACTTACAACCTGCTCGCCCAGAGGTTCTGGTGGCCCTCTCTGAGGAAGGATGTACGGGAATTCGTCCAAGCCTGCCCCATCTGCAACCAACACAAGTCGTCCTGCCAGCCCCCAGCCGGATTGCTGCAGCCCCTGCCTGTGCCCAGACGTCCCTGGTCTCACATCGCCCTTGACTTTGTCACGGGGCTGCCCCCTTCAAGTGGCATGACCGTCATTCTCACCATCGTTGACCGTTTCAGCAAGATGGCACACTTCATTCCCCTCCCCAAGCTCCCAACCGCCAAGGAGACCGCCCAGGTGGTCCTGGAACACGTCTTCCGGATCCACGGACTGCCAAAGGATGTAGTTTCTGACCGTGGTCCACAATTCTCCTCCGCTTTTTGGAAGGAGTTCTGTCACCTGCTGGGAGCCACAGTCAGTCTGACTTCCGGATTCCATCCCCAATCCAATGGGCAGTCAGAGCGGGCTAATCAGGAGCTCGAGAAGGCACTGCGATGCATGACTTCACGCAACCCCCACTCCTGGTCGCAGCAATTGACATGGGTGGAGTACGCACACAATTCTCTGACCTGCTCTGCCATCGGTATGTCCCCTTTCCAATGTGTTTATGGATACCAGCCTCCTCTATTTGCCAGCCAGGAAGAGGAGGTTACTTGCCCATCTGCACTTGCTTTTGCCCGTCGATGTCGCCGCACCTGGTCACAAGCCCGAGCCACACTCCTCAGATCCGTTGCCAGCTACACTACCGGGGCCAACCGTCGGAGAATTCCTGCTCCCACCTACCATGTTGGTCAAAGGGTGTGGTTGTCATCGAAGAACCTGCCACTCAGGGTGGAGTCGCAGAAGCTGGCACCTCGGTTCATTGGCCCATTCCCTATCATAAGAGTGATTAGCCCAACTGCTGTCCGGCTCCAACTGCCTAATTCCCTGAGGGTGCACCCCACTTTCCATGTGTCTAAGATTAAGCCCATCCATGAGAGTCCGCTGGTCCCTGCTGCGCCTGGTCCTCCTCCTCCACGGCTCGTCGATGGTGGTCTGGTTTACACCGTCCGCCGCCTGCTTCGGTCCAGACGGAGGGGTAGGGGTCTCCAGTACCTCATTGACTGGGAGGGCTATGGACCTGAGGAAAGGACCTGGGTGCCAGCTAGTCGGATTGTGGATAGGACTCTCATCACCGCTTTCCACCAACGGCATCCTGATCAACCTGCAATCCGTAGGGGCCGCCCCAGAGGGGTCCCTAACCGTCCTGCCCGCTCGGCTTCCTGTCCTGTGCCTGATCCTGTCTCGGGACCTGTCCCATCTCCCGACCACGGCCCTCCGGCTTCCTCCGAGGATGAGGACGTTCACTCGGACCGTTCGGAGGAGTTCTAGCCCTCCTCCGGCTCCCCTCCTCCCGCCCGGCGTGGTGTTGCTCTTGGGACTTCTGGGGCCGTCCCTTGGGGGGGGGGTTCTGTCATGGGCCTCTCACTCCACCGGGTTACCACCTTAATTTTCTTCCACTCTGCTCACCACTCTCTCTACTCAGCCTAACTAGCTCCACCTGTCCCTGCTCTGCTCTGCTCTAATTACTCTGCCAGCTGCGCTGCATTACCCACTACCTCTCCCAGTATTTAAGGCCCTGTCTTTCAGCTCTCCGGTGTCAGATCGTCTGCAAAGCTCACACCCGGAACCTGTTTGCTCGCGCTTCTGGCTCACCCTGGTTTTGTGACCCCGGACCTGCCTGTTTTTTGGATACTCTTCTGCCTCAGGAGATCCAGACCTGCTTCTGCCATTACGACTCCTGACTACTCTTCAATCCCGGTAACTCTGACCAGCCTTCTGCCTTGCTACTACGTATTTTGGATTTCCCTTGAACTGCACTGCTGCCTTGTTTCATTCCGCCCTGTTGTGTCTGTGTCTCCCCCCCCCAGGACTTCTGGACCACCCACCACCGGCTTCATAGGACGCATCGCTGCCACTGGGGGGGGCACAGACCCAGCACATTGGACGGGATCCCTGTTACCCCTGGAGCCTTCATTCACTCCCTACTTCCCTTTTCCCTTAAGTTTAATAAACTTTCTGGTGTGACGCAATTGTGGTCCTCTGGTCGTCTGTCTGAACCGTGACAAAAATGTCCCTACCAACTAACACTATACCCATTAAAACCTCACCACTATTCCACTACTTGGCCCTATCTGATCCTACACCACCCAGCAGCCTGGGAGGACGGGACACTATTGTTCAACACACCTTGTAACTCTTTCGCAGTAAAATATTGTACACCTAAGTACTTCTCCGCAGCTGCCACCACAACATCTATTTTTCAATTTACATTCAATTTCTGCGGTACAGTTGATAACCATGGCTATGTATGCTAAGAAACCAACCTTACTGAAATACGTTATTCCTATCACTCTCTATTGGAATTGGCCTACTCACAGGGAGACTCTTAGGATCCCTCGCCCTGGACCCATCTTCCTCTACTACTCTCTTCACTACCTCAGCATACGACACCTTCTGTACTTCTCTGATCCTAGCAACCTCAACCTGTCTTTCTCTCACTGGACACTTCTGATCTTCAGCACCATGGGTGCCCCTACAGTTAATACACACAACTTTTTCCTCCGATACTACTACACATTCGTTTGTCTCATGCCCTCCTGCACACTGCTGCAACATGACCATAAGCTTGGCACCTAAAACACCGTAACGGGTTTGGGACGAATGCTCTCATGGAATAACTGACACATCCTAACTTCACTTTGTCGGGTAAAGACTCTGCATCAAAACTCTGCAGGACAGACAGTGCCTTCTCTGTTTCACCATGCTCTCCTCCAGGTCTGCGTCGCACCAAATGACCTTACCACCACATACCCCCATAACTTTTCCCCGCAACTCAGTAGCCGGTAACTTACTATAAAATTGCATATGTGACATATTACATGTGAAATCATGCAAAAACATTTGTTTTTGCCATCTGCACTGCCATTTTAGTTATAATTTATTCGGACTATTCTATCATCATTTATTTCATTTACTTATTTCAACAATTTGAGTTTTTTTTGTATAGTTGTCTAATGTTGGTGGGGCATATTATTCTGTTGTAGCCCTTTCATGCAATCAATGATCAAAAGCGCCCTCTTTGACCTCATGGGAGGAATGTTATTAATATTTTTCATCATTTCATCATTAATAATGATTTATTATTTTTTTACAACGAAAATCCGGTGTTTCTATGTTAAACAGTTTTGTTATATTTCAGTCTTCTGTGATGTACAGTACCAGTCAAAAGTTTGGACACACCTACTCATTCAAGGGTTTTTCTTTATTTTTACTATTTTCTACATTGTAGAATAATAGTGAAGACATCAAAACTATGAAATAACACATATGGAATCACGTAGTAACCCAAAAAGTGTTAAACAAATCAAAATAGATTTTAGATTCTTCAAAGTAGCCACCCTTTGCCTTGATGACAGCTTTGCACACGCTTGGCATTCTCTCAACCAGCTTCACCTGGAATGCTTTTCCAACAGTCTTGAAGCAGTTCCCACACATGCTGAGCACTTGTTGGCTGCTTTTCCTTCACTCTGCGGTCCAACTCATCCCAAACCATCTCAATTGGGTTGAGGTTGGGTGATTGTGGAGGCCAGGTCATCTGATGCAGCACTCCATCACTCTCCTTCTTGGTCAAATAGCCCTTACACAGCCTGGAGGTGTGTTGGGTCATTGTCCTGTTGAAAAACAAATGATAGTCCCACTAAACACAAACCAGATGGGATGGCGTATCAAAGGACAGATTTCCACCGGTATAATGTCCATTGCTCGTGTTTCTTGGCCCAAGCAAGTCTCTTCTTCTTATTGGTGTCCTTTAGTAGTGGTTTCTTTGCAGCAATTCGACCATGAAGGCCTGATTCATGCAATCTCCTCTGAACAGTTGATGTTGAGATGTGTCTGTTACTTGAACTCTTTGAAGCATTTATTTGGGCTGCAATTTCTGAGGCTGGTAACTCTAATGAACCTATACTCTGCAGCAGAGGTAACTCTGGGTCTTCCTTTCCTGTGGCGGTCCTCATGAGAGCCAGTTTCATCATAGCGCTTGATGGTTTTTGCAACTGCACTTGAAGAAACTTTAAAAGTTCTTGAAATTGTCCGGATTGACTGACCTTCATGACTTAAAGTAATGATGGATTGTAATTTCTCTTGCCATAATATGGACTTGGTCTTTTACCAAATTGGGCTATATTCTGTGTACCACCCCTACCTTGTCACAACACAACTGATTGGCTCAAACGCATTAAGAAGGAAAGATATTCCACAAATTAACTTTTAACAAGGCACACCTGTTAATTGAAATACATTCCAGGTGACTACCTCATGAAGTTGGTTGAGAGAATGCCAAGAGTGTGCAAAGCTGTCATCAAGGCAAAAGGTGGCTACTTTGAAGAATCTCAAATATAAAATATATTTTGATTTTTTGAACACTTTTTTGGTTACTACATGATTCCATGTGTTATTTCATAGTTTTGATGTCTTCACTATTATTCTACAATGTAGAAAATAGTAACAATAAAGAAAAACCCTGGAATGAGTAGGTGTGTCCAAACTTTTGACTGGTACTGTATACAAAGTGTAATATTGGGATGCAAACTCAAAATTGAATACATTTCAACTGTATATCTGACATCAATCAATCAATCAATCAAATGTATTTATAAAGCCCTTTTTACATAAGCAGATGTCAAAAGTGCTATACAGTAACCCAGCCTAAAACCCCAAACAGCAAGCAATGCAGATGTAGAAGCATGGTACAGGTGTCTTCTTCTTTTTTAAGCCCATAACCATGTGTGTGAGGTGTATACCTTTGTTTCAAAGTAGATCTGTATAAGACTACCAAGAATCACTCTGTGTGACCCTGATTTAGCCCACTGCAGTAAAAGGTGAATGTTACTCCTGAATCACTATTTCTTGAGTGTATTTTTAACAAAGCTGAGATGTACTTTGAAGTCCAAAGTTTAGGAATACAGGTTAAATCAGTTATTGACACAAACATGGTGGCATAACAGGAAGATCGGAATGCAGTGAAACAAGAGGTTGTGAGTTCAAATCCCAGGTAAGAACATGTTGAATAATAATTACTGTATAAACAAACATACACAATATACTGTATGTTGAATAAGTTGAAAACACTGTGTGTGTATTATAAGGACTTATTTTTGTTTGCAGGGCATCACCTGTGAAATATCATGTGAACATTTGAATCCACATGTGAAAGATTATGCAATCAAGTGAAAATCCACATGTGAAACCTTATGTGAAATATCATCACATGTGAAGTGTTCCAAAAGCACATGGTTTTACATGATTTCACATGTGAAAATCCACATCATCACATGTGAAATGTTCCAAAAACACATAAATTCACATGATTTCACATTCACAAAATTTGGAAATGTCACATGTGAATCGTGATTTTCCACATGTGAAATCGTGTGGTTTTTCCATAAGGGATTTCACATCATGTACCCTGAATTTTGAGAGCAGGTGTTACAACATTGGTGTAGTAGAGCACTTACTAATTGTGTACTAATATAATTGGGTACTAACTTTACTAATATGGTAGCATTTACCTGCTTTTGCACAATAGGCCAGTGGCGGCTCCTGAAAAAATTCTCAGGAGGGGCAATTTTTCTGATGATTTAGGTGACCTACACACATTTTTAAAAAGATATGTCCAGCAACAACATGAAGACAGGGGCAGCATATAAGTCAATACCAGAAGCATTTATTGACTGATCTCAAAAGTGTTGGCTTACAAAAGCAAAATAAGTTATCACAGTAAAAATAATCAAGGGTGTTCTTTCACATTCCTCAACACTGCATAAACAATATGTATGGCTTTGTAAAAATGAACAACCATATTCTGGCCAATTGTATAGATTTGTAAATATGAACAACCATATTCTGGCCAATTGTATAGATTTGTAAAAATGAACATGAACAGATTTTTTATTTTTTTGAATGGCAGTACCTTTCAAACATGTCTGCTTGCAGTAAGGTAGCACTCACAAGGTGGCCAGAGAAAGAGAACCTTTCTTTGGTGTGATCCAGGATGGTGTTGCAGACCTCTTCAGACAGCCTCTGCTTCTCCTCTTCTCTCAAAGCTGTTCTGGGTCTTTTGGCTCCTGTTGCTTCTTGCAGCTGCTGTTGAGAGGAGTCCCTGAAGGCAAACAGACCAATGTGTTTGTTGGCTTTGTACAGTATTGTTGTCTATGTGATGCACAGGTATATGCAATGTATCCATGTATAGTACAAATACTTCAGTTCCACTTAAAATTGGCAGGGATGCATAAAGTCTTTAGTGTTTACGTTAGCCTTTGTGTCTCACATAGCCTGGATGTTCAGCACAGTATACAGTGGTGCTCATAAGCTTATGATCCCATGCTAAAGTTGACTAAAAAGAGGAATAAAAAAGAAAAGAAAATTGGTGTCCTTAAAGGTTGGATTTTCCAACTTTTTTAATTAAGTCATTAAGATCAATTTCCAAAAGATGATTTTTTTATTTTTTTATTCCTCTTTTTAGTCAGCTTTAGAATGTGTTCATACACTTATGAGCACCACTGTACAGTACACATAGTATATAAAATAAGATAGATTACACCACTGGCCATATATAATGACAATAATGTAATTTCAAACACAAATGCAGTCTCCTTTCATGCATACATTTTCAAATAAAGCTCTGCTTTGAGAAAGATCGAATGATATTGTTTAATCTTTATCTTACCTTATGGCCTGCACACTGCTTGTGAAGCTGTCGAGGGCACGTTTGATAAAGACAGCATCGATGTCCTTATTCTGTAGCTTCTGGTACGGTGGGCTGGTCAAATGAACCCAATGAACCCGTCCGGATGGCTTCAAAACATTCTATGAGGTCGTCTCGATTCTCGTAGACAGTGTTCACGACTCTGCTGTTGCTAACCTCATCGTTGTGGCGGCGGACAGCTAGCCTGTATCCCTCATCCAGTTGAGTGGCAATATTCACTCTCACCAAAGCAGACAATCTCAAACAGCTATCAATGTGGGTCTTTGACAGCTCATTTTTCTTAATCTTTTCTGAAAGATGGTGCATGTCGGTTACACCAGTCGCTGTCCAAGCGTTGCTGTCTGCCGTTCATGGTTACGTTACGTTACGTATGACGAAAGCGCGTAAGTGCAAGCCCTCAGACACCCATAGAGAATGTATTGAAAGCTCAGAAATTTGAAAAAAAAATATTTTACATTAGAGGCTATGAGAGACTTCTGGGCGATTTTCAACCTGACTGAAATCGCCCCAAAACGGGCGGGGACATTTGAAGCACGACTTTAGCCTGATTGGACATTTAGTGGCTGGCAGATCAGACGTGAACACTGAACTACTGTTGCCATGATATAATTGATTAGAAAAAAAATCCCTTCCTTTTCCCGTTTGGCAGTGCGTCGCCCATATCGCCCTATTGAACACACCGCCCATGCAATAGGCAACACTGTAACGCAGGACAGTGCTAGCTAAGGCCAGGTTAACACAACAGGAAACATTAGCATATACTACAGGTAACAGCCAAAATAAAGGAAACACTTGAGTAAATGAGGGATACAAAGTATTGTAATGACCCGGCTGGGTCATAAAGGAAAAAGAGACGGACACCAGGTGTGGAGGGCAGAACACAGGTTTATTCCTAAACTGGGCTATTGTTCAGGCCACAGCCCACGCCGCTAAATTCTGAACGTACACAAATATACCATGTCAAGTTAAGGGTCACCCTCATAGGAGCAGATCAGGGTCCCGAACAGAAGAGAGAGAGATGAGACAGTAACCCCTATTTATGCATTTCAAAACCCTGCTGGATTACCCATCAATAATTTGGCCTCTACATCAGATTCTCATATAACTGACATTTGTTTGAATGCAACAAACACCCACTCTCGACTGGTAGCTTACAAATACAGCCTCTCGACAGAGAAACAGATAGACCTCAGTCCTCTCATTACTCACATCCTAAACCCTGCTGCTGATACTTGTTCACCAGAATGAGCCTGCATGTGATATTGGTTCAAGCAGCACTTGTGTGAAACATCCAATCTGCCATGATGTCTGTATATATCCTCTGAGTGTTTGTTGTAGACTACAGTTCATACAGTGAGGGAAAAAAGTATTTGATCCCCTGCTGATTTTGTACGTTTGCCCACTGACAAAGAAATGATCTGTCACGATCGTCGTATTGAACAGACCAAGGCGCAGCGTGATGAACGAACATGTTTAACTTTATTATCTTTAGTGATAATAGAACACAATCAACAAAACAAGAAACGACTCGTGAAGTCCACGGTAACAATGACCGAACACGGAACAAGAACCCACAAACACAAAGGGAAAATAGACAGTATAAATATGGCTCCCAATCAGAGACAACCAACGACAGCTGACACTCGTTGCCTCTGATTGGGAGTCACTCTAGCCAACATAGAAATAAACACAACAGAATTACCAACATAGAAATAAACACATAGAATGAACACACCCTGGCTCAACATATAGAGTCCCAGAGCCAGGGTGTGACAGTACCCCCCCCTAAAGGCGCGGACTGCGACCGCGCCTCAACTTGAACAAAACAGGGGAGGGCTGGGCGGGCATACCTCCTCGGCGGCGGTTCTGGCTCCGGCCTTGACCACCACCCTCCAATACACCCCGCATAGCGCCCCTGGTCCAGTCTGGCCCCGCCGGCTGGAGCTGAACTGGACTTAGCAGGAGCGGTTAGCTTCAGCTCCATAGTGGAGCAGTTGACCGGTACCTTACCAGGCACCGGTGACCCAGGCACGGGTTGTGCTGGACTGACGACGCGCACCCCTGGCTTGGTGCGTGGAGGAGGAACGGGCCTTACCAGGCTGACGACGCGCACCCCTGGCTTGGTGCGTGGAGGAGGAACGGGCCTTACCAGGCTGACGACTCGCACCCCTGGCTTAGTGCGTGGAGGAGGAACGGGCCTTACCAGGCTGACGACTCGCACCCCTGGCTTGGTGCGTGGAGGAGGAACGGGCCTTACCAGGCTGACGACGCGCACCGTATACTTGGTGCGAGTGGCAGGAACAGGCCGGGCCGGGCTGGCGACGCGCACCGTATACTTGGTGCGAGTGGCAGGAACAGGCCGGGCCGGGCTGGCGACGCGCACCGTATACTTGGTGCGAGTGGCAGGAACAGGCCGGGCCGGGCTGGCGACGCGCACCGTATACTTGGTGCGAGTGGCAGGAACAGGCCGGGCCGGGCTGGCGACGCACACCGTAGGCTTGGTGCGTGGAGCAGGGACAGGCCGGGCTGGGCTGTCGACGCACACCGTAGGCTTGGTGCGTGGAGCAGGGACAGGCCGGACCGGGCTGGCGACGCACACCGTAGACTTGGTGCGTGGAGCAGGGACAGACCGGGCTGGCGACGCACACCGTAGGCTTGGTGCGTGGAGCAGGGACAGGCCGGGCTGGGCTGTCGACGCACACCGTAGGCTTGGTGCGTGGAGCAGGGACAGGCCGGACCGGGCTGGCGACGCACACCGTAGGCTTGGTGCGTGGAGCAGGGACTGGCCGGACTGGGCTGGCGACGCACACCGTAGGCTTGGTGCGTGGAGCAGGGACAGGCCGAACCGGGCTGTGGAGACGGATAGGAGACCTGGAGTGAAGAGCGGCCACAACCCGTCCTGGCTGAATGCCTACCCTCACACACTCTGTGTGAGGCATCCGCACAGGACGTACAGGGCGGTGTATCCGTAACCTGGTGGCCTTCTGAATCCGCCCCTTTTTTGCCTCCGTCAGCCCCGTCGTCCATGCCGTGTGCCCCCCCCTAAAAAATTTCTGGGGTTGCCTCTCGCCTGTCCGACGTTGACCCGTTTGGCGCCGCTGCTCCTCTCTACGGCGCGCCTCCACCGTCTCTTCTCCCGGCGCTTCCTCCCATGTCCAGCCCAAGAGCTGCCCCTGGACACGCTGCTTGGTCGTTGCATGGTGGGTTCTTCTGTCACGATCGTCGTATTGAACAGACCAAGGCGCAGCGTGATGAACGAACATGTTTAACTTTATTATCTTTAGTGATAATAGAACACAATCAACAAAACGACTCGTAAAGTCCACGGTAACAATGACCGAACACGGAACAAGAACCCACAAACACAAAGGGAAAATAGACAGTATAAATATGGCTCCCAATCAGAGACAACCAACGACAGCTGACACTCGTTGCCTCTGATTGGGAGTCACTCTAGCCAACATAGAAATAAACACAACAGAATTACCAACATAGAAATAAACACATAGAATGAACACACCCTGGCTCAACATATAGAGTCCCAGAGCCAGGGTGTGACATGATCAGTCTATCATTTTAATGGTAGGTTTATTTGAACAGTGAGAGACAGAATAACAACAGAAAAATCCAGAAAAACGCATGTCAAAAATGTTATAAATTGATTTGCATTTTAATGAGGGAAATAAGTATTTGAACCATTTACATTACAATACATTTACGTCATTTAGCAGACGCTGTTATCCAGAACGACTTACAAATTGGTGCATTCACCTTATAGCCAGCGGGATAACCACTTTACAATATGTATTCTATTTTTTTATTTTTGGGGGGGGGGGTGGGGTAAGGCGGGGTAGAAGGATTACTTTATCCTATCCCAGGTATTCCTTAAAGAGGTGGGGTTTCAAGTGTCTCCGGAAGGTGGTGAGTGACTCCGCTGTCCTGGCGTCGTGAGGGAGCTTGTTCCACCATTGGGGTGCCAGAGCAGCGAACAGTTTTGACTGGGCTGAGCGGGAACTGTGCTTCCGCAGAGGTAGGGGAGCCAGCAGGCCAGAGGTCGATGAATGCAATGCCCTCGTTTGGGTGTAGGGACTGATCAGAGCCTGAAGGTACGGAGGTGCCGTTCCCCTCACCGCTCCGTAGGCAAGCACCATGGTCTTGTAGCAGATGCGAGCTTCAACTGGAAGCCAGTGGAGTATGCGGAGGAGCGGGGTGACGTGAGAGAACTTGGGAAGGTTGAACACCAGACGGGCTGCGGCATTCTGGATGAGTTGTAGGGGTTTAATGGCACAGGCAGGGAGCCCAGCCAACAGCGAGTTGCAGTAATCCAGACGGGCGATGACAAGTGCCTGGATTAGGACCTGTGCCGCTTCCTGTGTAAGGCAGGGTCGTACTCTCCGAATGTTGTAGAGCATGAACCTACATGATCGGGTCACCGCCTTGATGTTAGCGGAGAATGACAGGGTGTTGTCCAGGGTCACGCCAAGGCTCTTCGCACTCTGGGAGGAGGACACAACGGAGTTGTCAACCGTGATGGCGAGATCATGGAACGGGCAGTCCTTCCCCGGGAGGAAGAGCAGCTCCGTCTTGCCGAGGTTCAGCTTGAGGTGATAATCCGTCATCCACACTAATATGTCTGCCAGACATGCAGAGATGCGATTCGCCACCTGGTTATCAGAAGGGGGAAAGGAGAAGATTAGTTGTGTGTCGTCTGCGTAGCAATGATAGGAGAGGCCATGTGAGGATATGACAGAGCCAAGTGAATTGGTGTATAGCGAGAATAGGAGAGGGCCTAGATGAACACGCATCGATGGGGCAAAAGACTGTGTGTTGTTATGCTTCTGAACGATCAGATAGCTAGCAACAATGACAAGAAGCTGCCATGTGGGGAATCGTAGGTGGTTTGTTCCAACAAGTTGTATCTGTCATGGGCCTCTCACTCCACCGGGTTACCACCTTAATTTTCTTCCACTCTGCTCACCACTCTCTCTACTCAGCCTAACTAGCTCCACCTGTCCCTGCTCTGCTCTGCTCTAATTACTCTGCCAGCTGCGCTGCATTACCCACTACCTCTCCCAGTATTTAAGGCCCTGTCTTTCAGCTCTCCGGTGTCAGATCGTCTGCAAAGCTCACACCCGGAACCTGTTTGCTCGCGCTTCTGGCTCACCCTGGTTTTGTGACCCCGGACCTGCCTGTTTTTTGGATACTCTTCTGCCTCAGGAGATCCAGACCTGCTTCTGCCATTACGACTCCTGACTACTCTTCAATCCCGGTAACTCTGACCAGCCTTCTGCCTTGCTACTACGTATTTTGGATTTCCCTTGAACTGTACTGCTGCCTTGTTTCATTCCGCCCTGTTGTGTCTGTGTCTCCCCCCCCCAGGACTTCTGGACCACCCACCACCGGCTTCATAGGACGCATCGCTGCCACTGGGGGGGGCACAGACCCAGCACATTGGACGGGATCCCTGTTACCCCTGGAGCCTTCATTCACTCCCTACTTCCCTTTTCCCTTAAGTTTAATAAACTTTCTGGTGTGACGCAATTGTGGTCCTCTGGTCGTCTGTCTGAATCGTGACAGTACGATCTGACCATTATGGACTCAGCGCACACTTTCCCCGACATGGAAACCGATGAGCATGAGCAGCAGTTCCAGCAGCAGCAACAACAACTCGCCATGATCATTCAACTCCTCACCAACCTTACCCCAGCCAGTCTGCCCACCAGCCCTGCCCCCGAGTTACCTGCCCCGGTCATTGCAGCCGCTGCTCCGGAACCCAAGATTGGAAACCCCGAGCGGTTCAACGGCGATTCAACCCAGGTCCGGCCATTCCTGACTAGCTGCCGACTTCAGTTCTCCTTGCAGCCAAGGACCTTCGCCACGGAGGGGGCTAAGGTTGGGTATGCCATCACTCACCTGACGGGCCGAGCTCGACTCTGGGGAACAGCAGAGTTCGAACGTCAAACCCCCGCATGTGCAACCTTCGACCTGTTTGCTGAGGAGATGCTGAAGGTGTTTGACCTGGAGTCACCCACCGCAGAGGCGTCTCGTGAACTGTTCAGTATTCGACAAGGCAGACGTACAGTCGCAGACCATTCCATCGACTTCCGAACCCTGGCTAGACGAAGTTCTTGGAACACACCATCGTTGGTGGACGCGTTCTTCCATAGTTTGGCTGACTATATCAAGGACGAGTTGGTCTCCCATGAACTGCCTTCCACTCTTGATGAAGCCATCGCACTGACTGTCAGGATCGACAGAAGGATACAGACCCGTCGTCGTGAGAGGGGGCGCCAAGGTCCACCTACTACCGGCATTCGGAGAGATCCGACTGGGCTCCTGTCATCTACTGCCACTCACCCAGGTCAGCTTGATCAGTCTGAGCCTATGGAGATTGGGCGAGCCTCTCTCACTCCTGCAGAGCGCCAGCGCCGCTTCACCTCAAACCTCTGCCTCTATTGTGGAGGTGATGGACATCGTGTGGTAACCTGCCCTTTAAAGGGCCGAAGCTCACCGGGCATAGGGGGAGTCCGGTTGAGTTCAATGACCATCCAGTCCTCCGACCGCAAACCCCTGCTGCAAGTTCACCTCCGCCTCTCTGACTCAACTCACACCCTGGCTGCTCTGGTGGATTCTGGCGCCGAAGCCAACATAATGGACATCAAGCTGGCACGCCAACTGGGACTGGAGAACCTCCGTTTGACACCTCCTATTCCTGCCCGGGCACTGGACGGACACTTACTCGGATCGGTCACTCATGTCACGGCCCCGGTCTCGATGGGTCTGTCCGGAAACCATCAAGAAACTATCCAGTTTCACCTGCTCCCCTCTCCAGGCCAACCCCTCATCCTGGGTTACCCATGGCTCCGCCGGCACAACCCTCAGCTCGACTGGGTGACCGGGGTGATCAGGGAGTGGGGAGAGGACTGCCACCGAACCTGCCTGCTTGCTGCCGCACTACCCCCTCGGCCAGTACCTACTAACTCCGCTCCTGACCTCTCCAATGTCCCAGAATGCTACCATGGTCTCAGAGAGGTGTTTAACAAAGCAAGAGCCACATCTCTGCCCCCTCACCGACCGTACGACTGTGCCATCGACCTCCTCCCTGGAACAGCTCCTCCAAAGGGTCGTCTTTATTCGTTGTCTGCTCCTGAAAGAAAGTCCATGGAGGACTACATCAATGGCTCTCTGTCCGCAGGATTAATCCGTTCATCTTCATCTCCTGCTGGTGCTGGCTTCTTCTTTGTGGGGAAGAAGGACGGATCTCTTCGCCCCTGCATCGACTACAGGGGACTCAACGACATCACAGTGAAAAACCGTTACCCTCTGCCTCTGCTCACCTCTGCTTTTGAGTTGCTCCAGGGAGCCACTGTTTTTACCAAGTTGGATCTCAGAAACGCTTACCACCTAGTGCGGATCCGGGAGGGAGATGAATGGAAAACCGCATTCAATACACCAACAGGCCACTACGAGTATCTGGTTATGCCTTTTGGCCTCACCAATGCTCCTGCTGTGTTCCAGGCTCTAGTGAATGATGTACTGCGGGACATGTTAAACAAGTTTGTCTTCGTTTACCTGGATGACATCTTAATCTACTCCAGAAACCTGTCTGAACACACCCGCCATGTCCAGCAAGTCCTTCATCGTCTTCTGGAGAATTCCCTCTACGCCAAGGCAGAGAAATGTGAGTTTCACGTCAAGACAGTGGCCTTCCTGGGGTACATAGTGGCAGAGGGAAGTATCCAAATGGATCCTGCCAAAGTATCAGCAGTCACTTCATGGCCAGTTCCGGAGAACAGAAAGAAGCTGCAACAGTTTCTGGGGTTTGCTAACTTCTATAGGAAGTTTATCCGGAACTACAGTACCGTTGCTGCCCCTCTCACTGCTCTAACCAGCACCAAGCAACCCTTCACCTGGACCCCAGCAGCCGACAAAGCCTTCAGTACCCTCAAGGTGAGGTTCACCTCCGCTCCCATCCTCCAGATGCCTGATGTGGACCGGCAATTCATTGTGGAGGTGGACGCCTCGGATGTGGGAGTTGGTGCTGTGATTTCTCAGTGGGCTGCGGAGGATAGGAAGCTCCATCCCTGTGCCTTTTTCTCACGTCGGTTGTCCCCCTCTGAGTGCAATTACGACATAGGGAACCGTGAGCTGCTGGCTGTGAAGCTTGCCTTGGAGGAGTGGCGTCACTGGCTGGAGGGGTCCACCATTCCATTTCTCGTTTGGACCGATCATAAGAACTTGGAGTACATCCGCACGGCCAAACGGTTGAACTCCAGGCAGTCCCGCTGGGCCCTGTTCTTCACCAGGTTTAATTTCACTCTGTCATACCGGCCTGGATCACGCAACACCAAGCCAGACGCCCTCTCCCGTCAATTCCAGAAGGATGACACCCCCTCCAAGGACCCTGTGTCGATTCTGCCAAGTCCCTGCATCGTTGCAGCTCTGACCTGGGCTGTTGAGGAACAGGTGCTGGAGGCTCTCCGTAACCAGCCAGGTCCCAGCACTTGCCCAGCTGACCGCCTTTTTGTCCCCGAAGACCTGAGGTCCCAGGTCGTTCAGTGGGGACATGACTCCCGCCTAGCTTGTCACCCTGGCTCCACCCGCACTTACAACCTGCTCGCCCAGAGGTTCTGGTGGCCCTCTCTGAGGAAGGATGTACGGGAATTCGTCCAAGCCTGCCCCATCTGCAACCAACACAAGTCGTCCTGCCAGCCCCCAGCCGGATTGCTGCAGCCCCTGCCTGTGCCCAGACGTCCCTGGTCTCACATCGCCCTTGACTTTGTCACGGGGCTGCCCCCTTCAAGTGGCATGACCGTCATTCTCACCATCGTTGACCGTTTCAGCAAGATGGCACACTTCATTCCCCTCCCCAAGCTCCCAACCGCCAAGGAGACCGCCCAGGTGGTCCTGGAACACGTCTTCCGGATCCACGGACTGCCAAAGGATGTAGTTTCTGACCGTGGTCCACAATTCTCCTCCGCTTTTTGGAAGGAGTTCTGTCACCTGCTGGGAGCCACAGTCAGTCTGACTTCCGGATTCCATCCCCAATCCAATGGGCAGTCAGAGCGGGCTAATCAGGAGCTCGAGAAGGCACTGCGATGCATGACTTCACGCAACCCCCACTCCTGGTCGCAGCAATTGACATGGGTGGAGTACGCACACAATTCTCTGACCTGCTCTGCCATCGGTATGTCCCCTTTCCAATGTGTTTATGGATACCAGCCTCCTCTATTTGCCAGCCAGGAAGAGGAGGTTACTTGCCCATCTGCACTTGCTTTTGCCCGTCGATGTCGCCGCACCTGGTCACAAGCCCGAGCCACACTCCTCAGATCCGTTGCCAGCTACACTACCGGGGCCAACCGTCGGAGAATTCCTGCTCCCACCTACCATG
This sequence comes from Coregonus lavaretus, assembly GCF_964263955.1. Taxonomy (NCBI): domain Eukaryota; kingdom Metazoa; phylum Chordata; class Actinopteri; order Salmoniformes; family Salmonidae; genus Coregonus; species Coregonus lavaretus. Next base: position 24,071,215 of record NC_139988.1, read on the forward strand.
TTGGTCAAAGGGTGTGGTTGTCATCGAAGAACCTGCCACTCAGGGTGGAGTCGCAGAAGCTGGCACCTCGGTTTATTGGCCCATTCCCTATCATAAGAGTGATTAGCCCAACTGCTGTCCGGCTCCAACTGCCTAATTCCCTGAGGGTGCACCCCACTTTCCATGTGTCTAAGATTAAGCCCATCCATGAGAGTCCGCTGGTCCCTGCTGCGCCTGGTCCTCCTCCTCCACGGCTCGTCGATGGTGGTCTGGTTTACACCGTCCGCCGCCTGCTTCGGTCCAGACGGAGGGGTAGGGGTCTCCAGTACCTCATTGACTGGGAGGGCTATGGACCTGAGGAAAGGACCTGGGTGCCAGCTAGTCGGATTGTGGATAGGACTCTCATCACCGCTTTCCACCAACGGCATCCTGATCAACCTGCAATCCGTAGGGGCCGCCCCAGAGGGGTCCCTAACCGTCCTGCCCGCTCGGCTTCCTGTCCTGTGCCTGATCCTGTCTCGGGACCTGTCCCATCTCCCGACCACGGCCCTCCGGCTTCCTCCGAGGATGAGGACGTTCACTCGGACCGTTCGGAGGAGTTCTAGCCCTCCTCCGGCTCCCCTCCTCCCGCCCGGCGTGGTGTTGCTCTTGGGACTTCTGGGGCCGTCCCTTGGGGGGGGGGTTCTGTCATGGGCCTCTCACTCCACCGGGTTACCACCTTAATTTTCTTCCACTCTGCTCACCACTCTCTCTACTCAGCCTAACTAGCTCCACCTGTCCCTGCTCTGCTCTGCTCTAATTACTCTGCCAGCTGTGCTGCATTACCCACTACCTCTCCCAGTATTTAAGGCCCTGTCTTTCAGCTCTCCGGTGTCAGATCGTCTGCAAAGCTCACACCCGGAACCTGTTTGCTCGCGCTTCTGGCTCACCCTGGTTTTGTGACCCCGGACCTGCCTGTTTTTTGGATACTCTTCTGCCTCAGGAGATCCAGACCTGCTTCTGCCATTACGACTCCTGACTACTCTTCAATCCCGGTAACTCTGACCAGCCTTCTGCCTTGCTACTACGTATTTTGGATTTCCCTTGAACTGTACTGCTGCCTTGTTTCATTCCGCCCTGTTGTGTCTGTGTCTCCCCCCCCCAGGACTTCTGGACCACCCACCACCGGCTTCATAGGACGCATCGCTGCCACTGGGGGGGGCACAGACCCAGCACATTGGACGGGATCCCTGTTACCCCTGGAGCCTTCATTCACTCCCTACTTCCCTTTTCCCTTAAGTTTAATAAACTTTCTGGTGTGACGCAATTGTGGTCCTCTGGTCGTCTGTCTGAATCGTGACAGTATCTTGTTCTTGACAAAGAAAACGCTAGCTAACTAACCAACAAATCTAGCATCGTATTTGAGAGACAACAAGTGCTTATTGTGTAAATGTATTTATGCTTTCAATAAACATTTGGAGACAAAATATATACTGAACAAAAATATAAACACAACATGCAACAATTTCAAAGATTTTACTGAGTTACAGTTCATATAAGGAAATCAGTCAATTTAAATAAATTCATTAGGCCCTAATCTATGGAGTTCATTTTACTGGGAATACAGATATGCATCTGTTGGTCACAGATACCTAAAAAAAAAAAGTAGGGGCATGGATCAGAAAACCAGTCAGTATCTGATGTGACCACCATTTGCCTCATGCAGCACGACACATCTCCTTCGCATAGAATTGATCAGGCCGTTGATTGTGGCCTGTGGAATGTTGTCCTACACCTCTTCAATGGCTGTGCGAAGTTGCTGGATATTGGCGGGCACTGGAACACGCAGTCTTACACGTCGATCCAGACTTACAATGGATTACATGTCTGGTGAGTATGCAGGCAGGGGAAGAACTGGGACATTGTCAGCTTCCAGGAATTGTGTACAGATCCTTGCGACATGGGGCCATGCATTCTCAGGCTGAAACATAAGGTGATGACGGAGGATGAATGGCATGACCATGGGTCTCAAGATCTCGTCACAGTATCTCTGTGCATTCAAATTGCCATCGATAAAATGCAAATGTGTTCATTGTCCGTAGCTATTATGCCTGCCCATACCATAACCCCACCGCCACCATGGGGCACTCTGTTCACAACGCTGACATCAGCAAACGACTCCATACACGTGGTCTGCGGTTGTGAGGCCGGTTGGACATACTGCCAAATTCTGTAAAACGATGTTGGAGGTGGTTTATGGTAAAGAAATTAACATTCAATTCTCTGGCAACAGCTCTGGTGGACATTCCTGCAGTCAGCATGCCAATTGCACGCTCCCTAAAAACTTGAGACATCTGTGGCATTGTGTTGTGTGACAAAACTGGTAATTTTCGAGTGGCCTTTTATTGTCCCCAGCACAAGGTGCATCTGTGTAATGATCATGCTGTTTAATCAGCTTCTTGATATGCCACACCTGTCAGGTGGATGGATTATCTTGGCAAAGGAGAAATGCTCACTAACAGGGATGTAAACAAATTTGTGTACAAAATTTGAAAGAAATAAGCTTTATTACGTATGGAAAATGTCAACTCATGAAACATGGGACACTTTACATGTTGCGTGTATATTTTTGTTCAGTGTATGTAGTTAACATGTTGTCAATCATTCTTTGGAGTTTACAGTTGTTTTGCCCCAAAGTTGTGCACACATCGGTTTTGATGCTTAACAACCCACCCGTTTATAAGGCAGTCAGCACAAAGAAAGCTGGAGAGAAGGTATCCCTAATAGGCTATTTGTCTAAAAACATGCATTTCCTCTATCTAGGTACTCAGACTAGGCTGTAGATATACCAAACAAGCTCTCACAGACTCCAAAACAATCTTTGCACAATGTTCTCATCTTAGGTAAGCCTGATGAAGACAATTTACAGTTGTGAATGAAATGGTATTTTTGTGATATGGATTAGGCCTACATCTATTGACTAAGGGGGAGATTTGAAGCGATTAGAGAGAAAGAGAGATCAGGAAACCTAAGTAGAAATGAGACAGCAAAGCCAGTAAAAAAGCACTTTACTAAGTGCTCTGTTGCTATAAAACGTCTCTTCAAAATATATGTCTTCAAGCAAAGACCCGAAAAGTGATTTTTAATTTTCTACAACACATCGACATGGCTGTAGTGGAGCGGGTTGAGAGCTTCAAGTTCCTTGGCATCCACATCACTGAGCACTTAACATACATGTAGTCCACGCACACCTGCACAGTCGTGAAGAGGGCACTACCGTGCCTCTTCCCCCTCAGGAGGCTGAAAAGGTTTGGCATGTGCCCTCGGCTCTTCAAAAAGGTCTACAGCTACACCATCAAGAGCATCTTGACTGGCGGCATCACCGCTTGGTATGGCAAATGCACCGCCCTCGACCGCAAAGTGCTACAGAGGGTGGTGCAGACTCGGGCCGAGCTCCCTGCCATCCAGGACCTCTATATCAGGCAGTGTCAGAGGAAGGCCCGGAAAACTGCCAATGACTTGAGCCACCAAAGCCATAGACTATTCACTCTGCTACCATCAGACCAACAGGCTCCGAGACAGCTACCCTCAAGCCATAAGTCTGCTAAATAGTCATAAGACAACTAAATTGTTAATTAAATGGTTACCCGGACTATCTGCATTGACCCTATCTTGGACTGACTCTACACACACTCACAAGACTAAATAAAGACAGCACAGTTGGCTGGTGGCACCTTCATTGGGGAAGAGGTGCTCATAATAATGGCTGGAACAGAATAAATGGAATGGTTTCGACCGCATCAAACACATGGTTTCAATGTGTTTGATGCCACTCCATTCACGCCATTCCAGCCATTATTATGAGCCGTCCTCCCCTCAGCGGCCTCCTGTGATAGACACTATATACACTTTCACTCACACACACTACACTGACACTCACACAAAACACAACACACATTCACATTATATACGCACACACACACATAACACACATGCATACCGACACACACGCACCCACGCACGCACACACACACACTTTCACACTCATCATATGCTGCTGCTTCTCTGATCTTTATTTTTATTCGTATTATTGTCTATCCTGATCCTTGTCACTTTACCCTGCCTTTATGTACAGTGCCTTCAGAAAGTATTCACACCCCTTGACATTTTCCACATTTTGTTGTGTTACAGCCTGAATTTAAAACTGATTACATTTAGATGTTGTGTCACTGGCCTACACATAATACCCCATAATGTCAAAGTGGAATTTTTAAAACAAATTAATTACAAATGAAAAGCTGAAATGACTTGAGTCAATAAGTATTAAACCCCTTTGTTATGGCAAGCCTAAATAAGTTCAGGAGTAAAGATTTTCTTAACAAGTCACATAATAAGTTGCATGGTCTCACTCTGTGCAATAACAGTGTTTAACATGATTTTTGAATGACTACCTCATCTCTGTATCCCACACATACAATTATCTGTAAGATCCCTCAGTCGAGCAGTGAATTTCAAACACAGATTAAACCTCAAAGACCAGGGAGGTTTTCCAATGCCTTGCAAAGAAAGGCACCTTTTGGTAGATAAAAAAGCAACAACAAAAAAACTGACATTGAATATATCTTTGAGTTATTAATTACCCTTTGGATGGTGTATCAATACACCCAGTCACTACAAAGATACAGGCCTCCCTCCTAACTCAGTTGCCGGAGAGGAAGGAAATCGTTCAGAGATTTCACCATGAGGCCAATGGTGACTTTAAAACAGTTACAGAGTTTAATGGCTGTGATAGGAGAAAACTGAGGATGGATCAACAACATTGTAGTTACTCCACAATACTAACCTAAATGACAGAGTGAAAAGAAGGAAGCCTGTACAGAATACAAACATTCCAAAACATCTATCTTGTTCGCAATAAGGCACTAAAGTAAAACTGCAACATTTTTGGCAAATAAATGAACTTTATGTCCTGAATACAAAGCGTTATGTTTGGGGCAAATCCAACACAACACATCACTGAGTACCACTCTTCATATTTTCAAGCATGGTGGTGGCTGCGTTATGTTATGGGTATACTTGTCATTGGCAAGGAAAAGGGAGTTTTTAGGATAAAAAGAAACGGAATAGAACTAACACGGGCAAAATCTTAGAGGAAAACCTGGTTAAGCAGGACAATAACCTATAACACAAGGCCAAATCTACACTGGAGTTGCTTACCAAGATGACATTGAATGTTCCTGAGTCGCCTGGTTACACTTTTGACTTTATATCGGCTTGAAAATTTATGGCAAGCCTTGAAAATGGCTCTCTAGCGATGATCAGCAACCAACTTGACAGAGCTTGAAGAATTTAAAAAAGAATAGTGTGCAAATATTGTACAATCCAGGCTTGCAAAGCTCTTAGAGACTTACCCAGAAAGACTCACAGCTGTAATCGCTGCCAAAGGTGATTCTAACATGTATTGACCAGGGGCGTGAATACTTACGTAAATTTGATATTTCTGTAATTCATTTTCAAGAAATATGCAAATATTTCTAAAAACATGTTTTCACTTTGTCATTATGGGGTATTGTGTGTAGCTATTTAATCCATTTTGAATTCAGGCTGTAACACAACAAAATGTGGAATAGGTCAAGGGGTATGAATACTTTGTGAAGGCACTGTATATATCTACCTCAAATACCTCGTACCCCTGCACATTGATCTGGTACTGGTACTCCCTGTATATAGCTTCATTCTTGTGTATTTTATACCTCTTGTGTTACTATTTTTATTTAATTATTACAATTTTTGACTCTGCATTGTTGGGAATGGCTCGTAAGCAAGCATTTCACAGTAAAGTCTACACCCGTTGTATTAGGCGCATGTGACAAATACATTTTGATTCCATTTTTGGATTTGAACAACCCTCTTACTCTAGATTAGTTTCTTACAATGGCTGTGCATAATAACGTATAAACCTAAGCATTCATGTTCCAAAAGCCTTCACTGAATTAATGTTCCAAAGCCTTCACTGAATTAATGTTCCAAAAGACTTCACTGAATTCATGTTCCAAAAGCCTTCACTGAATTAATTTCAACAGGCTCGGAAAAGAGAATCTGGATTTGACAAAGCCCAAGACTTAAGGCAACGATAATCCACATCGGTATCATGTGCTGGGGGATTGAGGTGGAGAGTGATTGGTTATGCCCGGGGAGCCGATGGTAGATCATAATGTATTTCAATTCACACCCTGGTTTCACTGGATGCTTCCCAAATGGCACCTTATGCACTATAGTGCACTACTTTTGACCTGGGCCCACAATGCTCTGGCCAAAAGTAGTGCACTATATAGGGAATGGGGTACCATTTGGGAAGCTACCCCTAGTGTCAGTGGCTGTGGGTGGACTCTTGAACATGCTCCAGGACTGTAGTAGGTGTCTCAAGTAGTATGTGCATACTCTAACCGTTCTCACACCATGCATGAGAGGGAAATGAAATAACATGAAGAGGAGTTGGAGTGAGCGTGGAAGAGAGAAGAGAGGTGAGGAAGAGAGGAGTTGGAGTGAGTGAATGTGAAAGTGAGAGGGATGGAGGGGGTGATATATAGCGATGGGAGGCTGTCCTGCTTTATCTGGTCTCCTTTTCAGAATGGTTGGTCACTACAGTTATATAAAGATGTACAAAACCTATCTACAAACTTCTCTCCTTCTTTCCCTCATTTTCTTCCTTCCCTCCATCATTGAGATCCCAGGTAGATCGATGTATAAAAGGGGCTGATGAGATGTCGGGTGAGGCTCCAGTGAGTCACCTTTGACCCTCAACCCCAATCTCAACTCAGCACACTGGTTCTGTATATGGATGTTTTACTCAAATCCTCTACTCGCAGGGAGGTTATGGTCCATGTCATTCAGACATAGTAAGACAGTGATGTGAAACACACACACACAGAGAGAGAGATTAATGGCAGCTCAATTCAGACAATTGGAAAACTTCTCAAAGCACACACACTCAGACACGTTTGTGCCAACAAAGCAGGTTAAACACTCACTCTATCCACAATAGAGATAAGTCACAAAGCTGTAAAGGACATTCACAGTACAATACAGTAGATCAATGGCATCACAGAGCACACAATTCCTGTACCTCCCCAATCTCACTGTGTCTCATGTGACATATTCAACCAAACACCCCCAGACAATGCGTCCACCCAGCCAGCCACGTCTGTGGTACCGTATTAACCGCTAAAAATATGACCAGCGAAGAAGTGGCAGGGAGACAGAGAGAGGGGAGCAGTGTGGAAGAGATAAATATAATTCTAGAGAGATTTATAGAGTAGAAACCCTAATTTTGTACACACATACTGAAACACAGTTTACACCAGTTTACAGTAAAATAAAATATCTAAACTTTATCAAACTCACATAATACCAAATAGATGGAGATATTCATTGGATATGGAGTTCATTGAACTGGTATGTTTTAAATTTCAATGACTTGTACCAGATGGACGTCTGAACAAAGACCATAAACCCTACTGTAATACACAGGAAATGGAAATACAGTGGGGGAAAAAGTATTTAGTCAGCCAACAATTGTGCAAGTTCTCCCACTTAAAAAGATGAGAGGCCTGTAATTTTCATCATAGGTACACGTCAACTATGACAGACAAATTGAGAGAAAAAAATTCCAGAAAATCACATTGTAGGATTTTTTATGAATTTATTTGCAAATTATGGTGGAAAATAAGTATTTGGTCACCTACAAACAAGCAAGATTTCTGGCTCTCACAGACCTGTAACTTCTTCTTTAAGAGGCTCCTCTGTCCTCCACTCGTTACCTGTATTAATGGCACCTGTTTGAACTTGTTATCAGTATAAAAGACACCTGTCCACAACCTCAAACAGTCACACTCCAAACTCCACTATGGCCAAGACCAAAGAGCTGTCAAAGGACACCAGAAACAAAATTGTAGACCTGCACCAGGCTGGGAAGACTGAATCTGCAATAGGTAAGCAGCTTGGTTTGAAGAAATCAACTGTGGGAGCAATTATTAGGAAATGGAAGACATACAAGACCACTGATAATCTCTCTCGATCTGGGGCTCCACGCAAGATCTCACCCCGTGGGGTCAAAATTATCACAAGAATGGTGAGCAAAAAGGGACTCAAATCCTGCAGTGCCAGACGTGTCCCCCTGCTTAAGTCAGTACATGTCCAGGCCCGTCTGAAGTTTGCTAGAGTGCATTTGGATGATCCAGAAGAGGATTGGGAGAATGTCATATGGTCAGATGAAACCAAAATATAACTTTTTGGTAAAAACTCAACTCGTCGTGTTTGGAGGACAAAGAATGCTGAGTTGCATCCAAAGATCACCATACCTACTGTGAAGCATGGGGGTGAAAACATCATGCTTTGGGGCTGTTTTTCTGCAAAGGGACCAGGACGACTGATCCGTGTAAAGGAAAGAATGAATGGGGCCATGTATCGTGAGATTTTGAGTGAAAACCTCCTTCCATCAGCAAGGGCATTGAAGATGAAACGTGGCTGGGTCTTTCAGCATGACAATGATCCCAAACACACTGCCCGGGCAACGAAGGAGTGGCTTCGTAAGAAGCATTTCAAGGTCCTGGAGTGGCCTAGCCAGTCTCCATATCTCAACCCCATAGAAAATCTTTGGAGGGAGTTGAAAGTCCGTGTTGCCCAGCGATAGCCCCAAAACATCACTGCTCTAGAGGAGATCTGCATGGAGGAATGGGCCAAAATACCAGCAACAGTGTGTGAAAACCTTGTGAAGACTTACAGAAAACATTTGACCTGTGTCATTGCCAACAAAGGGTATATAACAAAGTATTGAGAAACTTTTGTTATTGACCAAATACTTATTTTCCACCATAATTTGCAAATAAATTCATAAAAAATCCTACAATGTGATTTTCTAGAAAAAAAAATCTCATTTTGTCTGTCATAGTTGACGTGTACCTATGATGAAAATTACAGGCCTCTCTCATCTTTTTAAGTAGGAGAACTTGCACAATTGGTGGCTGACTAAATACTTTTTTTCCCCACTGTATAAGGATGTTGAACATATGAATCTTGTAGATCCACAGACTGAGCTCTTTGTGAAACAACAAAGCAGTGAAATGCTGTAATTACCCTTCCCCTCTCTGATTAATGAATTGTCTCATTTATACATCTGAAAACCAAGCCACAGCTATTGAATCGTTTGAAAAAGAAGGTTATGTTTTCATAATTGTAGAGAGAGAGAGAGAGGGAGAGAGAGAGGGAGAGAGAGAGAGGCATTCAACCGGGAGAAAATGTTTGTTGAACCCACTTACTGTAGATTTACTCCTATTCACACACTCCTATGGGATCTCAGACAAAAAAATACAGAGATCCCACTCATTGTGAATGCAGGTATCATACGCAGCACACAAGTCTGTATAGAGATAATTTTCTCTCAGGCAACCAGACCGTGTCAGGGAGAAGCATAACACTGTGACCCTGGAGCTAACACACACGAGAGGTTGTCAGCTGTGCAATAGAACTGGGCCTGGGTACATAACATGGAAACAACATGGAGAGGGGGAAGAGAGGAGGGAGTTTTTACCCAAAAAAATGTACTTAAAGTTTCAAGCAATAAAATACCTGTACAAGAGATATTCTACAATGATATAGGCTTTGTCTGTACTTCATAATGACGCTATAATAATGTGTAGAATTTTAATTTGAGCCAGTTTGCTACAGCAGGAAAATAATCCTGCAGCAACAGGAAACGTGAATTATTATGTGGATTATAATACCCATAAGGCGAGAAAGTAATCCTCTTCATGATTTGGCAACATTACAGTTATTGTGATTGTTATTATAGGACGGCATGTTACAGCGTTTGAAAAATCTGTTGATGTGCTCTTAACCAAGGCACTTAACCCTAATTTGCTCCAGGGGTGCTGTACCACTATGGCTGACCCTATAAAACAACACATTTCACAGCACCTATCCGGTGTATGTGACAATTAAACATTTGTTTTATTTTTTATTGTTAACGTTGTCATCAGCCTCGGCATCATCATCATGATCCATATGATTTCACAGCTGCTCTACTGAGTTTTACTTTTTGCCTGTATTTTAGATACAGAGAAGAATTCTAGATTTATGTCTCCATCAAACAGAGAAACATCAAGGTTCTTTCTTTAGAGCGGAGTGGAATAAGAACGGAAAAGGGCATTACCTTTATGGTGATCAATATCAGTATTACAAACTCTTCACCCTCTGCCCTTTAACGCCTACTCATTTATGAGAGTCAGAGAGAGAGAGAGGAGAGAGGAGAGAGGAGAGAGGAGAGAGGAGAGAGGAGAGAGGAGAGAGGAGAGAGGAGAGAGAGAGAGAGAGAGAGAGAGAGAGAGAGAGAGAGAGAGAGAGAGAGAGAGAGAATTGTTGGTTTCCCGTAGAAAAACAAAGATAATGTCAGCAGGAAATTAATTGCGTGATTCATTCCAATAACTGTGAAGTGTGAATAACTCAGAGTATTCACATCTTATCTTTAATCTTTAATATTTTCCTCCAAGAAAAATGTAGCTTTTCATACAAGAGAATGAGGTAGCACTTTATAATAATTCAACATAATAAAGCATTTATAATGGATGAGTAAATAGTTTATTCATAAATAATTAATCATAACAGTTTGTAAATGTTAGTAACCTAGTTATTCACCCATTTATATACAACTTATAAAGTATTTAATAATGATTCATGAAATCAGTCATAAGAGGTTTAATATAGGTCCTTATAAACCATTTACAAATAATTAGTTGTCTTTTTGTGTGGCCTCATCTAAAGTGTGGGCTATTTATACTTTATAAATACTTCATAAATGAGTGACCTGTGTAATTTCTAACAAAAAGATGGACATGTCATTGGTAGACATTTCAGCAGTACCTGATGCTGACGAAGGTCTCAAAATGGCCCGTAGAACATATCAATGGTTAAACAATAAACACAAAACAAAGAGGATGTTAAAGTAGCAATCAGCAGTAAAAACAATAACAAAGCGGTCTCCTGGTTCGGTAAGAAGCTGAGGAATGGGGTTGTAGAAATGTAACCACTCTCAAATTCATAGAGAGGGCTATGGATGCAAGGACTGACCATCAATGAAATCAAAATGATAGTTTTAGCTATGTTTTGAAGCTATATAGTGTTTGTTTACATTTACATTGTAAAACAAGCGTATATTTTGGGTTCTGATGGGGTACGAAAGTTGAACTAAGCGGTGTCTATAAGTTGAGGTGTTTATAAGATAAATTCTTCAAGAATCAATGGGTACATGTCATTAATTTAATTTAATTATTTGTTCAAGTGAGGAGTATTTCTGTCTGTAATAAAGCCCTTTTGTGGGGGAAAACTCATTCTGATTGGCTGGGCCTGGCTACCCCATGGTGTAATGCCCTCCCAGGCCCACCCATGGCTGTGGCCCTGCTCAGTCATGTGAAATCCATAGATTAGGGCCTAATTTATTTATTTCAATTGACTGATTTCCTTATATGAACAGTAATGCAGTAAAATCTCGGAAAATGTTGCATGTTGCGCTTATATTTTTGTTCAGTATACAGTGAGGTAAAAAAGTATTAGATCCCCTGCTGATTTTGTACGTTTGCCCACTGACAAAGAAATTATCAGTCTATAATTTTAATTGTAGGTTTATATGAACAGGGAGAGACAAAATAACAACAAAAAAATCCATAAAAACGCATGTAAAAAATGTGATAAATTGATTTGCATTTTAATGAGGGAAATAAGTATTTGACCCCCTCTCAATCAGAAAGATTTCTGGCTCCCAGGTGTCTTTTATACAGGTAACGAGCTGAGATTAGGAGCACACTCTTAAAGGGAGTGCTCCTAATCTCAGTTTGTTACCTGTATAAAAGACACCTGTCCACAGAAGCAATCAATCAATCAGATTCCAAACTCTCCACCATGGCCAAGACCAAAGAGCTCTCCAAGGATGTCAGGGACAAGATTGTAGACCTACACAAGGCTGGAATGGGCTACAAGACCATCGCCAAGCAGCTTGGTGAGAAGGTGACAACAGTTGGTGCGATTATTCGCAAATGGAAGAAAGACAAAAGAACCACCAATCTCCCTCGGCCTGGGGCTCCATGCAAGATCTCACCTCGGGGAGTTGCAATGATCATGAGGACAGTGAGGAATCAGCCCAGAACTACACGGGAGGATCTTGTCAATGATCTCAAGGCAGCTGGGACCATAGTCACCAAGAAAACAATTGGTAACACACTACGCCGTGAAGGACTGAAATCCTGCAGCGCCCGCAAGGTCCCCCTGCTCAAGAAAGCACATATACAGGCCTGTCTGAAGTTTGCCAATGAACATCTGAATGATTCAGAGGAGAACTGGGTGAAAGTGTTGTGGTCAGATGAGACCAAATTGGAGCTCAACTCGCCGTGTTTGGAGGAGGAGGAATGCTGCCTATGACCCCAAGAACACCATCCCCACCGTCAAACATGGAGGTGGAAACATTATGCTTTGGGGGTGTTTTTCTGCTAAGGGGACAGGACAACTTCACCGCATCAAAGGGACGATGGACGGGGCCATGTACCGTCAAATCTTGGGTGAGAACCTCCTTCCCTCAGCCAGGGCATTGAAAATGGGTCGTGGATGGGTATTCCAGCATGACAATGACCCAAAACACACGGCCAAGGCAACAAAGGAGTGGCTCAAGAAGAAGCACATTAAGGTCCTGGAGGGGCCTAGCCAGTCTCCAGACCTTAATCCCATAGAAAATCTGTGGAGGGAGCTGAAGGTTTGAGTTGCCAAACGTCAGCCTCGAAACCTTAATGACTTGGAGAAGATCTGCAAAGAGGAGTGGGACAAAATCCCTCCTGAGATGTGTGCAAACCTGGTGGCCAACTACAAGAAACGTCTGACCTCTGTGATTGCCAACAAGGGTTTTGCCACCAAGTACTAAGTCATGTTTTGCAGAGGGGTCAAATACTTATTTCCCTCATTAAAATGAAAATCAATTTATAACGTTTTTGACATGCGTTTTTCTGTATTTTTTGTTGTTGTTATTCTGTCTCTCACTGTTCAAATAAACCTACCATTAAAATTATAGACTGATCATGTCTTTGTCAGTGGGCAAACGTACAAAGTCAGCAGGGGATCAAATACTTTTTTCCTGTATATACAGGTCAGTGCCATTACCTTATTCCATGTGCAGGGGTACTGGAGTGGTTGAGGTGGGTTTATACATAAAAAGTGACTAGTAGTAGGATATACTGTACATATAAACAGGGCTAAAAAGTGATTGGTAGCAGGAATATATGTGGAAAATGAATATAGAAATACTTATGGTAAAGTATTCAGACCCCTTGACTTTTTCCACATTTTGTTACGTTACAGCCTTATTCTAAAATTGATTAAATTGTTTTTTCCTCATCAATCTACACACAATACCCCATAATGACAAAGCAAAAACAGTTGTTTTGAAATGTTTGCAAATTTATAAAAAATAAAGTAAAATAAAATAAAAAATATATCACATTTGCATAAGTATTCAAACCCTTTACTCAGTACTTTGTTGAAGCACCTTTGGCAGTGATTACAGCCTTGAGTCTTCTTGGGTATGACGCTACATGCTTGGCACACCTGTATTTGGGGAGTTTATCCCATTCCTCTCTGCAGATCCTCTCAAGCTCTGTCAGGTTGGATGGGGAGCATTGCTGCACAGCTATTTTCAGGTCTCTCCAGAGATGTTCGATTGGGTTCAAGTCCGGGCTCTGGCTGGGCCACTCAAGGACATTCAGAGACTTTTCCCAAAGCCACTCCTGCGTTGTGTTGGCTGCGTGCTTAGGGTCATTGTCCTGTTGGAAGGTAAACCTTCACCCCAGTCTGAGGTCCTGAGAGCTCTGGAGCAGGATTCCATCAAGGATCTCTCTGTATTTTGCTCCGTTCATCTTTCCCTTGATCCTGACTAGTCTCCCAGTCCCTGCCGCTGACAAACATCCCCACAGCATGATGCTGCCACCACAATGCTTCACCATAGGGATGGTGCCAGGTTTCCTCCAAACGTGACGCTTGGCATTGATGGAGTGCTGCAGAGATTGTTGTTGTTCTGGAAGGTTCTCCCATCTCCACAGAGGAACTCTGGAGCTCTGTCAGAGTGACCATCGGGTTCTTGGTCACCTCCCTGACCAAGGCCCTTCTCCCCCGATTGCTCAGTTTGGCCGGGCGGCCAGCTCTAGATAGAGTCTTGGTGGTTCCAAACGTCTTCCATTTAAGAATTTTGGTACCCTTCCCCAGATCTGTGCCTCGACACAATCCTGTCTCGGAGCTCTACAGACAATTCCTTCGACCTCATGGCTTGGTTTTTGCTCTGACATGCACTGTCAACTGTGGGATCTTGTATAGACAGGTGTGTGCCTTTCCAAATCATGTCAATCAATTGAATATTTCCACAGGTGGAGTCCAATCAAGTTGTAGAAACATCTCAAGGATGATCAATGGAAACAGGATCCACCTGAGCTCAAGTTTGAGTCTCATAGCAAAGGGTCTGAATACTTCTGTAAATAAGGTATTTCTGTTTTTAATCTTTAATACATTTGCAAAATTTTCTAAAAACCGGTTTTCGCTCTGTCATTATGGGGTATTGTGTGTAGATTGATGAGGAATTGTATTTATTTAATGCATTTTTGAGTAAGACTGTAACATAACAAAATGTGGAAAAAGGGAAGGGGTCTGAATACTTTCTGAATGAACTGTATATACAGAGTTAGCAAACAACATGTAGTCTGTGTCCCAAATGGCACCTTATTCCCTATATAGTGCACTTCTTTTGGCAAGCGCCCATAGTGCACTACGGAATAGTGTTTCATTTGGGACTCAAGTGTAGCCTTTCTTTCTTACAATGGAAATACGTTTCATGGAGTGAATGTATGTTTTATCAAGTTCTGAACACGAAGACTCTATTTTTACTTTCTTCGGCCTATACTTCCGCGAATGGAATTAAACAATTGGTATTTCTTATCAGACCAACGTTTTCTCAGAGTCTCAAAGTTCTCAATCTCTCACTTCACAAAGCCGCATTCCAACAGATCTCATGCTGAATGTGTTCATGGGAGCGGAATCAAGGAGATAAGACATTGAAATTAAAGATGGAGACTGGGATTCTTGAAGGGAGAGAGAGAGAGAGCGAGAGAGAGAGCAAGAGAGAGCGAGAGAGAGAGCGAGAGAGAGAGAGAGAGAGAGAGAGAGAGAGAGAGAGAGAGAGACAGGCTTCCAAACAACTCTTCCTGTCTAGACCAACAATACAAAACAATGGGCTTATTTATGAGCTAGGCTCAGCTACCTCCAATCATTCTCTCAATGTCCTCCTGTTCAATACAGTGCCTGAACATCCTGGAACAACAGCAGCAACTGTCATATATGTCATGAGATTCTGATCAATGTGGTGCTTTGAGACAGAACCAACTGTGCGTGTGTGTGTGAGAGAGAAATAGTTTCCCTACACACACACACACACACACAGTTGTTTCTTCTGAGTGCTCCCTAATTTCCTGATTTCTGCCATTTGAAAGAAATTAGTCTAGAAGTGCTGTGTGGTGCGGTGGGTGGGGAGGCTGTATGCAGCATGAAAACAGTCTGTGTGTGTGTGTGTGTGTGTGTGTGTGTTATTGTTATTATTATTACCCTGTCTGCGTCCCAAATGGCACCTTATTCCCTTTATAGTGCACCATAGGATTCTGGTCAAAAGTATTGCACTGTATAGGGAATAGGGTGCCATTTGGGTTACAATCCCAATTTACCTTGGCAGCCCCAGTGAGCCTTCAAAGGGTGTAAATCAGACACAATGTCTGCAGAGCAAAGAAAACAGAATGCATTATTGCTATTTAAATCAATGATTCATCAGTTATATATCAATAATGTTTGTCTCAGTGGGCAGAATAACTATTTTATTAACTGTCTTAATCAAATGATAGGCTATTCCTATAGCACAAATTATCAATAAAAATAAGATGGAAAGGGAAATCATTGGCATAATTATTATCCTCTGCCCCGTCATGGATATTGCTCACATAAATAATATCACTAGCAACAAGAGGCTCCCTGTTTCACTTTTCTCTATGAATGATGCCTGTCTCAGATTATTCATTATTTAATTATAATTATTTGTAATTTGTTGTCCAAGTAAAATAGTAAAGCGATTCTCAACTTGTGGGTCGTAACGCAAATTTGGGTCTTGGGAGGTTTTGAGTGGGTTGTGGGTGTTTTATAAAATCAATACAAAAATACTCCAGTCTGAACTTAAATGACTTAAACCAGGTAGAAAGTGTGTAGAAATTTTAATGAACTTACCTTTTTAATAATTTAATCTCCGAACAGCTTTTCTTCAATCACAGTATTTTCAATATAGAGCTATCAGCAGCGTTATATTTGTTGATTTTGTGGTCTTAAACCAGTGAGTTTATTAACATTTTCATCAGGAATATCGGCAACATTTTATTATTGACAATGAAAGTGAGGAGAATGTTGTTCCCTTGTCATATAATTGCTACATTTACCATAAATATAGCAGTAAAAAAAAGTCCAGATTGTGTATTTTGCCTAAATTTTTCCATTCGAATATTGGGTCGGGACTGAGCCAACCTGGTTAAATTTGGGTCCCGAGGCAAAGCCAGTTGAGAACCACTGTAATAGTATGTTGTGATGTTCCACTGCACGTGTTCTAGTGTTGTAGTCTAGCCCAGCTGCATGTTCAACTCCCCTGTGTCTTTGCTCTGCCTGCAGTGTTTGTGGATTCAACTCTCCTGTGAAAAAACCCATAATGAGGACATCCATCTCTATAAACGGTGTGCGTGTGTGTGTGTGTGTGTGTGTGTGTGTGTGTGTGTGCATCACATGAGGATTCCATTCTAGTCAGCTAACCTGTGATTTTCTATTTTAACTACAGGGTGGTGCAAAATGTTACCAGACCCCACTATTGTTTGTCTTGTTAATGAGAAGAGAAGTATATTAACCCAACTATCCTGAGTTAGTCCATGGTTATTATGGCTTCAAGGATACTTCTTCATTGTTTCCTCACCTATCTACGCTCTTAGAAAAAAGGGTTCCAAAAGGGTTCTTTGCGGAGGAATAGGGTTCTAACAAGAACCGTTTTGATCTGAAGAACCCCTTTTGGAAGACAAGGGTTATTTGTAATATAAAGGGTTTTATCTAGAACCTTTAACATCCTAAGAACCGTTTTTGGAAGAAAGGGTTATTTGATTATTCTTTGGAAGGCAAGAATAATTATTAGGACTGCACGCTCTATTGCAGGGTGATTTTCAGAATTTTTAAAGGCTAATAAGGTAACCGTTCATAGAGGGTTCTAGGAAGAACCCACCAAAGATAAAAGGGTTCTCAGTAGAACCCTTCATAGAGGGTTCTAGGAAGAACCTTTAGATTATACAATTATTATTGGTAGAACCCTTCATAGATGGTTCTAGGCAGAACCCTTCATAGAGGGTTCTAGGTAGAACCATATACAGGGGGTTCTATGAAGAACCCTAAATAAAGGGTTCTAGGGAGAACCCTCTGCAAAGGGTTCTAAGAGTGTATGTACTCAATTGATAATATACAGCAAATTGTTAATCTAATGTTTTTCTTCACAGGGTGGCACCTGACAATGTGTGATCTGACTGCTAGACGTACAAAATGAGGCAGTATACAATTACAATGAGTTGGTAGTCGGACGCCAGCAATTCAATTGGTTTTGGGCGCCCCAACCATTTGTTTGTTGCTCCAACCTGGCCTCAGAACATTTCGTATTATTCTGTACGTAAATCCGATGTGGATTTCCATCACCCATCACCCATCACCCATTTCGTATTTTTTATTTTATTTTATTTAACCTTTATTTAACCAGGTAAGCCAGTTGAGAACAAGTTCTCATTTACAACTGCGACCTGGCCAAGATAAAGCAAAGCAGTGCGATAAAAAAACAACACAGAGTAACATATGGGGTAAACAAAACATAAAGTCAAAAGTACAAACAGAACATATATATACAGTGTGTGCGAATGTAGTAGTCTCCAGAGTGGCGCAGTGGTCTAAGGCACTGCATCGCAGTGCTAGCTGTGCCACTAGAGATCCTGGTTCGAATCCAGGCTCTGTCGTAGCCGGCCGTGACCGGGAGACCCATGGGGCGGCGCACAATTCGTCCAGGGTAGGGGAGGGAATGGCCGGCAGGGATGTAGCTCAGTTGGTAGAGCATGGCGTTTGCAACGCCAGGGTTGTGGGTTCGATTCCCACGGGGGGCCAGTATGAAAAATATAATGTATGCACTCACTAACTGTAAGTCGCTCTGGATAAGAGCGTCTGCTAAATGACTAAAATGTAAATGTAGTAAGTTATGGAGGTAAGGCAATAAATAGGCCATAGTGCAAAATAGTTACAATTTCGTATTAACACTGGAATGATAGATGTGCAAAAGATGATGTGCAAATAGAGATACTGGGGTGCAAATTAGCTAAATAACAATAAGGGGATGAGGTAGTTGGTGGGCTAATTTCAGATGGGCTGTGTACAGGTGCAGTGATCGGTAAGCTGCTCTGACAACTGACGCTTAAAGTTAGTGAGGGAGATAAGAGTCTCCAGCTTCAGAGATTTTTGCAGTTCGTTGGCAGCAGAGAACTGGAAGGCAGCAGAGAACTGGAAGGAATGGCGGCCAAAGGAGGTGTTGGCTTTGGGGATGACCAGTGAGATATACCTGATGGAGCGCAGACTACGGGTGGGTGTTGCTATGGTGACCAGTGAGCTAAGATAAGACGGGGATTTGCCTAGCAGTGATTTCTAGATGTATAGATGACCTGGAGCCAGTGGGTTTGGCGACGAATATGTAGTGAGGGCCAGCCAACAAGAGCGTACAGGTCACAATGGTGGGTAGTATATGGGGCTTTGGTGACAAAACGGATGGCACTTTGATAGACTACATCCAATTTGCTGTATGATATGTTACTCATTAAAATTCATATTATATGTTACGAATTTGTAAAACGTACAATATGATAAAAAAATTCTAAATGTATTATATGTTAAGAATTTGATATGTTACAAAATATATCTAGGTGGCTAGGTGGCTAACATTAGCTAGCTGGCTAAAGTTAGCTAGGCTAGGGGTTAGGGTTAGGGGTAGGGGCTAGGATTAAGGTTAGGGTTAAGTTTAGGAGTTAGGTTAAAGGGTTAAGGTTAGGGTTAGGGTTAGGGGAAGGGTTAGCTAACATGCTAAGTAGTTGCAAAGTAGCTAAAAAGTAGTAAGTACTTGAAAAGTTGCTAATAAGCTAAAATGCTAAAGTTGTCCCTGATGAGATTCGAACTCGAAACCTCCCAACCACCTTACTTTCGTTTTTGCTGTAAGTAACCATCTATCTAATGTAACCATACCAAACGTCTCCCGGATTTACAATTACTATGTTACGTCTAGTCTATGAGACCAGGCTGGTTGCTCCGCTATTAAGTTTTCTAAAGCCTCTAGGGGACTAGCATGGTTCTGGTAAACTGCTTCTGTCCGACATTTTTGCTTATAAATCGATTTGTGGACACCGTATATAGAAATGCCTTGCATTCAGTGATAGCCCTAGTTTTCATAGACTCGGGAGTATTGCCGCGTTCACGTGCTAGTCGGAACTAGGAAACTCGGAAATGTCCAAGTTGCTAACTGGTTGCCGCGTTCAACCAGTTAGCAAGTTGGAAATTTCTGAGTTCCGACTAGCTTGTGAACGCGGTAATAATCTCTTCTGCCTGTGTGACTCAGGCTGTGAAATATGACGCCACTTAAAGCTGGGATGTTCCACCTACCATTTCATTCGCTCTTCCAACTGTCCATTAACTCCTGACTGAACACTATTGCAAATTCCAGTGCATTCAAGTCAACTCAGGAAAAAAATTGTCATCCAACTCGGTATTCCATGTCGAAAATTCTGGCATCTTTCTAGAGCTCCGACTTCCCCACCTGAAGATCACCAATGTCATGATTTTACCTCGTTTTTTTCCGAGTTCCTATTTGTCTTGAAAGATGTAAAATAATTGTAAAATATGTAAAATAATTCATAGATTTTAAACAAAAAACACTTTGTTTGTCATAGACAGACAAGATTAATATGAGATGAAAGGCCATTTCCGAAACGAGTTTAGGAAGCCAAGCTACAGCCATGTCTGATGTTCAGACATGTTTTTTTCCGAGTTCCTATTTGTCTTGAAAGCACGAGTCATGGCCCATGGGTAACTGCATATGTGGAGTGTCTGAAAGTGGGCATGGCAAAATAAGTGGGAGGATCAATGTAAGTGGGTGTATGGAAACCTAACAGCTACTGTAATTGGACATATTGGTTGCCACTCAAGACTGTTTTGCGTGGCTGCTTGCTGCTTCCTTGTGTGATTTCAGCTAAGCCTAACCCTAACCCTTTTCCTAACCTTAACCTAAATTTTCATAACCTGCTTGGTTAGTTATCCTAACCTAGTCTCCATAGGCAGACATGTTGCCTCCCACAATGTATTTGCCTAGGGTCGGAATTACGAGACTACTCCTAACCTGCCACATGAATTATCCTGACCGGCTACGTTAATTCTCCTAAGCTGCTACGTTAGTTCTCCTAACCAGCCATGTTAATTCTCCTCACCTGCCACATTAATTCTCCTAACCTGCCACATGAATTATCCTAACCTGCCACGTTAACTCTCCTAACCTGCCAAGTGAATTATCCTAACCTGCTAAGTTAGTTCTCGTAACCTCCCACGTTAACTATCCTAACCTGCCTAACCGGCTTGGCTAAAAGGAAGCAGCAAGCTTCACAAAACGGTCTTGAGTGGCAACCAATCTGCCCAATTAGCTGTTATGTTTCCATACACCCACTTATGTTGATCCTGCTACTCATTTCTCAACGCACACTTTCAAACACACACCATGTATGCAGTTACCCATACTTGAAGCACATGCCTGCAATCCTTAAATCCTAGCGCAGCAGGGGAGAGTAGTTTTGTCGCACTAGCATAATCAGAGATCGATTTATAGCCAACTATATCAAACTAATGTAAAATAATTCATAGATTTTAAACAAAAAACACTTTGTTTGTCATAGACAGACAATATTAATATGAGATGAAAGGCCATTTCCGAAACGAGTTTAGGAAGCCAAGCTACAGCCATGTCTGATGTTCAGAAGGGCAAAAGTTTCGATCAAGAGAAGGCTTTAGAAAATATGCAAATGTTCTCTAACGAATACATACGAATATGTATTTTACAGTTATAAGGAAGGTGAAATCTTATAGCTCTTATTTTTTCATTTTTTATTGTACTATATTTAGAAAGCATATGTTATTTCAAGGCAGTTTTGTTGAATACCAAATACATCATATAAAATATTTAAAATTTTAATATTTCTATCATATTTGTATTGTGTACTTGAGCTTGTGTCTTTAAAAGTGACTACACCTCAGCAATTTATAACTACAATTTATAACATTTTAATCTTTCTTGGTGTATGCAGCAGTACTAGTTATTGTTTATTGCCCTTTCATGATGGTGTGGTACATCATGGTACATACATGTGGTCCTGTATGGCTCAGTTGGTAGAATATGTTGCTTGCAACGTGAGAATTGTGGTTTGATTCCCGGGACCACCCTTATGTAAAAATGTATGCACGTATGACTGTAAGTCACTTTGGATAAAAGCATCTACTAAATGTCATATACAGTATTATATATTATGCAGGGGCGGTGTGTTCATTAGGGCGATATGGGCGACGCACTGCCAAACGGGAAAAGGAAGGGATTTTTTTTCTAATCAATTATATCACGGCAACAGTAGTTTTCAGTGTTCTAATCTAGATGTCTGATCTGCCACTAAATGTCCAATCAGGCTAAAGTCGTGCTTCAAATGGCCCCGCCCGTTTTGGGGCGATTTCAGTCAGGTTGAAAATCGCCCCAGAAGTCTCTCAGACTCTCATGTAAAATCGTATTTTTTTCAAATATCAGAGCTTTCAATACAATCTCTATGGGTTCCGGGAGGGCTTGCACTTACGCACTTTCGTCATACGTAACATAACCATGAACATAACTAAGAAAAGAGCGGGTAGCAGCGTCAATCAATTCACGTACTACTGTGAAGATGGCTAGCGTTCAGTGCAACTCGATTGTCTCTTTGAAAGAAGTTCATTTTTGTCGGCGAACAAATCAAGATAAATTGGCAACGAAACAATTAGGACCTCCCAGACCAAATTTAATAATTCAACAGGTTTCGACTAAAGGGGGAAAGTCCTACACCCGAGGATTTTCCAAAAATTGGTACGAACGGAAATCCTGGCTAGCAGGCTGCGATGTAGCTAATGCAGTCTTCTGCTACCTCTGCTTACTCTTTCACCCTGAAGGCGGCACGGCAGACAGCACCGCTTGGACAGCGACTGGTGTAACGGACATGCACCATCTTTCAGAAAAGATTAAGAAACATGAGCTGTCAAAGACCCACATGGATAGCTGTTTGAGATTGTCTGCTTTGGGGAGAGTGAACATTGCCACTCAACTGGATGAGGGATACAGGCAAGCTGTCCGCCGCCACAACAATGAGGTTAGCAAGAACCGCCACATCCTCAGCCGGCTAATCCAGTGTGTGAAGTTTTGCGGAGTGTTTGAGTTAGCTTTGCGAGGCAAAGATGAAACTGAGGGCTCCACCAACCCTGGTATTTTTCTTGGACTTGTCAACTTTGTGGCACAATTAGATGAGGTGTTTGATGACCATCTTAAAAATGCTAAAGTTTTCAAGGGCACATCAAAGACCATTCAAAACGAGCTACTGGAGTGTATGCTAGCGGTCATGAGGGAACATATTGTGGAGGAGGTGAAGTCGGCGAACTTCGTAGCTATCCAAGCTGACGAGACCACGGACGTTTCTACACAGACACAGCTGGTGCTTGTGCTGAGGTACATAGATAGCAAGAAGATTTTATTTTTTTCCTGGGGCTTTTTCACAAAATCATGCCCCACGTCGACATTCTGTACCAGAAGCTACAGAAGAAGGACATCGATGCTGTCTTCATCAAACGTGCCCTCGACAGCTTCACAAGCAGTGTGCAGGCCATAAGGTAAGATTAAACAATATCATTCGATCTTTCTCAAAGCAGAGCTTTATTTGAAAATGTATGCATGAAAGGAGACATCATCATATTTACAAATCTATACAATTGGCCAGAATATGGTTGTTCATTTTTACAAAGCCATACAGATAGCTGTGTTTACCTTTTCTAGAAATTATTTTCAAATTCTGTTTTCAGGCAAAATGTCTATCACTGTTCATTTTCACAAATCTATACAAGAGGGCAGAATATGGAAGTCTATAAAAATGTCTTATTACCAATAACTTGCATCAATGTTTTCAGTAGCCTCTATCAAAAGCTCCTGCTTGCTTGTTGTGAATTATGCTCAGGTGCACATATTTCCAATTCAACCATGAGGCCTTTTTGAAGCAAGTAATGTGTATATCAGTATTGACTTATATGCTGCCCCTGTCTTCATGTTGTTGCTGGACATATCTTTTTTAAAATGTGTGTAGGTCACCTAAATCATCAAAAAAATTGCCCCCCCCCCGAGAATTATTTCAGGAGCCGCCACTGATATTATGATAAATAATTACTTTTGGGATTACATAGATTACATTTTAGATTACATTTTAGCTTACATCTAACAAGGCTAATCATGCCTTTTGTTAATGTTATCACTACAAAGTTCACATGTTTTGGTAGTTAGATCAATATTTCTACATTAAGAAATGTTGCAAATGTACCTGTTAAGCCACGTAGTTGAAGAGGATGTGTTTGTTAGGCCTGCTATCCTCAGGTAGGGGGTTAAATAACCGAAACAGAGCTTTGTTCGGGAGTGCTTATTATCCTGGGATATTGGAAAGTCCCAGGGGAGGAATGTGTACCCCGGTATATCTTATCTTATGCCATTATTGAAGCCATTGATTATTGATGTGTTAATATTGGTATGTACCCATTCTCCAACATGCCACCCCCTTCTCAAAATCCATAAAAATTAAATAGGAAATGTATGATCCACCATTATTGTTAGCCTATCTAGACTAATCAGACCTTAATAGAGCTGCAGCTACAGCTTTGATTAGGCTAGACTTCACTGAACTCATGGGATGCATCCCAAAGGCACACTGTTCCCTATATACAGTGAGGGAAAAAAGTTTTTGATCCCCTGCTGATTTTGTACGTTTGCCCACTGACAAAGAAATGATCAGTCTATAATTTTAATGGTAGGTTTATTTGAACAGTGAGAGACAGAATAACAACAAAAAAATCCAGAAAAACGCATGTCAAAAATGTTATACATTGATTTGCATTTTAATGAGGGAAATAAGTATTTGACCCCCTCTCAATCAGAAAGATTTCTGGCTCCCAGGTGTCTTTTATACAGGTAACGAGCTGAGATTAGGAGCACACTCTTAAAGGGAGTGCTCCTAATCTCAGTTTGTTACCTGTATAAAAGACACCTGTCCACAGAAGCAATCAATCAATCAGATTCCAAACTCTCCACCATGGCCAAGACCAAAGAGCTCTCCAAGGATGTCAGGGACAAGATTGTAGACCTACACAAGGCTGGAATGGGCTACAAGACCATCGCCAAGCAGCTTGGTGAGAAGGTGACAACAGTGGAGTTGCAATGATCATGAGAACGGTGAGGAATCAGCCCAGAACTACACGGGAGGATCTTGTCAATGATCTCAAGGCAGCTGGGACCATAGTCACCAAGAAAACAATTGGTAACACACTACGCCGTGAAGGACTGAAATCCTGCAGCGCCCGCAAGGTCCCCCTGCTCAAGAAAGCACATATACATGCCCGTCTGAGGTTTGCCAATGAACATCTGAATGATTCAGAGGAGAACTGGGCGTAAGTGTTGTGGATGAGACCAAAATGGAGCTCTTTGGCATCAACTCAACTCGCTGTGTTTGGAGGAGGAGGAATGCTGCCTATGACCCCAAGAACACCATCCCCACCGTCAAACATGGAGGTGGAAACATTATGCTTTGGGGGTGTTTTTCTACTAAGGGGACAGGACAACTTCACCGCATCAAAGGGATGATGGACGGGGCCATGTACCGTCAAATCTTGGGTGAGAACCTCCTTCCCTCAGCCAGGGCATTGAAAATGGGTCGTGGATGGGTATTCCAGCATGACAATGACCCAAAACACACGGCCAAGGCAAAAAAGGAGTGGCTCAAGAAGAAGCACATTAAGGTCCTGGAGTGGCCTAGCCAGTCTCCAGACCTTAATCCCATAGAAAATCTGTGGAGGGAGCTGAAGGTTCGAGTTGCCAAACGTCAGCCTCGAAACCTTAATGACTTGGAGAAGATCTGCAAAGAGGAGTGGGTCAAAATCCCTCCTGAGATGTGTGCAAACCTGGTGGCCAACTACAAGCAACGTCTGACCTCTGTGATTGCCAACAAGGGTTATGCCACCAAGTACTAAGTCATGTTTTGCAGAGGGGTCAAATACTTATTTCCCTCATTAAAATGCAAATCAATTCATAACATTTTTGACATGCGTTTATCTGGATTATTTTGTTGTTATTCTGTCTCTCACTGTTCAAATAAACCTACCATTCAAATGATAGACTGATCATTTCTTTGTCAGTGGGCAAACGTACAAAATCAGCAGGCGATCAAATACCTTTTTCCCTCACTGTAGTGCACTACTTTTGACCAGGGCCCATAGGGAATAGGGTACCATTTAGAACGTAACTCATGCAGTAACTCAGACACTACAGTAGCTCTGTCTCTCCCTCCGTTCGATGTGACTGACTGAAGGTGTCTGTATTGATTAGTGCTGAGGACATGACAGATAACTTTTGAGTATGCTAATTAAGGACCTTGGGACCTGCCAGGCATGAGTAGAGCATCACTGGGACCTGCCAGGCATGAGTAGCAGATTAATCAATGGCAGGCTAATTAGTGAAACCTGGTAATGAGATGAGTCATAGGCTACAGATGACCGGGAATAAAATCAGCTTGAAAAATAATGGAGAGTGATTGCAGAGAGAAAGAGAGACAGAGAGAGAGAGAGATCAAACATTGCTTTTGGTGCAACACTGTGTGGGAGCCTACCACCGAGGGAGAGTACTACATTTATATCTCTCTTTCTCTCATCCCCCCTGACTGCCATTTTCTTTTCAGTTTGATTGACAGACATTTTTATTTACACAGGTTTAGTTTCACATTAATAATCTTGCATTTAATACACCATTAATACACATACCTCATTGTGACTCTGAAGAGAATGACAGTATGTCAGTGTGTCTGGTTGAAATCTGGGTACTACTAATCTCTGTGTCCTAGTTATATTTTCTTCAAAGGGACTGATACTGTTTGATTTGTAGCTCACAGATCGACGTCATGGCTCACTCATTATATGGCCCATACACTATGTCCCCCATTTTATGTGAGGGATGCCACACGTATGCAGGCACGCACACACACGTATACAACCAGACTACACACACAGATAATGGCCACATCTCCTTTTCATCAGCTACTCTACTACTGGCACAGTGTCACTGACAGACTCATTAAAAAATATATATAAATATACTTTATTTAACCAGGTAGGCCAGTTGAGAACAAGTTCTCATTTACAACTGCGACCTGGCCAAGATAAAGCAAAGCAGTGCAATAAAAAAACGACAACAACACAGAGTTACACATGGGATAAACATCTATATACCGTGTGTGCAAATGTAGTAAGTTATGGAGGTAAGGCAATAAATAGGCCATAGTGCAAAATAATTACAATTTAGTATTAACACTGGAGTGATAGATGTGCAGAAGATGATGTGCAAATAGAGATACTGGCGTTCTAATTAGCAAAATAAATAACAATATGGGGATGAGGTAGTTGGGTGGGCTAATTACAGATGGGCTGTGTACAGGTGCAGTGATCGGTAAGCTGCTCTGACAAATGATGCTTAAAGTTAGTGAGGGAGATAAGAGTCTCCAGCTTCAGAGATTTTTGCAGTTTGTTCCAGTCATTAGCAGCAGAGAACTGGAAGGAATGGCGGCCAAAGGAGGTGTTGGCTTTAGGGATGACCAGTGAGATATACCTGCTGGAGCGCATACTATGGGTGGGTGTTGCTATGGTGACCAATGAGCTAAGATAAGGTGGGGATTTGCCTAGCAGAGATTTATAGATGACCTGGAGCCAGTGGGTTTGGCGACGAATATGTAGTGAGGGCCAGCCAACGAGAGCATACAGGTCACAATGGTGGGTAGTAAATGGGGCTTTGATGACAAAACGGATGGCACTGTGATAGACTACATCCAATTTGCTGAGTAGAGTGTTGGAGGCTATTTTGTAAATGACATCGCCGAAGTCAAGGATCGGTAGGATAGTCAGTTTTACGAGGGCATGTTTGGCAGCATGAGTGAAGGAGGCTTTGTTGCGAAATAGGAAGCCGATTCTAGATTTATCTTTGGATTGGAGATGCTTAATGTGAGTCTGGAAGGAGAGTTTATGGTCTAACCAGACACCTAGGTATTTGTAGTTGTCCACATATACTAAGTCAGACCCGCTGAGAGTAGTGATTCTAGTCGGGCGGGCGGGTGCAAGCAGCGTTCGATTGAAGAGCATGCATTTAGTTTTACTAGCGTTTAAGAGCAGTTGGAGGCTACGGAAGGAGTGTTGTATGGCATTGAAGCTCGTTTGGAGGTTTGTTAACACAGTGTCCAATGAAGGGCCATATTTATTCAAAATGGTGTCGTCTGCATAGAGGTGGATCTGAGAGTCACCAGCAGCAAGAGCGACATCATTGATATACACAGAGAATAGAGTCGGCCCAATAATTGAACCCTGTGGCACCCCCATAGAGACTGCCAGAGGTCCAGACAACAGGCCCTCCGATTTGACACATTGAACTCTATCTGAGAAGTAGTTGGTGAACCAGGCGAGGCAGTCATTTGAGAAACCAAGGCTATTTAGTCTGCCAATAAGAATGCAGTGATTGACAGAGTCGAAAGCCTTGGCCAGGTCGATGAAGACGGCTGCGCAGTACTGTCTTTTATCGATCGTGGTTATAATATCGTTTAGGACCTTGAGCGTGGCTGAGGTGCACCCATGACCAGCTCGGAAACCAGATTGCATAGCGGAGAAGGTATGGTGGGATTCGAAATGGTCGGTGATCTGTTTGTTAACTTGGCTTTCAAATACTTTCGAAAGGCAGGGCAGGATGGATATAGGTCTGTAACAGTTTGGATCTAGAGTGTCACCCCCTTTGAAGAGGGGATCTCAGATGATACGAAAGAGAGGTTGAACAGGCTATTAATAGGGGTTGCTACAAATTCGGAGGTTAGTTTTAGAAAGAAAGGGTCCAGATTGTCTAGCCCAGCTGATTTGTAGGGGTCCAGATTTTGCAGCTCTTTCAGAACATCAGCTATCTGAATTTGGGTGAAGGAGAAGCGGGGTAGTGGTAGCCAGGTGGAAAGCATGGCCAGCCGTAGCAAAATGCTTGTTGAAATTCTCGATTATCGTAGATTTATCGGTGGTGACAGTGTTTCCTAGCCTCAGTGCAGTGGGCAGCTGGGAGGAGGTGCTCTTATTCTCCATGGACTTTACAGTGTCCCAAAACTTTTTGGAGTTAGTGTTACAGGATGCACATTTCTGTTTGAAAAAGCTAGCCTTTGGTTTCCTAACTGATTGTGTATATTGTTTCCTGACTTCCCTGAAAAATTGCATATCGCGGGGGCTGTTCGATGCTAATGCAGTATGCCACAGGATGTTTTTGTGCTGGTCAAGGGCAGTCAAGTCTGGGGTGAACCAGGGGCTATATCTGTTCTTAGTTCAGAATTTTTTTAATGGGGCATGCTTATTTAAGATGGAGAGGAAAGCACTTTTAAAGAACAACCAGGCGTCCTACACTGACGGAATGAGGTCAATATCCATCCAGGATACCCGGGCCAGGTCCATTAGAAAGGCCTGCTCACTGAAGTGTTTTATGGAGCGTTTGACAGTGATGAGGGGTGGTCGTTTGACCGCGGACCCGTTACGGACGCAGGCAATGAGGCAGTGATCACTGAGATCCTGGTTGAAGACAGCAGAGGTGTATTTAGAGGGTAAATTAGTCAGGATGATATCTATGAGGGTGCCCATGTTTACGGATTTAGGGTTGTACCTGGTAGGTTCCTTGATAATTTGTGTGAGATTGAGGGCATCTAGTTTAGATTGTAGGACGGCCGGGGTGTTAAGCATATCCCAGTTTAGGTCACCAAGCAGTACGAACTCTGAGGATAGATGGGGGGCAATCAATTCACATATGGTGTCCAGGGCACAGCTGGGGGCTGAGGGGGGTCTGTAGCAAGTGGCAACAGTGATATACTTATTTCTGGAGAGGTGGATTTTTAGAAGTAGAAGCTCAAACTGTTTGGGCACAGACCTGGATAGTATGATAGAGCTCTGCAGGCTATCTCTACAGTAGATTGCAACTCCGCCCCCTTTGGCAGTTCTATCTAGACGGAAAATGTTGTAGTTGGGGATGGAAATTTCAGAGTTTTTGGTGGCCTTCCTAAGCCAGGATTCATTGGCTGGACAGCTTGGGTGAACCCATTACAGAGATATATTGTATGAAAATGTATGCGCTCACTAAAAAAAACTGTAAGTCGCTCTGGATAAGAGCGTCTGCTAAATGACTAAAATGTAAATGTAAAAAGAAATAAAGGCACTGAAATAAAGGTCATGGCAACGCTGTGACTGACTGATAGCTAGCTGCACACAACGTTTCCCCACAGGAACGTAAGGTGGTGTCCCAAATGACACCCTATACACTACTTAGTACACTACTTTCAAAAGGTAGGGCACTATATTGGAAATAGGGTGCCATTTGGGATGCACATTAAATCTACCCAACAGAAGGAGATTGATACAGAATGGTAATGAAGAGGATGTTCTGTAACGTCATAAAACATTATTTTGCTGCAACGAAACGGACGGATAGCTATATTAAATTAACTTATTTCTCTAGTTGAATCATTTAAACAGGAAATCTCAAATACAAAAAAATTTAAACATTTCTATTTCCCAATAAACTATACTGTACACAATCTTTATATATAGACATTAATATACATTCATTTAAAGAGGTACATTCATTGCAAAACGTGGCAAATTACGTGGTAAGACACAGTAGTGATCAGACCTGCGACAAATACATTACGTCAAATACTTTAAAATATTAGAAAGTATTTGAGGGTCACCTGATTTAGCTTGGAGTTTACACTTTTGGGACTATTCTATTGGTTCAATTGAGCCAGGCTATACTAAATCAAGCGCAGCTCACATATTTGAAAGTATGACATATTGTATTTGACCCAGGTCAGGTAGTGATATGTGATTTGTGATATGAACGTCATCCAAATGATTTATCAGTCCATAAACCTCTGCATATCTAAGAGCATACCAAACATACATGTAATATCAAACATACAGAGGAATGCAAAGATGACAAACTTACAGCAGTCTTGTCGCAGGGTGATGTCATTATGTGAAACCTTCAACTATGAATTCATACCAGTTAGAGGTGCACACACGCACACGCAAATTAATTCATCACAATTTATTACTGACATGGCAGTAAGAAGAAGCACCGTTAAAAAATATGTCCTCATCTTTAAAATACTGCTAAGCCAACTGAAGTGGAAAGCAGAGATCAGTCAATCACTATGAATGAAAAGCTGGGCCAAAATGGCATCCTGTTCCCTACACTATTCACAATGTAGGGAATATGGTGCCATTTGGTACACATCCAAAGTCTGATTCCGTCATTCTGATGAGACATCTCACTGCTACAGTTGGTTATCAGGGTCCACGGTTAACCAGTGTGCAGAACTCTCTGAACTTGAAAGCGTGAAAACACCACCCTCCCTCCCTCCACACAGTGAAAAACAGAGTAAACATCCTCAGAGACATGGGGGCTGGGAAAAAACGGAGAGGAAAAAGTAAAGGAGGAGGTTATATTTCCAAACGAGAGAGAAGAAATAGGAACCCTCAACCCTTTCCACCACCTCTTCACTTCAGTGAAATCTAGCGTCTTGCCGAAGCACGTGGCAGGTTGATCGGTTTGGACCTTACAAATGTTCAACCTTTCCATCCATCCATCCTTTCATGTGTGTCTGTGTCTCTGTCCCATTCATCCCTCTTCCTCCCCCAGACCTCACAAGGTGCCCTGTTCAGAGCAGAAGAACCCTCCCTCCTTCTTCTTCCTCCTCTTCAGCCTGTGGTCCCTCCAGCACACTGCTGCCATCAGCAGCATGACCATCCCCACCACCAGCAGCACCATGGACACCACCTTGGTCTGGTGCAGGTCTGGCGTGTTATACATAAAGGTGACCCCTGTCCCCGCCACCCCGATCACCAGGGAAATCACCCCAAACGGGAACACACAGCGGTACCAGGACTTCTCCGTGCCGCCTGTGGCCTGGGCTAGTCGTTCTAGTGTGGAGAGAGAGTCTGGGGATAGGACCAGGTCCCCTCTATGGGGGGACTCCAGAGGTATGCTGCTGCCACAGTCCAGGTCTGGGTGATTAACAGGGGCCGGGGGCTGGCGCCCCGAGGAGCAGCCCATCTCAGAGCTGCGGTCCTAGGGAGAGGAGAAGAGTGAGGGGGGTTTCTTCTGGTGATTCTCTTCGTGGTTCTCTTCTTCCTGCTACTACAGGGGCTGCTGCTTCCTCTGTTGTTGTCGTCTGGAGACAGCGTGTGCCTGGAGGGTGAAAGACAGAGAGAAGAGATCAGGAGGGAGACACTGAGATATATGGAGAAAGAAAGAGAGGCAGAAGGGAGACAGAGAGAGAGAGGGGGGAAATGAAGAAGTTATCAAGATAAATAAAAAGAGATGGAGATTGGGAGAGAAAGAGACTGAAGAAGTCAGACACAGAGAAAAAAAGAGACAAACAGAAGACAGATTCAGACAGATGGAGAAAGGGAGAGAGAGCAAGAGATACGAGCTCTGGCTTCATATGCAGTCTCTCTGCAAGAGGATCCACTTACTCTGTCTCTGTATGTTTGGTGCGTGGTGTATGTGTGTTCTGCATCGCATCCGTCCGCCCTCCCAGTGGCGGCAGCACGTTGTGTGTTGTGTTTCCACAGCCTGTGGGGTTTAAAGAGACCGAGAGGAGGAGGAGGGGCTAAGGAGAGGTGATGGGTGTGATTCAGGAACCTGATTGGCTGCCCAGGCACAGTGACGTCAAAGACAAGAGGGATGCAGAGGCACGCGGAGGGGTGCGGTTGGGAAGTAGGGGGATGATGGGAGATGGTTAACTGTTCCATCTCCTCTTTATCTCCTCTCCTCTGATTGGTCCATGTATATGTGTGTGTTGATGGAGAATAGTAAAGCAGCCCAGGCTTAGTGATGATACCATGCAACCGTAACGTTGTTTGCTCTATTTCCCTTTCAAATAATCTACACCTCAGTTACCTTTATGATGCAAAGCCATTTAATCTGACGTAAGCAGGCAGTAACACAGTAAAACAAATCAACTTAGATTTAAACACACACACACACACTGCACACTCTGTCCATCCCTCGATATAAATAGCCCAACAAGCAGGATACATGAATAAGGACAGTCCGATTTTTTCTGAATAGCAGGTTCCTCTTTCTACTATCCCATTTACCCGAAACTACTAATCAATTAGTCTGCATGTGTATGTTGGGAGTAGAATGGTGCCGGTTGTGTGTACGAGTGTGTGTGTATGTGCGCAAGTGCACACAGCACTCAGATCTCTGTCTAGTACAGGCTATATACAGTGGGTTCCAAAATTACTGGCACCCCTGACTGGCAATGCACAAACAATACTTTAAAAAATATAAACAATATAATTATAGAGATAAACTCAAAATACCAACATGTGAGAAATACTGTACTATATTAATGTTCCAATGGAACCCACCAAAATCATTTATTGATTTAATTAAAAATCACTGTCCTCCAAATCAAGGTATCACAATAAATTGCACCCTTATAGATTGTTGTAAATAATATCTACCAAAATTAAACCAGGAATTAAATTCCACTTATTTAAGTTTATCTAAGTCTTAAGGAACTATATTGAGCCATTACATCACTTCCTGTTTCACTAGGGTATAAAAATGAGGTAACACGCATGCAATATCCCTTTGTCATCCAACACAATGAAGAAAACAATAGTGTTGAGAAAAAAAGAGCAGAAGTAAAATAAAATAACAGTAGGGAGGCTATGTGGTCCTCTGTAGCTCAATTGGTAGAGCATGGCGCTTGTAACGCCAGGGTAGTGGGTTTGATCCCCGGGACCACCCATACGTAAAAATGTATGCACACATGACTGTAAGTCGCTTTGGATAAAAGCGTCTGCTAAATGGCATATTATTATTATATACAGGGGGGTACCGGTGCAGAGTCAATGTGCGGGGGCACCGGCTAGTTGAGGTAGTTGAGGTAATATGTACATGTGGGTAGAGTTAAAGTGACTATGCATAAACAATTAACAGAGCAGCAGCAGCGTAAAAAGATGGGGTGGGGGTGCAATTAGTCCGGGTAGCCATGATTAGCTGTTCAGGACTATTATGGCTTGAGGGTAGAAGCTGTTGAGAAGCCTTTTGGACCTCCGGTACCACTTGCCGTGCGGTAGCAGAGAGAACAGTCTATGACTAGGGTGGCTGGAGTCTTTGACAATTTTGAGGGCCTTCCTCTGACACCGCCTGGTATAGAGGTCCTGGATGACAGGAAGCTTGGCCCCAGTGATGTACTGGGCCGTACGCACTACCCTCTGTAGTGCCTTGTGGTCTGAGGCCGAGCAGTTGCCATACCAGGTGGTGATGCAACCAGTCAGGATGCTCTCGATGGTGCAGCTGTATAACTTTTTGAGGATCTGAGGACCCATGCCAAATCTTTTCAGTCTCCTGAGGGGGAATAGGCTTTGTCGTGCCCTCTTCACGGCTGTCTTGGTGTGTTTGGACCATGATAGTTCGTTGGTGATGTGAACACCAAGGAACTTGAAGCTCTCAGCCTGTTCCACTACAGCCCCGTCGATGAGAATGGGGGCGTGCTCAGACCTCTTTTTTTTCCTGTAGTCCACAATCATCTCCTTTGTCTTGGTCACGTTGAGGGAGAGGTTGTTATCCTGGCACCACACGGCCAGGTCTCTGACCTCCTCCCTATAGGCTGTCTCATCGTTGTCTGTGTTCAGGCCTACCACTGTTGTGTCGTTGGCAAACTTAATGATGGTGTTGGAGTCGTGCCTGGCCATGCAGTCATGGGTGAACAGGGAGTACAGGAGGGGACTGAGCACGCACCCCTGAGGGGCCCCCGTGTTGAGGATCAGCGTGGCAGATGTGTTGTTACCTACCCTTACCACCTGGGGGCGGCCCGTCAGGAAGTCCAGGATCCAGTTGCAGAGGGAGGTGTTTAGTCCCAGGATCCTTAGCTTAGTGATGAGCTTTGAGGGCACTATGGTGTTGAACGCTGAGCTGTAGTCAATGAATAGCATTCTCACGTAGGTGTTCCTCTTGTCCAGGTGGGAAAGGGCAGTGTGGAGTGCAATAGAGATTGCATCATCTGTGGATCTGTTGGGGCGGTATGCAAATTGGAGTGGGTCTAGGGTTTCTGGGATAATGGTGTTGATTTGAGCCATGACCAGCCTTTCAAAGCACTTTATGGCTACAGACGTGAGTGCTACGGGTCGGTAGTCATTTAGGCAGGTTATCTTAGTGTCCTTGGGCACAGGGACTATGGTGGTCTGCTTGAAACATGTTGGTATTACAGACTCAGTCAGGGACATGTGGAAAATGTCAGTGAAGACACTTGCCAGTTGGTCAGCACATGCTCGGAGTACACGTCCTGGTAATCCGTCTGGCCCTGCGGCCTTGTGAATGTTGACCTGCTTAAAAGTCTTACTCACAT
Organism: Coregonus lavaretus; assembly: GCF_964263955.1. Taxonomy (NCBI): domain Eukaryota; kingdom Metazoa; phylum Chordata; class Actinopteri; order Salmoniformes; family Salmonidae; genus Coregonus; species Coregonus lavaretus. The sequence continues at coordinate 24,106,122 of NC_139988.1, forward strand.
CGGCTATGGAGAGCGTAATCACATAGTCATCCGGAACAGCTGGTGCTCTCATGCATGCTTCAGTGTTGCTTGCCTCGAAGCGAGCATAGAAGTGATTTAGCTCGTCTGGTAGGCTTGTGTCACTGGGCAGCTCGCGGCTGTGCTTCCTTTTGTAGTCTGTAATCGTTTTCAAGCCCTGCCTTTCAAAGCATGTGAGCCATGACCAGCCTTTAAAAGCACTTCATGGCTACAGACGTCAGTGCTACGGGTCGTAGTCATTTAGGCAGGTTTTCTTAGTGTCCTTGAAGATCCACAAACGATTGAATATACCACTGAGCACTGTCAGGGCAATTATTTAAAAAATTAAAAGATATGGAACAGTTGAAAACCTCACGGGTAGAGGACGCAAATGCATTTTTCCCCCCAGGATAGGGAGGAGGATGGTGAGAGAAGCAACAAAATCCCCAAGAGTCACTGTGAAAGAATTGCAGGCCTTGGTGGCGTCTTGGGGTCACCAGGTTTCAAAAAGCACCACTAGACGTCACCTCAACAACCACAGGCTCTTTGGAAGGGTTTCCAGAAGAAAGCCCTTTCTGACCCCAAGACACAGACGCAAGCACTTGGAGTTTGCCAAACGTCATTTAAATTATGACTGGAAGAAGGTGCTCTGGTCAGATGAGACCAAAATGTAATGTTTTAGTCAGATACAGCATCGGCATGTTTGGCGTCGAAACAGAGATGCATACAAGGAGAGGCACCTCATACCCACGGTGAAATATGTTTTAATTCCAGAGGTCCGGGGGCACTGGTTAAGATTGATGGCATAATGAATTCCATCAAGTATCAGGCAATTTTGACTGACAATCTGGTTGCCTCTGCCAGAAGGCTGGGACTTGGCTGTAGGTGGACTTTCCAACAAGACAATGACCCAAAACATACCTCAAGATCCACAAAGAAATGGTTCTGTGACAACAAAATCAATGTTCTGCCATGGCCATCTCAGTCGCCGGACCTCAATCCAATTGAAAATCTGTGGGCTGAGTTGAATAGGGCAGTTGTAGTGCAAACCCAAGAATGTGAAGGATCTTGAAAGGATCTGCATAGAGGAATGGTCCAAAATCCCCCCAAATGTGTTCCTTAATCTTGTCAAACATTACAGGAAAAGACTCCATGCTGTTAACCTTGCCAGAGATGGTTGCACTAAGTACTAAATGAGGAGTGCCAATAATTATGAAACCTTGATTTTGGTGACATTTATTTTGTATTAAATAATTGTATGATTTTGGTTGGTTCCATTGAAACATTAATAAAGTACAGTATTTCTCACATGTTGGTATTTTAAGTTTATCTCTATAATTATATTGTTTATATTTTTTAAAGTATTGTTTGTGCATTGCCAGTCAGAGGTGCCAGTAATTTTGGAGCACACTGTACATCATGAACATGACTTTATCCCTTCAATAACCCTCTCGCTCAGACTGTATCCACAGTGTCTCCCTCCTTCCATTCATACGCATCAACAAAGCCACTGTAACTTCATGGCAATCTTCTCACCACGTTCCCATTCAGAGCTTTGCGTCACCCAGTCACTCTGGTCCTTTTTTCCTCAAGGACAATAAAGAGGTGACATTTGAATCTGTGAATGTGACAGACCACCCTTTGTGTGTGTGTGTATGTATGTGTATGCGTAAGTGTGGTGTACAGGTTATAGGGTTGTCTCTGCCTGCGGGCTGAAACTGATACATTGGTGATGAGAAATTATATGAGAGCTGTTGTTTTGTTGGGTCAGTGGGTCAGGGGTCAGTGGGTCAGGGTTGTCATATGGAGTTTATATATCCTTGACTTATATATATATACAGTGCATTCGGAAAGTATTCAGACCCCTTGACTTTTTCCACATTTTGTTACGTTACAGCCTTATTCTAAAATGGATTAAATAGTTTTTTTCCCTCATCAATCTACACACAATACCACATAATGACAAAGCAAAAACAGGTTTTTAGAAATTTCTGCAAATGTATTAAAAATAAAAAACTGAAATATCATATTTGCATAAGTCTTCAAACCCTTTACTCAGTACTTTGTTGAAGCACCTTTGGCAGCGATTACAGCCTCGAGTCTTCTTGGGTATGACGCTACAAGCTTGGCACACCTGTATTTGGGGAGTTTCTCCCATTCTTCTCTGCAGATCCTCTCAAGCATTGTCAGGTTGGATGGGGAGCGTTGCTGCACAGCTTATTTTCAGGTCTCTCCAGAGATGTTCGATCGGGTTCAAGTCTGGGCTCTGACTGGGCCACTCAAGCCACTCTTGCGTTGTCTTGGCTGTGTGCTTAGGGTTGTTGTTCTGTTGGAAGGTGAACCTTCGCCCCAGACTGAGGTCCTGAGCACTCTGGACCAGGTTTTTATCAAGGATCTCTCTGTACTTTGCTCCGTTCATCTTTGCCTCGATCCTGACTAGTCTCCCAGTCCCTGCTGCTGAAAAATATCCCCACAGCATGATGCTGCCACCACCATGCTTCACCATAGGGATGGTGCCAGGTTTCCTCCAGACGTGAAGCTTGGCATTGAGGCCAAAGAGTTCAATCTTGGTTTCATCAGACAAGAGAATCTTGTTTCTCATGGTCTGAGAGTCCTTTAGGTGCCTTTGGCAAACTCAAAGCGGGCTGTCATATGCCTTTTAATGAGGAGTGGCTTCCTTCTGGCCACTCTACCATAAATGCCTGATTGATGGAGTGCTGCAGAGATGGTTGTTCTTCTGGAAGGTTCTCCCATCTCCACAGAGGAACTCTGGAGCTCTGTCAGAGTGACCATTGGGTTCCCTGACCAAGGCCCTTCTCCCCCTATTGCTCAGTTTAGCCGGGCGGCCAGCTCTAGGAAGAGTCTTGGTGGTTCCAAACTTCTTCCATTTAAGAATGACGGAGGCCACTGTGTTCTTGGGGACCTTCAATGCTGCAGACATGTTTTGGTACCCTTCCCCAGATCTGTGCCTCGACACAATCCTGTCTCGGAGCTCTACGGACAATTCCTTCGACCTCATGGCTTGGTTTTTGCTCTGACATGCACTGTCAACTGTGGGACCTTATATAGACAGGTGTGTGCCTTTCCAAATCATGTCCAATCAATTGAATTTATCACAGGTGGACTTCAATCAAGTTGGATGATCAATGGAAACAGTATGCACCTGAGCAAAATGTTTAGTCTCATAGCAAAGGGTCTGAATACTTATGTAAATAAGGTATTTCTGTTTTCTATTTTTTTTTGTGGTAAATTTTTTTTTTTTTAATGTTTTCGCTTTGTCATTATGGGGTATTGTGTGTAGATTGATTAGGAAAAATATAAATGTAATCGATATTAGAATAAGGCTGCAACGTAACAAAATGTGGAAAAAGTCAAGGGGGCTGAATACTTTCCGCACTGTATCTTTTTTACAAGGAAGCCCTGTATCATGCATTACCAGACATAGATCATTACTAAGAAAATTACTAAGGGACAGGAAGTAATGAGGAAACAGGAACATTATGGGAGTTTGCCCCATTTGTTGTCCACTGGAGATGACCTGAATGATTATAAAGAGTGGGTGTTTTGAGAAACAGGATGTCGGCCTCATCAACATTTCTCCAAACGCAGTCGGCGGCTTACGACCTGGCTGTTCTGAGAAACTAGTGTTTGTGTACAAAGAGAGAGCTGTCAGGAAAATGTTTGGCTGAGTAATTTTAAATGCCGAGGTTGTTTACATTGAAATAGAAACTGCTAAAGAAACAAAGCATTGATTTATGAAGCTCTCAGAAATACAACCATCTAGAGCCCATAAACCTTGATTTATACTTTAGCACTGAGACAGTCTGATGGGCATAAAATATCCAGCATTGTGAAAATTAAGATTGAATCACCTGAAAAAGCATTGCAAGCATGAGTGGGATTGTGATTGTGTGTGATTCTATGTGATTGTGTTTGTTTTTGCATACCAGCAAGGGAAGCCATGTGACTGTGTAGGTGAGAGACAACATTGTTTTCAGGGGTGGAAAGAGTACTGAAATATCCTACTCAAGCAGAAGTATTGTTACTTGAATAAAATTGTACTCAGGTAGAAGTCAAATTACTGGTGTAAAAAAAGTATTCAGAGTAAAAGTAATTGAGTTACTTTTAAAATAAAAACATTGACCTTGATAATTAGCTCATTTCGCTAATGTTACCTGAACGTTGTTACACATGATCTTTTCCATGGATTAAATTGAAAAAGGAAGGGAGGAAATGAATGAACAGTAGGAACTAAGTTAACTGATTTTATGAGTTGCAACAAGGTACAAAAAGTAACAATTTGTTACAAATATACTATTAACATTTGAAAATAAATGTAATATTCAAAGTAGTTCAAATGTATTGATAAATAAAAAAGCAATACTAAATAAAGTGCATAAACAATAAAGTTGCCAGACTTCAATATACTTCAGACTCAACATTTCTAATTTTATCACCCATCCAATCCCTCATTCACCCCTCTGTTACTTGTTACTTGTCCATGGGACCGGCTGACATTCCAGGCAGGTCACCCGTGATACAAGTCAGTATTCAATGTCCATCCATGTCTGAGGACGCCCGGAGATGATGTGGAAACCAGCCACTAGGGGCAACAGTGACCGCTGTTACCTTCAAGTAGGTTTCGGTTTTGCTAGGGTGTTGTAGACGAGGATGGCGGCATGTTTGAATGCAGCGATAATAAAAATATATATATATATATTAAGCCTATCCCAAACCCTAACCATTCAGAGTTAATGCCTAACCTTGAGAATTTGGAGTTAATGCCTAAACTTAACCCTAACCTTAAAAATTCAGAGTAAGGATCGGACCCTTTTTTTCAATTTTCGCCTAAAATGACATAATCAAATCTAACTGCCTGTAGCTCATGACCTGAAGCAAGGATATGCATATTATTGATACCATTTGAATGAAAACACTTTGAAGTTTGTGGAAATGTGATATTAATGTAGAAGAATATAACACATTAGATCTGGTAAAAGATAATACAAACAAAAGAACATGTGTTTTCAATTTTTTTTTTTTTTTTTCATCATCTTTGAAATGCAAGAGAAAGGCCACAATATAATATTAAAGTTTAGGCGCAATTTAGATTTTGGCCACTAGATTTGTATTTGTATTTGTATTTATTAAGGATCCCCATTAGCTGCTGCCAAGGCAGCAGCTACTCTTCCTGGGGTCCTGCAAAATTAAGGCAGTTATATACAATTTAAAATATTACATGACATTATATTTCATAGTACTACACCCAATACATTTAGTGTGTTCCCTCAGGCCACTACTCCACTATCACATATTTACAATACAACATCCATGTTAACGTGTGTGTAGAGTGATTGCAGCAGTGTGTGTGCAAAGTTTCAGATTGATCCAGTGAAGCATTGCAATACTGAACTATTTCGTATCAAGTCTACCCAAATGTGCCGAATTGGTCAATTGATACATTTTCAAGTACATAACTATAAAGAACATACAAAAATGATATGGTAATACAAAATGTAAGTTTACACAGTCCCAGGAATGTCATCCATGATGGATCATTAGCTTATAACTAACTTTCACACATCTAGATGGTCGGGCAGGGTGGGTGTGGAGCCAGAGACAGCAGGGGTTCAAACTGTAGAACCCAGTTCCTACATTTGAATATAAAAATTGATTTTATCAAACAAAACTATGCTACATTTTATCTCTGGGACCCTTAGGATGACAAATCAGAGCAAGATTACTGAATTTAAGTACATTATTTACCTTCAGAGGTGAATGTATCAAACCAGTTGCCGTGATACGTTTTTTGTTGTTGTGCACCCTCCTCAAACAATAGCATGGTATTTTTTCACTGTAATAGCTACTCTAAATTGGACAGTGCAGTTAGATTAACAGGAATTTAAGCTTTCTGTCCATATAAGACATGTCTATGTCCTGGAAATTTTGCTGTTACTTACAACAGTCATGCTAATCCCATTAGCGCACATTAGCTCAACCGTCCCCTATACGGGACACCAATCCCGTAGAGGTTAATGCCTAAATTGTAACCTTAAACACTTCGAAATTTGACATTTGGAACAACTTCGGAATTTGACGTTTGAGAAACACGGATGAGCATCTATTCTGACGTGAGACCTTGAGCGCTTGTAGGACATTCCCTCACTCACTCACCCATTTACTCTTTCCCTCACTCAATCACTCCCTCTTTCCCTCACTCTAACTGTGCAGGTGTGTGTGTCTCAGTGTCAGTGTATGGAAGTGCATGTGTGAGCAAGCAATGGTGGTCAATCTAATAACAAAGCACAGGCCCGGCGTAATGGGTGCTGTGAAATACTCAACACGCGCAGGGAGCGGAGTAAGGGACGGAAGGAGAGATAGAGGGAGGGATGAGAGAGGAAGCGGGATTTAGATAGAACTGGACAGAAAAAGGAGGGAGAGAGAGCTAAAGAAAAATCTATCACGTTATTGCCAACATGTTATAATCTTTTATGCGCTCAAAAACATTACATTGTCTTACATACGAAACACCAAAGGACCTCTATCTCAAACCTGACAATAAATTCTGACAGTTCCAGATCCAGACTTTTACTTCAAGGTCACTGAAGCACTTGATTGCTGATGGAAAGGTGAAAACAAAGAAATCCATTCCAGAGAAGTGATTAGTGTACTGTAATGTGTGTGTGCGTGTGTGTCGGCTGTGTGTGTGTGCGTCCGTGCCTGTGCTGTGTAGTCTAATGATACAGAGACGTTTGTAAAGAGGCACTGCTAAAAGAGCAGAAGGCACTCGTCTGTGGTGCAGAAGCAGGAGCAGTATTACAGATCTCAGGCGGACGATAAAAAGCTAGCTGTTCCTGGAAGAGACCCTGATGACTCAGGGGTGCCTAAAAAGGTGCTTGTTGCAGAGGGTGGGACGGTGGAGGTGTGTGTGTGTGTGTGCCGGGGTGTGTGTGTGTGAGTGAGGTTAAACAGGGCCTTGGCATTTGTCAGAGTCTCAAACACAAATTTCCACCTGTCATCCCATCTGGTGCCAGCCATTGCCAAATGCCAACTTTTCACCTTGTCTGTACTGCCAGTTCCTAGGTCAACTATCAAATGTCTGTCCCACACACGGGACCTTTTGGCTCCCATGTCCCTCTGTCTAACCCCCTGGGCACTGGGATCAGGCCAATATTTATCAAGCGTCTCAGAGTGGGAGTGCTGATCTAGGAGGAGTTTTGCCATTTAGATCATAACGAATAGGATTATATTGACATGTGAGACCTGATCCTAGATCAGCACTTCTGAGGTGCTTTATGAATATGGGTCCAGATCTACAGGAAGTCAGGGACATATGTTGATGGCTGTAGATGCGTGTCAGGGGCTGATGTGGATGCGGTGTTGGAGTCAGGCGCAGGACACAGAAGCTTAGTTGATCCGACTTTAATAGTCACAGGAGCAAAATACAAATCCAACGGGCCTCAACAAACAGGAGGCGAGCGAATACGCAAAACAGTGTGTAAAGTGCGAAAAGCACTAACAACAAGAAAACAAATAACCTACACCAACGGACAGGCGTACAACAACACACAACTACAAACAAAACCAAAGGAAACTTATAGGTGACATAATCAATACGAGATATGGAACAGGTGCACTAATCAGACAAGACCAAACAAACATAGATAACATCAAACGGTAGCAGCTAGTACTCCGGGGACGACGAACGCCGAAGCCTGCCCGAACAAGGAGGAGGAGCAGTCTCGGCGGAATTCGTGACAATGCGTATGTTGATGGCTGTATGTTGATGGCTGAAGATAGGTGATTCGTCGCTTGCATATAATTATCAGATTGGGCATTTGTAATCAAAGGTCATAACAATGACCAAATTAGTACCAAATACAATATGTGTAAATACCTGACAATAGACACAAAGGAAGACCATTAGATATGCAGGACATAAGTCTGTTGATGGCTGTAGATTTGTGATTCGCACAGTATGTTAGCATGGAAATAACGGTAAATTAGCAGGGAGGTAATGCAACCATTACAATTAAAGCATGCTAGCTAACTAACTCACTCTTACAGCAATCATACATACAATAGCACATCACAGCTCACAGGAAGCCCCCAATATTTAACAGGTACCATTTCCGGACATACATATGTCTGGAAATGTACATAGTGAACTTGTACACATTGTAAATACGTAAATAGAATGCACCATTTCAGAACGTGACCTACCGCTTGCATATAATTATCAGACTGGGAAGAATAGAGCTTGCTAGCTTGAAGTCCTAAAAAAGGGAAATGTGTTACCAGCCATTCCTATGGGGGAAATTATTGGGGAAAGAATGGGGTTTTGGGATAAACGCCAAAAATAAGGTCTGAGGTTTACACAGGCTTAAGAGATCTTATACGTTTTGTTCTATGTGATAATATCAGTCAGTTAACATGACCTTTATGAATTATGAAGCCTTTATGTGCTTTATGTGCTTGATTACATGAATGCTTCAAATTTCACAAAAAGTGAGCTGATTAAAATTATCTCATAGAACAAAACGTATAAGATCTCCTAAGCCTATGTTTACCACAGACCTTATTTTCAGTGTTTATTCAAAAACCCTACATAATCCCCATTCATTTCCACATAGGCTTTGACCAACGAGCCATGGCGGAGTTACTGCCTACAAAATGACGCCTTTACTATTGTTTTCTATTGACGTTCACAATCTCCCCCTATCTGCAAGCATGACCAATGGCATAACACCTTATATGAATGTACATTTTATTTTCGTGTCAAATCTCCAATTGGCAACCCATCCCTTATGGGATTAATTAACACATAAACAAACATTACAATAATTCACTGTGGTAATTAAATGATAATTCTACTTCCGGTGTTCTCTGCATTGCACATCGCATAAAGAGTGAAAACATGTAAGTTAAAAATCTGTACATAAAAGTAAATAAGGTTATCCAAACAATAAGTATATCCCTAGAGCAATAAAAGAATATACAGTGGGGGAAAAAAGTATTTGATCCCCTGCTGATTTTGTACGTTTGCCCACTGACAAAGAAATGATCAGTCTATAATTTTTATGGTAGGTTTATTTGAACAGTGAGAGACAAAATAACAACAAAAAAATCCAGAAAAACACATGTCAAAAATGTTATCAATTGATTTGCATTTTAATGAGGGAAATAAGTATTTGACCCCCTCTCAATCAGAAAGATTTCTGGCTCCCAGGTGTCTTTTATACAGGTAACGAGCTGAGATTAGGAGCACACTCTTAAAGGGAGTGCTCCTAATCTCAGTTTGTTAACTGTATAAAAGACACCTGTCCACAGAAGCACCTTGGTGAGAAGGTGACAACAGTTGGTGCGATTATTTGCAAATAGAAGAAACACAATATAACTGTCAATCTCCCTCGGCCTGCGGCTCCATGCAAGATCTCACCTCGTGGAGTTGCAATGATCATGAGAACGGTGAGGAATCAGCCCAGAACTACACGGGAGGATCTTGTCAATGATCTCAAGGCAGCTGGGACCATAGTCACCAAGAAAACAATTGGTAACACACTACGCCGTGAAGGACTGAAATCCTGCAGCGCCCGCAAGGTCCCCCTGCTCAAGAAAGCACATATACAGGCCCGTCTGAAGTTTGCCAATGAACATCTGAATGATTCAGAGGAGAACTGGGTGAAACCGTTGTGCTCAGATCGAGCTCTTTGGCATCAACTCAACTCGCTGTGTTTGGAGGAGGAGGAATGCTGCCTATGACCCCAAGAACACCATCCCCACCGTCAAACATGGAGGTGGAAACATTATGCTTTGGGGGTGTTTTTCTGCTAAGGGGACAGGACAACTTCACCGCATCAAAGGGACAATGGACGGGACCATGTACCGTCAAATCTTGGGTGAGAACCTCCTTCCCTCAGCCAGGGCATTGAAAATGGGTCGTGGATGGGTATTCCAGCATGACAATGACCCAAAACACACGGCCAAGGTAACAAAGGAGTGACTCGAGAAGAAGCACATTAAGGTCCTGGAGTGGCCTAGCCAGTCTCCAGACCTTAATCCCATAGGAAATCTGTGGAGGGAGCTGAAGGTTCGAGTTGCCAAACGTCAGCCTCGAAACCTTAATGACTTGGAGAAGATCTGCAAAGAGGAGTGGGACAGAATCCCTCCTGAGATGTGTGCAAACCTGGTGGCCAACTACAAGAAACGTCTGACCTCTGTGATTGCCAACAAGGGTTTTGCCACCAAGTAGTAAGTCATGATTTGCAGAGGGGTCAAATACTTATTTCTCTCATTAAAATGCAAATCAATTTATAAAATGTTTGACATGCGTTTTTCTGGATTTTGTTATTCTGTCTCTCACTGTTCAAATAAAACTACCATAAAAATTATAGACTGATCATTTCTTTGTCAGTGGGCAAACGTACAAAATCAGCAGGGGATCAAATACTTTCTTCCCTCACTGTAAAAACATACATACATACATACATACATACATACATACATACATACATACATACATACATACATACATACATACATAACATATACAGATAAACAAATACAGAAAAAAGAAACAGAAGACATTTGATCCCAGTCTGGCACAAAGAGAGGATTCATATGGGAGACAAGCCTATACACAATCTATATACACACGTGCAATTTACCACATAGAAGCTAAATATTTTTAAAATGTAACTATAGGTAGCTCTTTTTCTTTTATTCCAGGCTTTATCTAAATATTCCGCAAACGGAAATACACAATGGACAAAAAAACATTTTAGTTTCTCCTCATCGCTCAGCCACATAATGCCAGGGTATATCTGGTGAGCTTTCTGGAATAAGAGCAAGCGTATATCGTGGTAGAAAGGGCAATAGAGGATAAAATGAGTTTCATTCTCTATTTCTTCAAGGTCACAATAGTTACATAGTCTTTCCTCTTCCATTTCACAACAATATCGACCTGTTTCAATACGCAGAGGCAATATCCCTGATCTTACCTGTGCACATAGCAATCTCTTGCTTTTAGGTAAGTTATACATAATATATCTCTCACACACAAATTCACCCTTAATCAAACAAAAGGTTCTCAATTTAGGTTTATGATTAATCTCCTCCATCAACAGTTGTATTTAATAATTTCTATGTCTCCCTTAATTTTCGAACAGATGTTCACAGTCAGACTGTTGAAAAAGGTCAGACATTTCAGTTACCCAGGCTCCCCCTATGGATAGATCCCATTGAAAAACTTTACTAGCTATTCTGGCAGTAGACCTTTCAAATAATAAACAACCTTGGCTACACATATTATTGTAATGTAAACTTGCGAACTTGTCACGTCTGACAGCTCCTTGGACACTGGTCTCATAGACTAGACATAACATAGTGAATGTAAATCTGGGACACTCAAATTAGTATGATATGTTACGTTTGGTATGGTTACATAACACAGATTGGTATGGTTACATAAGACAGATGGTTACATTGGGATTGATGGGTGGGTGTATAATGTGAATGTCTAGCAACCCAAAGGTTGCAAGTTTGAATCTCATCACAGACAACTTTAGTATTTTAGCAACTTTTCAACAACTTACTACTTTTTAGCTACTTTGCAACTACTTAGCATGTTAGCGAACCCTTCCCCTAAACCTAACCCACAACATGTAAAATCCTCAAAGGTTGCTGCAAGAAAGCGGCACCACTCTGTCAACAGAGCTGGGTGCTTATTATCGGATGTATAAGGTTAAGAAATCCTACATTTTTTTATATAATGTTAATGATATGTTAGAGAAAGGCGCCACTGAACAATTCAGAACATGAAGAATCATATTGGTCTTGGTAAAATGTATTTTATAACATAAGGAAGTGAAATGTCATCACCAAAGTGTGTTTTCACCCACTCTGGGAAGTTTTTACATATTGTGTATATTTATTTCTTCTGAACACATTTCCGTTTGTTGGCCATGTGAATTCTTGCAAAACATTTCTAAATACGTACTTTTATGTTCGCTAGCTGGACAGGCAAACGCTGCAAAGTACTAAACAGTAAACCAATCAAAAGTTGCGTACAACCTAGGTACCATCTCTGCTGATCATGTACTGCCAATTACGTTCTCAGTACCTACGGTACATAAACACAGCTGGTGATCTCCATCCGAAACTGCTATCAGGTAAAATATTTTTTATATTTGTAGTGCTAATCTATTTAGTTATAGAAACGTGATACCATCAATGAAAGCTGTAAAATAACTCCCAACTTTACTTAGAACGTGTGGTAGAAATATTTAACTCAAAAGTATCTCTCAAAAAACCAGAGCTTGTGAATTCAAAAATATACTTTATTATAGCGCAACAAATTATTATTTATGATAGCGCCGCCCTATGGGAGAGGTGGTCAGGACTTCCTAAGAAGGATAAGCATTCTGCAGGGCAATAGGGTCTCTCTGATCTTTTGAGGTGACAGAATTTTCGTTTAAAGTCAGCACAGTCCCTGTGGCTATGTGGACTTGGTATTACTATCAGTCCCTTTGATGGGGAGGGGGCGCATACTAGACAATTTGTTTTCTTATTAATTATTTTAGCTGAATACTGTGCCCATCTGTACCAATCATTTTGTAATGCTCCCTCCCATAGTCTCCTTAGTTTTGTTGGTGCTTTCATTATTTCTGGTATTACTGCTGGGGCTGAGCAAGATTGTTTATTTTCCTGGTTTCCCCAATTAGTCAAAGACCCCCATACATTTTGAAAGAACCCAGTTGATTCTGCTGTTTCTAATGCTGTCTTTATTGGTTTAGTTGTTACAATAATTGACGGTCCTTGGGTGATTGCCATAGTTGCATTAGCTGTCCCTATCTCTCCTTCCTGTCTAGATTGACACGTGGGAATAGGAGTAATATCAATCGTTGTTATATTATTCCCTTCTGACCATTTAGTGCTAACTATGTCCAAAACGTATTTTGCATCGTTTTCTTGTGTCAATTTCTCTAAGGTAATTTCCCAAGTGGTGTCTCCTTTGTTAATTTCTATTTTACAGCCATATTCATCCCAGATTGCTTCTCCTATTGTTTGATGATTAGCCCACCCACAAAGTGATAATTCTGGCAGAGGTTTGATCCTCCGTATTGAAAAGGATCTTTGAGTTTCTGTAGCTGTCATTTCTTGGTCTGGAATAAAAATACTAGTTCGAGCTGTTTCCAATGGTACCTGCTTTTTTATTCTATTTGTTATTCTAGCTTCAGGGGCCAATTCCTTAAGTACTGGTGAGATCATAAGATGTTTGGCTTGTTTTATATCCATTATTTTTGCATATCTATTCCCTACAAGTTTTAAATTTTTATTTATTTTTGGCTTAACTTCCACACAATGACTCTTTAGGCATTTTATTTTAAACAGTGCATATCCTTCTATCTGACATCTGCCTAGTCTAGGCCAGCCTGTGTACAATATTTGGTCTCTGTTCACAACAGATACTCTTCCTGGTTCAGTAAGGCTATCTCTAGAACACTGTATAGTTGTGGGAGACTCACTACCATCTTTACAAGGTTAACTGCTATTAGTGTTAGAGCAATTCCACAGCTCTTCAGTTGTTGGGGACCATAAGAGTGCAGAGAAGTCAATCGTAGGGAAGTCACTCTCCTCAATGGCAGTGGAGTCACTTTCTTCAATGGCGGGGAAGTCACTCTCCTCTCCATCTCCTGTTGTCCCTCCATTGCCTGGGTGATCGCTTGTGCTTGGGGCATCTGCCATAGCAGGTATCCTATCAGCAGTATTCCCCACATCATCAGGCCCCATCTCTTGACTCTCTGGATTTTCAGGAGGGAGTGCCTGCTGGTCTTCGATGTTGGTGCTGAGGTTCGTACTTGCTTCTTCTTCTTCTTGGACTCCGCCTGGTGATTGACATCCTCAGCTTCCTCATGGCTCGCCGGTGGCAGGCCGGTTCCCTTCGGGACCCTGGTGCAGTTATTCAGATGGTACCACGTTGTCCTTCCTTCCACCTGTATCGCCGTGGGCGTCGCTTGGATCACCGTGTATGGTCCTTCTCTCCTGGGCTCGATCCACTTTCTGCGGAACACTCAGATGTAGACTTGGTCTCCTGGGATCACCAGTCCTGGCTCCTCTGGTCTGGGTTCCGGATCTCTCCTTTTACACAGAATCAATGCATAGTCATGTTAATACAACCTACACAGTTACTCCCTTATATATACATGATTAACATAAGAGACAGTGTCACGCCACCACCATCTTCCAAAGTCCAAGTACCACACATAGTTTCCTTACAAGGGCTATGTGCGCTTCTCTAGGTGGGGCCTCTGTCTCTTATTCTATTATATTGGTGGCATGACTCAGACACTTTCTTAAAAAATAATATTCATACACACATTACAGAACAGTTACACGCTGCATTGACTAAATTCACTATTCAAGCATGCATCTGGATTACAAAGTATCAATCATGTTTCCTATGTTCTACCTTTATCATTTCACAACATTTGTATTAGAAAATTATCTATATATTCCCCCCTTTGGGACTTTCAAAGTCCCAATCAATAAAACAAAAGTTAACATAAAATGAATGTAAGCATGTGCATATACTTATTCTTAGCCTTGCCATCTGTGGTTACATTTTATAAGAATATATATTCAGACCAATGTATCTTCCTCATTGTCTGACCCATCACTATGAGGACGAGGAGCCCAGTCAGGTACTGGTACAAATCCGGAAGATTTCCCTCTAAGCTAACCTCCAATTTTTGCTGATGAACTTTTAAGCATGACAGGCCCATCCACCCCCAGGGACAACCACATACAGACATTCAGGATTGCCAAATGGGCAGTCAATTGGTCCTCCTTTAATATTACGGGGCTTTCCATATTCATTAACATACTGTCCTGTAGCTCCCTGAACAGGGTGTATTTCTTTGGTTGAATTATTAACAATTGTCTGTACAGTCATTTGCTTTACTGTGGTTTGGATCAAAAGTGATTTCAACAAAGGCAGTACACAACAAAATACCATTCCCATTACAACAAGTGCTATGCCTATCATGATCACCATTTTTGTAAACATTGCTCCCCACTTTCCCAAAGTTAAGTCCATCCAATCCCAAGTGTGAGCATCATGCCCAGCATTGTCCTTAACTTCTTTTCGCAGTCCTTTGAGCATAGTCATTACTTCAGTGAATGAACCATCCGGGGCAGTATTATTGGGAATGAAGGTACAACATTCATACCCAAACATAACACAAACTCCACCTTTTTCTGCCAACAGCCAGTTTAAAGCCAATTTTTTTACTTTATTTTATTTCATCTTTATTTAACCAGGTAAGCCAGTTGAGAACAAGTTCTCATTTACAACTGCGACCTGGCCAAGATAAAGCAAAGTAGTGCGATAAAAACAACAACACAGAGTTACATATGGGGTAAACAAAACATAAAGTCAAAAATACAACAGAAAATATATATACAGTGTGTGCGAATGTAGTAAATTATGGAGGTAAGGCAATAAATAGGCCATAGTGCAAAATAGTTACAATTTCGTATTAACACTGGAATGATAGATGTGCAAAAGATGATGCGCAAATAGAGATACTGGGGTGCAAATTAGCAAAATAAATAACAATATGGGGATGAGGTAGTTGGGTGGGCTAATTTCAGAATGGCTGTGTACAGGTGCAGTGATCGGTAAGGTGCTCTGACAACTGATGCTTAAAGTTAGTGAGGGAGTTAGTCTCCAGCTTCAGAGATTTTTGCAGTTCGTTCCAGTCATTGGCAGCAGAGAACTGGAAGGAATGGCGGCCAAAGGACGTGTTGGCTTTGGGGATGACCAGTGAGATATACCTGCTGAGCACAGACTACGGGTGGGTGTTGCTATGGTGACCAGTGAGCTAAGATAAGGCGGGGATTTGTCTAGCAGTGATTTATAGATGACCTGGAGCCAGTGGGTTTGGCGACGAATATGTAGTGAGGGCCAGCTAACAAGAGCGTACAGGTCACAATGGTGAGTAGTATATGGGGCTTTGGTGACAAAACGGATGGCACTGTGATAGACTACATCCAATTTGCTGAGTAACTTGTTGGAGGCTATTTTGTAAATGACATCGCCGAAGTCAAGGATCGGTAGGATAGTCAGTTTTACGAGGGCATGTTTGGCAGTATGAGTGAAGGAGGCTTTGTTGCGAAATAGGAAGCTGATTCTAGATCTAACTTTTGATTGGAGATGCTTAATGTGAGACTGGAAGGAGAGTTTACAGTCTAACCAGACACCTAGGTATTTGTAGTTGTCCACATACTCTAGGTCAGACCCGCCGAGAGTAGTGATTCTAGTCGGGTGGGCGGGTGCAAGCAGCGTTCGGTTGAAGAGCATGCATTTAGTTTTACTAGTGTTTAAGAGCAGTTGGAGGCTACGGAAGGAGTGTTGTATGGCGTTGAAGCTCGTTTGGAGGTTTGTTAACACAGTGTCCAATGAAGGGCCAGATGTACACAAAATGGTGTCGTCCGCATAGAGGTGGATCCGAGCATCACCAGCAGCAAGAGCGACATCATTGATATACACAGAGAATAGAGTCGGCCCAAGAATTGAATCCTGTGGCACCCCCATAGAGACTGCCAGAGGTCCAGACAACAGGCTCTCCGATTTGACACATTGAACTCTATCTGAGAAGTAGTTGGTGAACCAGGCGAGGCAGTCATTTGAGAAACCAAGGCTATTTAGTCTGCCAATAAGAATGCGGTGGTTGACAGAGTCGAAAGCCTTGGCCAGGTCGATGAAGACGGCTGCGCAGTGCTGTCTTTTATCGATCACGGTTATAATATCGTTTAGGACCTTGAGCGTGGCTGAGGTGCACCCATGACCAGCTCGGAAACCAGATTGCATAGCGGAGAAGGTACGGTGGGATTCGAAATGGTCGGTGTTCTGTTTGTTAACTTGGCTTTCAAATACTTTCGTAAGGGCAGGGCAGGATGGATATAGGTCTATAACAGTTTGGATCTAGAGTGTCACCCCCTTTGAAGATGGGAATGACCGCGGTAGTTTTCCAATCTCTGGGGATCTCAGATGTTACGAAAGAGAGGTTGAACAGGCTAGTAATAGGGATTGCAACAATTTCGGCGGCTAATTTTAGAAAGAAAGGGTCCAGATTGTCTAGCCCAGCTGATTTGTAGGGGTCCAGATTTTTCAGCTCTTTCAGAACATCAGCTGTCTGAATTTGTGTGAAGGAGAAGCGGGGGGGCATTGGCAAGTTGCAGCGGAGGGTGCAGAGCTGGTGGCCGGGATAGTGGTAGCCAGGTGGAAAGCATGGCCAGCCGTAGCAAAATGCTTGTTGAAATTCTCGATTATTATAGATTTATCGGTAGTGACAGTGTTTCCTAGCCTCAGTGTTGGGAGGAGGTGCTCTTGGGAGGAGGTGCTCTTATTCTCCATGGATTTACAGTGTCCCAAAACTTTTTGGAGTTAGTGCTACAGGATGCAAATTTCTGTTTGAAAAAGCTAGCCTTTGCTTTCCTAACTGATTGTGTATATTGGTTCCTGACTTCCCTGAAAGGTTGCATATCGCAGGGGCTGTTCGATGCTAATGCAGTACACCACAGGATGTTTTTGTGCTGGTCAAGGGCAGTCAAGTCTGAGGAGAACCAGGGGCTTGTCACGCCCTGGCTCTGGGGACTCTTAAATGTTGAGCCAGGTGTGTAGTTTCTATGTATGTTTTTCTATGTTTAGCTTCTAGATCGTTTAGATCTATGTTGGCCAGGGTGGTTCCCAATCAGAGGCAGCTGTAGCTCGTTGTCTCTGATTGGGGACCATACTTAGGCAGCCTGTTGGCACCAGTTAGTTGTGGGATCTTGTTCCGTATAGGTATGTTATTAGTCTACCTTGGACTTCACGTATCGTTTGTTTGTTGTTTTGTTCGTGTTCAGTACGTTAATAAATATGTACGCTTATCACGCTGCGCCTTGGTCCGTCTCATCCGTAAACGATCATGACAGGGCTATATCTGTTCTTATTTAAGATTGAGAGGAAAGCACTTTTAAAGAACAACCAGGCATCCTCTACTGACGGAATGAGGTCAATATCCATCCAGGATACCCGGGCCAGGTCAATTAGAAAGGCCTGCTCGCTAAAGTTCTTAGGGAGCGTTTGACAGTGATGAGGGGAAGTCGTTTGACCCCGGACCCATTACGGACGCAGGCAATGAGGCAGTATTCTGCCATGTCATTCTACTTGTAGCTTGTACTTGCTCTCCCAGAGCTGTTAACGCAGAGACTGTGTAATTAACCTTTGTTGATTATAGTAAATATAATTGATCCATTCTAGGTTTTTGATGGGTGATATCCAGACGAATATTGATTCAAATCCTGCTTTAATTTCATCTCTATTATTCTGTGCGTCCTGGTTTGTTGTTTTTACTACCTCCCATTCTGATATAACTACTTCCTGAAGCATTTGTACTCTAGCACATATTCCCATACATCCTCTAGGCAAACTGGTTCTAAGTCATTGTTCTCCACATACCCAAAATAAATCTGCAACTGCTAACGATTGCTCCTCATAAGGAGAGATCTGTGGCAGTGATAGTGTCTGCTTCTCTCATTCCCCATGGTCACCAGGCCCTCCATTAGTCACTATCACTCCAGTGCTTGACCCTGCCGCCTGATAGGTTGCCCTTCGAGGGGTGTTTGCGTTCCAGGAGATATCGCTATCTAAGTGCCATGTGGTCTCACACTTTCCCATACATTTTCCCAAATCATGTTCCCCATTTGTTTTGTTGTAGCATTCATACTTCTGCTCATAATCTATTCGATATTTCTCTGGTGTTTCCATTTTTCTTGGTTCTATTCTGACATCTAATTTTTTACACCACTCCCCCCATCCTGCTTGATTATAGTATTTGTGGTGGTCAGGACTTCCTTAGAAGGATAAGCATTCTGCAGGGCAATAGGGTCTCTCTGATCTTTTGAGGTGACAGGATTTTCATTTAAAGTCAGCACAGTCCCTGTGGCTATGTGGACTTGGTATTACTATCAGTTCCTTTGATGGGGAGGGGGCGCATACTAGACAATTTGTTTTCTTATTAATTATTTTAGCTGAATACTGTGCCCATCTGTACCAATCATAGTTTTGTTGGTGCTTTCATTATTTCCGGTATTACTGCTGGGGCTGAGCTAGATTGTTTATTTTCCTGGTTTCCCCAATTAGTCAAAGACCCCCATACATTTTGAAAGAACCCAGTTGATTCTGCTGTTTCTAATGCTGTCTTTATTGGTTTAGTTGTTACAATAATTGACGGTCCTTGGGTGATTGCCATAGTTGCATTAGCTGTCCCTATCTCTCCTTCCTGTCTAGATTGACGCGTGGGAATAGGAGTAATATCAATCGTTGTTATATTATTCCCTTCTGACCATGAAGTGCTAACTATTTCCAAAACGTATTTTGCATCGTTTTCTTGTGTCAATTCCTCTAAGGTAATTTCCCAAGTGGTGTCTCCTTTGTTAATTTCTATTTTACAGCCATATTCATCCCAGATTGCTTCTCCTATTGTTTGATGATTAGCCCACCCACAAAGTGATAGTTCTGGCTGAGGTTTGATCCTCCGTATTGAAAAGGATCTTTGAGTTTCTGTAGCTGTCATTTCTTGGTCTGGAATAAAAATACTAGTTCGAGCTGTTTCCAATGGTACCTGCTTTTTTATTCTATTTGTTATTCTAGCTTCAGGGGCCAATTCCTTAAGTACTGGTGAGATCATAAGATGTTTGGCTTGTTTTATATTCATTATTTTTGCATATCTATTCCCTACAAGTTTTCCATTTGTATTTATTTTTGGCTTAACTTCCACACAATGATTTTTTAGGCATTTTATTTTAAACAGTGCATATCCTTCTATCTGACATCTGCCTAGTCTAGACCAGCCTGTGTACAATATTTGGTCTCTGTTCACAACAGATACTCTTCCTGGTTCAGTAAGGCTATCTCTAGAATACTGTATAGTTGTGGGCAGACTCACTACTATCTTTCCTAGGTTAACTGCTATTAGTGTTAGAGCAATTCCACAGCTCTTCAGTTGTTGGGGACCATAAGAGGGCAGAGAAGTCAATCGTAGGGAAGTCACTCTCCTCAATGGCAGGGGAGTCACTTTCTTCAATGGCGGGGAAGTCACTCTCCCCTCCCACTCCTGTTGTCCCTCCATTGCCTGGGTGATCGCTTGGGGCATCTGCCATAGCAGGTATCCTATCAGCAGTATTCCCCACATCATCAGGCCCATCTCCTGACTCTCTGGATTTTCAGGAGGGAGTGCCTGCTGGCCTTCGATATTGGTGCTGAGGCTCGTACTTGCTTCTTCTTCTTCTTGGACTCCGCCTGGTGATTGACATCCTCAGCTTCCTCATGGCTCGCCCTTTGGACCCTGGTGCAGTGATTCAGATGGTACCACGTTGTACTTCCTTCCACCTGTATCGCCGTGGGCGTCGCTCGGATCACCATATATGGTCCTTCTCTCCTGGGCTCGTTCCACTTTCTGCGGAACATTCGGATGTAGACTTGGTCTCCTGGGATCACCGGTCCTGGCTCCTCTGGTCTGGGTTCCGGTTCTCACCTTTTTTTCCTGGAGATAGATCACTTTATGTTTAGCAGTTAGTTGTCTTACATATGCTTTAAGCTCCATCTCTAATTGTTCCAATGAGGGTCCTTTGTAGGGCCCTCTCAGAACTGGCACTGGCATGGGTCGACCCGTAAGCATTTCATGCGGGGTTAGGTGCGTATTTCTGTTAGTTTGCATGCGATAGCTCATTAAAGCTAGTGGTAGTGCATCCACCCAATTGAGCTTTGCACTGGTGCAGATTTGATTCAGTTTAGCCTTGAGGGTTCCATTTATTCTCTCAACCATTCCTTGCGACTGCGGGTGATATACACACCCCAGTCTCTGCTTAATCTTTAACTGCTGTAGTACTTGCTTCACCGTTTTCTGAATAAATGCTGATCCATTGTCTGAACTGATTTCTGTCGGTACTCCAAATCTGGGTATTACTTCTCTGGTTAGAAATTTGATTACTGTCCCTGATCCTAGATCTGCTGATGGTACCACCTCTACCCATCTGCTAAATCTATCTATGATCACTAGCATGTATCTTTTGCCATTCACCTTTTTTATTATATCTACATAGTCCATGACTAGGTGTCAAAATGGTCCCTCTGGGACTGGTACAGTATGTGACCTATAGGCGTAGTTATTCCTTTTTGTATATTGTTTTGTGCACACACCTCACATTTTGTTAATGCCTCATCTACCATTCCCTGTAGATATGGTGACCAGTATCCCTGTTTTTTAATTTTCCTTATCACTTCCCCCCTTGCGCAATGGTCAAAACCATGCACATTAGTTATCAGCAGATTGAGCAACATAATGGGTGCTACTATGGTTCCTTCATGAAACCTCCATAGTCCTGTCACATCTTTGGTGGTCCCTCTTTGGTGCCACATTGTTTGTTCATAAGGTCCTGCCCTTTCCTGCATCCTAATTATGTTGCCTGGCTGTGGTATGGATTAAATAATGACCATTGGTGCCTGTCTTTTTGGAAGCTTCATCAGCCGCATTGTTTCCTTTGATTACAAGCCCATTTCCTTTCTTATGCGCCTGACACTTTATTATCGCGAGTTTTGTGGGGTACATTAACGCCGTCATTAATTTTACAATCTGCTCGTGGTGTTGTATGGGTGTACCATCACTTTTCCTAAACCCTCGTTGTTTCCAGACTGCCCCAAATAAATGACATACCCCATGTGCATATGCCGAATCAGTATAAATGTTAACTGTCTTTCTTTTTCCTAGGATGCAGGCTGCGGTGACTGCTTTTAGTTCGGCTAACTGGGCTGAGCATGGCTGCGGACAGTATTCTGCTATCACTTCTTTAAACTCCTTTCCTTGTTTTTGTACTGCTGCATAGCCTGCATGATTTCCCATATGATCTTTATAACAGGACCCATCCACAAAATATTATTCTATGTACTCTTCCCCCACATTAAGCAACGGGGTTGACTCTAGGTCTGGTCTAAGTCTGGTAAATGTCAAGGAGTCTGCTACACAGTCATGTGCCTGTCCCTCAAATTCCAAAGGAATTCTCTCAGCAGAGTCATGTATTCTAAAGTTCTGGCATTGGTAAGAACAAACTTTCCTTTACAGTGGGGAAAAAAAGTATTTAGTCAGCCACCAATTGTGCAAGTTCTCCCACTTAAAAAGATGAGACAGGCCTGTAATTTTCATCATAGGTACACGTCAACTATGACAGACAAAATGAGAAAAAAATATCCAGAAAATCACATTGTAGGATTTTTTATGAATTTATTTGCAAATTATGGTGGAAAATAAGTATTTGGTCAATAACAAAAGTTTCTCAATACTTTGTTATATACCCTTTGTTGGCAATGACACAGGTCAAACGTTTTCTGTAAGTCTTCACAAGGTTTTCACACACTGTTGCTGGTATTTTGGCCCAGTCCTCCATGCAGATCTCCTCTAGAGCAGTGATGTTTTGGGGCTGTCGCTGGGCAACACAGACTTTCAACTCCCTCCAAAGATTTTCTATGGGGTTGAGATCTGGAGACTGGCTAGGCCACTCCAGGACCTTGAAATGCTTCTTACGAAGCCACTCCTTCTTTGCCCGGGCGGTGTGTTTGGGATCATTGTCATGCTGAAAGACCCAGCCACGTTTAATCTTCAATGCCCTTGCTGATGGAAGGAGGTTTTCACTCAAAATCTCATGATACATGGCCCCATTCATTCTTTCCTTTACACGGATCAGTCGTCCTGGTCCCTTTGCAGAAAAACAGCCCCAAAGCATGATGTTTCCACCCCCATGCTTCACAGTAGGTATGGTGTTCTTTGGATGCAACTCAGCATTCTTTGTCCTCCAAACACGACGAGTTGAGTTTTTACCAAAAAGTTATATTTTGGTTTCATCTGACCATATGACATTCTCCCAATCCTCTTCTGGATCATCCAAATGCACTCTAGCAAACTTCAGACGGGCCTGGACATGTACTGGCTTAAGCAGGGGGACACGTCTGGCAATGCAGGATTTGAGTCCCTGGCGGCGTAGTGTGTTACTGATGGTAGACTTTGTTACTTTGGTCCCAGCTCTCTGCAGGTCATTCACTAGGTCCCCCCGTGTGGTTCTGGGATTTTTGCTCACCGTTCTTGTGATCATTTTGACCCCACGGGGTGAGATCTTGCGTGGAGCCCCAGATCGAGGGAGATTATCAGTGGTCTTGTATGTCTTCCATTTCCTAATAATTGCTCCCACAGTTGATTTCTTCAAACCAAGCTGCTTACCTATTGCAGATTCAGTCTTCCCAGCCTGGTGCAGGTCTACAATTTTGTTTCTGGTGTCCTTTGACAGCTCTTTGGTCTTGGCCATAGTGGAGTTTGGAATGTGACTGTTTGAGGTTGTGGACAGGTGTCTTTTATGCTGATAACAAGTTCAAACAGGTGCCATTAATACAGGTAACGAGTGGAGGACAGAGGAGCCTCTTAAAGAAGAAGTTACAGGTCTGTTAGAGCCAGAAATCTTGCTTGTTTGTAGGTGACCAAATACTTATTTTCCAACATAATTTGTAAATAAATTCATTGAAAATCCTACAATGTGATTTTCTGAAATATTTTTTCTCAATTTGTCTGTCATAGTTGACGTGCACCTATGATGAAAATTACAGGCCTCTCTCATCTTTTTAAGTGGGAGAACTTGCACAATTGGTGGCTGACTAAATACTTTTTTTCCCCACTGTATCTGTCAGCTCCACTATTTTATGGTGTGTGTGTATTGTTACTGGATATCCCATGGTAATGGTGGATGCCTTCTCATATGCATATTGTAACGCAGCTAAGCCTTGATAGCAGGGTGGGTATCCCTGGGCAACAGAGTCCAATTGAGTACTATAATACGCAATGGGCTGTTTTCGTCTTCCACTGCATGTTTCTTGCATAAGTAACGCCGTCGCATACCTATCACATCTGTTTGTCACATACAACAAGAATGGTTTTGTATAATCTGGGGTTGCTAGATCCGGAGCGGACTGCATCTCTTTTTTCATTGTTTCAAATGCAGTTAGGGCATCACTGTTCCATTCAAGACTTGGTCTAAGGTCTAGCTGTCCTGCTTCTTTCATGATTTCTCGCAGAGGAGCTGTTTTAACCACATAATATCTAGTCTGAGCTGAATCCAGTCATCCCTAAGAACGTCATCATCTGCACAACTGTTTGAGGAAGCGGCGCTTTGCTAATTCCTTCTAGTTGTCCTGGCGCTATTGCCTTTGTTCCATGCACAATTGTTCGTCCTAGGTATTCAACTTGGTATTGGCAGTACTGAAGTTTTGTTTTTGACACCTTGTGTCCTCCTTCTGCCAGTCGCTTTAAAACCTTCATAGAATCAGCATGGCATTGTTCCAAGGAGGGGGCACAGATCAACAGATCATCCACATACTGAATCAATGTTCCTTCAAGTATCAGATCTTCCAGGTCTGCTCTTAGAACCTGATTGAACACAGTAGGAGAATGCTTAAATCCCTGTGGAGTTCGGGTATATGTGTACTGTTTACCTTTGTATGTAAATGCAAACAAATGTCTGCATTATTCCGCCAGGGGCACACAAAAAAATGCTCCACGTAGATCAATTACTGTAAAGTTCTTGGCTTCTGGGGGAACGTTGGTCAGTAGCGTGTGAGGATTTGGAACTTCAGCAGGCCAGTCTTGTACTATGTCATTTATGGCCCTTAAATCATGGACTAGCCTCCACTTCTTCCCATCTGCTTTAAGAACCGGCAACAGAGGTGTATTACAACAACTTTGTGTTTCTATAAGCACTCCTGATTTTATCAGACCCTCGATTGTCATGCTGATACCCTCCCCTACTTCAGGTTTCATATGGTATTGAGCCTTCCAAGGGGGCTTGGCATCTGGTTTTGTCTTGATGCATACAGGACTTGCTGATTTTACCAATCCAACATCTGTATCATGTTGTGACCATACCTCATGTGGTATGTTTCTCTCCATTTCCTGTTTTTGCTGGTTCTCTGGTTCTGTTACTTCCCCTAGCTGTATTAGCTGTTGGGCTGTAACTTCCACCTCCCTTGGGTCTCCAGTCATTACTGTGGTAGTTAATATCTTAATGAGAGCTTTATCTTTTGAGTGATGAATCAGTTTTGTTCCATTGACTTGTTTTTGCTCGCTTCATCATGGGGCCCAAATCCTTGGCCTCCATTCCCTTGTTTACTAGTAAAGTAATGTGTGGGGCAGCATCAGAAACATTATACCATTTTGCCACAAAGTCTGAGCCGTCCCTGTCCGTTACCTCCATTGCTGCTCCCTGTTTTCCTATGACTATGTACTGAGACATAATTTATACTGATTTCCCATTTGTGTTTAACAACCACAGCTGTTCTAAAAGATCATCACAATAGGGATCGTATTGCATTGTGCAATGATATTCTGATTTTCCTCTATCTGCTTCTGGTATCTGAGCCTGAATAAACCTACCCCACTTCTTGACTGTCTTATCTACTTCTGTCTCAATGCCCCCTAACCAATATACATTTGCTGTGCCCTGTGTCATTACCATTTGTAAGTTTAACCCTGCTTTATCTATAATTACCCCTTCAGAGGAACACCGAATTTGTATACCCATTTTGCATAGGGCATCTCTTCCTAATAAGTTGACAGGGGTGTGTTCTGAGACGAGTATAGGGAGGGTTGCGGATTTGTCATCGGCTGTCAGGCGAACTGGAGCTGTCATTGGAATTAACTGTGTTTGTCCCGAGAATCCTACAGTTTTGGCGTATTTGCCAGACATGGGGAGGTGAGAGGCATAATTTGGACTTACACAAGTGTAAGTGGCTCCAGTATCTATCATCATGGGTGTGCCTCTATTTTCTATTTGAACCTGCAGCATAGGTTCTTGATCAGCTCGCGTAGTTAACACTGGAAACTGACCCTCACTTGTAGGATTCTCTGGGCACCCCTAGTACCCCTGATTGGGCCCCGCCCATGGGTTCACAGGACCTTGGAATTGTTTCTGATTTTGTTGCCAGCCGGCAGTTTGTTTCCAATTACTTTGGTTTCTGTTCCCCTGTTGTTGCCAGGGGTTTGTGGGGCAGTTTCGTCTGGTATGCCTTGGCTTTTGGCATCCCCAGCAGGTTCCAGGTGGCCCTTGTGGGCCCCGGTTTCCTCCTTTTTGATTGTTTTGCAGAGGTTTTTGTTGTCTATTGTTATTATTCCATTGCTGGGGTTGTTGTGCATACACATTCACTACTGGGGGTGTGGGTTGCACTTGGGCCTGTGGCGCGGGAAGCAGTTGTGGCCCTCCGGAGGAGACTGCAGCCACCATTCCTGTCTCAGTCATAGGTGCTGTTACTGGAGCCTGGATTTTCTTCTTCCCTCTGCTTGTCAGTTCTTCCAGTTGGAGTTGAGTCAGCTTTCTCTGAATGTCTCTCACCTATTCTGTGAGTCTCTGTTCATCCTTTCTGTGTTTTTCTACTGCATGTATCACATGGTCACAGAATTCTTTGTGTGACTTTGAGGTTAGTCCTACCACATCCTCCAGCCTGCTTTTCACTGGCTGGGGCAGGGCCTCTATCACTGAGTTTCGGAACAGAGTTGTCATTAGTGGGTCCCCTTCTGGATCTCGTTCTGTTTCATCTGTTCGTGTAGGTAGGCAGCTGGATTCTCCATTTCCCCCAGCATTCCCCCTTTTAGTGACTTGGGATCAATTCTCGCCGGATATTCCAGTCTCAGTGCTCGCCAGACTTCAGGGCGGTGTGAGTTAAAGTCCATCCCGTCTCCTTGCGGGTCACTCACTTCTCTTCCCAGGTCACTGTTGCTCAGTACATCCTCCATTTTTGTCTTTCCTATCACCCTTGCCAACAGTGCCTTCAGATCCCCCACAGCCAGCAGTTTCCCCATGGTTTGCTCCTCAAAGGTTCTTATCCATTTTCCTGCCCCATCATGCAAATCTGGCAGGCGGGCAACCAATCCTTCCAGGTCCTGCGATCCCCATGGAACATAATGTGCCTGAGTACCTTTTTATTAAGATTGGATATTGCCCCTCATATTTTTCAGGTTTTTTCAGTGTTCTCCTATTCCACACTCTTTCCTCCCTTACTTCTTGGTTGCAGACTCCCCCCCATATTTCAGCCATTGCTCTTTCTTCCTCCTCCTCTGGTTCCCTGTCAGTCTGTTGTCTAACCCAGTTCTGTTCTCTCTCCCTTTCTTCCTTTTTCATCAATTTTCTCGTCATTTTGTCTATTTCTCTTCCTATTAGTTCGTTTGTTGCTTCGATAGTTGTCATGTCTTCATCCAGAGATTTCCCATCGTCTTCTTTTGTCATCTTCATTTTTTCTAAAGCCTCTCTTAACCTTCCATAGCAGTCCAATCTGTTTGGCTTTGTTTCTGCCCTTTGTTTGATTCTTCCTGCTTCTTTCGGGTCCTTTTCTCTCCTTTGGGAAGATGTAAAAGGAGTTCTTTCTTCTTCCATTTCTATTTCTCCTTTTATTGATACTACTCCAGACACCTGTGGATATTGTCCACCAGTGTATGGCGGAGGTCCCGTGGACCAGTCCACTTCCTTTCTGTTGGTTTTCTCATCATTCTTTCTCAACATGTTTCTGGCTTCTTGTATGTTTTTTTTTAGCAGTCCTTCTCCCTCTATTTTAAACATGTTGAGTACTTATTTTTCTCTTTCTCTTTTGGCCTTCCTCTTCTTTCCTGTGTCTTTTGTTTTATAATTTTTTATTAGTGTTTCCATTTCCTCACACACTGAGACGTCAAACGTTCCTCCTTCTGGCCATTTGGTGCCCATCTTCCTGGTGCGTTGTTCCCATTTTTTAGATGTTTTTGTTATTTCTCCCTAGCACTCAGGATTTCTACCGCCGTTTTATTCATATTTATGGCCTGTATTTTTGAATTCCCCAATGCCAGTCCCAAGTTCAACCCTTTTTGTTGATCTATTTTAATATTTGTCCTATTTTTTGTTCCCTAATTCCTTTTAATATTGGTACTTGCTTTTCTCTTATTGTTAATCTGTTCGTGCCTTTGATTATTTTAGCCAGAACTTATTTATCATAAATGTGTGTTTGGTTATTTTTCATATCTCCTAATGTCCACTTTTCTCTTGTGTGGAACACCTCATGAATCTTCCCCTTGCATATCTTTCCTATTTTCCAACCACTGAATATCTAGTTATCATAAATATATGTTCGGTTTTTCTCTTATCTTTCCTGATGTCCACTTTTCTTTTGTGTGGAACACCTCATGAATCTTTCCTTTGCTCGTGTTTTTCTTAACTTCAAACCACTTAACTGTATGTGTGTTTCTACCCCTAGTACTTTAATGGGCTTTCACACACCGTTCACTCTTCCTCTCTCAGTGTGAGACCGGTTGTGTCCTCTCTACCAGGTTACACTTAAGCAACGATCCAGAAGATGTGCGCCAACCTTTCCCCACCAAAGACAGAAACTTTCACACTTTTTTTTTTTAGTATTTCAATCACACATACAGTTGAAGTCTGAAGTTTACATACACTTAGGTTGGAGTCATTAAACTTCGTTTTTTCAACCACTCCACAAATTTCTTGTTAACAAACTATAGTTTTTGCAAGTCAGTTAGGACATCTACTTTGAGCATGAGACAAGTAATTTTTCCAACAATTGTTTACAGACAGATTATTTCACTTATAATTCACTGTATCACAATTCCAGTGGGTCAGAAGTTTACATACACTAAGTTGACTGTGCCTTTAAACAGCTTGGAAAATTCCAGAAAATGATGTCATGGCTTTAGAAATTTCTTATAGGCTAATTGACATAATTTGAGTCAATTGGAGGTGTACCTGTGGATGTATTTCAAGGCGTACCTTCAAACTCAGTGCCTTTTTGCTCGACATCATGGGAAAATCTAAAGAAATCAGCCAAGACCTCAGAGAAAAAATTGTAGACCTCCACAAGTCTGGTTCATCCTTGGGAGCAATTTCCAAACACCTGAAGGTACCACATTCATCTGTACAAACAATAGTACGCAAGTATAAACACCATGGGACCACGCAGCCGTCATACCGCTCAGGAAGGAGACGCATTCTGTCACCTAGAGATGAACGTACTTTAGTGCGAAAAGTGCAAATCAATCCCGGAACAACAGCAAAGGACCTTGTGAAGATGCTGGAGGAAACAGGTACAAAAGTATCTATATCCACAGTAAAACGAGTCCTATATCGACATAACCTGAAAGGCCGCTCAGCAAGGAAGAAGCCACTGCTCCAAAACCACCATACTGTCAGAGTGGTGTGTGTAGATGAGTGGAAAGGAATCAAGCGCAGGAACCAGGATGACTTCAACCGTCTTTTATGTTACTGTTCAACACGTGAACAAAATAGTCGCCTACCCAACCGGGTGGCGCAAAACAATTACGCACAACACAGTGCGAAAATACACATGAAAAGCGCACGCAGTGCGAACTCTCGGGACACGCCAACAACGAGAGAAAATAGACCATACAGAGGCAGTCTGACAACAAACAATCACGCATAACACCTGACCCAAACACACGAACTAAATAAGGGAACAATTAAGACACAAATAAGGGACAGGTGTTATGAACAGACAAAACCAAAAGAACATGAAACATAGAACGGTGGCAGCTAGTACTCCGGAGACGACGACCGCCGAAGCCTGCCCGAACAAGGAAGAGGAGCAGCCTCGGCCGAAACCGTGACAGTACCCCCCCCTTGACGCGCGGCTCCAGCCGTGCGCCGACCCGGAGCTCGGGGACGACCCGGACGACGCGGAGCAGGGCGCGCAGGATGACCCCGATGGAAATCGGTCAGTAGGGACTGGTCTAATACGTCCCTCCTTGGCACCCAGCACCGCTCCTCCGGGCCGTACCCCTCCCACTCCACGAGATATTGAAGACCCCCCATCCGGCGTCTAGAGTCCAGGATGGACCTCACGGTGTACGCCGGAGCCCCCTCGATGTCCAACGGGGGCGGAGGAGTCTCCTCAATCTCAAAGTCCTGGAGTGGACCAGCTACCACCGGCCTGAGGAGAGACACATGGAACGAGGGGTTAATATTTTTGTAATCAACAGGTAGTTCTAACCTATAACTCACCTCGTTCAATCTCCTCAGGACTTTAAATGGCCCCACAAACCGCCGACCCAGCTTCCGGCAGGGCAGGCGGAGGGGCAGGTTTCTGGTTGAGAGCCAGACTCGATCTCCAGGTGCGTACACTGGCCCCTCACTGCGGTGTAGGTCGGCGCTCGTCTTCTGTCGACGTATGGCACGCTGCAGATGGACGTGTGCAGCGTCCCACGTCTCCTCCGAGCGCCGCACCCACTCATCCACAGCGGGGGCCTCGATCTGGCTCTCATGCCATGGTGCCAGAACCGGCTGGTACCCTAACACACACTGAAAAGGGGTTAGTTGGGTGGAGGAGTGGCGAAGAGAGTTCTGTGCCATCTCGGCCCAGGGCACATATCTCGCCCACTCCTCCGGCCGGCCCTGACAGTATGACCTCAGAAACCTACCCACATCCTGGTTGACACGTTCAACCTGCCCATTACTCTCCGGGTGGTACCCCGAGGTAAGGCTTACCGAAACCCCCAACCGTTCCATAAATGCTCTCCACACTCTAGAGGTGAACTGGGGGCCTCGGTCAGACACTATATCCTCGGGTACCCCGTAATGCCGGAAGACATGGGTGAACAGAGCCTCAGCGGTCTGTAGGGCAGTGGGTAGACCCGGCATGGGAAGGAGACGACAGGCCTTAGAGAACCGATCCACAACGACCAGGATGGTAGTATTCCCCTGTGAGGGGGGAAGGTCGGTAACAAAATCCACCGAGAGGTGGGACCAGGGTCGTTGTGGAATAGGCAGGGGTTGTAACTTACCCCTGGGCAAATGTCTGGGCGCCTTACACTGGGCACACACCGAACAGGAGGAGACATAAATCCTCACATCCCTAGCTAACGTTGGCCACCAGTACTTCGTGCTAAGGCAGTGCACTGTCCGGCCGATACCCGGATGGCCAGAGGAGGGGGACGTATGAGCCCAACAAATGAGGCGATCGCGTACCTCGAGCGGAACGTACGTCCGACCCACAGGACACTGTGGAGGACTCGGGTCGGTGCGTAACGCCCGCTCGATCTCACCATCAACCTCCCACACCACCGGAGCAACCAGACAAGACTCCGGTAGTATGGGCGTGGACTCAACTGACCTCTCCTCTGCGTCATACCGCCGAGACAGAGCATCTGCCTTCCCGTTCTGGGACCCAGGGATGTATGTGATCTTAAACACAAACCGGGCTAGGAACATAGTCCAGCGAGCCTGGCGAGGATTCAGTCTCCTAGCGTACCAAGTTATATGCGCTCCTAAGATCCAATTTTGTAAAGAACTGCGCACCGTGCAGTGACTCCGTCATAGTCGCAATCAGAGGAAGTGGATAGCTGTACTTCACTGTGATCTGATTGAGACCGCGGTAATCAATACACGGGCGCAGACCTCCATCCTTTTTCTTCACAAAAAAGAAACTTGAGGAAGCGGGTGAAACGGAGGCCCGTATGTATCCCTGTCTAAGAGACTCAGAGATGTATGTCTCCATAGCCTTTCTCTCCTCTTGAGACAAGGGATACACATGGCTCCGCGGGAGAGCTGCTCCTGACTGGAGATCTATCGCACAATCCCCCCGTCTATGAGGCGGCAGCTGCGCCGCCCTAGTCTTACTGAACGCCAGTGCCAAATCCTCATACTCGGGGGGAATCTGCAGTGCTGGCATTAGATTCGGACTCTCCACCGAGGTCGCCCCTATGGAAACACCCAGACACCGCCCCTCACATTGAGCAGACCACCCTTTAAGAGCTTTCTCTCGCCACCTAATAATAGGGTCATGAGTCATCAACCAGGGAAGACCCAGCACTACCGGATACGCAGGAGAGTCAATCAGATAGAGCTGAATTCTCTCCTCATGACCCTCCTGCGCCGTCATCTGAATGGGTGCTGTGACCTCCCTAATCAACCCAGACCCTAACGGACGGCTATCTAGGGCATGGACGGGGAAAGGCTTATCCACTGGAAGGAGGGGAATCCCTAACTCTATACAGAACTGGCGATCTACAAAATTCCCAGCTGCGCCTGAATCTACCAGCGCCTTATGCTGGGAACGAGGTGCAACCTGTGGGAAACAAACAGGCAAGGTTAGGTGCACGACAGAAAGCTCTGGGTAAGCAGGGCGCCTACTCACCTGGGGGGACCCCCCAATGCGTGACCTGCCATCTCCCTCACTGGAGGACCCGCCCCAACACCTAGCCGCGGTGTGCCCTCCACGACCACAGTTGGTGCAAGGGCCGGGTCCCCTCGGGCTCCTCCTCCTGCGTTCCCTAGCGCCAGCACCTCCGAGCTCCATAGGGCTCGGCTCGGAGGTGCTGGAGAGTGGAATGGGCGAACCCCCCCCTCCGGGACGCCCACGGGTGGCGAGCAGGGTATCCAGCCGGATGGCCATGTCGACCAGCTGGTCGAACGTCAACGACGTGTCCCTGCACGCCAACTCTCGCTGGACGTCCTCCCGGAGGCTGCAGCGGAAATGGTCGATATGGGCCCGCTCATTCCACCCTGCATCAGCCGCTAGGGTCCGAAACTCTAAGGCAAAGTCCTGGGCGCTCCTCATCCCCTGTCGGAGGTAGAATAGACGTTCCCCCGCCGCCTTCCCCTCCGGTGGATGGTCGAACACAGCACGGAAGCGGCGGGAGAACTCCGCATAGTTCGTGGTAGCGGCGTCCATTCTCCTCCACTCGGCATTGGCCCACTCCAACGCCTTGCCGGTGAGACAGGAGATGAGGGCTGAGACGCTCTCGTGTCCCGAGGGCGCCGGGTGTACGGTGGCGAGGTAGAGCTCCACCTGCAGCAGGAATCCTTGACACCCGGCAGTGGAGCCGTCGTACGCCCTCGGGAGCGAGAGCCGAATCCCACTAGGTTCCGGAGATGAGACAGGGGGGCTGACCGATGGGGCTGGTTCGGTTCGTGGAGGTGTGGGAACCCCGCTGGTCTCCCATCGGTGCAGAGTATTCATCACCCCCTCCAGGGCATGACAGACCTGGTTGATGCGGTCCTCCTGACCACGAAGACGTTCAGCCATCTCGGCTGTCGGCGCGGTCGCTCCTGCTGATTCCATGGTGAAGATGCGTGATTCTGTCAGAGTGGTGTGTGTAGATGAGTGGAAAGGAATCAAGCGCAGGAACCAGGATGACTTCAACCGTCTTTTATGTTACTGTTCAACACGTGAACAAAATAGTCGCCTACCCAACCGGGTGGCGCAAAACAATTACGCACAACACAGTGCGAAAATACACATGAAAAGCGCACGCAGTGCGAACTCTCGGGACACGCCAACAACGAGAGAAAATAGACCATACAGAGGCAGTCTGACAACAAACAATCACGCATAACACCTGACCCAAACACACGAACTAAATAAGGGAACAATTAAGACACAAATAAGGGACAGGTGTTATGAACAGACAAAACCAAAAGAACATGAAACATAGAACGGTGGCAGCTAGTACTCCGGAGACGACGACCGCCGAAGCCTGCCCGAACAAGGAAGAGGAGCAGCCTCGGCCGAAACCGTGACACATACAAAAGCCAGACTATGGTTTGCAACTGCACATGGGGATAAAGATCGTACTTTTTGGAGAAATGTCCTCTGGTCTGATGAAACAAAAATAGAACCGTTTGGCCATAATGACCATCGTTATGTTTGGAGGAAAAAGGGGGATGCTTGCAAGCCAAAAAACACCATCCCAACCGTGAATCACAGGGGTGGCAGCATCATGCTGTGGGGGTGCTTTGCTGCAGGAGGGACTGGTGCAATTCACAAAATAGAAGGCATGATGAGGAAGGAAAATTATGTGGATATATTGAAGCAACATCTCAAGACATCAGTCAGGAAGTTAAAGCTTGGTCGCAAATTGGTCTTCCAAATGGACAATGACCCCAAGGATACTTCCAAAGTTGTGGCAAAATGGCTTAAGGACAACAAAGTCAAGGTATTGGAGTGGCCATCACAAAGCCCTGACCTCAATCCTATAGAAAATGTGTGGGCAGAACTGAAAATGTGTGTGCAAGCAAGGAGGCCTACAAACCTGACTCAGTTACACCAGCTCTGTCAGGAGGAATGGGCCAAAATTCACCCAACTTATTGTGGGAAGCTTGTGGAAGGCTACCCAAAACGTTTGACCCAAGTTAAACAATTTAAAGGCAATGCTACCAAATACTAATTGAGTGTATGTAAACTTTTGACCCACTGGGAATGTGATGAAAGCAATAAAAACTGAAATAAATCATTCTCTCTACTATTATTCTGACATTTCACATTCTTAAAATAAAGTGGTGATCCTAACTGACCTAAGACAGGGAATTTTAACTAGGATTAAATGTCAGGAATTGTGAAAAACAGAGTTTAAATGTATTTGGCTAAGGTGTATGTAAACTTCCGACTTCAACTGTACATTCACACTTTTCCCCCTGGTGCAGACCGTGTGCGTCCTCTCTACCAGGTTACACTTAAGCAATGGCCCAGAAGAGGTGCGCCAACCTTTCCCCACCAGAGCAGAATTATTTTCACACTCACTTGCACTCTCACCCTTCCATTCGCTTTCCAAAGCGACCTGTAAATTCAGCCCCTTTCCTGATTCACTTCCTCGACACAAGAAAAGCGGTATTATACAGGATTTGTGTCTACCTCTGCAGCCCTCTTAGTGCTACACATCCATACATTTTCCTAAGCGACCTGTAAATTCAGCCCCTTTCCTGATTCACTTCCTCGACACAAGAAAAGCGGTATTATACAGGATTTTTGCCTACCTATGCAGCCCTCTAAATGATTCACTTCCTCAACACATTTAGAGCTGTATTTGCAGGACTTCTGCCTACCTATGTAGTCATTCTAGTGATATACCATACGCTTTCCAAAGCGACCTGTAAATTCAGCCCCTTTCCTGATTCACTTCCTCAACACAAGAAAAGCGGTATTATACAGGGTTTTTGCCTACCTATGCAGCCC
Source organism: Coregonus lavaretus (assembly GCF_964263955.1). Classification (NCBI taxonomy): domain Eukaryota; kingdom Metazoa; phylum Chordata; class Actinopteri; order Salmoniformes; family Salmonidae; genus Coregonus; species Coregonus lavaretus. The sequence continues at coordinate 24,141,199 of NC_139988.1, forward strand.
TCTAAGCGATTCACTTCCTCGACACGCCTAGAGCGGTATTCGCGGGACTTCTGATGCATTCCTATGCAGTCCTCTTAGGGATACACTTTCCACTTAGAGCGGTATTTGCAGGACTTCTTATTTATTTTCTGATCGCCCAAACCGATGGACAGCCGCTCGCGCTGAAGCAACCCAGACAGAATGATCAGCAGGATGAATCAAATGATTCAATCGAATTGAACAAATGCCTCAGATGAACAACCGAGCGACCTCAATGATTGAAATCATGAATTGTGTAATTGAATCAAACAGATTGATCAGACTGTCCAGATGAGCAACCTGAATGAGACAGATGAATCATCCAACTCGATCACAACTGAATGATTCACAATGAATCAGACAGAATGACCAGCAGGACGAACAAATGAATCAAACGATTTGAACAAATGGTTCAGACGAACAACCGAGTGACCTCGATGAGTACAAAACGAGTCAGACAAAACAATAGAATCAAGTGGATTGATCAAACCGACCAGATGAGCAACCCGAACGAGACAGATAAAACACCCAACCCGACCACAACTGAATGAACCACAATGACCCAAGCAAACCACCCACCTGCCCGGACTGAGCAGATCTACTCATACTTAAACTATTTTCTATGTATTGCAACCCTCGAGGATTTTTATCCCTTAATCATTTATCATGCATTTCAAATTCAAAAGCTCCCAGTTTCTGGTTTTCTAGTTCTTAAATTTGGAGAGACCTACTTGGTGTACTGCAGCTGAGGTCACTTGTTTGTGTAGTCCGTCTAAGCCGTCCACAGTCGCAGGTGTTCACCGTCTCTGGTCCCTGTTTGTCACTCCTGGCTAGCTCGCCATTTATGTGGTAGAAATATTTAACTCAAAAGTATCTCTCAAAAAAACAGAGCTTGTGAATTCAAAAATGTACTTTATTATAGTGCAACAAAGCCGAGCTGGTTCATGGAACAACTGCCTGCCCTGACTCTGAGCTCTCCTTTTACACAGAATCAATGCATAGTCATGTTTATACAACCTACACAGTTACTCCCTTATATGTACAGTGAGGGAAAAAAGTATTTGATCCCCTGCTGATTTTGTACGTTTGCCCACTGACAAAGAAATGATCAGTCTATAATTTTAATGGTAGGTTTATTTGAACAGTGAGAGACAGAATAACAACAAAAAAATCAGGAAAAACGCATGTCAAGAATGTTATAAATTGATTTGCATTTTAATGAGGGAAATAAGTATTTGACCCCCTCTCAATCAGAAAGATTTCTGGCTCCCAGGTGTCTTTTATACAGGTAACCAGCTGAGATTAGGAGCACACTCTTAAAGGGAGTACTCCTAATCTCAGCTTGTTACCTGTATAAAAGACACCTGTCCACAGAAGCAATCAATCAATCAGATTCCAAACTCTCCACCATGGCCAAGACCAAAGAGCTCTCCAAGGATGTCAGGGACAAGATTGTAGACCTTCACAAGGCTGGAATGGGCTACAAGACCATCGCCAAGCAGCTTGGTGAGAAGGTGACAACAGTTGGTGCGATTATTCGCAAATTGAAGAAACACAAAATAACTGTCAATCTCCCTCGGCCTGGGGCTCCATGCAAGATCTCACCTCGTGGAGTTGCAATGATCATGAGAACGGTGAGGAATCAGCCCAGAACTACACGGGAGGATCTTGTCAATGATCTCAAGGCAGCTGGGACCATAGTCACCAAGAAAACAATTGGTAACACACTACGCCGTGAAGGACTGAAATCCTGCAGCACTCGTAAGGTCCCCCTGTTCAAGAAAGCACATATACATGCCCGTCTGAAGTTTGCCAATGAACATCTGAATGATTCAGAGGAGAACTGGGTGAAAGTGTTGTGGTCAGATGAGACCAAAACGGAGCTCTTTGGCATCAACTCAACTCGCCGTGTTTGGAGGAGGAGGAATGCTGCCTATGACCCCAAGAACACCATCCCCACCGTCAAACATGGAGGTGGAAACATTATGCTTTGGGGATGTTTTTCTGCTAAGGGGACAGGACAACTTCACCGCATCAAAGGGACGTTGGACAGGGCCATGTACCGTCAAATCTTGGGTGAGAACCTCCTTCCCTCAGCCAGGGCATTGAAAATGGGTCGTGGATGGGTATTCCAGCATGACAATGACCCAAAACACACGGCCAAGGCAACAAAGGAGTGGCTCAAGAAGAAGCACATTAAGGTCCTGGAGGTGCCTAGCCAGTCTCCAGACCTTAATCCCATCTAAAATCTGTGGAGGGAGCTGAAGGTTCGAGTTGCCAAACGTCAGGCTCGAAACCTTAATGACTTGGAGAAGATCTGCAAAGAGGAGTGGGACAAAATCCATCCTGAGATGTGTGCAAACCTGGTGGCCAACTACAAGAAACGTCTGACCTCTGTGATTGCCAACAAGGGTTTTGCCACCAAGTACTAAGTCATGTTTTGCAGAGGGGTCAAATACTTATTTCCCTCATTAAAATGCAAATTAATTTATAACATTTTTGACATGCGTTTTTCTGGATTTTTGTTGTTATTCTGTCTCTCACTGTTCAAATAAACCTACCATTAAAATTATAGACTGATCATGTCTTTGTCAGTGGGCAAACAGGGGATCAAATACTATTTTCCCTCACTGTACATGATTAACATATTTCGGTGTCACGCCACCACCATCTTCCAAAGTCCAAGTACCACACATAGTTTCCTTACAAGGGCTATGTGCGCTTCTCTAGGTGGGGCCTCTGTCTCTTATCCTATTATATTAGTGGCGTGACTCAGACACTTTCTTAAAAAATAATATTTCTACACACATTACAGAACAGTTACACACTGCATTGACTATATTCACTGTTCAAGCATGCATCTGGATTACAAAGTATCAATCATGTTTACTATGTTTTATCTTTATAATTTCACAACTTTTGTATTAGAAAAGTATCTATAAACGCAGCAACCTTAGCAATGTAGCTAGCTAGCTACAACAAGTAGACCTGTTGCTAGTTAGCAGGAGCAGATAGCTTTATCACTACTAACATGTCATTCCGGGACAGGGAGCTTTAGCTATCATTATTCCAAGTAATAGATTACCAAAATCTATAGGACAAGTATTGTAAAGCTAATACTGTCATCAAAGCAGGACTTGCTAATTTCATTCATGTTGACAAATAAGAAATGCCACATTATTCCTGTCAAATAAAATAACATTGTATTTGTCACATGCGCCGAATACCACACCTTACAGCCTTGGTTTCTCAAATGACTGCCTCGCCTGGTTCACCAACTACTTCTCAGATAGAGTTCAATGTGTCAAATCGGAGGGCCTGTTGTCTGGACCTATGGCAGTCTCTTTGGGGGTGCCACAGGGTTCAATTCTTGGGCCGACTCTTTTCTCTGTGTATATCAATGATGTCGCTCTTGCTGCTGGTGATTCTCAGATCCACCTCTACGCAGACAACACCATTTTGTATACATCTGGCCCTTCATTGGACACTGTGTTAACAAACCTCCAAACGAGCTACAATGCCATACAACATTACTTCCGTCCATAGCCTCCAACTGCTCTTAAACACAAGTAAAAAAAATCTCTGAAGCTGGAGACTCTTATCTCCCTCCCTAACTTTAAGCATCAGTTGTCAGAGCACCTTACCGATCACTGCACCTGTACACAGCCCATCTGAAATTAGCCCACCCAACTACCTTATCCCCATATTGTTATTTATTTTGCTCATTTGCACACCAGCATCTCTATTTGCACATAATCTCTTGCACGTCTATCATTCATGTGTTAATACTAATTGTAATTATTTTGCACTATGGCCTATTTATTGCCTTACCTCCATAACTTGCTACATTTGCACACACTGTATATATATTTCTGTTGTATTTTTTTACTTTATGTTTTGTTTTACCCCATATGTAACTCTGTGTTGTTGTTTTTATCGCACTGCTTTGCTTTATCTTGGCCAGGTCGCAGTTGTAAATGAGAACTTGTTCTCAACTGGCTTAACTGTTTAAATAAAGGTGAAATAAATAAAAAACAAAAATAAATAAATAAAATGCTTACCAACAATGCAGTTTTAAGAAAATTAAGTGTTAAGAAAAAAATAGATAAGAAAAGATACAAATAATAATAATAATAATAATAATAATAATAATAATAATTAAAGAGCAGCAGTAAAATAACAGTAGCGAGGCTATGTACAGGAGGTACCGGTACAGAGTCAATGTGCGGGGACACAGGTTAGTCGAGGTAATTGAGGTAATAGGCCTAGTTGGAGTTAACCCAAAAAGGCTCCCAGAGATCAACCAACTACATTTAGGGGCCTATTGACGATAGTATCTTCTGGCTGGAGGAGTTTTGTTAAGAGCCCCGACGCTCGTTCTGAACATTAAAATGCATCACTTGCGGTACGGTTTTTGGAAACATAAGGAACATATCTTTCATATCAGCAAGAAATAATTTTCAAAAAACAAAAGGTTAAATTACTACACACCTTTATAGGATTAGGGTTAGTTTTGCCACACGGCCATATATCCATGTTACAGCGCTTGTTTACGGAAGACATACAGAAGACATAGGCACCTGTGTGTATGTGTAACTGGGGAGGAAGTGTAGTTCGTCAACTGGAGGCACACACAGCTTCTGAATCTGTGCAAAACTGCTACAGTAATTGTATCTTTTATATTTGAAAGTTTCTCACTGATGTGAAAGATAAGGGGCATATCAGCATACAGTGGGGAAAAAAAGTATTTAGTCATCCACCAATTGTGCAAGTTCTCCAACTTAAAAAGATGAGAGAGGCCTGTAATTTTCATCATAGGTACACGTCAACTATGACTGACAAAATGAGAAAAAATTATCCAGAAAAGTTTTGGGGCTGTCGCTGGGCAACACAGACTTTCAACTCCCTTCAAAGATTTTCTATGGGGTTGAGATCTGGAGACTGGCTAGGCCACTCCAGGACCTTGAAATGCTTCTTATGAAGCCACTCCGTCGTTGCCCGGGCGGTATGTTTGGGATCATTGTAATGCTGAAAGACCCAGCCACGTTTCATCTTCAATGCCCTTGCTGATGGAAGGAGGTTTTCACTCAAAATCTCACGATACATGGCCCCATTCATTCTTTCCTTTACACGGATCAGTCGTCCTGGTGCCTTTGCAGAAAAACAGCCCCAAAGCATGATGTTTCCACCCCCATGCTTCACAGTAGGTATGGTGTTCTTTGGATGCAACTCAGCATTCTTTGTCCTCCAAACACGACGAGTTGAGTTTTTACCAAAAAGTTATATTTTGGTTTCATCTTACCATATGACATTCTCCCAATCCTCTTCTGGATCATCCAAATGCACTCTAGCAAACTTCAGAGGGCCTGGACATGTACTGGCTTAAGCAGGGGGACACGTCTGGCACTGCAGGATTTGAGTCCCTGGCGGCATAGTGTGTTACTGATGGTAGGCTTTGTTACTTTGGTCCCAGCTCTCTGCAGGTCATTCACTAGGTCCCCCCGTGTGGTTCTTAGATTTTCGCTCACCGTTCTTGTGATCATTTTGACCCCACGGGGTGAGATCTTGCGTGGAGCCCCAGATCGAGGGAGATTATCAGTGGTCTTGTATGTCTTCCATTTCCTAATAATTGCTCCCACAGTTGATTTCTTCAAACCAAGCTGCTTACCTATTGCAGAATCAGTCTTCCCAGCCTGGTGCAGGTCTACAATTTTGTTTCTGGTGTCCTTTGACAGCTCTTTGGTCTTGGCCATAGTGGAGTTTGGAATGTGACTGTTTGAGGTTGTGGACAGGTGTCTTTTATGCTGATAACAAGTTCAAACAGGTGCCATTAATACAGGTAACGAGTGGAGGACAGAGGAGCCTCTTAAAGAAGAAGTTACAGGTCTGTGAGAGCCAGAAATCTTGCTTGTTTGTAGGTGACCAAATACTTATTTTCCACCATAATTTGCAAATAAATTCATAAAAAATCCTACAATGTGATTTTCTGGAAAAAAAATGCTCAATTTGTCTGTCATAGTTGACGTGTACCTATGATGAAAATTACAGGCCTCTCTCATCTTGTTAAGTGGGAGAACTTGCACAATTGGTGGCTGACTAAATACATTTTTCCCCCACTGTATATACCCTTTGTTGGCAATGACACTGGTCAAACGTTTTCTGTAAGTCTTCACAAGATTTTCACACACTGTTGCTGGTATTTTGGCCCATTCCTCCATGCAGATCTCCTCTAGAGCGGTGATGTTTTGGGGCTGTCGCTGGGCAACACAGACTTTCAACTCCCTCCAAAGATTTTCTATGGGGTTGAGATCTGGAGACTGGCTAGGCCACTCCAGGACCTTGAAATGCTTCTTACGAAGCCACTCCTTCGTTGCCCGGGCGGTGTGTTTGGGATCATTGTCATGCTGAAAGACCCAGCCACGTTTCATCTTCAATGCCCTTGCTGATGGAAGGAGGTTTTCACTCAAAATCTCACGATACATGTCCCCATTCATTCTTTCCTTTACATGGATCAGTCGTCCTGGTCCCTTTGCAGAAAACAGCCCCAAAGCATGATGTTTCCACCCCAATGCTTCACAGTAGGTATGGTGTTCTTTGGATGCAACTCAGCATTCTTTGTCCTCCAAACACGACGAGTTGGGTTTTTACCAAAAAGTTATATTTTGGTTTCATCTGACCATATGACATTCTCCCAATCCTCTTCTGGATCATCCAAATGCACTCTAGCAAACTTCAGACGGGCCTGGACATGTACTGGCTTAAGCAGGGGGACACGTCTGGCACTGCAGGATTTGAGTCCCTGGCGGCGTAGTGTGTTACTGATGGTAGGCTTTGTTACTTTGGTCCCAGCTCTCTGCAGGTCATTCACTAGGTCCCCCCGTGTGGTTCTGGGATTTTTGCTCACCGTTCTTGTGGTCATTTTGACCCCACGGGGTGAGATCTTGCGTGGAGCCCCAGATCGAGGGAGATTATCAGTGGTCTTGTATGTCTTCCATTTCCTAATAATTGCTCCCACAGTTGATTTCTTCAAACCAAGCTACTTACCTATTGCAGATTCAGGCTTCCCAGCCTGGTGCAGGTCTACAATTTTGTTTCTGGTGTCCTTTGACAGCTCTTTGGTCTTGGCCATAGTGGACTTTGTAGTGTGACTGTTTGAGGTTGTGGACAGGTGTCTTTTATACTGATAACAAGTTCAAACAGGTGCCATTAATACAGGTAACGAGTGGAGGACAGAGGAGCCTCTTAAAGAAGAAGTTACAGGTCTGTGAGAGCCAGAAATCTTGCTTGTTTGTAGGTGACCAAATACTTATTTTCCACCATAATTTGCAAATAAATTCATTAAAAATCCTACAATGTGATTTTCTGGATTTTGTTTTCTCAATTTGTCTGTCATAGTTGACGTGTAGCTATGATGAAAATTACAGGCCTCTCTCATCTTTTTAAGTGGGAGAACTTGCACAATTGGTGGCTGACTAAATACTTTTTTCCCCCACTGTATGTTTCTAAAAACGTTTCGCAAGCAATGATTATTGACGTTTCTAAATGTTTAAACACAGCATCGGAATTGTAGTTCACACACAGCCAACCATGGGCGAAGCTAACTGCTGAAAACCCAATGGATTAGAAAGGATTTCGAGAGCTAAGTTAGAGTAGGATGCAGAGCACCCTGCCTCTATCCTTATCTTAGTAGCCTAGTTCTTGTCATTTTTTAGACTGTCAGGATGTTCATTTCTAGCTTATAAACTACCATCCTTTGCTGTGATGATTTCTTTGATTTATTCTTGTTATTACCTTTTGTCTCCCATGATCTATTCAGCTCTCTCCTGTGTCCTGCTCCCAGAGATCAACCAACTGCTATTCACCAAGCATGGACCATCCTACTGCAGTTTGAACTAGCCCTGCCGTCACTATTAGACATTGAGACCCCATATGCATTTGCCTGTTGTCTTTTCTTTGTGGGTTTTGTCTAACAGTCTAACCAGTCTAGAGCATTTTAGATTTAAGAGCACCAACTACAGATACACATGCATGTTAGAGCATCTCAAAGACTAAATTCAATATAGAATCAGTTTGACGAGGTGAAAAACTGATTGCTTTACTATTGTAATTCTCTCTCTCTACATCGATTGGCTACATTGGTGACCAGGGTGAGATCCTTTTGATACACCTATGGAGCCTTGGCACACGAATGCTCCTAGAGAGAGGGAGGAATACTGAAGCATGCGTTGATGACCGTTCTACTGTCTCCATAAGAGGCTCAGGCTTTTGGCATATGGTAAAACTCTCATTTCTGGATTACAACATTGTAAGATTGTTCTCCCCCCACGACACTTCTCGCTCTCTCTATATATACATTGATTGGTAGGTTACACTATATTTCGATACTTCAAATACTGCCGGAGACACCTTTGTTATTTGTCTCCATACTCCATAAATGGGGAAACACTAAATGTAGCTAGGTGTCCATCCAATTAGCGACAGTTTTTCATGCGAATATGCTAAAATCCTCATAAAGAAAATATGCAAATTTTCTCACCAGTGGTGTTTCTACCAAACTGACTTGTTGCGGATGAAAATCAGTGCGTGATGAAATGTACTTTTTCGCTTAAGTTTTCATGTACTGAATAAAAATCGAAAGTTCAATGTGTTTCCATCACATTTTCAACTCTACCGATAGTTTTACCACGAAAGCTGTTGTGTTAAATGGCAAATCTGCCTACTCTGGACTTGGCACGTGCAACAGCTCGCAGATACATTGAGATTATTATAGATAAGAGCAAGAATATCTGTATTTGTCAAACGGCACTCAAGCATCGATCATGTCACCAGAATAAGACCCTCAATACTTATTGGATTATTTAAACCACCTAAATACATTCACATTCACTGAATATTTAGTACTTCCCTACCAATCAATGTATATATAGAGAGAGCGAGAAGTGTCGTGGGGGGAGAACAATCTTACAATGTTGTAATCCAGAAATGAGAGTTTTACCATATGCCAAAAGCCTGAGCCTCTTATGGAGACAGTAGAACGGTCATCAACGCATGCTTCAGTATTCCTCCCTCTCTCTAGGAGCATTCGTGTGCCAAGGCTCCATAGGTGTATCAAAAGGATCTCACCCTGGTCACCAATGTAGCCAATCGATGTAGAGAGAGAGAATTACAATAGTAAAGCAATCAGTTTTTCACCTCGTCAAACTGATTCTATATTGAATTTAGTCTTTGAGATGCTCTAACATGCATGTGTATCTGTAGTTGGTGCTCTTAAATCTAAAATGCTCTAGACTGGTTAGACTGTTAGACAAAACCCACAAAGAAAAGACAACAGGCAAATGCATATGGGGTCTCAATGTCTAATAGTGACGGCAGGGCTAGTTCAAACTGCAGTAGGATGGTCCATGCTTGGTGAATAGCAGTTGGTTGATCTCTGGGAGCAGGACACAGGAGAGAGCTGAATAGATCATGGGAGACAAAAGGTAATAACAAGAATAAATCAAAGAAATCATCACAGCAAAGGATGGTAGTTTATAAGCTAGAAATGAACATCCTGACAGTCTAAAAAATGACAAGAACTAGGCTACTAAGATAAGGATAGAGGCAGGGTGCTCTGCATCCTACTCTAACTTAGCTCTCGAAATCCTTTCTAATCCATTGGGTTTTCAGCAGTTAGCTTCGCCCATGGTTGGCTGTGTGTGAACTACAATTCCGATGCTGTGTTTAAACATTTAGAAACGTCAATAATCATTGCTTGCGAAACGTTTTTAGAAACATACAGTGGGGGAAAAAAGTATTTAGTTCAGCAAATTTGCCTGAGCAGACAGTAATGAAATGAAATATACTTTTGATGAGAAAATGTGCAAGAATTAAAAGCGCCAACAAATGTTACAGTCATCATAAGAATGTTTAACTGTCATATACAAAAAATCTGCTCCTCCCTTGATGGGCCCGCCACTTACCCACTGGGCAAAAACAGGTTGAATCAACATTTTTCCTGCATAATTTCAACCCAAAAGTTAAATGTGATGACATTGAATCAACATGGAAAAATGATTGGACTTCATCAAAGCCATCAATTTAAGGGAATTTCTTTCTTTTTTTCACCCAAGTTTTAGCCTAAATCCAATGACAGAGTGAATTTTGTTGGTTGATTTCACGCTGAATTCACGTTAATTGACAACTCAACCAATATGTAAATCAAAACTAGACGTTGAACTGACATTTATACCCAGTAGGTAATTAGTTGATCAAGGAGCATGCTGTCACTTAGCTAGCAGGAGTTAGCTGTGTATTGTCAGCTAATTTAATGTGTACGGATGAGAAAATAAACCCTTTAATTGTCTGCACATGCTTGTGAATTGTTGAATTATTCAAGAGTGTAATATGTTTTAGAAGAAAATTGTTAAATAGTTTGTGCTTAGGGATGGATCAAAATTCACAGAATGGTTACTGGGAGGAGAATGGGGGAGGGTCATGCTTTTTCAATTTCAGTCAAGGGGAGGGTTTAGTATTTTTTAAATGTAGTACAGGGGAGGGTCATGTAATTTGTAATTCATTACATTTCTATATTTCTCAGTGTTTTAGAATTAGTTGCTTATTAGGCTACACTGTATATCAATGTGTGCCCGATACCGCCCCTCATCTCTGATTCTCCGCTGGGCGCGTAATAGCCTATAGGCTATTTAGTGTGGTCTCAATCAAATGATCCATAGCCTATAGACTATAGGCTACGAAGTGCATGCTAGGAGAAGCACAGAGAAAAGTTATATTTCTAAGATAGGCTGCAATGGGCCCCGGCCTGCTCTGCTCTTGCTGATCAAAAACTTTTTTTTTTGTGCTCCCTAACAAATGGCTGTGCTGTGTAGGCCTACTCAGTGGCCTTGTGGTTAGAGTGTCCGCGCTGAGATTGGAGGGTTGGGTGTTTGATCCCTGGCCGAGTCATACCAAAGCAAAATGGGGACCAATGTGTCTCTGCTTGGGGGTAAGGCCCTGCGATAGACTAGCCTCCTGTTCAGGGGGTGTACTTGTACAACAAGGTGCATCATGCTACAGAAACAGGAGATAGGCTCCTGCTCTTATGAGCCATTCTGGCTTGCACAAGCCAAGGTTTGTGCAAGGCTACTTACTAACCACTGGCTGTGTAGGCCTAAGGTGGCAGTTCAGGAGGAGAGTCAAAGGCTTCTTCCGAAAATATTTTTTGATTAGGTCTAATCTTGCGCGCAGACTAGCCTATAGCCTATGTTCTGTTCAGTTTGAGAAGGAGAGCGCTAAGATGAGAAGGAGGACCGGAGGTGGTGCAGCAGCCACGGCACAATCAATCGGAAATGGACAGCTCATGGTGCTGAAAGTAGGCAAATTCGAGTAGGCCTTGGCATACTTAATTTTAACTGTCTTCATTTTAATTAGACTACTAACAACAAGAGGGCTTTGTGTTGGAGCCTATTTCTTCCTATTTATGAAATAAGAGGTAGGCCTAAGAGGTAGGCCTGTTTGACAGACAAAATTAGGCTATAGGCTGCTTTATCCATAGATTTGTCAGTCAATTACTCCACCCACCATGCACTCTTTAAATAGCCTACCTCCGTGTCACTGAAGGGCTGTTAAGTTAAAACCACGACTCGAATTAAGGGGGTATGAGAAGATATGCCATAGGCCTACCTTTCATTAAAGAAAATGGCAAAAAGCACAGGCCTACTCCTTGTTAGCTTGTTAGATCTGATTATATAACATGATCTATAACAGCGATGCTTAATGCTAGAAAAAGGCTGTAAAATACCGGGAAAGATATGACTTCGATGCATATGGGAATATCATTGTTTAGTTTCTTTGAAATTCAGAGGCTGAGCTACAACCTCTATAGCCGAGGAGACAAAGAAATTGACTTTGCTTGGGAAGTAATCTAATTCTGTCACTAACAATTGATTACGCTATTAACTTTCTGTACAATACAAAAATGATGATAGATTAATGCAATGCTTTTACTATAAAGGAGATCTTTCCACCCCTACTTTTGTCCACGGTGGTCTGTGAACCCACAACCTTCTGGACTGCAGCCCTGTGCGCTATAAACTGTTCTGCATTGCCATGTAATGCTTACAGGACGAAGAACAGTTTCTAAAACCACATAGAAACTGGGTGGTTCGAGCCATGAATGCTGATTGGCTGACAGCTGTGGTATACCACGGGTTATGACAAAACATTTATTTTTACTGCTCTAATTACATTGGTAATCAGTTTATAATAGCAATAAGGCACCTCGGGGGTTTGTGGTATATAGCCAATATACCACAGCTAAGGGCTGTATCCAGGCACTCCGCGTTGTGTCATGCGAGGAGAACAGCCCTTAGCCATGGTATATTGGCCATAAACCACACCCCCTATGGCTTTATTGCTTAAATAATGCCTTGTTTACATCGTCACATATTTCATTATGCCATACGGCATCTTCACGGAGTCTTGCCCCACTGCTGAACGGACAAGTGTAGTGTTTGTAAAGCAAGAAGGAGGAGAACCTGTCTCTCGTCAGAGATCACATTTATTTTGGGAGATTGCAAAAAATGACCTTTTTAATCAAGACAGGATAAATATTGTTTCAGGTGATAAAACATTTTGTTTGGTTACTTTTTCCTTAACTTGTTTCTCTAACTTTATAGCAAGTCAAGCTAGCTTGCACTGTAGAGCAGCTAGCTAGTTAGCTAAAAGCTAGGCTAGGTTGAAGATACCATTGTAGCTACCAACCTCCACCTAATAATTATCAAAAACCATCACAATAAACTCAAACAGGAGGCAAAAGTCATATAATATAATTGGCTTAACAGCCAATGCGTATTATTTAACATTACTATTAAAATAGTACTCACTTATAGGAATGGGTCATTGAAGTTGCTAGCTATCCCATAAAGCCATCACCGAAAACCATATTTTATCTTCTTCTGTGGTTTGGTAACTAACTTTTCTTCGACAGACTCTGGCTGGACTGAATACGACGCAAAGTTCGAAAAAGTTCAATGTGGTGTCCATCTCGCAACGGAGCCTTCAACCGCAAGGGGGCGTTGCATTACCACTCCGTTGTGGATGTCCCCATTGAAATGCATGGCATCGGGCGCAATGTAACAGAGTGTTTATGGGTAACGTGAACAAGGCTTTCCAGGCTAGTGGCTACTGTGATATTTACGGTCAATTTTAGCTGCGGACCAAGAATGTCACAATGCCAGCCACAACGAAAGATAACACAAGGATATAATGTGAATTGAAATGTAGAAATCTCTTTTGTCTGACTGCTCCTCAGACTCTCCTTCATCTCTGGAAGTGTGAATAGGGACTTAAAAGCGCTGCATGGTCATTCCGACATCTGCATTGGCATTGCAGCATTTATGCCTTGATCACACCGACGGTGTCATTGCATTTTGGTACACCAGAAGCACATTCATTTCCAATGGAACGCTGCGTTTGCCTTGCAGCATTGTGTTGCAGAGGCAGTTTCAGTGCGTCGTGTGGTGCATAAATTGGATTTATTAAACATATGCATCAAACGGCTTGACAGAAATGGTAGCAGAAGGTGAATGTTGAACTTTTGTTGCACACATATCCAGATGATGCTGCTTCCCATTTTATGCAATACTCTGTCCATGTGATCGAGACATTATAGTGATATGGCCTCTGCAGAAGTCAGGGCATTCATACTTCTTGCGCTTCACCGAGCAGCTCAGAGCTGTTGTGAAGGAAGTTGTCAAGGAAGTGAGTGTGTGTTTATAAAAGATCTCCCTCCCTCACCTACCGTCAACCAATCATGTCAATGCGGAGCTATATGGAGCCCTCCGCATTGTTCCAAATTTGAGAGCCGCACAGCAATGCGGTACAGAGCTCAATTTGGCCTCTGCGTGCCTACGATGCGTCACACCATTCAAATGGCGCCTCCGACCACATTTTCGGATCAAGCATAAATTGGCTCTAAGTCAATGTCCCTGAGAGCTGCAATTGTGTCTGTCTGCTTTCAACCCTCAAGGATCAGAGGGTTTTAAGTGGCAGTGTGGCACCAAATGTCATGCCAGCCTCATCTGTTCCTCTGAAAGAGGCAGACTCCTCCCAAAATAGACATGTCAGTCCTTTGAAGCGGTTGTAATCAGACCATGAGAGGAGACGAAGGGTGCAACAAACATATTAGGGTCATCTTGCAACAAAGACCGCATTTTGCATCAGAATTTAAAATGAAGGCGCCTTATTTTTGCCTATGCAAGTGTGTAGATTATTCGTGCTACTTCAATTGCATTTGTGTGTATGTGTGAACAAAATATGTTGCTAATCCAGAGCTACACTCACACTTGAATGAATACAACACTTTAATGAATACCTCTCCTCCAAAACCAGAGGGGGAGGGAGAGAGAGCCATTGCAGTTGATATAGATGGGTTAGCACAGAACATCACAAAAACAATGCGCACGCTTCAATCGGGCAGAAGTTGTTGTGATTCTGGATGGCCAAATAGCTACCAACAATGTCAAGAAATTACCATGTGGGGAATCGTAAGAGAGTGAACGTTATTTATAATAAGGGTTAAATGGAGAAAATCGGACCTCTCTGAAATGAAAATGGATGGCCCTCATTCAGCAAAATCTATTTTACATAGGCACGAAACTTTGGTTTTAGAAATGCGGGGGACAGATTATATATATATTTTTTTTCCTCACTCAGAAAAACACTCCAAACAGCCTACACGACCGCTCGGAGGCATCCGCATGCTCCTAAAGCACACCGTTGCCGTGTTTTGAATCACATTCCAATGATAAAACTGAGGGGGACAAAAATGCAATTTCAGAATGTGGGGAGACATGTCTCCCCAGCCCCAGTGAAAGTTCCGCCCCTGATTTTACCTAAACCCTGACCTATACCCAAAATAATAATTAAAACAAAGTGGATAGCAGAGAACATGCTTACCATTTACCTTAACTTCTTGGACAGACCAGCCTTAGATATGCAGTTTTACAAACTGTTCTTCGTCCTGTAAGCATTAGATGGCAATGCAGAAATGTTGATAGCACACAGGGCTGCAGGCCAGAAGGTTGTGGGTTCTCAGACCACCGTGGACAAGAGTAGGGGTGGAAAGGTCTCCTTTAGAGTAAAAGCATTGCATGAATCTACCATCGTGTTTGCAGGTCCGAGAAAAAATGCCTTTTATAAACGTCATGCAATTCTACGTCATTGTACATTTACATTTACATTTACGTCATTTAGCAGATGCTCTTATCCAGAGCGACTTACAAATTGGTGCATTCACCTTATAGCCAGTGGGATAACCACTTTACAAAAAAAAAAAAAGAAATTGGCTGGGGTAAGGGGGAGGGGGGGGGGGGGGGAGAAGGATTACTTTATCCTATTCCAGGTATTCCTTAAAGAGGTGGGGTTTCAAATGTCTCCGGAAGGTAGTGAGTGACTCCGCTGTCCTGGCGTCGTGAGGGAGCTTGTTCCACCATTGGGGTGCCAGAGCAGCGAACAGTTTTGACTGGGCTGAGCGGGAACTATGCTTCCGCAGAGGTAGGGGAGCCAGCAGGCCAGAGGTGGATGAACGCAATGCCCTCGTTTGGGTGTAGGGACTGATCAGAGCCTGAAGGTACGGAGGTGCCGTTCCTCTCACAGCTCCGTAGGCAAGCACCATGGTCTTGTAGCAGATGCGAGCTTCAACTGGAAGCCAGTGGAGTGTGCGGAGGAGCGGGGTGACGTGAGAGAACTTGGGAAGGTTGAACACCAGGCGGGCTGCGGCATTCTGGATGAGTTGTAGGGGTTTAATGGCACAGGCAGGGAGCCCAGCCAACAGCGAGTTGCAGTAATCCAGACGGGAGATGACAAGTGCCTGGATTAGGACCTGTGCCGCTTCCTGTGTAAGGCAGGGTCGTACTCTTCGAATGTTGTAGAGCATGAACCTACAGGATCGGGTCACCGCCTTGATGTTAGCGGAGAACGACAGGGTGTTGTCCAGGGTCACGCCAAGGCTCTTCGCACTCTGGGAGGAGGACACAACGGAGTTGTCAACCGTGATGGCGAGATCATGGAACAGGCAGTCCTTCCCCGGGAGGAAGAGCAGCTCAGTCTTGCCAAGGTTCAGCTTGAGGTGGTGATCCGTCATCCATACTGATATGTCTGCCAGACATGCAGAGATGCAATTCGCCACCTGGTTATCAGAAGGGGGAAAGGACAAGATTAGTTGTGTGTCGTCTGCGTAGCAATGATAGGAGAGGCCATGTGAGGATATGACAGAGCCAAGTGACTTGGTGTAAAGCGAGAATAGGAGAGGGCCTAGAACTGAGCCCTGGGGGACACCAGTGGTGAGAGCACATGGTGCGGAGACAGCTTCTCGCCACGCCACTTGGTAGGAGCGACCGGTCAGGTAGGACGCAATCCAAGAGTGAGCCGCGCCGGAGATGCCCAGCTCGGAGAGGGTGGAGAGGAGGATCTGATGGTTCACAGTATCAAAGGCAGCAGATAGGTCTAGAAGGACAAGAGCAGAGGAGAGAGAGTTAGCTTTAGCAGTGTGGAGAGCCTCCGTGACACAGAGAAGAGCAGTCTCAGTTGAATGACCATTTACATTTACATTTTACATTTTAGTCATTTAGCAGACGCTCTTATCCAGAGCGACTTACAGTTAGTGAATATATATTTTTTTTATACTGGCCCCCCGTGGGAATCGAACCCACAACCCTGGCGTTGCAAACGCCATGCTCTATCAACTGAGCTACATCCCTGCCGGCCATTCCCTCCCCTACCCTGGACGACGCTGGGCCAATTGTGCGCCGCCCATGAGTCTCCCGGTCGCGGCCGGCTGCGACAGAGCCTGGATTCGAACCAGGATCTCTAGTGGCACAGTTAGCACTGCGATGCAGTGCCTTAGACCACTGCGCCACTCAGTCTTGAAAGCAGTCTTGAAACCTGACTGGTTTGGATCAAGAAGGTCATTCTGAGAGAGATAGCAAGAGAGTTGGCTAAAGACGGCACACTCAATAGTTTTGGAGAGAAAATAAAGAAGGGATACTGGTCTGTAGTTGTTGACATCAGAGGGATCGAGTGTTGGTTTTTTGAGAAGGGGTGCAACTCTCGCTCTCTTGAAGATGGAAGGTACATAGCCAGCGGTCAAGGATGAGTTGATCAGCAAGGTGAGGTAAGGGAGAAGGTCACCGGAGGTGGTCTGGAGAAGAGAGGAGGGGATAGGGTCAAGCGGGCAGGTTGTTGAGCGGCCTGCCGTCACAAGTCGCAAGATTTTATCTGGAGAGAGAGGGGAGAAAGAAGTCAAAGCATAGGGTAGGGCAGTGTGAGCAGGACCAGCAGTGTCATTTGACTTAACAAACGAGGATCGGATGTCATCAACCTTCTTTTCAAAATGGTTGACGAAGTCATCCACAGAGAGGGAGGAGGGGGGGGGGGGGGGGGGGGGTGGGAGGAGGATTCAGCAGGGAGGAGAATGTGGCAAAGAGCTTCCTCGGGTTAGAGGCAGATGCTTGGAATTTAGAGTGGTAGAAAGTGGCCTTAGCAGCAGAAACAGATGAAGAAAATGTAGAGAGGAGGGAGTGAAAAGATGCCAGGTCCGCAGGGAGTCTAGTTTTCTTCCATTTCCGCTCAGCTGCCCGGAGCTCTGTTCTGTGAGCTCGCAATGAGTCATCAAGCCACGGAGCTGGAGGGGAGGACCGAGCCGGCCGGGAGGATAGGGGACATAGAGAGTCAAAGGATGCAGAAAAGGAGGAGAGGAGGGTTGAGGAGGCAGAATCAGGAGATTGGAGGGAGAAGGATTGAGCAGAGGGAAGAGATGATAGGATGGAAGAGGAGAGAGTAGCGGGAGAGAGAGTGCGAAGGTTGCGACGGCGCATTACCATCTGTGTAGGGGCAGAGTGAGTAGTGTTGGAGGAGAGCGAGAGAGAAAAGGATACAGAGTAGTGGTCGGAGACATGGAGGGGAGTTGCAGTGAGATTAGGAGAACAACAGCATCTAGTAAAGATGAGGTCAAGCGTATTGCCTGCCTTGTGAGTAGGGGGGGACGGTGAGAGGGTGAGGTCAAAAGAGGAGAGGAGTGGAAAGAAGGAGGCAGAGAGAAATGAGTCAAATGTAGACGTAGGGAGGTTGAAATCCCCCAGAACTGTGAGGGGTGAGCCATCCTCAGGAAAGGAACTTATCAAGGCGTCAAGCTCATTGATGAACTCTCCAAGGGAACCTGGAGGGCGATAGATGACAAGGATATTAAGCTTAAATGGGCTAGTGACTGTGACAGCATGGAATTCAAATGAGGAGATAGACAGATGGGTCAGGGGAAACATTGAGAATGTCCACTTGGGAGAGATGAGGATTCCTGTGCCACCACCCCGCTGACCAGATGCTCTCGGGGTATGCGAGAACACATGGTCAGACGAGGAGAGAGCAGTAGGAGTAGCAGTGTTTTCAGTGGTAATCCATGTTTCCGTCAGCGCCAAGAAGTCGAGGGACTGGAGGGTAGCATAGGCTGAGATGAACTCTGCCTTGTTGGCAGCAGAACGGCAGTTCCAGAGGCTGCCTGAGACCTGAAACTCCACGTGGGTGGTGCGTGCAGGGACCACCAGGTTAGAGAGGCAGCAGCCACGCGGTGTGAGGCGTTTGTATAGCCTGTGCGGAGAGGAGAGAACAGGGATAGGCAGAGGCATAGTTGACAGGCTGCAGCAAATGGCTACAATAATGCAGAGGAGATCGGAATGAAATGAACTAAACATCTGGGAAAGGAGAGAGCGGGGCCTCCCTCACCACAACTCCCAAATATAACTCTCCCAACTTCCACCTCAGAGACTATAATTGTTGTAAACTACAGCGGTTCAATGTTTTCTAGGAATATACTAACTTAGTTTATTCAGCTAGCTAACTAGGTACAGTATTATTCCGTGAAAATCGTCCGGGCACCTAGTCATAAGACGCCACAGCCAGCTAGCATGCCGGACTCCAACAACACGGTTTAGCGCCAATACTCGGCCACAACAAACCACCAGTGTATCAACTCGCAAGCAGATCGTTCGTGTCCGTGTCTAACTTTGTGGGTTAGTCCCGACAGCTTGAGCGAGTCCGTCGTCAACTTATTCAGCCAGTTAGTTAGCTAGAATAGTTAGCAAACTAGCTAGCCATTGCTTTCAGACAAAGAAGAACCCCTCCTTTCACGGCACGAACACACAGAGAGAGCCAAACTAACGTTAACTAGTCACCCATGTACATATTAGCTGAATCTTTTTTTAAACCACACATACTGTATTACCGAAATTACAGGCTAAGAAGGGACAGAGAGATAGGCCTATGTGTTCATCTTATCATATTTCTCTAATGCCAAATTCATGTGTCTTGTTTGCAACGAAACTGTCCCTGTTTGCAAATAATTAAATCTGAGATGTCATTTAGGAATCTGAGCATGGTACTTTCAAAAGTTAGGCCTACCTTTCCACCCCAGACAGAGTAGGCCTACCGATGCAGAAAAATGTAAGCTTTAACTGCTGGCTACTATTCTTCCGTTGCTTAACCCAATGAGAGAAGGTCACAAGTGTTTCCCCAAAAGCTGTCTGGGTTTAATAATATTATATTGTACAGAAAGTGAATAGCTTAATCAATTGATAATGACAGAATTAGATTACTTCCAATGTAAAATCCATTTTTTGTCTCCTCGGCTATAGAAGGTTGTAGCTCAGCATCTGAATGTCAAAGAAACAAAACAACAAAACAGACTGACCAGGTGAATCCAGGTGAAAGCTATGATCCCTTATTGATGTCACCTGTTAAATCCACTTAAATCAGTGTAGATGAAGGGGAGGAGACAGGTTAAAGAAGGATGTTTAAGCCTTGAGACAATTGAGACATGGATTGTGTATGTGTGCCATTCAGAGGGTGAATGGGCAAGACAAAAGATTTAAGTCCCTTTGAACGGGATATGGTAGGAGGTGCCAGGCGCAACCGGTTTGAGCGTGTCATGAATGGTCCACCACCCAAAGGACATCCAGCCAACTTGACACAACTGTGGGAAGCATTGGAGTCAACATGGGCCAGCATCCCTGTGGAATGCTTTCAACACCTTGTAGAGTACATGCACCGACGAACTGAGGCTGTTCTGAGGGGAAAAGGGGGTGCAACTCAATATTAGGAAGGTGTTCCTAATGTTTTGTACACTCAGTACAGAGGGTTCTACAGAGGGTTCTACATGGAACCCAAAAGGGTTCTACCTGGAACCAAAAAGGGTTATCCTATGGGGACAGCTGAAGAACCCTTTAAGATTGTACATTACTTTGTGTTATTTATAAGGCCAGATTCAAAATCTTCATGAAATAAGTTTTACAGATTTGTTTCAGATATGCCCAAGGTCCTAAAATAGAAAATAAAATAACGTGATGGTCCATGTCATCACTATTTTAAAACAAATGTGTTAATAGGGCAGTACATTTTGTACAGAAAATGCATGTGTTCAGTGGAATGCACTGTACTTTGGCATTAAAGGTCAGCCACATCGCTCCTTTGATAGAGAACTAACTGAGTCATTGGATTATGATATAATTTTCAATAATAATTTCAACACCAAGCCCCATCGTCTTGTGCTGTGAGTCTGACAACAATTGTAAGCATGTTATTATTTTCCTTTTCTTAAAGAGAGAGAGAGAGAGAGAGAGAGAGAGAGAGAGAGAGAGAGAGAGAGAGAGAGAGAGAGAGAGAGAGAGAGAGAGAGAGAGAGAGAGAGAGAGAGAGAGAGAGAGAGAGAGAGTGCTTGTTAACTGTGGGGTTCTTTATGGTTTGGCTTATTGGACAGGTCAGAGTCTATGTTTGAAGTTGTTAGTCGTATGGAGGTTTTTGGCAATGTATGTGTTCCAGAGTAGAGAGAGCCACAGTAGCTACTGTAATTGAAAACTGGCAGTGTCTGCTGTGGCAGGTGGGAAGGTGCAAGTTACCTGAAGGTCTTGTATTTATATTGTATTGGCTTTTGAATAGAATTGACATGGGTGGATTATTTGTGTATATATCTTTTATAACATTCTTAGTAGATTTAATCACTCAAAGTTCATCTCAAAGTCCACATGATTGATGCATTTAGCTGTTGAAATTATTTTTGTTATTTGTTCACTCAGGTTCCCTTTATCTAATATTAGATTTTGGTTGAAGATCTGATAACATTCAGTATCAAAAATATGCAAAATAGAGAACATTTGAAAGGGGGCAAATACTTTTTCACGGCACTGTAAATACAGTGCTTTCAGAAAGGATTCAGACCCCTTGACTTTTTTACAAAGTGGGATTAAAATTGATTTAATTGCCATTTTTCTGTCAACGATCTACACAAAATACTTTGTAATGTCAAAGTGGAGAAAAAATTACAGCTGTAAGTCTTTCTGGGTAAGTCTCTAAGAGCTTTGCAAACCTGGATTGTACAATATTTGCCCATTGCTCTTTTTAAAATTCTTCAAGCTCTGTCAAATTGGTTTTTGATCATTGCAAACTGCCATTTTCAAGTCTTGCCATAGATTTTTAAGCTGATTTAAGTCAAAACTGTAACTACGCCACTGAAGAACATTCAATGTTGTCTTGGTAAGTAACTCCAGTGTATAACAAGCCTTGCGTTTTAGGTTATTGTCCTGCTGAAAGGTGGATTTGTCTCCCAGTAGCTAGATTTCCATTCATTTGGCGACAGATTTTCATGCAAATATTCAAAAATCAACATTAAGAAAATATGCACATTTTCTCACCAGTGGTGTGTTTCCATCAAACTTGTTGCAGATTAAAAAAATCAGTGTGTGATGACATAGTGCACACAATTTACTTTTTCGATTACGTTTTCATGTACCGAATATTTTTTTAAAGTTAAATGTGTTTCCATTGCATTTTCAACAAAAACGATTGCGTTAAATAGCAAATGTGCCTACTCTGGTCTTGGCACGTGTGCTCTAGCCAACAGCTCGCAGTACAGTGTGGGTAGGCTGTGCAGGTAGGCTAGTCTACATGATGAGATTATTATGGATAAGAGCGAGAACATTTTTTTTTGTCAAATGGCAGTCAAGCATCAATCATCATGTCACCAGAATAAGACCCTCAATATTTATTGGAAAGGAGTATCAAGATCACCATGCACTTTCACCACCCTGTGAAGTTCATCATAACTTATGTAATCTGTAGCCTAATAAACTGCGTGGTTTCCAGAGTCGTGGTGGGAGCACCACACACCATGTCATCTGACTCCAATTTTACTTCAATATGATGGTTGTTATATCAATATTTGTGCATAAAGGCGTTTCCACTGCCATTTCTCGCATAATTAATTTTACCGACACTAAAAGATCCCACCATGTCGAACAAACAAATGTTCTGTCAGCATTTATAAAATTGTACCAAACTTCCTGTTTCTATCACAAGTGTCGTGATTGTTTTTTATACGTTATGACTTTACTCGCATAAAAACTGTTGAAATGTGGTTAGTGTCTGTTGGAAAGCAGACTGAACCAGGTTTTCCTCTAGGATTTTGCCTGTGCTTAGCTCCATTCAGTTTATTTTTTATCCTGAAAAACTCCCCAATCCTTAACGATTACAAGCATACCCATAACATGATGCAGCCACCACCATGCTTGAAAATATGAAGAGTGGTACTCAGTGATGTGTTGTGTTGGATTTCCCCAAACATAATGCTTTGTATTCAGGACCAAAAGTTAATTTCTTTGCCAAAGTTTTTGCAGTATTACTTTAGTGCTTTGTTTTGGATGCATGTTTTGTAATATTTTTTATTCTGTACAGGCTTCCTTCCTTTCACTCTGTCATTTAGGTTAGGATTGTGGAGTAATGTTATTCATCCATCCTCAGTTTTCTCCTATCACAGCCATTTAACTCTGCAACTGGTTTAAAATCACCATTGGCCTCATGGTGAAATCCCTGAGCCGTTTCCTTCCTCTCCTTTCAACTGAGTTAGAAAGGACGCCTGTATCTTTGTAGCGACTGGGTGTATTGATACACCCTCCAATGTGTAATTAATAACTTCAAAAAAAATGTTTTACCCATCTACCAATAGGGGCCCTTCTTTGAGAGGCATTGGAAAACCTCCCTTGTCTTTGTAGTTGAATCTGTGCTTGAAATTCACTGCTCGACTGAAGGACCTTACAGACTATTGTATGTGTAAAACACCATTATTGCACACAGAGTTAGTCAATGCATTTTATTATCTGACTTGTTAAGCACACTTTTTTTTACTCCTAAAGTTATTTTGGCTTGCCATAAAAAAGTGGTTGAATACTTATTGACTCAAGACATTTCGGCTTTTCATTTGTATTAATTTGTAAACATTTCTAAAAACATAATTCCACTTTATGGGGTATTGTGTGTAGATTAGTGACACAAAATCAAAATGTAATCAATTTTAAATTCAGGCTGTAACATGACAAAATGTTGAAAAATTCAAGGGGTGTGAATACTTTCTGAAGGCACAAATTAACCATCATGAGTAGGCCTAAGGAACTATGAAAATACTTGAAAATAACCGCTGTTTAATCTATGAAAAATGATAATTTCAGTATGGATCATATGAGATGGAGGTCATTACCGCTAAATACTTTTTTTGACTTAATAAATAAAATAAAAACAAATAGATCACATAATTACTTTTAGAAATCGGTGTGTTTGATAAATAGTATAAAACATGTCAATAATTGAGCACATCCCCATCATTTTTGCTTTCATTATTCATTTACAGAGTTTACAGGCAAAGATGTACTATTCTTTTGAAGGATTCCAAAATAAAAAAAACGTTAACCGGATTTGACTCATCTTATTGCGTCACACTCTTAACCAAAGATGGTGGATAAATGAAGATAGTGACTCAGGCTGTTTACCATAGAAAAAAATGCTCAGTTCCGGTCTGCTTAATGGGGTGGCTCTCCAATTCATTAGCAGCTGGGTCTGGTCTGCTTGGTTCATTGACTGTCATGTAAGCAGAAAATATTAGGGACGCGTTTAGATGTTCCATTGGTGGAAGGGCAAAAGATGGCGGAAGCAGACGCTGATGTGGAGCGTGGATATAATGGCGGGGGGATCAAGGAGAATTGGAATAAACCCATGGCAGAATTAAACAGATGGGTATACAGATAAGATTTACGTGGGTCCCAGCCCATGTGGGGGTGGAGGGGAACGAGGCAGTAGATGAACTGGCTAAACAAGCACTTAGTAGTGGGGATGTTGATGTTGAAGTTTCAATGAGCAAGGCAGAGGCAAAAAGACTGACATATACAGTGATGGTGCATAGATGACAGGAGCAGTGGAATAGAGATAACAAGGGAAGGCATTTATTTCAAGTACAGAGGAAAGTCAGGGAGGGGAGGATGGCAAGAAGGGACAGAAGAGAGGAGGCAATTTTTTACAAGATTGAGGGTGGGACACAGCCAGTTGAATAAGACATTAAATGTGATAGGAAAGCATCCAACAGGAAAGTGTGATTATTGTCAGGAAACAGAGACCGTGGAGCATGTATTGCTACAGTGTGGGCAGTATCAGAGGGAAAGAGAGAGGATGATATCTAGTATGAGGGAGAAGGGGATACAGGAAATTAGTTTAAAGAGTATATTGAGTAGAACGTCATTAGATATAGTCTCAAATATTTTGTTATCTTTTTTAAGAGCAACAGGGCTGGCAGGTAGGATTTAGATTATCCCTGTCTCTGGCCCACACTCCAGTACAGTAGGTGGCGGTAATGCACCATAACTTTGGATGCCAACTGCCGATAAACCCCACAGAAGAAGAAGAAGAAGAAGACGAATGAGAATTTGAATATTGTCCAAAATTATAGAAAAAGGAGCAAAGTAGCTTACAGTGATGAGAATGTCCCTTCTTATCTTGTAGGAGTACGTTTTGTTAATGAGGAGCAGCTGGTTGGATTACCGATTTTGAAGAATCCATTTGATATAGACAAGTTTACGCGCTGTATCCCGGGTGGCGCCATAACTCTACACAAATGCATTTCATTTCCGCCGGAAGTTGTTTGCACAACGTCTGCCGGTGTAAACACAGCCGCTAGCTTGGGAACAAGCTTGCCTGCAATGGTCCAAAAGGCTACTACATGCAGGTACAAATTGGGATGCACTGCACAGGGCTTCAGCACTCCAAGTTGGTGATCTGGAACAAAACTGAGCACCTAGAAATCGAAGTACCCTACGACCAAGGCTTTGTCCAGGGGCATATCATAAGGCTGCGCACATTCTACTTTGCCCACATGCTCCCGAAAATGATTTTGTTGAGGGAAGGTTACAGTTCTGCAGTAAATATCTCAGCATTTAAAAACCAAAATAAACTGCCTTATTTAGGTCATGCCCACAGGAGCCAACAGATGTCCATTGTTTACATGATCTCTTTATGCTGTGCAATATATCAGTGTGCCTACTGTTTGAGTGAAAATAAAGTTTGATGTAATTTCAATCCTTAGAGTGCTACAATTTATTTTAACACAGTTCATAATTCATAGTAAGCTCATACTGTACATAAATAACACTGGATTAATTAATTGTTTTGAGGAAACTAAACAAATGGCTTCAACAAGAAAGATTGCGTGTTTAATCTTAACAGGTATTAAAAAGTAAAATAGAAAAGCAGCCCACACAATTACATCACTATGAAAATATTCATATATAATATTAAAAAATACAATGCACGCAGTATTTGTTGTGTTTATCTGTATTTAATGAACAACATGGCTGGGTGTTGGTAGACAGGGACACAGGGCAAGATTCTAAACCTCACTGATCAGTGGACTCTTCAGGTTAACTAGGCCAGCACAGATGGTTAAGATGTTGTCCAGTTTCGGTGCCATGCTGATGGGAACATTCTGGGATAAAATCTTAAACACCTTCAGTCTCTGGATTGCTCTTTCCACATGTATGCGGACATTGGCTACTCGCCTGGTGCGTGTCGTCTCCTCATTGGTCAACTGATTGCGCCTGTAGGTGAAAGCAGGGATGTTCAAACTGACCCTTCTCTCATCAAGCAAGTCTCGAATGGTGAACCCACGGTCCGCCATGACCTCATCACCAGCCCTCAGATAGTCTAGGAACCCACTGTCCATGGTGATAAACTTATCGCTGCTTCTGCCAGCATAGGCATCAGATATAAACATGATTAGCCCATTAGGGGCCACAGCGACGAGATATTTCACAGTGTTGCGTGATTTATACTGGCTGAAAGTGTCACTCCTTGAGTCGTGGTTTGTGGCTCTCTGCATGGCACTTTCGGCACAGTCAATGATGCAGGTGGTTCGAGGGTAGTTCCTCTGAAACGACAAGGGCATGGTGGCACGAATGGTCTCTCTTGGAAGCCAGGGGATCAGGACTTTGAACTGTTCACCCCCCATCACGTCAATCCAGTGACTAATCACAATGCTTGCCATGGATGTAGACACATTGAAGCAGTGAGCAATATCTCCTAATATTAGGTTTAGTTTTAGTTTCATCAACGTCATAAGTATTTGGTCAACAACAGGAAGGGTAATTGATGGCTTACTGAAAGGCAACAACACCGTCACCAGGGTGAAGAATTGAACCATAAGCACTCCTGTATACAGCCGGGACCTAGCATCATCAATGACCGTGGTGCTGGTCACAGTAGGACCCATTTCTGCCTCGCACTGTGTGGCCTTGTCTACTTTAACAGACTGTGTTGTTGAACAGTAAATGTGATCAATATGTGACGGATCCTCCCATTGGGTCTGGGCATCTCGAAATTCTGGTGTAGCAGGCTCGGCCTCACAGACAGGCTGACAGGTTTCTGGAGCATCTAAAAAGGGGAAGAGAAAACATGGATGGAGCAAAATTAATGCAGGCATAGAGTCCTCTCACTACAAACATCATAATGGAAAAATGTGTACTACAACATTGCACTCACACAATCATCATCACAACAGCCTGCCACCTTGCATTGTATTTATGATGTAGACTAAGGCACACGCAGGCAGGCACACACACACACACACACACACACACACACAATTAATGATGTAGCTATCGTGGGCATTGTTTGTCCCATCTCCAAAACAATCAACTGCCTTAGCAAAATACCGGTAGCAATGTTAATGTATGACAACTTCTTCATAATTAACAGTATTGTCAGCTTCATAGCTAAAGTTGCTGAACTTACCCTCAGATTCAAGTCTGCGTTTCTTTATCTGGGGGGAGGCAGTGGTCCGCTGGGTGAGTTGACGCCTCTTTGGCTGGGGAGGGCGATTGTATCCCAACCACAACTCTGGGAAAGGATTATCCTTGGTAGGTTTTTGGTCAACAAAGTGATAGGAACAAACAAAAACGTTGAGGGGTGGTTTCTTTAGATTCAATGCCTTCAGCCAGGTCCTTGATTCCGAGTCGGTATCAGGCTTGCGAAAAAATGTAAACAATGGAGCGCATGGACATTGCCTCTTCCTAGCTGGTTTGTGGTCGTAGCACTCTCTATCTAACCACTCGTTCAGGTGCTTTCTCGAGTTTTTGCAACCAACTACCGCACACGTCGTTCCCGAACCACTTTTCTTCATGTTGTAATTGTAATTTTTATATCCTCTTTGTCACTGCGATATCAGTGCTTTGTCGGCACAACGGAGCTAGCTAGCAAAACAAACCCAGCCCGGCAGAACGGAAGTGGATTGCATCGACGGGAGGAGTTCAGGAAGTAGAGCGGAAACGGCTCAAAAACGTGTGTATATCCAAACTGGTGGAGAGAGTCCTCTGTAAAGTGACAGCTGTGAGGATCACGAGAGGCGGGCTTGTTTTGATTTTTGGTTCTTCTGAGGATCTGAAGGAGCGTGTGTTGCATCTCACCCGATTTGTGAAGTTTGATATGTCCTGTGTGTCTCTTCGGAACAGGGCACCCCCTTGGTAATATCTGGCGTTTCGTGGGAAGTCGATGTTGCAGAGATTAAAAATAGTCTCTCCCTACTCAAGTGCAGTTGGGATATATAAACTACAGAGTCAGAGCATTTGTTCCAAGACCAATGCAGTGTGATCATTGTAAAGCTTTTGGACACGTTTCAAGTGTTTGCAGAAGGGAGAAGCCGAGATGTCCAAGTTGTGGAAAAGATCATATCATGTGTTTTAAAAGTGATGAAAATGTGACATTTTGCAATTGTGGTGGGAACCATGAAGCCACGTCTTTGGAATGCCCAACAAGGGTGAAAGACAATGAGGTGGCCAAAGTCAGGGCTGTCCAGAGCATGTTATATGCAGTGGCTGTTAAAAGGTTTGAGGGTTCGAATGGTGCTCCTGAAGAGTCCATGGTGGTGGATAGGCCTTCACTGAAGGCTGCAGGGGTTGCCGTTCAACAGCCGGACACAGATATGTTAAAGGTTAAGAAGGTGGACTTTGTGGCCTTTATAGCTATGGTGATTAATGGCACTGCCAAGGTGGAGAGGAAGTCCAGGAAAATAGATATCATTGTGGATGCGGCGGAACGGTTCCTTGAACTGAAAGACTTCTCGGCAGTGGAGTTGCATGGAGTATTGTCACAAGCCGTACCACCTTCTCAGGTCTGAGAAGGGAGATATGAAGATTTTAAGGAAGGAAGAAGTGGGAGTTTTGGGGTTTTGGTTTTGTCAATGTGTTTTTTTACTATTGTTTAATTTTGAGTGGATGAAGTTAATTTTCCCTATCACGTATTGGTTTTATTTTTACATTAGTTTTTTCAACCCCGTCCTGTTGGTGGCGGTAATACACATTTTTGGGTTGTAGTCTGCCATAAAACCCACAGAAGAAGAAATATTATCGAGTGGGGGTGTCTTGCTTCTACTTCCATCTCTGTCGTAACTACCAATAACGCGTTTAGCGCGAAAAATAACAAGAAAAGCACTGCTGACAACGAATGAAATAACCTGAACTAGCTGGCTAGCCAAGTCAAATCTTTTGACTTTGTTGGCTACCTATTATATATCTAACCGGTAGGCATTTGAGATGTATATGTGATTAGTGAAGTGATACGTTTCCAGCAAGGATCTAGCTAACGAAACATGTAAGCTTGCCTTGACTAAAACCAATAACGTTGACGCGTTAGCTAAAGTAATTTAGCCTCTCAGGTTAGCTGCAGCTATCTATAGCTAGTCATCTAAGTTAGCTATCCTCTAAACACACCTGCAAGTCGTCAGATCTCTAACGTTACAATGCAGAGGACCAAGTTGAAGAAGAACTCTGTGAGTATTTGCTCCCTTAATGATGCATGTAAAAGTAATAGCTGTCACATTAATAAGTAGCTCTCAGTTCCAATACATTACACATAGCTAAGTCAGTCATTGGACTAAGTCATTTTCTGTGTGGGGGAGTTTTGTTAAGAGCCCCGAAGCTCAATCTGAACATTAACACGCGTCACTTGGGGTATGGTTTTGTAAGCATAAGGACCTGCTTTCATATCATTAAGAAATCATTTTCAAAAAACAAACGGTTAAGACACACCTGCATATTTCAAAACATTGGGGTGTAGTGAGATACCCAATGGGCCGGACGATTCTCTTAGGTTGAAAAAACGTATATTAAAATCAATAAATCCGCCTTCATTAACACAATGGAAAAATCGAATAATGTATTATTGATGGCCAACCGAGAAAAGCTAATTTGTACAATTTAAGGCCATGTGGCCAAAAAATAATGCAGGCACTAGTAATGGTGGTGTGAGTATGCGGGTCTGGGCATAGGAGATGTAGTCATTTTTTATACAACGGGTGGGTCTAATCCCGAATGCTGATTGGTTAAAACCGCATTCCAGCCGGTGTCTATTCCACAAATTACCACTGGCTAAATCTGACATTAAAATGCCTATTTACTCTGTTCCATCTGACTGCGCAGTCCACTGTCTCATCAACCCAGTAATTTATAAACTTGATCTCCACAATGAAAAGCATCTAGACATTATCTCAAATTTCTTTTAGACTAACATTTCATTTTCAACAGCGAAGATTTGTATAAACCTTGCTGTTTGTCTTGCTGACATTTGCAACATTGTTTCAATATTCAAATTCGATCCCCAGCTGACCCATAGCAATGACCATGTCGGGAGTCAGCATGAGACAGGCAGGCAGGCAGCGCTTCTCAGCCAGTCGAAATCATGAATCAGCTGACATTGTTTTTCATGGATTATTACAAAGAAATGTCAATTGATAAAAGGTCAAATGAAACGAAGTGCAGCTAGATTGCAGTGTTTCTAACTTCAGTTTGAAATGATTGTGTTTGCTGTGTTGTTGGCTAGCTCCTCTGAATAAGTGTCCTGACGAGAGAGCACTTTATTTTTTGTACTTTTTACCCCTTTTTTCTCCCCAATTTTGTGATATCCAATTGGTAGTTAGTCTTGTCCCATCGCTGCAACTCCCGTACGGACTCGGGAGAGGCGACGGTCGAGAGCCATGGGACAAGGACATCCCGGCCGGCCAAACCCTCCCCTAACCCGGACGACGCTGGGCCAATTGTGCGCCGCCTCATGGGTCTCCCGGTCGCGGCCGGCTGCGACACAGCCCGGGATCGAACCCGGATCTGTAGTGATGCCTCAAGCACTGCAATGCAGTGCCTTAGACCGCTACGCCGCTCGGAGGCCCCAAGAGCACATTTTCTAAGCCAGTTGAAATCGCGCCTCATTAGCTTATTGTTATGGATGTGTCCAAATAAATATCACTAGAAAACAGCTTTAACAAATGCAAATGCAGCTACTGTTGTTATTCTGGCTGCACTGTTTGACTTGACTGTAAGTTAGCCGTAGTTGGCTAGCTAGCAAGCAAGGGATAAGAACGTTGCCAACCAGTATGGCAATGGAACATTTAGAACGAATGACTGGGAAGCGTCCATACAGAACAAAAAGACTGAACGACTGGGTCGCGTCTCTGGCAACCGAACCGATAGAACGAACGACCGGCTTGGGTAGCAACCCTAGATTTGTCGGGACTATATCTTGTGGAAGGATGAAATAGTATGAATAAATTCATCAAAATAACAGTTTTAATGAAAATATGTAAATCATTATTTGAATATGTTGGTAACCCATTGTATAAAAGTGATAATGCCCTCGAAGCTGGTGTTTGGAGGATATATTGGCACGGTTTGCCGGCCCTCAACTTCGTATCAGGCCTAACAACACCGTGCCAATATTACCTCCAAACACCGCCTTCTCGGGCATTATCACTTAATTGTGTGCATCTGTAAGTTGCTGTAAGTATGTGTATGTTTGTATTTGGTTAAAAATAATAATTATATATATATATATATATATATATATATCACACTATTTCTACCACTACCGTTCAAAAGTTTGGGGTCACTTAGAAATGTCCTTGTTTTTGAAAGAAAATCAAATTTTTTGTCCATTAAAATAACATCAAATTGATCAGAAATACAGTGTAGACATTGTTAATGATGTAAATGGCTATTTAAGCTGGAAACGGCTGCTTTTTAATGGAATATCTACATAGGCGTACAGAGGCCCATTATCAGCAACCATCAGTCCTGTGTTCCAATGGCACGTTGTGTTTGCTAATCCAAGTTTATCATTTTAAAAGGCTAATTGATCATTAGAAAACCCTTTTGCAATTATGTTAGCACAGCTGAAAACTGTTGTGCTGATTTAAAGAAGCAATAAAACTGGCCTCCTTGAGACTAGTTGAGTATCTGGCGCATCAGCAATTGTGGGTTCGATTACAGGCTCAAAATGGCCAGAAACAAATAACTTTCTTCTGAAACTCGTCAGTCTATTATTGTTCTGACAAATTAAGGGTATTCCATGCGAGAAATTGCCAAGAAACTGAAGATCTCGTACAACGCTGTGTACTACTCCATTCACAGAACAGCGCATACTGGCTCTAACCAGAATAGAAAGAGGAGTAGGAGGCCCCGGTGCACAACTGAGCAAGAGGACAAATACATTAGTGTCTAGTTTGAGAAACAGATGCCTCACAGGTCCTCAACTGGCAGCTTCATTAAATAGTACCCGCAAAACACCAGTCTCAACGTCAACAGTGAAGAGGCGACTCCGGGATGCTGACCTAAGCAGAGTTGCTAAGAAAAAGTCCAGTGTCTGTGTTCTTTTGCCCATCTTAATCTTTTCTTTTTATTGGCCAGTCTGAGATATGGCTTATTTGCAACTCTGCCTTTTCAGGTGTGCAAACATAATTGCAAAAGGGTTTTCTAATGATCAATTAGCCTTTTAAAATGATAAACTTGGATTAGCAAACACAACGTGCCATTGGAACACAGGACTGATGGATGCTGATAATGGGCCTCTGTACACCTATGTAGATATTCCATTAAAAAGCAGCCGTTTCCAGCTACAATAGCCATTTACAACATTAACAATGTCTACACTGTATTTCTGATCAATTTGTTATTTTAATGGACAAAAAAGTTGCTTTTCTTTCGAAAACAAGGAAATGTCTAAGTGACTCAACTTTTGAATGGTTATATATATATATATATATATATATATATATATATATATATATATATATATATCATACATACAGTTGAAGTCGGAAGTTTACATACACTTAGGGTGGAGTCATTAAAATTCGTTTTTCAACCATTCCACAAATTTCTTAATAACAAACTATAGTTTTGGCAAGTCGGTTAAGACATCTACTTTGTGCATGACACAAGTAATTTTTCCAACAATTGTTTACAGACAGATTATTTCACTTATAATTCACTGTATCACAATTCCAGTGGGTCAGAAGTTTACATACACTAAGTTGACTGTGCCTTTTAAACAGCTTGGAAAACAGCTTCTGATAGGCTAATTTACATAATTTGAGTCAATTGGAGGTGTACCTGTGGATGTATTTCAAGGCCTACCTTCAAACTCAGTGCCTCTTTGCTTGACATCATGGGAAAATCCAAAGAAATCAGCCAAGACCTCAGGAAAATGAATTGTAGACCTCCACAAGTCTGGTTCATCCTTGGGAGCAATTTCCAAACGGCTGAAGGTACCACGTTCATCTGTACAAACAATAGTACACAAGTATAAACACCATGGGATCCCCCAGCCGTCATACCGCTCAGGAAGGAAACGCGTTCTGTCTCCTAGAGATGAACGTACTTTGGTGTGAACAGTGCAAATCAATCCCAGAACAACAGCAAAGGACCTTGTGAAGACGCTGGAGGAAACAGGTACAAAAGTATCTATATCCACAGTAAAACGAGTCCTATATCGACATAACCTGAAAGGCCGCTCAGCAAGGAAGAAGCCACTGCTCCAAAACCGCCATAAAAAAGACAGACTACGGTTTGCAACTGCACATGGGGACAAAGATCGTACTTTTTGGAGAAATGTACTCTGGTTTGATTAAACAAAAATAGAACTGTTTGGCCATAATGACCTTCGTTATGTTTGGAGGGAAAAGGGGGTCGCTTGCAAGCTGAAGAACACCATCCCAACTGTGAAGCACAGGGGTGGCAGCATCATGCTGTGGGGGTGCTTTGCTGCAGGAGGGACTGGTGCACTTCAACTGTGTATGTGTGTATATATATATATATATATTACAGTGAGGGAAAAAAGTATGATCCCTTGCTGATTTTGTACATTTGCCCACTGACAAAGAAATGATCAGTCTATCATTTTAATGGTAGGTTTATTTGAACAGTGAGAGACAGAATAACAACAAAAAAATCCTGAAAAAAGCATGTCAAAAATGTTATAAATTATTTGCATTTTAATGAGGGGAAATAAGTATTTGACCCCTCTGCAAAACATGACTTAGTATTATGGGGCAAAACCCTTGTTGGCATTCACAGAGGTCAGACGTTGCTTGTAGTTGGCCACAAGGTTTGCACAAATCTCAGGAGGGAATTTGTCCCACTCCTCTTTGCAGATCTTCTCCAAGTCATTAAGGTTTCGAGGCTGACGTTCGGCAACTCGAACCTTCAGCTCCCACCACAGATTTTCTATGGAATTGAGGTCTGGAGACTGGCTAGGCCACTCCAGGACCTTAATGTGCTTCTTCTTGAGCCACTCCTTTGTTGCCTTGGCCGTGTGTTTTGGGTCATTGTCATGCTGGAATACCCATCCACGACTCATTTTCAATGCCCTGGCTGAGGGAAGGAGGTTCTCACCCAAGATTTGACGGTACATGGCCCCGTCCATCGTCCCTTTGATGCGGTGAAGTTGTCCTGTCCCCTTAGCAGAAAAACACCCAAAAGCATAATGTTTCCACCTCCATGTTTGACGGTGGGGATGGTGTTCTTGGGGTCATAGGCAGCATTCCTCCTCCTCCAAACACGGCAAGTTGAGTTGATGCCAAAGAGCTCCATTTTGGTCTCATCTTACCACAACACTTTCGCCCAGTTCTCCTCTGAATCATTCAGATGTTCATTGTCAAACTTCAGATGGGCATGTATACGTGCTTTCTTGAGCAGGGGGACCTTGCGGGCGCTGCAGGATTTCAGTCCTTCACGGCGTAGTGTGTTACCATTTGTTTTCTTGGTGACTATGGTCCCAGCTGCCTTGAGATCATTGACAAGATCCGCCTGTGTAGTTCTGGGCTGATTCCTCACCGTTCTCATGATCATTGCAACTCCACGAGGTGAGATCTTGCATGGAGCCCCAGGCCGAGGGAGATTGACAGTTTTTTGTGTTTCTTCAATTTGCGAATAATCGCACCAACTGTTGTCACCTTCTCACCAAGCTGCTTGGCGATGGTCTTGTAGCCCATTCCAGCCTTGTGTAGGTCTACAATCTTGTCCCTGACATCCTTGGAGAGCTCTTTGGTCTTGGCCATGGTGGAGAGTTTGGAATCTGATTGATTGCTTCTGTGGACATATGTCTTTTATACAGGTAACAAACTGAGATTAGGAGCACTCCCTTTAAGAGTGTGCTCCTAATCTCAGCTCGTTACCTGTATAAAAGACACCTGGGAGCCAGAAATCTTTCTGATTGAGAGGCGGTCAAATACTTATTTCCCTCATTAAAATGCAAATCAATTTATCACATTTTTGACATGCGTTTTTTCTGGATTTTGTTGTTGTTATTCTGTCTCTCACTGTTCAAATAAACCTACCATTAAAATTATAGACTGATCATTTCTTTGTCAGTGGGCAAACGTACAAAATCAGCAGGGGATCAAATACTTTTTTCCCTCACTGTACATACACAAATAAATGATACACACCAGTGTTCCCACATGGCCATTTCTCAATTTTACAGTGCTTGTTTACAGAAGAAAAGAGGCGACCACCTTTGCTAATTAGCTATGTTGCGTGCTCCGAGCACCTGTGTGTAAGCCTAACTCGGGAAGTGGAGTTTTGTCGATAGAGGCACCCATAACTGTGTGGATCTGTGCAAAACTACAACAGTAAGCGACAGATTGAAATTCACTGGGGGGAGGGGTGGTCCAAGGGTTGTCAAACTTTTTTTTTTTTTTTTCAGCTTTGGGGAGGGTTGTGTGTGTTATTTTTTTTTTTTTGGGCACAGGGCAGGGTAATGTTTTTTCCCTGGTTTACATGTTATGTTCTGATCATATTTAAGCAAAAATGCCAGAGGAGGTGTACATGCTGAATGGCATAATGAAATGCGTCACGATGTAAACAGGGCATTATTTAAGCAATAAAGCCTGAGGGGGTGTGGTATATGTCTAATGTACCATGGCTAAGTGCTGTTCTTATGCACAACGCAACTCGGAGTGCCTGGACACAGCCCTTAGCTGTGATATATTGGCCATATACCACAAACCCCGGAGGTGCCTTATTGCTTTTAAAAACGGGTTACCAACGTAAATATATTTTGGGTCATACCCGTGGTATACGGTCTGATATACCACAGCTTTCAGCCAATCAGCATTCAAGGCTCGAACCACCCAGTTTATATAATTTACCTATAAACAATGGCTTGACTTACTTTTGATATTACCCTAATCAATGTATAAACGTTTGTGAAGGTATGGCTATTATTTAGCTACTGCAGGCCTATAATATGAAGGCAGTGTGATCTGGCGCTCCAACTGACTAACAATTGAACTTGAGGTGAGGAAGTCTGTTTCAGGCCTACCAGAGTTACTCCTATAATCTAACAATATAATGCTTATATTTTATGAAAAATATTTGGATCTAAAATTAACGAATTAGCCTCCTTCTGTACTTCTATCTGTATAGCAGATGCAGTAGCCACCTGACATAAATAATTGCATGTCGGTGTTGTAACATGCAACGGCATATCTCTCTGGGGTTAGGCCGAAGCTTCTCTTCCTTTATAGATATAGGCTATACAGTGCCTTCGGAAAGTATTCAGACCCCTTTACTTTTTTCCACATTTTGTTACATTACAGCCTTAGTCTGAAATGGATTAAATAAAAAAAAATCCTCATCAATCTACGCACAATACCCCATAATGACAAAGCGAAAAAAGGTTTTTAGACATTTTTGCAAATGTATTAAAAATAAAAAACGGAAATATCACATTTACATAAGTATTCAGACCCTTTGCTATGAGACTCGAAATTGAGCTCAGGTGCATCCTGTTTCCATTGATCATCCTTGAGATGTTTCTACAACTTGATTGGAGTCCAACTGTGCTAAATTCAATTGATTGGACATGATTTGGAAAGGCACACACCTGTCTATATAAGGTCCCACAGTTGACAGTGCATGTCACAGCAATAACCAAGCCATGAGGTGGAATGAATTGTCAGTTGAGCTCCGGGACAGGATAGGAGAGAGATGCCCACCAATAACACAGTGGCCTCCATTATTCTTAAATGGAAGAAGACTCTTCCTAGATCTGGCAGCCCGGCCAAACTGAGCAATCGGGGGAGAAGGGCCTTGGTCAGGGAGGTGACCGAGAACCCGATGGTCACTCTGACAGAGCTCTAGAGTTCCTCTGTGGAGATGGGAGAACCTTCCAGAAGGACAACCATCTCTGCAGCACTACACCAATCAGACCTTTATGGTAGAGTGGCCAGAAGGAAGCCACTCTTCAATAAAAGGCACATGACAGCCCACATGGAGTTTGCCAAAAGGCACCTAAAGACTCTCAGACCATGAGAAACAAGATTTTCTGGTCTGATGAAACCAAGATTGAACTCTTTGGCCTGAATGGCAAGTGTCACGTCTGGAGGAAACCTGGCACCATCCCTACGGTGAAGCATGGTGGTAGCAGCATCATGCTGTGGGGATGTTTTTCAGCTGCAGGTACTAGGAGACTAGTCAGGATGGAGGCAAAGATGAACAGAGCAAAGTACCGAGCGATCCTTAATGAAAACCTGCTCCAGAGCGCTCGGGACCTCAGACCGGGGTGAAGGTTTACCTTCCAACAGGATAATGACCCTAAGCACACAGCCAAGACAACGCAGGAGTGGCTTCGGGACAAGTCTCTGAATGTCCTTGAGTGGCCCAGCCAGAGTCCAGACTTGAACCCGATCAAACATCTCTGGAGAGACTTGAAAATAGCTGTGCAGCAACACTCCCCATCCAACCTGACAGAGCTTGAGAGGACCTGCAGAGAAGAATGGGAGAAACTTCCCAAATACAGGTGTGCCAAACTTGTAGCGTCATACCCAAGAAGACTCGATACTGTAATCGCTGCCAAAGGTGCTTCAACAAAGTACTGAGTAAAGGGTCTGAATACTTATGTAAATGTGATATTTCAGGGATATCTTTTATGACAGATTTGCAAAAATTTCTAAAATCCTGTTTTTGCTTTGTCATTAGGGGGTATTGTGTGTAGATTGAGGAAAAAAGTATTCAAACGGGGGATTGTGGAGGCCAGGTCATCTGATGCAGCACTCCATCACTCTCCTTCTTGGTCAAATAGCCCTTACACAGCCTAGAGGTGTGTTGGGTCATTGTCCTGTTGAAAAACAAATGATAGCCCCACGAAGCCCAAACCAGATGGGATGGCGTATCGCTGCAGAATGCTGTGGTAGCCATGCTGGTTAAGTGTGCCTTGAATTCTAAATAAATCAGTGTCACCAGCAAAGCACCCCCACGCCATAACACCACTTCCTCCATGCTTTACGGTGGGAAATACACATGTGAAGATCATCCGTTCACCCACACGCATCTCACAAAGACACAGCGGTTGGAACCAAAAATCTCAAATTTGGACTCCAGACCGAAGGACAAATTTCCACCAGTCTAATGTCCATTGCTTGTTTTTCTTGGCCCAAGCAAATCTCTTATTATTGGTGTCCTTTAGTAGTGGTTTCTTTGCAGAAATTCGACCATGAAGGCCTGAATCACATAGTCTCCTCTGAACAGTTGATGTTGAGATGTGTCTGTTACTTGAACTCTGTGAAGCATTTATTTGGGCTGCAATTTCTGAGGCTGGTAACTCTAATTAACTTATCCTCTGCAGCAGAGGTAACTCTGGGTCTTCCATTCCTGTGGTGGTCCTCATGAGAGCCAGTTACATCATAAATAAATTCCACAAATTAACTTTTAACAAGGCACACCTGTTAATTGAAATGCATTCCAGGTGACTACGTCATGAAGCTGGTTGAGAGAATGCCAAGCGTGTGCAACGCTGTCAAGGCAAAGGGTGCCTATTTGAAGAATCTCAAATATAAAATATATTTTGATTTGTTTAACACTTTTTTGGTTACTACATGATTCCATATGTGTTATTTCATAGTTTTGATGTCTTCACTATTATTCTACAATGTAAAAATAAAGTAAAAAATAATGAGTAGGTGTGTCCAAACTTTTGACTGGTAGTGTACATCTCATACAGTGGACACCTAAGCCTATAGGACTATGCATGCAATGCCCTGATACATTTAGTACTCAAATCTCTGACAGCTGAACCTTGAGGTGGACAATTAGTATTTTA
Source organism: Coregonus lavaretus (assembly GCF_964263955.1). Lineage (NCBI taxonomy): Eukaryota > Metazoa > Chordata > Actinopteri > Salmoniformes > Salmonidae > Coregonus > Coregonus lavaretus. Next base: position 24,179,974 of record NC_139988.1, read on the forward strand.
GGAAAGTAGCCAAAAAAAAAGTCTCAAGTTTTGCGTATGCTACACATTGAAACACAAGGAATAGTGTTTTTGTCATTTGTTAATGTCTCATTTGGCCTCGTTTATTGATGTCACTGGCTGCGCCAGGTCGGCTCTGAATGCATACGGATGTCTGTAAAATTTCTAAAATGTCCGGTAAATTAAAGTCTTCCCCGTCATGTTGTCCGGCGCCAAATTTTCCTAAAGAAAAGATGAACGGAGCAAAGTACAGAGAGATCCTTGATAAAAACCTGCTCCAGAGTGCTCAGGACCTCAGACTAGGGACGAAGGTTCACCTTCCAACAGGACAACGACCCTAAGCATACAGCCTAGACAACGCAGGAGTGGCTTTGGGACAAGTCTCTGAATGTCCTTGAGTGGCCCAGCCAGAGCCCGGACTTGAACCCGATCTAACATCTCTGGAGAGACCTGAAAATAGCTGTGCAACGACGCTCCCCATCCAACCTGACAGAGCTTGAGAGGATCTGCAGAGAAGAATGGGAGAAACTCTCCAAATACAGGTGTGCCAAGCTTGTAGCAGCATACCCAAGAAGAATCAAGGCTGTAATTGCTGCCAAAGGTGCTTCAACAAAGTACTGCGTAAAGGGTCTGAATACTTATGTAAATGTGATTTTTCTGTTTATTTATAAATTTGCAAAAAATTCTAAACGTGTTTTTGCTTTGTCATTATGGGGTATTGTGTGTAGATTGAGGGGAAACAATTGAATCAATTTTAGAATAAGCTTGTAACGTAACAAAATGTGGAAAAAGTCAAGGGGTCTGAATACCTTCCGAATGCATTGTATATTTTTATAGTCACACCGGATAGGTGCAGTGAAATGTGTTGTTGTACAGGGTCACTATTGTAGTACGGCGCCCCTGGAACAAATTAGGTCGATGTGCCCTTGAGCAAGGCATTTAACCGAATGTTATTTTTTTCACCTTGTCGGCTCGGGTATTCGAATCAGCGACCTTTCGGGAGTAGCTAGCTAGATATATTGTCATACTTTTAGTTACTTCCTCTACTGGTTGTCTGGGTGGTTGTTCCTTATGCTGCTGGAAATTTGAGATAAAATGTCCACAGGAAAAGTATAACCCAACATACCTTTTAAAAACGTTCAGATTTCACCTGAAGCATGCGCACACAATGTAAATACATGTTTTTAATTGTTTGTGCACATGCTTCAGGTGATAGACATATGAATGCACTAGTACCCGTTTTTTACCAAGTCTGTTTAATAATACTTTCCTGTGGATATTTTGTCTCATTACAATATAATAACTGATTCGGAGGGGTTGGGTTAAATGCGGAAGACACATTTCAGTGAATGCATTGTTGTACAACTGACTAGGTATCCCCCTTTCCCCTAACACCACAAAGTCTCTCTGCTAATTTGCTGTACTTTGTTCCAGGTAATTGGAGGCCATCAGAAGACACTCTCTTCATTTTTCTACCCGAAGAAGCTCAAGGTGAGTCTTGAGTTATCTTCTGACTATTTTGTCTCAATGGACAAACGGTATTATTGTTGCTTTTTTCTCCTTTATCGAGCTAAGGTCTTTTTAAGTGAGTATGTGAGCATGCTGACGCCTTTACTCTTTCTTATTGAATTATCCTCACTCTGTGTAGAATTGTTGACAAACTTAAGTCTGACCTTGGTTTCAGGAGTCAACACCTCCCTCAAAGAAAACTATATGCAGCATAACTGAGACAGACTCCTCAAATGTCACCTCTAACAAGCGCAGTGTCCTGGGGGGCATTGAAAATTCTCCCCTCTCTTTTGACCCCTTATCTGTCCCAGAGACCCCCGACAGCCAGATCAGAACCTCTCACCCTGCCAGCAGGCCTGAAGGTGGGCATCTCTCTCCTATCTGCCGCAGCCCGCGCTCCAAAGGGGGCAGCTTAATAAGGGAAAATTCTCCCAAGGCAGCTATGTTCTCCCTGAGGAGTAAGATCAGTCCCCCACCCCAGGTACAGACGGGCACCAAGAACAGTAGCATGCAGCGTTGCTCTGTGAAAAGACTGTTAAGTCCCGATGACGTGCAGGTTGTCAAGCGTCCCAAAACCATACCAGTAAAGAGGCCCTTCATTAGCCCTCTGCAGAAGTCTCTCCTCCATGGAGAGGACTTCCTGAGCGAATGCTTGCAGGTCATTGGTGACACTCAAAACTCCAAAGGTACTAAATCCCAGCAGGGCACAGGCCTAGTTGGCAAAGCTGTGAATAGCAGAAAGACATCCAAGGCTGATCAGATACTCTTTGAAGGTTGCAGTGTATTGACATCAAGAGCCAAGGAGAAGATGGGAAACGTAGTGCCATCATTAAAGCCACTGTCTGTCAAAAGAGCTTTGTCCTTGTCCTCTAATGAGAGCTCTCTCCCCAGCAGCTTGAGTGAATGTGAAGAGGAGTGTGCTTTTACTGTCATTACAGAACAGAAAGACGCCACAGAATACAATAGCTGCCCCACAGACTTGAATACAAGCGGTGGGCATGTGATCTCTCCTAGCTGTGAGAAGCCTAGTAGTGTCCCTGTCAGGAATGGAAAAACTAGACTTCCGTGTCCACCCAATCCCAATAAGAGCTTAATGGAAGTTGAAAGCAGTGCTGTCAGAGACTGTGGCACTGACGGGAAAGGAGTCACATCATCAGAAGACCACCTGGAGGGGCTGGAGGACAACTGGTTTGACGACAAAATGGAGGAGAGCTTCAGTAACACTAAGAAGGAGAAATCCAATGCTGGGTATGATGAGCACATCTAACTTACTAGGCATAGACTTTTTTATATGCCTGAAATGCCTTTTTCCTGGTATGGAGTGAAATTTGAAGAAATGACCCTTTTTGTTGTTTATTTCACTAACCAGTAAAAGGAAAGGCATCCCAGACCATGTTATTCTGACCACTGGGCTGCACAACCGCTACTGGATACTAGATGTGCAGGAGGTCCATGGTGATCGTGGCTCTGTGGAGAAACATCTGACCATCACTGCCTCCAAGACCTCCCATCCTACTGAGATCTGCATTCTGAAGGATGGATGGTAATTTTCTGCACAATACATTATTTTTGAATTATTTTATATACCCAAATGAGTGGAAAAAACATTAAAAACACCTGCTCTTTCCATGACACATACTGACCAGGTGTATTGAGGTGAAGCTATGTTCTCTTAATGATGTCACTTGTTAAATCCACTTCAATCAGTATAGATGAAGGGGAGGGGACAGGTAAAAAAAAAAAAAAATTAAGCCTTGAGACATGGATTGTGTATGTGTGTCATTGAGGGTGAATGGGCAAGACAAAATATTTAAGTGCCTTTTGAACAGGGTATGGTAGTAGATGCCAGGCACACCGGTTTGTGTCAAAAACTGCAACGCTGCTGGCTTACTCATGCTCAACAGTTTCCCGTGTGTCTCAAGAATGGTCCACCACCCAAAGGACATCCAGCCAACCTGACACAACTGTGGGAAGCATTGGAGTCAACATGGGCCAGCATCCCTGTGGAACGCGTTCGACACCTTGTGGAGTCCATGCACTGACGAATTGAGGCTGTTCTGGTGGCAGAAGGGGGGTTGCAAGTCAATATTAGGAAGGTGTTCTTAATGTTTTGTACACTAGGTGTATCAACCTCAATATATTTTTTTGCACATGTTGGTACATGATTCTGGGTAATATTGCTCAAGTTTATTTTCAGACAGACAATATAGATCATGTGAAAATAATAGTATGTCTTGCCTTCTCTAGGGAGTCGACACCAGTGTCAAGGGGTGATGTGGTTCACCTGGAGGGCCAATGTGTCTCAGGGATCTGGCTGATAGACAGGGAGTCAGGATTCTTGGTGCTTCTCCCTGACGTGCTCATATCTGGCACTAGCATCGCCAGCGGGATCCGCTGCATGAGACGGGCCGTGCTGGGAGAAATGTTCAAGGTATGGCCATGAAATACCAGGCTAAGTTCGTCTATCTGTTTATGAATTGATTGACCGACCTTGTTATAATGATATGTAATCCTCACCTTTGCCTTAGAGTTTCGACGGAGGCTCCAAACAGATGCTGAACGGTACGATAGTTCATGAAATCTTCCAGAAAGCTGCAATGTCTGGAGACTTCTCTATGGAAAGGCTGCAACTGCTGGCCAACCAAGCCCTCCTCAGCCCCAACTACCTGGGAGACATGTAAGAGTCATTATGCTATACCATACCATCATAATTCATACATTGATATTGGGAGTTTCTTAGGAAATGTTAAAGGGATACTTCAGGATTTTCCCAATGAAGCCCTTTATCTACTTCCCCCGAGTCAGATGAACTCGTAGATAACATTTGTATGTCTCTGCGTGCAGTTTGAAGGAAGTTACTAACTAGCGTCAGCGCAATTGCTAACTGCTAGCATGCCTTCATACTGGATGCAGAGACATTAAAAATGGTATCTGTAAGTTCATCTGACTCTGGGGAAGTAGATAAAGGGCTTCATTGCCAAAATTCCGAAGTATACCTTTAAAGATGCAATATGCAGAAATTGCACCTCCATTTCCTGGTTGCTAAAATTCTAAACAAGCAAGTATAGTGTAGAGAATCATTGTACCATCTAAACCGCTGGGAAATATATTTTCCATATCCAAAGATATTGTATTTTCACCTGTTTGAAGCTGGTGAACAAAACCGAAAGTAAAAGACACAAAAACTTAAGCACGGGAAGCCTAGAAATAGCGCACATTGAACAAATGTACTGCTTGTTAGACTTGCTTTCAATGACATATCTATAACCCACAATTTTATGTGAATTTGGTTGCCCAAAAAGTTACATATTGCAGCTTTAAGTGTGGGTTTTATTGTGATTCTTCTCCATCCCCCTCATAGGTACACCCTGAAACTGACTCAGGAGGACATGAAGCAGGAGATTTGGGAGTACCTGCCTGCACTGACAGAATGGGCCAGAGATTACCTTCACACCTCTCCACAGGCAGGCAAGAAACTGTTAACTCTCAAATTGTGAGTAGTACCAACTCACCCCACCCCTAACTCTGTCTACTGGACAAATGAATTTGATTCTCCATTCTATATCTTAAAAAAGAAAAAATAATCTTTGACAGACTGTCATAAAAAAATTTTTGGTGCTCCCCACACACAGGCCAAGTGACGGGGCACTGAGCAGGCAGGACTCAGCATGCAGCATCACTGTCACAGACTTTGTGGACATCGAGGAAAACATTTGGTCGCCACGTTTCGGCCTGAAGGGGAAAATTGACGTGACGGCAGGGGTGCGTATTCATCGCAGGGGCAGGCCTCCACTCAACAGGGTAATGCCTTTGGAGCTGAAGACTGGCAAAGAGTCCAACTCCATTGAACACCACAGCCAGGTACTGCACCAGTGGAACGAACACACACACAGTCTGTGGCAGTCAGATAGCAAATACTGAGCTTTATGAACCATCCATGCAATATGGCTGCAACAGTGCTCAAACCAATAAATACTATTGTTGTTGTCCAGGTCATCCTTTACACGCTGATGAGCTTAGAGCGACGCAGTGATGCAGAGGCAGGATTCCTGCTCTACCTGAAGACTGGCAACATGCATCCTATAGTCGGGAACCACATGGACAGAAGAGGTAAGCCCTTATCACAAAAAGATGTACAGTGCCATATGACAAAGCAAAAACAGGTTTTTAGAAATTGTTGCTAATTTATTAAAAATGGAAATATCACATTTACATAAGTATTCAGACCCTTTACTCAGTACTTTGTTGAAGCACCTTTGGCAGTGATGTACAGCCTCGAGTCTTCTTGGGTATGACGCTACAAGCTTAGCACACCTGTATTTGGGGGGTTTCTCCCATTCTTCTCTGCAGATCCTCTCAAGCTCTGTCAGGTTGGCTGGGGAGCATTGCTGCACAGCTATTTTCAGGTCTCGATCGGGTTCAAGTTAGGGCTCTGGCTGGGCCACTAAAGGACATTAAGAGACTTGTCCCGAAGCCACTCCTTTGTTTTCTTGTCTGTGTGCTTAGGGTCGTAGTCCGGTTGGAAGGTGAACCTTTGCCCCAGTCTAAGGTCCTGAGCGCTCTGGAGCAGGTTTTCATCAAGGATCTCTCTGTACTTTGATCTGTTCATCTTTGCCTCCATCCTGACTAGTCGCCCAGTCCCTGCCGCTGAAAAATGGTGCCAGGTTCCCTCCAGACGTGAAGCTTGCCATTCAGACCAAAGAGTTAAATCTTGTTTTCATTAGACCAGAGAATCTTGTTTCTCATGGTCTGAGAGTCTTTAGGTGCCTTTTGGCAAACTCCAAGCAGGCTGTCATGTGCCTTTTACTGAGGAGTGGCTTCCTTCTGGCCACTCTACCATAAAGGCCTGATTGGTGGAGTGCTGCAGAGATGGTTGTCCTTCTGGAAGGTTCTCCCATCTCCACAGAGGAATTCTAGAGCTCTGTCAGAGTGACCATTGGGTTCCTGGTCACCTCCTTGACCAATACCCTTTTCCCCAGATTGCTCAGTTTGGCCGGGCGGCCAGCTCTAGGAAGATTCTTGGTTGTTCCAAACTTCTTCCATTTAAGAATGATGGAGGCCACTGTGTTATTGGGGACCTTCAATGCTGCAGACATTTTTTGGTACCCTACCCCAGATCTGTGCCTCAACCCAATCCTGTTTCGGAGCTCTACGGACAATTCCTTCGACCTCATGGCTTGGTTTTTGCTCTGACATGAACTGTAACTGTGGGACCTTTATATAGACAGGTGTGTGCCTTTCCAAATCATGTCCAATCAATTGAATTTAGCACAGGTGGACTCCAATCAAGTTGTAGAAACATCAAGGATGATCAATGGAAACAGGATGCACCTGAGCTCAATTTCGGGTCTCATAGCGAAGGGTCTGAATACTTATGTAAATAAGGTATTTCTGTTTTTAATTTTTAATAAATTATGGGGTATTGTGTGTAGATTGCTGAGGATTTTTATTTAATCCATTTTAGAATAAGGCTGTAACATAACAAAATGTGGAAAAAGTCAAGGGGTCTGAATACTTTCCGAAGGCACTGTATATGGAATTTGTTTTCTATGGGGAACTTAGTTTTTATTGATTTCTTTTGAGACAGGACCTCCATACAGTGGCTTGCGAAATTATTCACCCCCCTTGGCATTTTTCGTATTTTGTTGCCTTACAACCTGGAATTCAAATGAATTTTTTGGGGGTTTGTATCATTTGATTTATACAACATGCCTACCACTTTGAAGATGCAAAATATTTCTTTTTGTGAAACAAACAAGAAATAAGACAAAAACACAGAGAACTTGAGCGTGCATAACTATTCACCCCCCCAAAGTCAATACTTTGTAGAGCCTCCTTTTGCAGCTGCAAGTCTCTTGGGGTATGTCTCTATAAGCTTGGCACATCTAGCCACTGGGATTTTTGCAAAACTGCTCCAGCTCCTTCAAGTTGGATGGGTTCTGCTGGTGTACAGCAATCTTTAAGTCATACCACAGATTCTCAATTGGATTGAGGTCTGGGCTTTGACTAGGCCATTCCAAGACATTTAAATGTTTCCCCTTAAACCACTCGAGTGTTGCTTTAGCAGTATGCTTAGGGTCATTGTCCTGCTGGAAGGTGAACCTCCGTCCCAGTCTCAAATCTCTGGAAGACTGAAACAGGTTTCCCTCAAGAATTTCCCTGTATTTAACACCATCCATCATTCCTTCAATTCTGACCAGTTTCCCAGTCCCTGCCGATGAAAAACATCCCCACAGCATGATGCTGCCACCACCATGCGTCACTGTGGGGATGGTGTTCTCGGGGTGATGAGAGGTGTTGGGTTTGCGCCAGACACAGCGTTTTCCTTTATGGCCAAAAAGCTCAATTTTAGTTTCATCTGACCAGAGGACCTTCTTCCATATGTTTGGGGAGTCTCCCAAATGCCTTTTGGCGAACACCAAACGTGTTTGCTTATTATTTTCTTTAAGCAATGGCTTTTTTCTGGCCACTCTTCTGTAAAGCCCAGCTCAGTAGAGTGTACGGCTTAAAGTGGTCCTATGGACAGAGACTCCAATCTCCGCTGTGGAGCTTTGCAGCTCCTTCAGGGTTATCTTTGGTCTCTTTGTTGGCTCTCTGATTAATACCCTCATTGCCTGGTCCATGAGTTTTGTTGGGCGGCCCTCTCTTTGCAGGTTTGTTGTGGTGCCATATTCTTTCCATTTTTTAATAATGGATTTAATGGTGCTCCGTGGGATGTTCAAAGTTTCGGATATTTTTTTAGAACCCAACCCTGATGTGTACTTCTCCACAACTTTGTCCCTGACCTGTTTGGAGAGCTCCTTGGTCTTCATGGTGCTGCTTGCTTAGTGGTGTTGCAGACTCTGGGGCCTTTCAGAACAGGTGTATATATACTGAGATCATGTGACACTTAGATTGCCCACAGGTGGACTTTATTTAACTAATTATGTGACTTCTGAAGGTAATTGGTTGCACCAGATCTTATTTAGGGGCTTCATAGCAAAGGGGGTGGATACATATGCACACACCACTTTTCCGTTATTTATTATTTGAAATAAGTTCTTTTTTTCATTTCACTTCACCAATTTGGACAATTTTGTGTATGTCCATTACATGAAATCCAAATAAAAATCAATTTAAATTACAGGTTGTAATGCAACAAAATAGGAAAAATGCCAAGGAGGGTGAATACTTGTGCAAGGCACTGTAGTTGACTCGTTCTCTTTCTCTCTCTGTCAGAGCTGTTGAAATTAAGGAACACGCTGGCGCATCACGTTGGCAACAGCATGGAGGAGGAGGGCCAGACACGGATGGCACCTCTGCCAGGGATCATCACAGACAGACAGGCCTGCAAGTGGTGTCCCCAGATCAGGAACTGTGCTCTCTATGACCGGTACAACTACCTTCCTTCCAGAGGGACAACTACTTGTACTTATATGCTGATAGGAGATTTAGGATGACAGCAACTTGATGCCCTTAAAAATCAACTGACTTGTGTGCGCACAGGGCCGTTGAGAGCAGGGCTCCAGGCTACTACTCCAGTGATGCGCAGCAGTCGTTGGTGCAGCAGGAGAGTGAGCACCTGAGAGAGGCCCACCTGCTCTACTTCAGCCACTGGCTGCTCCTCTGTGCCCTGGAGACCCACACCATGGAAAGGAAGGGAGGCCGGCACAACATCTGGCTGCAGTCTGCCCAAGAGAGGTCAGGAAGGAATCTTGTCTTTGTAGCCCAATCCTATCGGATAATGTGGTCATTTAGCAGATGTGTTTATCCAATGTGACTTACAGAACTGTCAGCATTGACATGTGAGCTGATATAGTGTTGGAAATGACAGGATCAATAACGTATGTCTAATTCAGTGGCTTTCAACCTGTGGTCCGCAATTATTTCTATAAAATAAATGGGGGGGGCTGGGGCACTATAATTATTTTATAAACAATTGTACATTACTTTTCACTATGTAAATAGTTTAACAAACATCCATCTGTAATAATAGGTATTTAATCTGTTACATTCACTGATATAAAATGTACTCTAAATTTGAACGCTAAGACATTAAAAGTGCTGAAAAAATAAAAGTTAGGAACCGCTGTCTAATCTGTTCTTGGTTTCCAGGGAGAAGAGTGGGGGGTGTATGGGAAACATGCATCTGATTGGCCCAGTGAAGAACCAGTCAGACAGTGTTTATATCCACCGTTTTGAGCGCCATCGTGGCAGGGAACAGGGTGTGACTGGGTTGATTGTTGGCGACAGAATTGTGGTGAGCGACCATGATTTGCGGCTAATCGGTGTGGCAGCTGGATACGTCACAGACGTGAGCAGCACTGCAGTGAGCTGCTCCCTGGATCGGTAAGATGGCAGTATCAATGTCTCTCAAAACACTATGGGAGTCTGGGAATGGGATGTTTAGGGAGTTTTTTTTATATGTGTGTGTATGTATATGTATGTTTTAGCTCGTTTTTTTGCCATTTGTGTGTGTGTCTTCTGAAGTTGAAGCTGTTTTCCCCCTCATCTCCATAGGGACCTTTCAAAGTGTTCCTCTGACGTTGTGTTCCGACTGGACCAGGACGAAGGGGTAATGGGACTGAGCACCCATCTGGTCAACCTCTCCAAGCTGATGGAAAGCTCTCTTCCAAGGTCTGTTCAGTACTACTGCCTGAAATGGAAAACTATGGAGAAAATAAAAAAAATGGAACATCATACCTCTGTTTAATAATAGGTAATAACTCATGGCTTCACCTCCCCTTTGCAGTGAAAGACTAAGGGAGCTGATAGTGGATTTCCGCCCTCCTCAGTTTATAGACAACCTCAGCAGTGTGTTGCCCAGGGAAGCTAAGGACACAGTCGCCAACATCCTGAAAGGTGGGTCCTCTGATTGGTTAACCCTGTTCCTCTCTCTCTCCTTTGTGTCTCACTTTAGTTGCTACCTTTTTATATAACCAGTTTATTTGAATGCTAACTTAATTTCAAAGCTCTTCAGTGAACTATAACACTAACTTGGTCTTTCATCTCTGTCCCAGGGCTCAACAAACCTCAGAAACAGGCCATGAAAAAGGTGTTGCTCTCCAAAGACTATACGCTCATAGTTGGGATGCCCGGCACTGGGAAAACCACCACTATATGCACACTGGTAAGAGCGATGTTTGTAATTTCCCTGGGTGTGTTCATAAATTCAATCTGGAGTGCCAGAGTGTGCTCAGAGTGCACTCTGGGCGTTCGTAAATTCAGAGCATTGTCAGATTGTCTGTTCGTAAATTCAGAGCCTTTCGCTCTCGGAGCATCAGAGCGCACACTGGAAGCTCTGGCTGAGGAGTAGGGTTGATCCAAGCGTTCTGACCTGACAACGGCAGTCAAGCACCCAAGCTAACTGGCTAAAGTTGGATAGCTTGCTAGCTAATTCGAGACACAAATGAGAGAACACCTCACTCTGACCATTTTACTTGCCCTAGCTGAGCTGGTTAGGCAGTTATCATTTTATCCTGAGTGTTGGTGACTGTAACTGTGCTGCTGGCAACAATTTAATTACGCTTTTTTGCTGACGTTTACTGACACCGGACATATTCAACGGGTGTTGAGCGTTCGCAAATTCATCAGTTATTCTGCGCTATGGCACACCCAGACGAGAGTGCTCTGAAATCGGAGTAGATAGCCAGAGTGAATTTACGTGCAATGTATGTATGTGTGAATGTGATGATCAACATTGGAATGAAAGGTTGTTGACTCTCCCTCCTTCTCTTTGTCCTTACTCAGGTGCGTATTCTCCATGCATGTGGCTTCAGTGTGCTGCTGACCAGCTACACCCACTCTGCTGTGGACAACATCCTGCTAAAGCTCCGGAGGTTCAAGGTGGGCTTCCTGCGTCTGGGCCGGGCCCAGAAGGTCCACCCAGACATCCTGGCCTACACAGAGGAGAGGTGTCGGGCCAATGGCATCCACACACTCCCTGAGCTGGAGAATCTTTACAACAAGGAGGTGAGTGGGATAGAGCCAACATAAAGGAGAGATGCTCTGCCACCCAACTATGTTGCACTTAACCCAGGCTTAGGAAGAGCAGTTCCATGATTAGGGCTGTTACGGTGACCATATTACCGCCACACCGGCGGTCACGAGTCATGACTGCAGACAAATTCCATGTGACCATTTAGTCACGGTAATTAGGCTTCTCCAAGCTCTGATGCTGCTGGTGGTCATTAGTAGCCTACCAAACTTGCTAACTGCCTAGTACTCCGCACTCCATTGTTCCTCTAATCACTCTGAAATCAATGCTAATCTAATCTAATCAAACACATGACCTCGTTGCGCAACATTTCTATAGGCTATGCAATTGCATGAGTAAACCGAGTGATGGCCTTAATTTAAAAGAGGAGGATCCCATCAGCTTTCTATAGGCTAGGCCTACTATATTTATTTCTCAACTTTCCTAATATTAAGCACATTGCTTGTCTTTACAACAGGAGAATAGCCTACCTGGCTGGCATGAAAATGAACCACGGGAAAAACGTCTTCCATTCACTATTTAAGTGCATAGATGACATCATTTTTTGCCCCCTGTTTCGATACAGGTGCATGATAAAGGTCCATTCTAAATCAAAACAAATTTCAATATTAGCCTATCACTTGTGAATATATATTATCACTTGTGACTGAAGCCCAGCATGTGCAGTAAGGCAAGAAACAGCACATGCCTTTTTTTGTAACTTTTTGAAATCATACCCATAGGCCTATATGTTTTGATAAGGTTTGTATCACAACTAAACTGGCCAAATAACTTCTTAAAATTAAGCACATTATTCCGCTTTACAACAGGTGTAGAGCCTAACTGGCATACATACGCAGCGCGTGAGTTTCAAGTTTGGGGAAGATAACTGCCGTGAGACTGGCAGTTATTTGCTTGACAATTGCCGGCTGACAAAGTTTCATGACCGGCACAGCCCTATCCATGATCTAGAATTGTTCAAATTGACTCTCAGAAGATGGCTGACCACAACCATTCAGAGACTACAGTTCTCATACAAAAACGTAATGTAATTTTCAGTCTCTCATAACCTTTCCCGTCTCATCTCCATAGCTGGTGGTGGCCACCACGTGCATGGGTGTAAAGCACCCCATTTTCTCCCGTCGTCGTTTTGACTTTTGCATTGTGGACGAGGCGTCCCAGATCAGTCAGCCAGTGTGCCTTGGGCCCCTGTTCTATGCCCAGCGCTTTGTCCTGGTGGGGGACCACCAACAGCTGCCCCCAATTGTCCAGAACACAGAGGCCAGGTGAGTAGATTCTAGTGATGGGGCAAAAATGTATACAGTTACATATCGGGATATTATCGTTTTGACAATATCGCAATATAATTTTTGCTCTAGATTGCTGTACCTTCACCAAAACACCAGTATTTTTCCTTCATAGCTTGTTCTCCGTCTTTTTAAATAGGTAGCCAATTTGTTTTATTTCCATGACTGATAAAAACTCATGGCTCTCTCTTGTCCCTCTGCAGCAGACATATATATGGTGAGCAATGTTTGGAACATCGACTCTCAAAAAAATCACAGTATCGAATTGCAATACATATAGAATCGCAATACATATTGTAACGGCACCAAAGTATCGTGATAATATTGTATTGTGAGGTCCCTGGCAATTCCCAGCCCTAGTAGATAAACTCCCACCACCTACCCCACCTCAGGGTCGATGAAACTAAACTTACCATAAGAGTGTGGACTCTTGGAGTAGAGTTTCCTCTCTGTTTCTAATGTTTTACGTCATCAGGTCGTTGGGTATGGACGAGAGCCTATTCAAGCGTCTCGAGCGTAACCGTGAGGCTGTAGTCCAGCTGAACGTCCAGTACAGGATGAATAGGTGGGTTATTCTTCCTTACAAAATAATTTCAACTATTTCAACATTTAACATTTCAACGTCAATCTGTTTTTCTCAAAGGTTGCTGTTTTCTTTCGTCACACCCTACGTTTTTACACTCATTTCCTGGTGTCCCCCACAGTAAAATAATGTCCCTAAGTAACACTCTGATGTATGGAGGGAGGCTGGAGTGTGGCTCAGAGCGGACGGCCAGCGCCATGCTGACCCTGCCCTCCCAGGGCTCTGTCCAGAGGGAGCTGGCGCTGGGTCTGGGCCGGCCGGAGGACCTGGCTTGGGTCCAGGCAGCTCTGGAGCCCCTCAACCCTGTCTGCTTCCTGGACACCACCCAGGTCAGTCTCTCGCTCTCTCTCACGCCAATTGTATTCTTACAATACTCCTCTTTATTTTGTTGACTATATTTTACATGACTCCACAAACCTAAATAAGCATTTAAGTGTGGTTTGTTAGACGTGTGTATTGTGTATATGTGTGTAACTGTGTTATTGGACCTGTATATGCATGCCCCTCCTTTGAGTGCCTCACTGCTGCTCTGTCTGGCAGGTTCCAGCCCTGGAGACAGTTGACAAGGGGGGAATCAGCAACCAGACAGAAGCTGCTCTGGTGCACGGCATAGTCAGCCTGCTACTGAAGGTGGGAGCTTCAAAAAAAGTCAAATGAAGTACACACATTTCAATTCATTCATCTGCTTTACATACAATCTCTGTCATTGCTGTGAGTCTATGTACTGTGTATCAGAACAGCATAACTGTCTTGAAGGAAGTATGCAGTAATCTGTCACTGCTTCCATGTCAATTTCTTTGTTCCCCTTTGGTTCAGAATGTCACTCAGTGCTCTGTTTTGTGCTTGCTCTGTACTGATCCATGTAGAGGTAGAACTACACTAACTAACCTGTTATACCCTCGTGCTCTACTAGGCTGGGTGCAGGGCCAGTGACATCGGGGTCATTGCTCCCTACAGACAACAGCTGAAGGCCATCTCAGGCCTGCTAGCCGGGCCAGCCTTCAGCACTGTGGAGGTCAACACTGTGGACAAGTACCAGGGCCGCGACAAGAGCGTCATCATCGTTTCCTTCGTCAGGAGTCACCCAGAAGGCAACGTGAGTGGACCTTAAACCGACCATGTCTCTTGAGATCTGAACTTTTACTTGGTCAAAGTACCTCATTTTTGGATGGATAGTTACAACAGATTTTTAGCAAATTTCAACATTAGTTATTTGTATATAAATTGGACATGTTGTATGCGTCATTACCTTTTTGATTTGTGTGAGACGTGGTCTGTTTCCAGCTGGGTGAGCTGCTAAAGGACTGGAGGAGGCTGAACGTGGCCATCACAAGAGCTAAACACAAGCTCCTCATGGTGGGCTCGGCCCCCACCCTGCGCCGCTACGCCCCCCTGGAAAAACTCCTCAGCCACCTCACACAGGAAAACATGATATCCTTTACACTGCCCAGCATGGCCTTAACCATGGTTGAGAGAAATACAGTGGTGAATGGATGTTGTAGAGGTGCTATGATATGTTTATGTTGTATAGAGATCAGTATTTTTTCTGGTTTAAACAACGTGTGTTAAGTTGTTGTTTGATGATTGATAATAATTACTGTTCAATCCACTCAGGATGTTTTTCTTAACTGGCCCACGTCTTCCAGCTCCCTCCAGCAGCCCATGAGGTATTACCCATCATGCACCTGTGACAGGACATCTGAGGTAGAACAGTGCCTTTCCTCCACTCACCAACAGGAAATCAGTCTTCAGACTGATCAAGCAATGAATCGATTCCTCAATATTGATTACTTGAAAAATTACTTGAAATAGTTGATAGTATGCTAGATTTTTGGAAATTATTTAACAAGAATCCATCGCAGCTATGTTGTGTCATTGTTTTAACGCTTTTTATTACAACAGAATGTGACCATTCGAAAGTTGAAGTACACGCACCATTTACATGTTATATTGACATTCATTTTGTAATTTTCTATGTGAATAAATCATTTTAAGTGTTGTACATTTTGTTTCCCTCTCCTGTCCCAGTCAGTAAAATTACAGACTGTTGAAATACAGTCCTCACCATATGTATTAGGAAAA
Source organism: Coregonus lavaretus (assembly GCF_964263955.1). Classification (NCBI taxonomy): domain Eukaryota; kingdom Metazoa; phylum Chordata; class Actinopteri; order Salmoniformes; family Salmonidae; genus Coregonus; species Coregonus lavaretus. The sequence continues at coordinate 24,195,407 of NC_139988.1, forward strand.
TGAAGCTAAAATTCTAATTCTGACTACTTCAAATGGGAGGGACTAGATTCATGAAGGGCTTTTGTCTTAAAGGAGAAGTTCTCTTTATTGGGACCAAATCATCTGCATTTTGGATGTAAATGGCCAAAGTTATAGAAGAGTCCAGACACTTTTTGCGATTTCACTTGATTTTCAGAAACGTACCCTAACCAGCGATACACTTCTTCATGCTCGTTTTGCATTGCCAGAGCTTAGATAAAACATTAACAAAAGCTCCAAAAACACAAAAATAAGTCCTTTAAGAAACTGCAACGCTCTCGGAGTGTATATAGTGAGGCAGGTCTTTAGATGTACACATGAAATTGTCATTCCGAACTTTATCCGCAACGTTAAATTGCAACTCGAGCCATACTTTTCTGTGTGTGCAGGCTACATGGAGAAACATCACCGCTAGATCAGGGGAACCACTCAGTCGCACAAAATGGTCTATAACGTTGCAGATAAAGTTCGGAATTACACAATTTCATGTGTACAACATCTAAAGACTTGTATCACTATACTGAGAGCGTTGCTGTTTCTAAAAGGACGTAAATACAGATTTGGTAAAAATAAACTGAACTTCTCCTTTAATGGTAAAACCAATATGTATGAAAATACCCTCAAATTAAAGGTGACATTCTGTATTTTCGCCTCTTATTCAAAATACTGGAGTATAGAGCCAACATTTAAATTTGAATGACAAATGTAAGTGACTAACAACTTGATACAATGGAATAATCTCAAACTCAAATAATCTGTAGCCACCGCTAGGTCTACAGATTATTTTGCTAGGTCTACAACGTGAACAGTTTAGCCTCTACACAGTTAGAATCCCCTGCAGGACGGTTACAGCCTGGCCAGCGATATTCAGTCTGCCATCATCCCGTAGCTCCAGCTCCAGCTCCCCACCACGACTGGAGCACTGATAGGCTGTCACACAGGAGGAGAATGCAGTGTGTTAGTGGTAGTTATTTTGAATTATGTTTACGTGATTTATTTATTAGATTTTATTCTACTCAAGATGTACCTGTCCATCAATATCTGTAAATTGTTTGGGTTCTGTGCAATGGAATTTGATCTCCATGTTGCAATGCTGTTTACATTACCCATCACAGGAGGTTGGTGGCACCTTAATTGGGGAGGATGGGCTCGTGGTAATGGCTGGAGCAGAATTAGTGGAATGGTATCAAATACATCAAACACATGGTTTCCAGGTGTTTGATGCCATTCCATTTGCGCCATTCCAGCCATTATCATCATTACCGTCCTCCCCTCAGCAGCCTCCACTGTTACCCACCCAGCATCTTTTTCTTGCCCAGTTTCTCTGACCAGTAGCCTGCAAGGACAGTATGTGCAGAGCCTGCAATGATGTAAAAACAAACTAAATTAAACTTTCTAAAAGACTACAGAATAAGACTTGCCAACGTCCGCTGTACTTACCAGTCACAGGGTCCTCAGGAATCCCGAACCAGGGGGAGAAGTTTCTGGAGTAGAAGTCATAGCCAGGCTGACAGCCAGGGGCTCCAATCATGGTGACAATCAGACCCCTAACCCTCCCGCCAGTGTCTACACGGAGAAGAACTGCTGGGTCTGGCTGCAGGGACGTGAGCACTGACCTATAACCAAACAGTCACTGTTTCAATCCCTTTCAAGTTTCCCAGCACCAGTGATAATACATAAAGTACAGTGTTTTTTACCTGTCACAATTGTCAGCAAGGCGCACCATTAGCTTTTTGGTGGTGCCACAGAGGCATACTTCTTGAACTGGCTGGTCTCCCACAGCAGCCTGCACATACATATTCAGACTGTGACAGACAAGCTTTATTCTTCACCATGAATTATAGAAACGGTGGTAAGACGGATGATGCACTTACATTAACTATGTCTTTAAATTCATTGAGACCCTGTGGATATGAAGTTTCAATTAGAAAACTCGTAAGTTACATTCATTTGCAAAGGCTTTTATGCAATACTTACAACATGTACAGTATATATAATATAATATGTTGAACATGAATGTCCCACATTGATTTCATCACCTACCAGAGGAGTAGGTTTGTTCAGTGGGAAATCCATCACTATAGATTCCCCCTGTTGTCGCACATACAGCTCTCCACTCAATGTCTCAAATACCACTGTTGGGTTGACATTTTCTTTAGGAAGGGGATTGTGGAATAGAAACAATTAATTGAATTGCACTATATTCAACAAGTTTGTACTAGTTGCCATTCACTTGCTTACATGTGAGATACTGTATTATGTGACTGTCATTCTTACTTTTTTTGTAAAACAGTACTGCAGCTGAAGCTAGGGTGGCATGTCCACACAGAGGAACCTCATTGGTGGGGCTGAACCAACGTAAGCAGAAGCGTGCTCCTTCAATACAACACATGTTCCCATGTCAGTAATCTTAGGATGTTCTGGTGGTGAGTTGATTTACCTTTTCTTTCCTGAATCCCATATTCCATCTACTCTCGTTCTCATTGGCATCAGTCACTCCCTCTTGGTTAATTGCAATAAAATAGAGTACCACCAGATAGCAGATTTGCAAACTTCTGCACAGAAAAATAGAATACAGTTTCAACTCTATTTCAGAATGTCCCGAAAAAGATACCTGAGCTGAAGTCATCTTTTGAATTTAGCCTTATGATGAAGGCAGTCTCTGACAGGTTCATCTCAGCAGCAATTTTCTGGTACATATCATCCTGCAATTCCTGTTTGGTTGAGAACAGTCAACAGTCTTTTTTTGCATGATTACATTGGTAATGTTTAAGGAGGAGCACAAGTATACCGGTTAGATAACTTAAAGCAAATACTCATGTTGATTATTCAGCAACACATGAGCAGATGTAATAAGATGTAATTATGTATAAGTATTTGCACAATTAAAAAATTATACTTGCATGTAAAAGCAGACAAACTGCTGCAGGATTTCCTTTGAAAGGTAAGTTGGTAAATGCATCAACAGTGAATACTGGAATCTCCATTACTTATTAGAGTAGGCATATGCTGATTTCCCAGTGAGAAGTGCAGAAGTTTAACAGCTGCACGCATCCAACTGGACTTTAACCAGTGGGTGTATCATCCCAAAAGTCTAAAGTCCATTGCTTCCTTTCCTTTTCTCCTTTCATTCGTCTGCACTGACTTGATAGGGCTGACTTGGCTAGACAATCTCCCCATAGAATAGGCCCACCTTGAAATATTGCTCTTGTCTGTCTTTTCAGGCAGTGCAGGTGAATAGGGTTAGGCAAGTCTGGCCTCCTAGCTATTCTTTCATTGATTTCATAGAAACGGACAGGTGTAGCTATCTCTCGGTAGGCATCTGCCCTGGGTAAAAAAAAATTATCTCCAAAATAATCACAAGGAGAGGAATCCACCTAAAACAGGGGTGCGTTCAGTTTGATTCAACATTTGCTAGGTTATGTGACGGTTTGTACTGAAAGACACATTTCCCCAAAACGGTGTGTGCACCATTCCTCAACAGCATTTGCAGTCAATGATTTAGATATACACTAGATGACAAATAGGGAGCACTGTGTTAAAGCCACCATGCCTCCATCTTGGCACTCCCTCACCGCTGTAAAAAATATATATTTTGGAGGCAATAGAAAGGCATTTATTAATGTCTACATAGATTTTTGTCTACATAAGATACCTTAATGCATACTTTTACATTATCGGGCTTTCTAGCTCCCGTCTATCCATTGTTTGGATCATTTTTTCAATATTCTATGAGGGTTGTAATCCCCTGTAGCTCAGTTGGTAGAGCATGGCGCTTGCAACACCAGGGTTGTGGGTTCGTTTCCCACGGGGGAGCAGTATGAAAATGTATGCATTCACAAACTGTAAGTCGCTCTGGATAAGAGCGTCTGCTAAATGACTAAAATGTAAATGTAAAAAATGGTTGTTGACGTCAACCGCCTATATTCAATAGAGAGATGTTATGCTACTAGCCTCATGCCAATATGCATAGCCATCTCGAGACAACGCAGATATAAAGTGTTTTCTGTCAAAGTTGCCGGGATGTCACGTTTCCTACTTATCAGTACACTATTACAATTTAGCATTGCGAAACTTCTATTCAATCAAATTAACTTCACATAGCAAATAAGTCATTCATGTTTTTGTTGCCCAAATTCGACACTCAGGAGGACTTCGAGTTTGGTATCAACCAGACTATATCTCAGAAGATATCTGAATAATTACTGCAATATTCAGCAATATTGTTGTTATCCTATGCGCAGCGTGACTGTTCAAAAGACTGGCTGGATCCACGTTACCACTACTCTTGCTGACGCGCGACCCACGTGCCTTCAAGGACGTAGATGAAAAGACCGTACATTATGAAGATAAGCTAAAACTGCTTATCCAATAGAAACATGTATCTTATTCCCGATCACACTTGTAGGCGATGTCACGGCGACGTTGGCTAGCTAAGCACATGCATAGAAACACGTCATCGTGTCCAATTGTCGTCTCGCGCCGAACTGCGCATGTGCAAGCCATCAAATCAAAGTCACTCCTTCGACATACAGTTGTTTTTGACGAAAATGAAAACTTGGCAATTTGTCACTAACGAGGTTGGAGTAATAACATGTTAAACTACTTAAGACATTGGCTCGAATATAGGTTGTGCCTTTAGATTTGGAGAAAAGTAACAACTAAGTAAAAAAAATTCACTTCTCTTATTGACTTCTCAAACCCTGGCCTGGTCTGTTTGGTAAGCGTTCCCGGAAGTCTAACGATGTTGCGCCTCTGGGTTTAGAAACTCTGTGGTAGAGGGGCTGTTGTTAGGAATAGATGTTATGTTCTCGCGACATTACCTGCTGCGAACTCACTGTTCCCTGAGAAGAACTGAGACCGGGGAAAATAAATTGTAAGACGCGTTTTATCATTTTATTCCTAAAATGTTAGTGACATCCTATTGAAATATATCATGTTTTTTTTATTCGTGTTGGTAGGGATATATTTTCTGAACTGGATGGAAAGTTTTGTTTTCTGACCTAGACCGTTTGACCGTTGCGATGTCCTAGCTTGCTAGCTAAGCAAGAGTTGGCTAGCTAGCTAACGTTACTTAGCGTTTACTCCGGAACAAGACTGTCTAGCTAGCTAGCTAGCTAGCTAATAATGCATTCTCGACACCGCGTAAACATACCATTATCCATCTGGATAGTTTATGTACATTTGTGTTTTAGTTAGTCAGCAACCTATCAAGGACATCTATAATGACAGAACCCAATTAACAGCGCTTGAGTGAGAAATTAATCTGTTTGATATTCATTCTAGCTAACGTTAACTGTCAAGACTTGTATGGTCCAAAAAATACAGTTAACCTTGTAACTAGTTAAGTTAAACTAGTCAATAATTGCGAGGTTCGCCAAGGTCAGAAGAAGATGCAATCGACCTTGAAGCAAATAACTAGCTGGTTTAACTAATTAACAATTAGCTCGCTAGCTCACGTTAACTACTTGGAAATGTAATTCCACATGTAGGCCTAGCTAGTACTGTGGTAAGGTTGTACGAATTATGCACGGTATTGCTAACGTTAATGAAGACTTGTATTGCCCTTTTCAACCATGGTCCAGAGGAAGAGACTATGTCTGTGAATGATGATGGGTATGTGGTGAGGATTCGGGGCTTGCCTTGGTCCTGCACCCAGGAAGAGGTTGCAGGGTTCTTCTCTGGTGAGTAGGCCATGTTCATAAAAGTGAAAGTGGTGGCATTCAATAGTCACTTTATCGTTTGTTTGCACCTTGTTGGTCAATGAAGAAGGCACCAATGAAGTTAATCTTGTGTATCTTGCAGATTGTAACATTGTCGGGAAAGTGAATGGAGTGTGCTTCACGTTCTCCAAAGAAGGAAGGCCCAGTGGAGAAGCTTTTGTGGAGCTGAAAACAGCAGAAGATTTTAAAAAAGCCATAGCAAAGGATAGGAAACACATGGGTCATCGCTATATTGAAGGTATTCTGTCTGACAGATCTCTAATCTGTCTGTCGTCACATTTACGCTTATCAATCAGTCAGCTAGTTGTGGTATATTATGACTGACGTTGCCCGCTCAGGGATTGACATTAAGGGTTGCCCTATTGCCCGGGACAAGTGACCTGAGCAGTTGCACAAGTTGAGCCTGCTCTGAGGTTGCCCCATTGGGCAGGTGATTATTATTATTTCAGTAGTCTGGTCTTTCTGATTCCTCCCCAGTGTGTAGGTAAAAATAGCTACTTTAAACTATCGGGCAAGTGATCATAGTCTTCGGGCAACCAAAAAATACCCCAAACTTGCCCAATGGTTGAGTGCCTTTCAGACCTTAATGTCAATCCTTGCCGTTCCTGTCCGGTCTTGTAGTGTTCAAGTCAAACCGTAGCGAGATGGACTGGGTGTTGAAACGCAGCGGCCCTACTGACTACGACAGCTGCAGCGGGTGTATGATACGTCTGCGGGGACTTCCCTTTGGCTGCAGTAAGGAGGAGATAGTGCAGTTCTTTGCAGGTACATACATAGCGTTACTTTAGTAAGGTGTCTATGAACAAAGTGTATGTCTTAAACTATGAATGCAAAAACAGGCCTATTGATGGATTAGAGTTTTCAGGCATCCAAGTAAGTGCATGACAAGCAAATACAATTCAAAATAATTAAATCCGTATTTGGCTTTTATAAGAATGTGGTGTCTTAGTATAGCATGATATTCAATCTCTTATAGTTCAATAACATACATGCACACAAATGTACAAATATCTGTTTATAAAACTATACGCAAAGTCACCACATTTTCTGGATGGCACAATGCTCCTCTGATGTTACTGTTCTTTGAATAACATGAAGTCAATGTGTTCATGGATAAAGTTCAGCAGTATGTTCTTGGGTCTTTTGGTGTGTCTAATACTAAGAGATATCACATTGAAATAGTCAAATAAAAGCGGAAAGGGCTTTTCTTTTGTACATATGGGAATGTTGCAGCTTTTAACATGTCTCCCCTTGTGGGGTTATTTGTCCTTGGGTTAAAGGGTTGAAAATCGTGCCAAATGGGATAACATTGCCGATGGACTACCAGGGGAGGAGCACAGGGGAAGCCTTCGTGCAGTTTGCCTCAAAGGAGATAGCAGAAAAGGCACTGGGGAAACACAAGGAAAGAATAGGGCACAGGTGGGGACGGAAAGTCTGGGCTGGGTATTAATTTTATGATTAATATGGGGCGGGGGGTCATGCATCTTTCCTATAAGTTAAAGATGGTATGATCATTCATAAATCACACTTTGAAGACTTTTTATTTTTTTACTTGGACAGTTACCATGCTTAATCTGGGCATTTTCTTCCATTTGATTTATTTGTCAAGCAGTGCAATGGGGGGAAAAGGGAATTAAGATCAGTGCTGCAGAATTAAGTGAGAGCCTTGACAGTACCACCATAGAGCTGTTAATAGCTGAATTGTGGGAACTAGGCTATTTATGTCAGAGTGCCTTCTAATACTGCATCATGATGAAAGTGCAAAGTCAAAACCTGCTGCAATATTAGCAGATTATGTGAAAGCTGTGCCATATTGTTACTGCTATTGTTAAAAATTCATAAATTGTATTATTCCTTGCCCCTCTAGATGTACAATAAAGCCATCTGTTTGACCCCAACTATTTAGCTTAGATAAAGTTGCCCATATGAAATCATGCACAATGTCTTGTCTGCTGATGTTCTCCATATGGCTATTATCCCATGTACTGTTCTTGTCATAACCCCACTTGCATTTAAACCCATTCAGGTACATAGAAATCTTTAAGAGCAGCCGGAATGAGATACGGGCTTACTATGAGCTCCCCAGAAGGATGATGGGGCAGAGACCCAGTCCCTACGACAGACCCATGATGGAGCGAGGTGGGTTCTTCCCTGGTCCAGGACGGGGGGGTGCTCTTTTGGACCAAATGCGTGGAGGAGGCTACAGTGGAGGTATGTGCAATAGTTTTGGTTAATGAAGTCAATTTAGTGTTTGAGAATGGACTGGATTGAGGATGGCCAATGGTCTGAAAAGCTGATAATTGATTCCCCATTCTCTGTGTCTGTTCACATAGGCTATGGCGGATTTGACAACTACAATGGCTTCAGTAATTACTGTTTTGGCAATGGCATGTTTGATGACCGAATAAGGGGCGATAGAGGAAGAGGTGAGATCTGCTCTTTCCTTTGTGATGTCACACTGAAGGTGTGCCTGCATTTCCTTGTCAGGTAAATTAATTCTGTGCTTGGCTTGCAGCTATGGGTGGCCATGGCTACGGTGGTGCAGGTGATCATAGCTCCCACAGCGGCTTCCACAGCGGCCATTTTGTACACATGAGGGGCCTGCCTTTCCGTGCCACTGAGGGAGACATAGCCAATGTAAGAATCACATTTTTCTAGCACCCATAATCACTCCCATTCGTCTTTCCAATGATGTCAACACGTTTAAAGTAAATATTCACAGTCCAATTATGTAACTTCAATTTGTACAATCATGGTGGTCATAGCAGCCCCTTACGCTTTGGTATGTATGCCTTTTGGTTTAGTTCTTCTCCCCATTGACTCCTGTGCGAGTTCATATCGACTTTGGACCCAATGGAAAATCCACAGGCGAGGCCGATGTTGAGTTTAGGTCTCATGAAGATGCTGTTTCAGCTATGTCGAAGGACAAGAATCACATGCGTACGTGGATCCCTACTTCGTTTTACCCCGTTATGATTACTTCTCTCTCAATATGAACCATAAAATATAACCGTCATTTTTTAAGGTGATTTTTTTATTTTATTTTTTGTTCTGCAGAACATCGATACATTGAGCTCTTCTTAAACTCAACTGCTAGTGGAGCATCTGAAATGGGTAAGTACTGTTTATCATCTCATCTGCCTGTATTTCAGAAAACACTCAGACAACAATGGTTGAATCAATGTTTTTAATGCCATTTCTGGATTTATTTCCTGGTTGGTTTTAGGCCGCGGCGGTGGTTTCTATGGTAACTCAGGAGGCATGGGCTCGAGACGGAGTGGACTGAGGGGGATGTTCTAAACAGGAGTAATCACCATTCTCAACCAAACGTTCAAGTCTTGAAGATTTGTTTTGTATTTGAATGTTTTCACATGTTCAGAAAAAGTACCTACTTATAATATTTTCCAGTCTCAGAGTGGAATAAAAAGTATATATTTGAGCAGTTGCATAGGCTAACCAACTATTGTACATTTTACTTAATACATTTTATATTTAATTCTGTGTGTCTCAGTATAAGATCATTTCAAGACCATTAGCAATAATGCATATTTTAGTTAATTACTACTATTGTTAGCTAATTTCCCCACTTCTGTCTGCATTTTTTTGCGCTGTAGGGCTCGATTCAATCAGATTGAGTATTAACCCGTGTTGGCCGACATCCACATAGCAGTGTTGGAGGTGTAATTGCGGTATGCGATGACGATGACAAATCGGTGAACACTGCTCGTGTCACAAACCACTCCCGTATAATCCCTACCATGTTAAAGTTCAAAACGGCGATAGAAAGTGTAGGCTCTATGGATCATAGAGATAATAACTAAAATGTCAAACCATTAACGTTAGGCTATAAAACCCCCCCATCCAAATTAACACAAAAACATGCGTTTGCCTCAGTCTAATTTGAGTGTATGAATTGAACACAGTCGGGTGGTTTCGTTGCAGCTGTGTGGATTTGACAGCTCTAACGCAGTACACCTCCAACACCACCAAATGATTGAATTTAGCTCTTAGACTTGAAAGTCATTGCTAGCACGGGTTAAAGTGCAGAGGGGGTAGGGTGGGGGACTCAGAGAAGAGTCCAAAGTGTAAAACAGTACATGATCAGAGAAGACTTAGACAGCGCTATCCCTGCCTAAAGTACTTTCCCAAACATTGATCCAGGCTCAAGATATGTGAATGTGGCAGGCCCTGGAATGGTGCAGTGTGTATTGTGTGTATGTTCATGGAAAATCTACTTTGATTTTACAAGCTGGGGCGTTTCCAGCCAGTTGTTTTGAAAGTAGCGCTCACGAGCCAAAATGGGCCCCCCAAAAATTGTGCATAAAGATGGTATTCAGATATTACATTTTAGGGTTTCCACTAGTCATAATTGGCTATCGTAAAAATTCATGAAAACAAACATTTGCTTTTTGGTCTTCATTTAAGGTTAGGCATAAGGTTAGGTTTAAAATCACATTTTAAAAAGAGAAATTGTAGAAATAGGTGGGGGTTGATTTAGTTGCTGTGGTAACTAGTGACGACCTCTTTAGCACTACCCACAGTTTTTAAACTACAGTGCGCAACATGGTTCAATGTGCCAATAAATCAAAACTGTTGGTTTTTTCAAATTGCCTCTGTCTTGGAGCTAGAATTGGGATCAAGTTTACTGTGCTAATGACCATACAGAAAGAATAATGGAGAGCACTGTATGATACAGCGAATTTAGCAAATGAGGCATGTGGTACAGTGCCTTCAGAAAGTATTCCTTAATTGTTGTACAGCCTGAATTCAAAATGGCTTACATTTTCTGACACATCTACACACGATACCCCATAATGACAGTGACAATGTTCGCTAATTTATTTAAAATAAAATGGAGAAATCTAACTTATGCTATGACACTCCAAATTGAACTCAGGTTTCTTTAAATTTCCTTTGATAATCCGGTCCTGCTTTATTTGAAGTGCATCCTAAGGCTTCATAAGCACTACATAGATGCTTCACAAATAATCTTTAACTGTATATCATGCTCTATTAAGATTCATAATGTGGCATAACTGTAACAACTATCAATTTATGTTCACAATCTTTTATGGAGCATGAAATACGGTTATAGATGATTTGTGACCCATTTATGCAGTGCTTAAGAAGACAATGATTTATGAAGCCTTCATAAGATGCACTTCAAATAGAGTGGGACCAATCATCCTTGATGTCACAACTTGATTGGAGTCCACCAGTGGCCAATTCAATTGTTAGGACACACCGGTCTATAAGGTCCCACAGTTGACAGTGCATGTCAGAGCAGAAAATATACCATTTAGTCCAAAGATCTGTCCGTAGATCTCCGAGATAAATTGTGTTATACCCCTCATCACAATTCTGAGTGTTGAAAGTTTCCAAAAGCACAGTGGTCTCCATCATTGGGAAATTGAAAAAATATGGAACTGCCTAGAGCTAGCTGTCCGACCAAACTGAGCAACCGGGAAAGAAGGACCTTGGTCAGGGAGGTGACCAAGAACTTAATGACCACTGACAGAACTAGAGTTCCTTGGCTGAGATAGGAACCTGCCAGAAGGACAACAGTCGCTACAGCACTTCACCAATCTTGGCTTTATTTATTTTTAATTTAGCCTTTATTTAACTAGGCAAGTCAGTTAACAAATTCTTACTTACAATGACGGCCAAACCCGGACGACGCTGGGCCAATTGTGCGCTGCCCTATGAGACTCCCAATCACGGCCGGTTGTGATACAGCCTGGAATCGAACCAGGGGGTCTGTAGTGACGCCTCAAGCACTGAGATGCAGTGCCTTAGACCGCTGCGCCGCTTGGGAGGCGGAAGCCACTCCTGAGAAAAAGGCACAGGACTGCACGCCTGGAGTTTGCAAAAAGGCACGTGAAAGACTGGTCTGATGAGACAAATGTAACTCCTTGGCCTGAATGCAAAGCGCAATGTCTGTAGAAAACCAGGCACAGCTCATCACCCCGTCTAACACCATCCCTACCGTGAAGCATGGTGGCAGCATCATGCTATGGGTATGCTTTTCAGTGGCAGGGACTTGGAGACTGGTAAGGCTAGAGGGAAAAATTAATGGCAAATCCTTGATGAGAACCTGCTTCAGAGAGCAAACAGACTGGGGCAAAGATTTACGTTCCAACAGGACAATGCCCCCAAGCATACAGTCAAAGCAATACTGGAATGGCTTCAGAAAAAGAATGTGAAAGTCCTTGAGTGGCCCAGCCAAAGACCGGTCTTGAATCAAATTTATCAAATTATAATTGAGGCTTTAACAAAATGCAGAATAAGTTCCGTGTGGCTCAGATGGTAGAGCATGGCACTTGCAATGCCAGGGTTGTGGGTTCGATTCCCACGGGGGACCAGTACGAACAAATATGAAAATGGGTATGAATACTTTGAAGGCTCTGTAAGTACATGGGGGCTGCCATTTTTTATTCATATCCGCTATTGTGTACTACAACATCCATTTTGTATTTTATGTCCTGCAAAAACATGAAAAGAAAAAAAAATCCTGTAATTTGTACAATATGTTACACATTTGTAAATGCTTAAGATCCTGTTCAATCTCTTTAATTTTCAAAGTCAAAATGACAAGATTGGCAACATGAATTAATGCTCTGCAAAGTAACCGGCTTCTAGTGAACAAGACAATATATTGAAAAAACATACTGCACACAGCATATTTTGATCATCTATGTGAGATATAGCACATCCATTTGTAATAAAGTATTAATTCCAGTTTTGGAAAATTATATATTGTAAACATTGTTTTGCTGATTGAATACAAATCAAAATCCAGCAAGTGTATAAGTGGTTACACAAATTAGTGCATCTCAAATTCCTTGCCACTTTTGTGATCAAGTTAAAAAACTTGTAGGACAAATATTTGAATAAAATGTGCAGAAAAATAACATTCTCTGAAAATAAATACAAGATTGGCATGTTTCCAAACTTAATTGTTTGCTAAATTAGCTAGCTACAGTATTTTAATGATAATACTTAAGGTAATATTTATTAGGCATACTTAATCAAAAGTACAACATACCTGTGCTGTTTCATGTAGTTTCTGCTTCTTCATAACCACTTAAAGCAGTATTGGGAACATTAGTGCTTATGGTAAACATACTTCTGAAAATGTGCCTGCATGCTACCATGCAGAAACAAATCTGTGAAAGGTACTAATTCAGTATTTTGGCTTATTTGAGGCACATGTGAATTACATCAGTTAAAGGAGAAGTTCACTTTTTTAACCAAATCTCTTTTTTGTAAATAGCATGTTATAGGAGTGTCCAGCCACTTCTTCTGCGATTTCACTTGGTTTTGAGAAACCCCACCAGCAATAGATTTCATCATGCTCTTTCTGCAGTTGCACAGATAAAACATGAACGGCTCCAAAAACGTATTTTTTTTTTTAGAAACGACAACACTCAGTATAGTGATGCATGTCTTTAGATGTTGTACACAAAAGTGTCATTACGAACTTTATCCGCATCGTTATTCCATTTTGTTGGACTCAAGTGATACTTTTCCGTGTGCGAGCATTCCCAGGTTCTCACCACAATGGGAATGAGAACGCACACACATTTAAATAAAAAAATAGAGATTTGGTTAACAAAAAGTTAACTTGTCCTTTAAGACAGTTCACCTTCAAGTGAAATAACATGACTCAACAAAACAAAAATACGATTACGTCCAATGACTCCACTCCTTATCATAACAGGCTCAACAACTGTATCACACGGTCTGTAGTGAAACATACTTTAAAATAGTCTCTTATCGAGATATTCTTACTGCAGATTTGGAATGATATGCTCAGCTGCCCAAATGGTTTATCTATTGTAAGGGAATGTTGACATTTATCACAAGAACCTTAGTGTCATAGAAGTGTCACAGATATAACATCTAAAATCTCATGCTACACAAAGGGATATACCTTGTAGAATGTAAACGCTTGACACCTGATAACAGTCACACAAGCTCAGAGGTTTCCTGGTCGTCTGAGCTGCGGGAAGGTGGGGGATTGTGTTAAAGCTGCGGCTGGGCCTGAAAGGGGGCATCTCATGTGGCATTGGAGGAGCAGCGTTGGAGGAGAAGGGCGTGGCACGTATCACAGACCCTCACTGGTTTTGGCGAGGCAGGGAGGGGCAGCTCGTTGTCAGAGCAGGCATTGCAGAAGATCTCCCCACAGTTTCTACAGTGGTGCTAGAGAAATGAGACATGGAAAACACATCAGCTTATCTAGACAAGAAGTATACCCCAAGGAGAAGGTGTTATGGTTTACATAGTTGCCATTCTTGTAAATATGTCACATTGTGTTGATTGCTGTTTCAGCACTGTCCCAATTAATTTCAGACGGAAAATGTAATGAGTTCATCCTAACCTTTCTCCTAGAGATGGAGAACTCCTTCTCGCAAAGTTTACAGTGGGTAGCATCTTTGTCATTCAGCCAGACCTGCCCTCCCTGGAATATTTGATTGTTAGATAGGACACTCATGGAACAGCACTGGCAAATGTAAACATGCTTGTTAGTAGTTCAGTTCAAATTAAATCAACGTTTATTGGTCACATACACAGTTTTGCAGATGTTATAACAGGTGCAGCGGAATGCTTATGTTTCTAGCTCCAACAGTGCAGCAACATCTAGCAATACAATACACACATAATCCAAAAGTAAAAAACGAAACAAATTCAGACATTTAAATTAAGTTGTTTTCATAAGAAAATGTACTGATTGGACTGAACTTTCATTTGAATGTAAGTCGCTTTGGATAAAAGCGTCTGCTAAAAGGCATATTATTATTATTATTATTATAATAATGATGTAGAACTCAAGACACTTACCTGAAGAGCTTTATTTGCCTCTTTTATGTCTTCGATTTTAAGTTTTGATCTGCATGAAGAATTAAGAAAAGCCAGACATCAGTTAACTGAGTACATGTCTCATATTATTCATGACAAAATCCTTAACGGAACTTTACAACAGTAAGTGCACTAACTAAAGGCCAAGAGGAATGTAAGGAGATCATGTATGTGATTATAGCCCCTCCACAACATAAAATACTGTTGCTTCTGATACAGCCTTTCCACTTTTATCTTAAAAGGTACATTGAGATTGCTGTAACTGATGGGGGTAAGAGGCTGCATTCCTATTTGAAAGAGACAGTGTTAGATAAAAACATATATCAAATGAGTTTAAAATAGACAAGTACTCGCTAAGTTTGCAGCCCAGTTCCTCCAGGGCCTGCTCCTGTTCTTCACAAATCCCCTTCAGCTGGCTGTTCTCATCCTGCAGCCTGTGGAACTCCTGGAGAAAAACATGTCAAATACATCAATCCACTGTGTGTATAAATATACTCTACACTCATGACACAACAGAAAATATGTTGAACATAATACTTCTTAATACCACAATAAGCCCCACGAGGAACCCTCAAACCTTTTTAAGTCCATTTATTTGCTGGGCTTCAGCACTGAGCTGGGCAACGATGTCTCGTTCCCTCTCCAGGTCGTTCTGTAAGGTCTGCCGCCACTCCTTCTCAATCTTTAGGTCTGTCTCCAGCTGCAGCCTAAAACAGGAACAAAATCCCGGATTACAGCCATATTACAGTTTATATTTATTGTATATAGGAATAAGTGCTAAGAGCTGCTGTAAATATACAGTATGTATGTGTACTTACATTTGCTTCTCTCTCTGGGCGATCTGCTTTTGGAGGCTATCAGCTTTGTTGGCAAAGTCGTGCTTGAATTTGCGCGCTCCATCTTCTGCAGTCCAGCGGTCTTGCTCTGCCTCTTGTAATCTGGTGTAATTCAAACCAACTGGGTAAAACTGAGGCTCCAATCACAAAGAAAAAAAGGGGTTGCAGGGGGTTGGGATGCAATGGGACAAACTGGCAAAAGAAAAAAGGGAAGACCAAACACCTACAGGCAGGCAGGCCCCTTTGGAGGGAAGATGCCCAGACAGTGGCAGGCCCCTTTGGAGGGAAGATGCCCAGACAGTGGCAGGCCCCTTTGGAGGGAAGTTGCCCAGACAGTGGCAGGCCCCTTTGGAGGGAAGTTGCCCAGACAGTGGCAGGCCAGTTTGTAACATTTCTATGAACACACTCAGGGAGCTGAAGATTTGGTGTGTTCACTACACTCAGACAAATGTAATGGTGCTGCCAATGATTTCATCATTCCACGACCACAATTTCAAAACATTTAACTTTATTGTTTCATGTGACAAACAATTGTTATACTTTTTATTGGCTATGAGTACAGTATTTGCTCTTACAGATATGTTTGAGTGTATTAGTTATTACAGTGCCACAATAATGGGATGCACTACAAAACGTCCTTTTGTGAAAGAAGCTTATCTTAACATTAGACTGATACAAATACCAATGAACTGTTACTTTACGATACTGCATATGAACAAATCCCCTGCCTAGTGTTTGCTGAGAGTTAGTGGTTGTGTTTAAAAGCTCAGAAAGAGATGTCTTTAACAAGCTTGTATTGGTTCTCAGTGTCTGTGCTGGCACATTTTACAAATGACATGGCGAGTGTGCGTGTCTGGCTTAGCAAATCTTTATCACTATTGAGATCAAGTAGGTGATGAGGGGAAAAAAGGAATACAGGACGATAGAAAGAGGTGTACCGATGTAGAAATGAAAAGTGTGAGGGTAAAAGATGGAAGCAATAAAGGCAAGAAGGAAAGCCAAAAGGGAAAGAGGATGTCAATATCAGTGAACCTCCATTTTACCAAAAACCTTAAGAAATTGTTAAGCAAAGCATTCTCATAAAGATGTCACAAAGAAGATGGCAAACCAATGGCAGACAAAGGGAGGGATGGTCCGTGTTGACTGAGACATGATGAAGCTATGGTCGTGTCACAACACAACCAGACTACAGCCAAGTCAATGCTCCAAAATGATTTGCAATACGGTAAAACATACATTTATAAAAATACACCTACATGCAAAAAGAGGAAATACTTTGCATGCCACATTATTGTCTGGTTTCCTGCACACAGATTAAGCATTTCATCTCCACTGAAAATACTTTTTAGTCCAGGGCTAGGCTTAATCTGTTTCTGGGAAACCGGGCCTTAAATATTAATTGCAATTGATTTAAGAGGATCTTTAAGTCAACACCCTTACCTTTGCTCCAGCTGTTTCATGGTTGCTGTGATTTGATTGGTCTTCTCCTCCAAACGAGTGATCATATCGTTCTTCTGTTTCATGCCGTCATCAGAAGTCTGTTTGACAACACAAGAAAGCCCTCAGATCAGTATAGTCACTGGAAAATAACCTACCTTCAGAAAATATTCACACCCCCCTTGATGTTTTCCACATTTTGTTGTGTTACAGCCTGAATCTAAAATGGATTAAATTGAGATTTTCACTGGCCTACACACAATACCCCATAATGTCAAAGTGGAAAAATATATTTACAAATTAATTAAAAATGAAAACCTGAAATGTCTTGAGTCAATATTGGTTGAGTCACCTATTGGTAAATGGGTAAAAATAAAAAAGCAGACATTGACTATCCCTTTGAGCATGGTGAAGTTGTTAATTACACTTTGGATGGTGTATCAATACACCCAGTCACCACAACTATACAGGCGTCCTTCTTAACTCAGTTGCCGGAGAGGAAGGAATCCACTCAGGGATTTTACCATGTGGCCAATGGTAACTTTAAAACGGTTTATTGGCTGTGATAGGAGAAAACTCTACAATACTAACCTAATTGACAGAGTGAAAAGAAGGAAGCCTGTACAGAATAAAATTATTCCAAAACATGCATCCTGTTTGCAACAAGGCACTAAAGTAATACTGCAAAAAATGTGGCAAAGTAATTAACTTTTCATTCTGAATATAAAGTGTTATGTTTGGGGCAAATACAATATAACACATTACTGAGTACCACTCTCCATATTTTCAACCATAGTGGTGGCTCCATCATGTTATGGGTATGCTTGTAATCGTTAAGGACTGGGGAGTTTTACAGGATAAAAAATGAAACATAATGGAGCTAAGAACAGGCTAAATTCTAGAGGAAAACCTGGTTCAGTCTGCTTTCCAGCACACTGGGAGATGAATTCAACTTTCAGAAGGACAATAACCTAAAACACAAGACCAAATATCTACAACGGAGTTGTTTACCAAGAAGACAGTGAATGTTCCAGAGTGGCCGAGTTTTGACTTAAATATACTTGAAAATCTATGGCAAGACCTGAAAATGGTTGTCTAGCAATGTTCAGCAACCAATTTCACAGAGCTTGAAGAATTAGGAAAATAATAAAATGGGTAAATGTTGCACAATCCAGGTGTGGAGATCTCTTAGAGACTTACCCAGAAAGACTCACAGCAGTAATCACTGCCAAAGGTGCTTCTATAAAAGTACTGACTCAGGGGTGTGAATACTTATGTAAATTAGATATTTCTGTATTTAATTCTCAATAAATTTGCACAAATTTCTAAAAACGTGTTCACTTTGTCATTACGGGGTATTGTGTGGAATAAGTCAAGGGGTATGAATACTGTCTGAAGGCACTGTAACAAACAATATAGCCTACTCTATGCACAAAAGGACCAGCAAAATGTGCCAAACAAAAAGCTCCACAGTACCTGCATCTTCGTGTACATTTCCACGTTGATGGCCTTGACTTCATCCAGCTGGTGGCGCAGGCCGATCAGTGTGTCCTGTTTTTCGTGAATGTCCTTCTCCAACAGTTTCATGGCCAGATCCATCTCCTGCTTCATGCTCACCTGCACCACCAACTCATTCTCCACATCCTACAGTGGGGCACAAGGACAGCAGCTGAATTCTGAGTTGGCTTATGTTGGCAGTGTTGCCTCTACTATTGTATAGGTGAGGCAGGTCCACTTTCTACTGTAGCTGTTCTCTCTGCACCCCCACCACACCCCCCACAAAAAATGTTTTGGCTTCAATTGGTTTCAACTGAAAATGTGCTCCACCTAGAAAAAGTATCAAGGGGAAACGCTGGATGACAACTGACCTGGCGTAGTTGACACTCCTCCCTGAGCTGTCTCCTGGCCTCGTTGTACATCTCGTCAAGGCCCTGCCTTGACTGCTTATAGGTGTCCAGCTCCACATCCACGTCAACCTGGGTCACCTGACAGTGACACAACAGAGGAGACATTCATGGATTAGACCAGACCCACATGTCCTTAGACCACAAACACTACAAATGAGGAACATGTTTAAGTCTGACTGACCAAGACAGAGAGCAGCACATTGTAAAAGGCATACCTCAAGTTGCTGCTGAGCTTTCATGAGAACAATAGTGTTATCATTTCTAAGCTGATGGTTCTCCTCTTGTAGTTTGATTATGTTATTTTTTGCAATCGCCAGCTACAATGAAGAGGTTCAAATGAACACCAAATCAGATGTATAAAATGGTAAATGATTCAGAATGTTAGTACAGTACTAATAAGAGACTGCCATACCTCCTCAATGAGTTTAGAGTTTGATTTCTCCAAGTTATCGACCCTCCCTTGTAAGCCGTGTACTGAAGAACTGTGTCAAAGAAACAAGTGCTAATTTAGTGCCATTTCATATTTATTCTCTACCAACAGACATTTGAAGAAACACACTGCTTCAAGTGAGTCTATTGCATGTTCAACCAGACTTAAACATCCTCACAAATGAACATGAATAGTCCTTTCATTGTCTTTTAGAATTCCATTTCCTGCCGTTGAACTAGTGAGCTTGAGTTCTGTAGTGGTGGAGGTTGTGCAATGAACGTAAGACAATACAAAAAGTAAGACAATAGACCAGAAGAGACATCTGTATGTGCGTAACCAGTGCCAATGACTTGGCCTAAATAAGAGCTTTATCAGCTGAAACACATGGTTGAGCAATTTTCACACACAAAAAAAAATATCACAATGATACAGTATGGTAAAGAAAAATATACAAATACTTACTTAAGCTGCCTATTTAATTCTTCAACATAGTTCTTCTGGTCTAGGATGGCTGCTATTTGACCATTTCTATTGGGAAAACAAATCAATTAAGAGAAATCAGTAAAGTAGTCAACATTTATGTTCAAACGTTTCAAGCATACTATTAACCTTCTCAGCTTATCCAAGACAAATAATGTCTAGTAGTAGATACAGTATGTTTTAATGGGTATATTCCATCTCATTAAAGCAGAGATAGATGGATAGATGGATATCTACACACACACACATTTTAAGGTTGTGTCATTGAGGATTTGGGGTGGGGTCCCCAGAACTTCTGCCGGGAAAAAATGGAGTACCCGTTGAAAAAGTTTCAATACCACTGCATTAAAGTAACAAGAGTATCTACTTTACCTTTCTCCACTTCTGTAGTCATCAATGTCATTTTTCAAGTACATTGAGAAGTCAATGACCCCAACCTAAGAAATTTTAAATATCACATAAACCAGTATTTTAAAAATGTCTGCATAGACTGTGATCAGTATATTCCTTCAAGTTGGGCTGAGATAATTACACTATAAAATGTCCGCTACTACAATCTGAGCAGATTAGAAGCACAGCTGAACAGTTTGTAGATGATCATGTTTGCACTGAAACAGTTCTTGCAGATACTAGTTTGTTGGGATGAGACGAGTAATCTCCATGAGGTGAAAGGAACACCCATCCTGTGTCAGCAGGTAGGACCCTGAATAACAGTGTCCTCTCAATTGCCTAATTTAAAGGCTGTCATGGTGAATTTTAGAACAATGACTGAAGTAAGGAGGGGTGTTGAGTCACCTGTGTATCCAGGTCCTCGCCCTTGACACACAGGTTGGCATCGATCACATTGAGTCCCACAAGCAGGCCAACGATGACAGCACCCTCCTCCTCTACCATCACAGCAGAGTTGTCATAGAAATCACTGTGGGTACACACAGAGAAACATATTTCACATTAAATCGCGAAGACATAATTACTGTTTATTCTAACAGTATATCTTTATAGAAAATCGCATGAGACTTTGACACCTCCTTTACCCATCTGAAGGTATTAGCGTCTAGCCTGCTGAGAGGCAGATGGTGAACGAACACTGAGGAGCCTCCCTGTCTGCCGGCCCAAGGGGTTTGATTGGAGGTGAAACAGTGTGAGTGAATTGAGACTGGGGGCTCTTCCAGTACCTCAGCAGGTCCTTTCTGGTGATCAGAAGGCGGAGGTAATCAGCCAGCCTCTTCTGCATCAGGGCCAGACGCAGCCAGGCCCGAGCTCTGCCCAGCGGAGTCCTACAACAACAGCGCACAAACTACAGGTATTAGTCCAACAATCATTCATATTCATATACAGTGGGGAAAAAAAGTATTTAGTCAGCCACCAATTGTGCAAGTTCTCCCACATAAAAAGATGAGAGGCCTGTAATTTTCATCATAGGTACACGTCAACTATGACAGACAAAATGAGAAGAAAAAAATCCTGAAAATCACATTGTAGGATTTTTAATGAATTTATTTGCAAATTATGGTGGAAAATAAGTATTTGGTCAATAACAAAAGTTTCTCAATACTTTGTTATATACCCTTTGTTGGCAATGACACAGGTCAAATGTTTTCTGTAAGTCTTCACAAGGTTTTCACACACTGTTGCTGGTATTTTGGCCCATTCCTCCATACAGATCTCCTCTAGAGCAGTGATGTTTTGGGGCTGTCGCTGGGCAACACAGACTTTCAACTCCCTCCAAAGATTTTCTATGGGGTTGAGATCTGGAGACTGGCTAGTCCACTCCAGGACCTTGAAATGCTTCTTACGAAGCCACTCCTTCGTTGCCCGGGTGGTGTGTTTGGGATCATTGTCATGCTGAAAGACCCAGCCACGTTTCATCTTCAATGCCCTTGCTGATGGAAGGAGGTTTTCACTCAAAATCTCACGATACATGGCCCCATTCATTCTTTCCTTTACACGGATCAGTCGTCCTGGTCCCTTTGCAGAAAAACAGCCCCAAAGCATGATGTTTCCACCCCCATGCTTCACAGTAGGTATGGTGTTCTTTGGATGCAACTCAGCATTCTTTGTCCTCCAAACACGACGAGTTGAGTTATTACCAAAAAGTTATATTTTGGTTTCATCTGACATTCTCCCAATCCTCTTCTGTATCATCCAAATGCACTCTAGCAAACTTCAGACGGGCCTGGACATGTACTGGCTTAAGCAGGGGGACACGTCTGGCACTGCAGGATTTAAGTCCCTGGCGGTGTAGTGTGTTACTGATGGTAGGCTTTGTTACTTTGGTCCCAGCTCTCTGCAGGTCATTCACTAGGTCCCCCCGTGTGGTTCTGGGATTTTTGCTCACCGTTCTTGTGATCATTTTGACCCCACGGGGTGAGATCTTGCGTGGAGCCCCAGATCGAGGGAGATTATCAGTGGTCTTGTATGTCTTCCATTTCCTAATAATTGCTCCCACAGTTGATTTCTTCAAACCAAGCTGTTTACCTATTGCAGATTCAGTCTTCCCAGCCTGGTGCAGGTCTACAATTTTGTTTCTGGTGTCCTTTGACAGCTCTTTGGTCTTGGCCATAGTGGAGTTTGGAGTGTGACTGTTTGAGGTTGTGGACAGGTGTATTTTATACTGATAACAAGTTCAAACAGGTGCCATTAATACAGGTAACGAGTGGAGGACAGAGGAGCCTCTTAAAGAAGAAGTTACAGGTCTGTGAGAGACAGAAATCTTGCTTGATTGTAGGTGACCAAATACTTATTTTCCACCATAATTTGCAAATAAATTCATTAAAAATCCTACAATGTGATTTTCTGGATTTTTTTTCTCTCAATTTGTCTGTCATAGTTGACGTGTACCTATGATGAAAATTACAGGCCTCTCATCTTTTTATGTGGGAGAACTTGCACAATTGGTGGCTGACTAAATACTTTTTTCCCCCACTGTATATATATATATATATATATATATATACACACAGTGAAGGAAAAAAGTATTTGATCCCCTGCTGATTTTGTACGTTTGCCCACTGACAAAGACATGATCAGTCTATTTAATGGTAGGTTTATTTGAACAGTGAGAGACAGAAAAACAACAACAAAAATCCAGGAAAAACGCATGTCAAACATTTTATAAATTGATTTGCATTTTAATGAGGGAAATAAGTATTTGACCCCTCTGCAAAACATGACTTAGTACATGGTGGCAAAACCCTTGTTGGCAATCAGAGGTCAGACGTTTCTTGTAGTTGGCCACCAGGTTTGCACACATCTCAGGAGGGATTTTGTCCCACTCCTCTATGCAGATCTTCTCCAAGTCATTAAGGTTTCGAGCCTGACGTTTGGCAACTCGAACCTTCAGCTCCCTCCACAGATTTCCTATGGGATTAAGATCTGGAGACTGGCTAGGCCACTCCAGGACCTTAATGTGCTTCTTCTTGAGCCACTCCTTTGTTGCCTTGGCCGTGTGTTTTGGGTCATTGTCATGCTGGAATACCCATCCACGACCCATTTTCAATGCCCTGGCTGAGGGAAGCAGGTTCTCACCCAAGATTTGATGGTACATGGCCCGTCCATCGTCCCTTTGATGCAGTGAAGTTGTCCTGTCCCCTTAGCAGAAAAACACCCCCAAAGCATAATGTTTCCACCTCCATGTTTGACGGTGGGGATGGTGTTCTTGGGGTCATAGGCAGCATTCCTCCTCCTCCAAACACGGCGAGTTGAGTTGATACCAAAGAGCTCCATTTTGGTCTCATCTGACCACAACACTGTCACCCAGTTCTCCTCTGAATCATTCAGATGTTCATTGGCAAACTTCAGACGGGCCTGTATATGTGCTTTCTTGAGCAGGGGGACCTTGCGGGCGCTGCAGGATTTCAGTCCTTCACGGCGTAGTGTTACCAATTGTTTTCTTGGTGACTATGGTCCCAGCTGCCTTGAAATCATTGACAATATCCTCCCGTGTAGTTCTGGGCTGATTCCTCACCGTTCTCATGATCATTGCAACTCCACGAGGTGAGATCTTGCATGGAGCCCCAGGCCGAAGGAAATGGACAGTTATTTTGTGTTTCTTCCATTTGCGAATAATCGCACCAACTGTTGTCACCTTCTCACCAAGCTGCTTGGCGATGGTCTTGTAGCCCATTCCAGCCTTGTGTAGGTCTACAATCTTGTCCCTGACATCCTTGGAGAGCTCTTTGGTCTTGGCCATGGTGGAGAGTTTGGAATCTGATTGATTGATTGCTTCTGTGGACAGGTGTCTTTTATACAGGTAACAAGCTGAGATTAGGAGTACTCCCTTTAAGAGTGTGCTCCTAATATCAGCTGGTTACCTGTATAAAAGACACCTGGGAGCCAGAAATCTTTCTGATTGAGAGGGGGTCAAATACTTATTTCCCTCATTAAAATGCAAATCAATTTATAACATTTTTGACATGCGTTTTTATGGATTTTGTTGTTGTTATTCTGTCTCTCACTGTTCAAATGAACCTACCATTAAAATTATAGACTGATCATTTCTTTGTCAGTGGGCAAACTTACAAAATCAGCAGGGGATCAAATACTTTTTTCCCCTCACTGTATGTACAGTGGGGAAAAAAAGTATTTAGTCAGCCACCAATTGTGCAAGTTCTCCCACTTAAAAAGATGAGAGAGGCCTGTAATTTTCATCATAGGTACACGTCAACTATGACAGACAAATTGAGGAAAAAAAATCCAGAAAATCACATTGTAGGATTTTTAATGAATTTATTTGCAAATTATGGTGGAAAATAAGTATTTGGTCACCTACAAACAAGCAAGATTTCTGGCTCTCACAGACCTGTAACTTCTTCTTTAAGAGGCTCCTCTGTCCTCCACTCGTTACCTGTATTAATGGCACCTGTTTGAACTTGTTATCAGTATCAAAAGACACCTGTCCACAACCTCAAACAGTCACACTCCAAACTCCACTATGGCCAAGACCAAAGAGCTGTCAAAGGACACCAGAAACAAAATTGTAGACCTGCACCAGGCTGGGAAGACTGAATCTGCAATAGGTAAGCAGCTTGGTTTGAAGAAATCAACTGTGGGAGCAATTATTAGGAAATGGAAGACATACAAGACCACTGATAATCTCCCTCGATCTGGGGCTCCACGCAAGATCTCACCCCGTGGGGTCAAAATGATCACAAGAACGGTGAGCAAAAATCCCAGAACCACACGGGGGGATCTAGTGAATGACCTGCAGAGAGCTGGGACCAAAGTAACAAAGCCTACCATCAGTAACACACTACGCCGCCAGGGACTCAAATCCTGCAGTGCCAGATGTGTCCCCCTGCTTAAGCCAGTACATGTCCAGGCCCGTCTGAAGTTTGCTAGAGTGCATTTGGATGATCCAGAAGAGGATTGGGAGAATGTCATATGGTCAGATGAAACCAAAATATAACTTTTTGGTAAAAACTCAACTCGTCGTGTTTGGAGGACAAAGAATGCTGAGTTGCATCCAAAGAACACCATACCTACTGTGAAGCATGAGGGTGGAAACATCATGCTTTGGGGCTGTTTTTCTTCAAAGGGACCAGGACGACTGATCCGTGTAAAGGAAAGAATGAATGGGGCCATGTATCGTGAGATTTTGAGTGAAAACCTCCTTCCATCAGCAAGGGCATTGAAGATGAAACGTGGCTGGGTCTTTCAGCATGACAATGATCCCAAACACACCGCCCGGGCAACGAAGAAGTGGCTTCGTAAGAAGCATTTCAAGGTCCTGGAGTGGCCTAGCCAGTCTCCAGATCTCAATCCCATAGAAAATCTTTGGAGGGAGTTGAAAGTCCGTGTTGCACAGCGACAGCCCCAAAACATCACTGCTCTAGAGGAGATCTGCATGGAGGAATGGGCCAAAATACCAGCAACAGTGTGTGAAAACCTTGTGAAGACTTACAGAAAACGTTTGACCTGTTTCATTGCCAACAAAGGGTATATAACAAAGTATTGAGAAACTTTTGTTATTGACCAAATACTTATTTTCCACCATAATTTGCAAATAAATTCATAAAAAATCCTACAATGTGATTTTCTGGATTTTTTTTCCTCATTTTGTCTGTCATAGTTGACGTGTACCTATGATTAAAATTACAGGCCTCTCTCATCTTTTTAAGTGGGAGAACTTGCACAATTGGTGGCTGACTAAATACTATTTTTCCCCACTGTATGTATGTATGTATGTATATGTATATATATATATATATATATATATATGTATATATATATATATATATATATATATATATATATATATATATATATATATATATATATATATACACACATATTTACCTTCAAAGTGAAGAGGCCCATGGGGGTGGGGGGGGGGATACTAACTAGTGGATGTGTCATATTAAAATATCAGAACACTGTGTCTATGTGTGTTGACATTAGACGTGACGTGCATGATTTGTGATCAACATGCAAGTTGTTTCCATAATGTTTAACAGCCCAGCTGTGTCATCAACTTTATAGCACACTCAGAGGAAAATGTGTCTGCTTGCTTTCCAAGGTTATAGAATATATATCTTCCCCTTTATTTCTATGGTGTTCCCTTTGCAATCTGAGGTTAAATTCTGCTGCACCAGAGAGTTTCAGTCGTTAAAAAAATAAAACAGAAAACGATGTGAAAGTACAACAATACATTCAGACACTTCCCTGTTCTGGCTCAAGTTTCTCTTTAACATGTCAGTAAGAGGAGTCCACTTTTAGTACACTTTCAGCTTGCAGTGAACAGTAGTGGCTTTTATGGCCTACAAATGTAAACAAAACCAACATCTGTTTATTATCTATGCATAGTCACTTTACCCATACCTACATGTACAAATTACCTCGACTAACCTGTACCCCCGCACATTGACTCGGCACCCCCTGTATATAGCATAGTTAGTTATTTTATTGTGTTACTTTTTTAAACATTAGTTTATTTAGTAAATATTTCCTTAACTCTATTTTCTTAAAACTGCATTGTTGGTTAAGGGCTTGTAAGTAAGCATTTCACGGTAAGGCCTGTTGTACTTGGCGCATGTGACATATCAAATTTGATCACAGGTCATAAAACAGAAATGTCTGAGAAGAAAATACAAAGTGATGGGTAAACCACTTAGTTAAAAATGAATTGTGGGGCGTACAAAAACATGACAAACAAAGGCCAACGCGTTGGCATGGTGTCAGCCTTCATCAGGGCGTAAAGATCAAGGCTGACACCATGCCGTAATGCTTTGGCCTTTGTTTGTCATGTTAACTATTTCCAACGAAATGCCAAGAAAGTAAAGGCTTTTTAGGGCTCAATTCAATCCTTGGAGCAGAACATCAGCGTTGTAGCGCGATTTACATTTAAATGCAAAGTTCCCGCATTAGCGGCGACTGCATTCACAGTAAATGCTGCATCCGTCGGCATAATCGGAAATTACCTGTACATTTCAAGCGCACTACAGCACTGAACTTGGGTGATACGGATTGAATCAAGCACTTAATCAAAACATTTCTGCTACAATAATCTCCCCCTCGCTCTCGCTGTTCTGGTACATACTTTAGTCCTGGTAGGTCCCTGACGCTGGCTGCGATCTCTCCTGCCTCAGGACACAACTTCTCCACCATCTCCAGAGGACCCCACAGTGACTTGTTGTATCCAAGAAAGGACTTCTTCACTGGGGTTGCAAAAACAAACATTGAGCCTTATGCCATGGGTAATGTTACACAACACTGTTGAGTATTTGCATCCTTTAACTATCAATAAATTAATGGGAAAGGGGAGATTGTATATTTGAGCATGTCCCGCCAACGGCAGGCATTGGGGATTATGCAGTTGTTAGCTGTGTGTGTAGCTAGCTGTGTGTGAGTATGTGTGATAATGTGTGTGTGTGATAATGTGTGTGATTGTGTGTGTTTGATTATGTGTGTGTGCAGCTAGCTGAGTGTGATAATGTGTGTGTGATTATGTGTGTGTAGCTAGCTGTATGTATTCATTATGTAATTAACATAAATGATGATGCAATGAAAATGTGTCCATAATATGATACTGTCCCCATTATAAATAGGATTCAACTAGTTCTGCACCATTGTAATGATGATGAGTGAGTGAATACCTTTGAGGCCATGTTTGAGGCAGTGCTCCATGACAACGAAGAACTGCTGGAGTGGGGGGTAGTCGGAGTCCAGGGTGCGCCCAAAACTGAGGGCCGACTCGATCAGGCCTTTGATGCTGAGCTTGGCCATGTTCAGCAGGTTAGCTCTCTCCATCGACATAGGGTCCCGCAGAGCTAGAGAGGAAAGGGAACCAACCCACAATAGGGAGTGGTCAATTCAAACTACCTATAGTATGTCAACAAAGAGCCGTGCCATTATGTTTTGCAAAGTAGTGCACACATACATACAGCAGGTAGACATCTGTAGCGCCCATCTTACAGTATTTCAACAAACAGTCATGGATACATCATCTCACATTTCATAATTCCCTGCAATATGCACTAACTGTAAGTCGCTCTGCTAAATGACTAAAATGTAAATATGTGTTGTACAGACATGATACTGTATGTAGGCACGGTATTGGGTTTCATCTTGGCCAATAAATAACATTTTCTGATCAACTATATCTGTAATGAGCGTTTCATCACCACTTCTGATCAAACCAGAAGAAAAACATTGATCAGAAACAGTTTTGCACTGGCCTCTAGCTGGAAATATTCAGTAGATGGATGGGTCCACAGAGATCCTATTCAAATTACTTCTTACGTTTCTAATATGAGTTCTAATATGTAATTCTATGGGATGGGTCACTACTAATGGGATTCTGGCAGGGATGCTTTGGGCAGTATCTTCTGCGTATTTGAAAAGCCAGCAAGATATGGAAGCACATGGCAGCAGGCCTACAGTTTCAGGGTTTAGGCCTCAGTGACAGACTAGTGCTTTATAACAGGGTTATTCAACTGGGGTTCCGCGGCCCCCGAAAATATATAAAACCATTTCTCTCCCCCAATGTTTTTATGAATATCGCTCGCAACAATAGAATACTTTTATTTCTAATTATGTCAAATGTATTCTTCAACTCCTAATATTGAGCAAATTACACTCACTGGAGTATCTGACATAGGCTTTCAAAAAGCACCTGCGAATAGGCTACCATTGCGACAAGTGCCACTGGCTGCTGGTAAGCTTTCTGGAATTGGACATTAATTTTTTGCCAACACATGGCTAACCTTTGTTTAACCAGTTGCTCTTAGCGAAAATGTGTTTCGAGTTACCTTTCTAGCTAATAGGCTATGTTAGAGTTTACGCTTCCTCTTCCAATTATAATGTGAGATGGTCAAAATAATTTCAAAAAACAATCTACCAAATCTATTTACTTTAAAATATTGATTACTTCTCCTTGCCATTATGATAAGACAAGACATGTGAATTAATTGTTTTGCTAACGTATGATGAGGGTCCCTGGGTCGCCGGTTTGCCTGTGAGGGGGGTCCCCTGGGCAAGATAAGGTTAAAGATCCCTGCACTATAGCCTATTCCCTTAATTACTGTCTGCAATCAATCAGCACTCTCCCCATGTTGACAGAGCCACTGATAACGGGATAACATTTATGCAAATAATCAGACACATGGGACTCAGTTGGTAGAGCATGGCGCTTGCAACGCCGGAGTTGTGGGTTTGATTCCCACGGGGGACAAGTAAAAAAAAAACGTATGCACTCACTACTGTATGTCGCTATTCTGCTTCAGATCAGAGAATCAGTACTGTCATTCTGTCGCACCACTTTTCATGTGAAAGAGCTCTATCCTTGCATTACAGGCCCAGTAATTCCAACTTCATAAAAGATGCAGCTTGTCTGTGTCACCCGTAGTTACTGCAGCAAGCATCGCATCAGGATCACACTATGAGCCCGACCAGAGAGCACGAGACCTTGAAAAGACGTCCTTTCAACTTATTTTGCTCATAGGGCAGGGTTCGAACCAGCTATCCTGCAGATGCCCACTTGCAGGAATGCCCCGAATTGTGGGCCGCAATCACACACTATTGTTAAATTGTGATAACCTTCTGGTGTTTTTGTGGTTAAGTGATTTTTCTACTGACCAATAGCTGGTTCGAACACCCTCGAGCATCCCATTGGTTCCTGCTGGTTTTTCCTTCATTGTGTACCGGAGTCCTAGCTAACTAGCCGTCGTTAACAGAACTGCGGGAAAGCAGAGTTATGGTGCATTACCGGCACCTACTGTACTGGAGCACCTCAGCCTTCCGCCTATAGGCGTCATCGGGTAAACATTTACCAATAGAAGTATAAAGAGTGGTTCCTGCAGATGCAGGAATGCCCACATGCAGAAACGCCCCGGATTACGTGCCGCAATTACACCCTTCTCCAAATTGATTCTGATGCTCAAGCAGAAAAATAGATGCACGCTGCTACATTGATTGTATGTTGCACGAATCAACAATGACCGACATATGAATTTGATACTGTAGCAACATGGGAGCAGGCACGCGATGACAAGACAGCTTTGTTGATCTATGCAAAAATAAAAAATAAACATGATGAGCACATTACTCCAAATTACCTTGGACACTCCATTCGTTTACAAAAGATGTGGGTTCCGCTACCTTTGCCAGAACATGACTGCTGCTTCCTGAAAAGGTATCCGATGCTTTCCTGGCTAGTGCAAATATGGGCGCCTGCCATCTCCCATCCCCTGCCATCATGGTCGTGGACGTGGTGCTAGCTTTTTCACCGGCCGATTTTTCTTCCTGTAACCTAAGGATTCCAAATACTTGAGACTTCTCCTTGTTGCTTTCTGCTTCAGCTAATGCAAGGTCTTGCTCTGCAGGTGTCGCCATCGTCGAAATATCATACGGTTATGGACAATTCACCTGGCGACCATTGTTGCACAAATGTTTGGGATAGCATTGCTAAATGATCCAATGCCAACCCTTTAATGTACATCACATTCCGTCTACATTCTACGAGTGAAGTCCGCTTTCACAGTAATCAATGACAAATTATTATCCCTTTTCGCCGTAGTGTAGAGATATGTTTACACCCTACTGAAGCCGAATCCCTGAAGTCCGTAGGGTGGTGTTAAAAACGCTCACAAAACAAAAGCACTACGTAATGAGTGCCATACTTGGGATTCTGCTACCCTCTACCGCTGGCTGGAAGAACTCCAGTTTATTATAAATATAAACGTATCAATTATTTAAAATTGAGTAAAATGTTAAATATGATTAATTAAATGTTTGTAAAATATATATTTTTACTAGCTTAGCTCTATACAGTGTTTACAGAAAATGGAAGTGATGATCAGCCATGTATATTTCTTGTCAACAAGTTCACAGAAATGTATAATCTTACTCATGAATTTAAAAATTAACTCAGTAGATTAACTTGATGCATGTCCCTGTGAAGTTAATCATCTGAAATTGATAGTTTAAATAATTCAATATAGCCTTCCAGTAGGATTCCAGTTTTTCTAAGTCTGTCTGTAATACTCCACTAAACATTTTTGTGTTGTAGCCAATTGTCTTGTACCAACCTCCATGTGATTGAGAAGAAAATATAGGCTATCTGCTTTTGTTTACCTTGACTGTATGCAAGTCGCTCCATGCTCTCACTATGAGTGATGCCCCAGCGATGTAAACTCTGAGGGGAATACATAGTGAAGATCAACTGGACCCAAAATGATCCTGGACACACCACTATTTGTTCTGCAATAAGAAAGGAGAGTAGTCAAAGTGCTACACAATACACTCGATAGGAATGCTGACAGCAACCTTACTGAAAACATAACACATTCTCCCCATGAGACAATGATTGTGTGAAATATAAATGATCATTCATATAAAACCAACATTACAAGGCGCATGAATGTGGATATTTTAAATGTGAAATTTACGGAATTAAGGGGGAAATCTTATGTGCCTGAGGGCCAACTGAGGCGAATACAGACAGTGTCAGTTGGCCATAAACCAACATAAAACAGGCATATTCTGACACAGTATAATGTGCACTTTATGGTCCTTAGTTTTGAATCTGGACCATAACACAGCAACTCATGAACCCATGGAGATAAACAATGTTATAAAGCCAAGCAATACGATTATAACTTGTTATTCGATCCTGAACATTGCTCTGCAGAACAGCCTTCTTATATTTTCAGAAGCAGGACTATGTGGAGTCCATTGACAGTGTAAGTCATGTTTCTGCTGTTCTACTGCAGATTTGCCAGCCAGTGCTAAACGATCATATGACTAATTTCCTGCTGCACCCTCCCTGTCTGTGTCAGTCCCACATTGACTGAGATACTGTATGTACTCTACACTGTAACATCCTCCCATCTGTGTTCTCTTGTAGAATGTTCACTGGACATATACTAATTGACATTATACACTGGTACTGCTGGACTGTCTGACTCTGCCAAATGGGCCCCTGTATTCTACTGCACTTCTAGAGTGACATGATGAAATGGTGCCAACTTACCTCAGGCAGAGCAGCAACACACTATTTGGCTTAGTTCAGCTGGGCTCAGACTGAATCAGTAACTCCAGACCTTGCCTGGCTGGGTTGGGGCCTGTTGGCTGTGCTACGTTGGGCCTTGGTACAGAGGGAGCCTCATCCCTCTGCAGTCACAGGCAGAGGAAAGGGGATGTCTCTCAATGGAACCACTCCGAGCACATAATTCACATACGGGCAGCAGAGGAGAGGGGTCGATGAGTGCGGGGGAGGAGTCTCCCACTGAGGAGGGGGAGAAATAGTTCTGCTGAGGGGGAGGGACAAGCCTACACAGATCAGCCAATCCCTGGCCTCCTGCAGTAATGCCGCGTTCAAAACAAATGGGAACTCAGAACTCGGAAATCTCCGACTTCAGTGCGTTCAAGATAACTGGGAACTCGGGGGGAAAAAACGAGCTCCGACTGGGAAAAATCGTTTTGGACGGCCCCAATATTCCGACCTGAAGATCACCGACATCATGATTTGACCTCTTTGTTTTCCTCCAGAGTTCCCATGTCTTGAAAGCACAATAAATTAATTGCAAAGACATTCAGGAAGTGGTTTAGTGAGTGACACCTCTGTTTGAACGCATTACCAGCTAAATGCATGGAACATACACGTCTCATAAAATGATAGTCACAATAAAGGGATCACCCAATATGTATATTCAGTGACAAATTCTGTAAATATGAATATGGATATTAATTTCAAGTGACCATAAATCATTTAGTAATATAACTATTATTTAGAAGCACATGGTTTTATGACATACAAAGAACTGCCCTTTTACGTTGAAATGGTAATCCAACTGTCTGGTCTATAGACCCCTTTCTGTGTTTGCAAACATTGCCGCACGAGGGCGTTGCGCTCAAATTGGTGGCAGAACAAGAGGGAGTTATTATAGAACGCCAGCAAAAAAAGCCTATATTTACATGTTGCTTTTGAGTGCATTTCACACTACTTTTGGATTATAATTCGATATTAAGGCTCGTATGAATGTCCTGCTTAATGTTTGTAATCGCAAATCAACTGCATTATACTTCAACCAGTAAAATGGCTCTCTGGCTAGCTTTGCTACAAACTATATAATTGAGCGTTAGCATTCTAGCTAACAACTGTTGCATTCAAAATAGTTATTTTGCAAAGATCACAACCAAACAAAATCTTAGCGACTGTTCAAGCAAGGAATCAAAACAATTGTAAGTGTATGAGAACCCCAAAAAGTTGTTTAGAAGTAATACAAACGTACATCTAGGCTGTTGAATGGGTGATGGCTTTCTTACTGCACCCAAGAGTCGCTAGCATCCGTGCGTGTCACCAGTGTGTCGTGTACTGGAAAAGGGTCTATGGTCCATCAGTAAAAAGTTCATATTTAGTTTCCCATATGATGTTCTATTATCTATCCAGGAGGGAGCAGTAGCTCCCAAGGCAAGAGTCATGGTACCAGCTCCCGCCATCAGATTGAGAATCTGTTCATTTTGTATTGATAAAAGGAATGACAGATCATATGGCAATTTAACAGGAATGGTGGAAAGAAAACATTTGTGGTTCCTATTCAAAGTCAAAGTCAGCTGCCAGGCACTAACATGGTCACACATTCCAACCAATGAACCATTCATAAACCAGTGTTTGAAAATTGTATTTATTTTTAGTGCAATGTAAGTGCCCTTTTGTTTAAATAACTTTGACTCAATGTAACATTTATTTAAAGTCACAGGTTCTAGGCCCATTTAAAGGGAAAGTTTTAGGTAAAAATGAAACAAAACAAAGTTAATTAATGTTAAAGGTCTAGGTTTGCAATAGGAATACAGTAAGAGTACACAAAATGGCTTCAAATCAACTACTTCTCTGCTCACAGGTGTCATACACGATTGACCAAAAACAGTAACAAACTGTCCTGATGAAAGACAAAACAATTAGCCACTGAACTTACAAATTAACGGTTAAACAGAAATAAAAATTATCACCTTAAGGGAGGGCACCATCACACTGCTTGAACCCCAAATCCAGCAAAGCCTCTCCCAACACAAATCAACTGGGAACAAAAAAGACATTATTGCAGTGGCTTTACAGAACAATACACATACTGATTATTGGTCAACTCAAATACTGACGCAAATTCACGAGTTTAAGGACCAGACATTGAAATGGGTTTAGAATATTTGAGGGAATTGAATTGAGAATTCAGGAGGGGAATGAGAATGGACCAGATGAAGCAGAGGGCTGCAGATGAAGGATCCAGGTAGTGGACGCTGTGGCTTGGAGTCCCAGGTAGACATCATCGTCAGGCTATGGTAGTTAGGCTGCTGTGGGGATGACAATCCCCAAAAAAGAGAACTCAAAGTTAGTTGGACCCTGGAGAGGAAGTGAGTCGTTCTGGACTGCAGGTGCTGAATGGTTGGCGATATATACTGAACAAAAATATAAAATGTAACAATTAACGATTTTACTGACTTACAGTTCATATAAGGAAATGTCAGTTGAAATAAACTAATTAGGCCCTAATCTATGGATTTCACATGACTGGGAAGGGGTGCAGCCATGGATGGGCCTGGGAGGGCATAGGCCCACCCAATTGGGAGCCAGGCCCACCCACTGGGGAGCCAGGCCCAGCTAATCAGAATGAGTTTTTCCCCTTTATTACAGACAGAAATATTCCTCAGTTTCATCAGCTGTCCGGGTGGCTGGTCTCAGACGATCCCTCAGGTGAAGAAGTTGGATGTGGAGGTCCTGGGCTGGGGCAGTTACACGTTTTCTGCGGTTGTGAGGCCGGTCGGACATACTGCCAAATTCTCTAAAACGATGTTGGAGGTGGCAACAGTTCTGGTGGACATTCCTGCAGTCGGCATTGCACGCGCCCTCAACTTGGAGACATCTGAGGCATTGTGTTGTGACAAAACTGCACATTTTAGAGTGGCTTTTTATTGTCCCCAGCACAAGGTGCGCCTGTGTAATGATAATCCTGTTTAATCAGCTTCTTGATATACCACACCTGTCAGGTGGATGGATTATCTTGGCAAAGGAGAAATGTGCACAAAATGTGTACATATGGAACATTTCTGGGATCTTTTATTTAAGTTATTGAAAAATGGCCCCAAAACTTTACATGTTGCGTTTATATTTTTGTTCAGTATAGTTGAGGTAGTACAGGCATATGGACGAGATGCCCATGGAGTGACCCGACCTTAGACCCCAAGAGAGCAAGTAGAAACTACGGTGGAAAAACAACAAAAACTTGAAGAACCAGGCTCAGCTGGGGAGCCAATCCTCTTTTGACTGGTTGGGTAGGATTCGGTGCATGTGGTAGATAAGTGTCCGTGAAATGAGGCAGGGACTGGAAGACTGTGCTTTTGTTAATGCAGGTTCTGAGAGATGAGCATGGTGTGGGCTGTTGATGTCAGAGTGGATGTAGGAATGGTAGGCTTGAGAGGACCAGCGTCCGAAGAGATGTAAGGTGTCTGGGATGCCGTGTTGAGATGCCATGGATGCAGCTCCTATGGGGAAAGAATGTCAGGAGAATTGGTCAGCCTGTCACGATCGCTGACAGATGAAGCAGACCAAGGCGCAGCGTGATAAGCGTACATTCTTTAATTAGTACACACACGAACAAAAACAACAAACCAAACGATACGTGAAGTCCTAGGTATTACACAAAACCCTACGGAACAAGATCCCACAAATAACTAGTGCAAAACAGGCTGCCTAAGTATTGACCCCAATCAGAGACAACGAGCTACAGCTGTCTCTGATTGGGAACCACCCTGGCCAACATAGATCAACACGATCTAGAAACAAAAACATAGAATACAAAACATAGAAAATCCACACCCTGGCTCAACATATAAGAGTCCCCAGAGCCAGGGCGTGACACAGCCGTACAGGGATAGTCTAGTCTCAGATGGGAATGAAACCATTGGTGAGGCGATGGAACCATATTTGGTGATGAATAGTGGATCAGATGGCGAGGCATGTTGAGATTGTCAGGGCTGTTGGTCAGTGATTTGTTAAGGGCTGAAGGTAGCCGGAACATGTAGACTGGTGTGATTCTGCCAAACTGATCAGTTTACTGTGTTTGAGGGTGAAGGTTTCTTTGTCAAGGATGATAATGTCTGACATGCTGAGATAAGGGATGTAGGTAAAAGATGAAGATGTAAACTCCGAACATCGCAGGAAGCGAAATAACCATTAATCCCAGCGTGGAGAGACTGCACTGGAGACGTAACCTGGTCTCAGTATCTGAGGGAGAGTGTCAACATTGGAGCAGCGGTCACAGGCCAGAGGGGCCTGAGGTGGGGAGAGCTGCTAAAGACTGAAGATAGCGAGGAGACTAGAGCAGGCAACCGGAAAACCAGTTGCACCGCCAGCGGAGGTAGAATGTGAGAGGTAGGGGAAGCAGTATGCTGAGAGAGGTAGTCACTGGCAGAGAAAGAGGGTGAGCCGCTCCCGGAGCAGCAGTCACTGGTCCAGTGGGGCCGGAGAGAAAAGTAGTAGCAAGAGGCAAGGGAGCCAGAGCAGCCGCTGGATGCAGGGAGTGCATTGCTGGTGTGGAGGATACAGAGGCAGTGATCGGGGAGAGGGATATGTTCCTCTGTCAGGTATTAGAGAGAGGGGGGAGAGAGAAAGTCGTCCTGCTGGTCTGTCGGTGGAGCTGTAGCTGCAAGGACTTAGGCTGTGTCAGATGCCAAGTTTGAGGCTGGGTGAAAAGCCAGGTCCGGAGCTGATTTGGGGGCCTGGGTCAAAGTCTTTGAGGCCTGATCTGAGGCTTGGAGGCCGAGTTGGTGGTGTTGCAATGAATATGTGGCAGTGGAGGCACCAGGGGATGTTGTCACGGTAGCCCTCGTGTGCATGGTGCCACCATGCAGTAGGCAACATGGGTGGAGGTGGATGTGGTTGTGGTCCCGGCAGGAGGTGCAGCCATAGTCAACCGACCAGAGAGAGGGAAAAGTAGTTTAGTGGAAGAAAAGGGGCACGGGGGAGAGGGCAAAATAACGAGAGAACAATCATGGCTGGACGGACGCCATGCAATGACATGAAGATGGCATTTTTAGAGTGAGAAGGCCGGTCTGCAGGATGACAGGATGTGGCCAATGTATGGTGAATTTGCAACAAACTGATACGATGTGGCCTGCCGTCACATGGACTGTGGCACACGTGACCTGGATAAGCTTTAATTAATGGCATAATGAAGAATGGCAAACAGCTTGAATGGAAATTAATTTGGAATGTATTAAATTAAATACTGTACCGGCGATGGTTGAATAGCTGGGACTTGGAAGTGATGGTTGGCGGCACAGCCTCACGGGTCTACCAAGGAGCAGGCCATGCAGCTTGCATGTGGCCGGGAGATGCGCTGGTGCGTTCTGTGTAAGCAGGGCCGTGGAAATGCGCTCCGGCAGGCACGCTGGGAATGGGTTGCGGAGCTGGCCGGCTTGGCGGAGAGGAAATGTTGTGAAAGCAGGTAGCTTGCTTCCGTAATATGAGAGGAACGAGGGATGTAAAGACCCAGAAGCCAGCAATTGAAAACAAAATAAAACTAAAGCATGAAACGCCAATTGATTTCAACAGCAAGGTTAAGAGACGGACAGAGTAGAGGTTAATTTTAAAATTAACTTGCTCAGGTGGAATGTTAGTTTGATCAGGTTTATGTAGGGTGGCAGTGGTGATGAAGGAGAGTGAGGACAGGTATGGAGGCTGATTAGCAATGAGTTGTACCTGATGCTTGTTGAGGAACTGCATTCAAGGCCACTCTAAAATGTGCAATTTTGTCACACAACACAATGCCACAGATGTCTCCAAGTTGAGGGCGCGTGCAATTGGCATGCTGACTGCAGGAATGTCCACCAGAGCTGTTGCCAGATAATTTAATGTTCATTTCTCTCCAACGTCATTTTAGATAATTTGGTAGTACGTCCAACCCGCCTCACAAGCACAGACCACGTCTTACCACGCCAGCCAAGGACCTCCACATTGCACAACCGAAGAATTTCTGCACAAACCGTCAGAAACCTTCTCAGGGAAGCTCATCTGTGTGCTCATCATCCTCACCAGGATCTGGATCTGACAGCAGTTCGGCGTTGTAACCGACTTCAGTGGGCAAATGCTCCCCTTCGATGGCTGAAACCTTCCTGACTCCTCTGTTTCACCACACTCACCACCGTTTCTGCATCACACCAAACGGCAGGCATCACAAACACCATGAATCTTCAACTTCAATTGCGCCACCTCCACACTTAACGCTACCCCAGAAATCACTCCTTTCATTGGTGGCCTGTTCCTAAGAGCAAAGCAAGAAACAGATCTCGACCCAAGTTACGTGACACCTCTGGTCATAAGAAACACAAACAAATATCACAAGTCCACTACAGGTTACCTTCACTGATGCAACTGCACCCAACTCCTTTCCCACCCACCCTGAAACCTTAAACCACTTGAGTGCTGCTTTAGCAGTATGCTTAGGGTCATTGTCCTGCTGGAAGGTGAACCTCTGTCCCAGTCTCAAATCTCTGGAAGACTGAAACAGGTTTCCCTCAAGAATTTCCCTGTATTTAGCACCATCATTCCTTCAATTCTGACCAGTTTCCCAGTCCCTGCCGATGAAAAACATCCCCACAGCATGATGCTGCCACCACCATGCGTCACTGTGGGGATGGTGTTCTCGGGGTGATGAGAGGTGTTGGGTTTGCGCCAGACATAGCGTTTTCCTTGATGGCCAAAAAGCTCAATTTTAGTCTCATCTGACCAGAGTACCTTCTTCCATATGTTTGGGGAGTCTCCCACATGCCTTTTGGCGAACACCAAACGTGTTTGCTTAACTTTTTCTTTAAGCAATGGCTTTTTTCTGGCCACTCTTCCATAAAGCCGAGCTCTGTGGAGTGTATGGCTTAAAGTGGTCCTATGGACAGATACTCCAATCTCCGCTGTGGAGCTTTGCAGCTCCTTCAGGGTTATCTTTGGTCTCTTTGTTGCCTCTCTGATTAATGCCCTCCTTGCCTGGTCTGTGAGTTTTGGTGGGCGGCCCTCTCTTGGCAGGTTTGTTGTGGTGCCATATTCTTTCAATTGATTTATAATGGATTTAATGGTGCTCCGTTGGATGTTCAAAGTTTCGGATATTGTTTTATAACCAAACCCTGATCTGTACTTCTCCACAACCTTGTCCCTGACCTGTTTGGAGAGCTCCTTGGTCTTCGTGGTGTCGCTTGCTTGGTGGTGCCCCTTGCTTAGTGGTGTTGCAGACTCTGGGGCCTTTCAGAACAGGTGAATATATACTGAGATCATGTGACAGATCACATGACACTTAGATTGCACACAGGTGGACTTTATTTAACTAATTATGTGACTTCTGAAGGTAATTGGTTGCACCAGATCTTATTTAGGGGATTCATAGCAAAGGAGGTGAATACATATGCACGCACCACTTTTCCATTATTTATATTTTTGAATTTTTTGAAAAAATGTAATTTTTTGAATTTCACTTGACCAATTTGGACTATTTTGTGTATGTCCATTACATGAAATCCAAATAAAAATCAATTTCAATTACAGGTTGTAATGCAACATAATAGTAAAAATGCCAAGGGGGATGAATACTTTTGCAAGGCACTGTAGGTGGCCACACAGAAAAACGACCCCAAAACTCAACTCTGTTCTACCCCCGTCGCGGCGGAAAACCTTCAGCTCTCCACTTCTTTTGTCTCTCTGACGCTGGACCTCGTTCAATGCACCCCCACTTCCGGTCTATTCTTCTTCTTCCCTGGACACTTTTATAGTTTCCTGCATGCCCTCCTCTAAATAGGGTCCTCAGGGAAATGATTACCAAAACCGTGGTTCCTACCCTGTCACATCAATACAAGCAATCCTATTCTTCTGTTTATTGGATCATCAGAATAACAATAGTAGCTGTTTGGCCAGGGTGGTGTCTGGTGGGTAATTGATCTAAAGGCTTTCCATACTTGAGCGATCAATAAGCCCTGTGTGTCGTGACAGTTACCTGTCAACAAGTCAATAAAGGCTATGGAGCTTGTCAGCAGCAGGTAATTTACCAGGCAGACAGGGAGCCTCCATCTGAGGACAGAGATAATACAATCACCTTGATCAGGGGACTTAAAATTAGGTAACTCTAACAACACACAGGCCTTTATTGGTTGAAAAGTCTCTGAATTGCGCTCAGCTTTCTTATTATGCCTTGTCATCCTTTGACTGTTCAACCGTTGCCATGGAAGTGCCCAGAATACTGGTAATAACACACTGCTAATAGTAATAATACATAATTCATGAACAAAGTAGTCTAGTTTTTGATGCAACAGGTAGTCATTTTTAACACATTTTATAAGTCACCACCATGCCCACAGAAACAAAATGCTCAAAGTCTTTCTCCAGCAATACAATTGACGGTCATATATGGTATTGTTTTTATAGGCTTGAGGGCGACTCAAACAAAAGTATGCCATTGGTGAGGCCCAGTGGGAGGATATTTAGTTGTATTTCACCACAGACCAAGACATATAATGAGCAAGATCATCTCTGTTAACTACCTGTTTGAGTATTTCAACGTAACCTACTATCTCTTATTTTCCACCTACATCTCACAGCTGATTGCAGCTTTACCCAGTGGTATGGGAGGCTCTTTCTTTACCTTGACCATACATGAGCTGTCACAGAACATTTATGGACAGGAAAAATCCAGTAATCTATTAGCACCTAAAAGGCCTCTGGGTGGTATTCTATTGCTGAAACCCACTGGGACCCATTGCTAGCAAACATCTATTCTGTTTGTCTGTCAGTGTACTGTACAGTACAGTTTAGTTTATTAGGATCCCCATTAGCTACTGCACATGCAGCAGCTTCTCTTCCTGGGATCCACATAAATTGTACAAATACATGACAAAGTACAGAACAGTAATAGACAAGAACAACATAAGATATTACATTAAATTCAAAATAAAATAAGAGTTATATATAGGAAAGACACCAAGAGACAACAAAAGTACTATTTACACTTCATATATACACATTCAAATTCTTATATACAGTACAGTTAAATTAGATCTTTAGAAAGAGGAGTATCACTGTGATACAATATGTTTTTTAAATCCGTTTTTTAAAGCTAAACTGGCTTTTTGCCTGAGTAACCTCTGGTGGCAGAGCATTCCATGGTGACATGGCTCTATACATAACTAAGTGATGGATCTTTTTTGGGTTTGGGTACCGTGAAACCCATAGTGGCGTGTCTGGTGGGGTATGTACGCATGCAAATAGATTGTACAAGTGGT
This sequence comes from Coregonus lavaretus, assembly GCF_964263955.1. Classification (NCBI taxonomy): domain Eukaryota; kingdom Metazoa; phylum Chordata; class Actinopteri; order Salmoniformes; family Salmonidae; genus Coregonus; species Coregonus lavaretus. The sequence continues at coordinate 24,236,847 of NC_139988.1, forward strand.
TAGGCATTTTCAACACACACATTTTTCTTAAAAAGACTATAAGAGAAATAGTAAATTTCTCCTCAACCCTCAACCATGAAGGTCGATCATGTTGTTGTTAGTTCTGTGTGTGCAGTTGCGGGCAAGGCATGCTGCTTTCTTTTGAGCCAGCTGCAGCTTTGCCAGGTCTTTCTTTGCTGCACCTTACCATATTACCGGACAGTAATCAAGATGGGACAAGATCAAAGCCTGAAGAACTAGTACAGTTGATCTTTGTGTCAAAAATGCAGAACATATTTTTATAACAGACATATACCTCTTCCCATCTTGGCAAAAACTTTGTCAACATGACTTGACCATGATAACTGACCATCCAATGTTACACCTAGGAGTTCAGCTTCTTCAACTTGTTCAGTGGTCACACCCTTTATGCACAACTCCAGTTGAGGTTTAGGTCTAAGAGAATGCTTTGATCCACATACAATGCTTTTGGTTTTAGATGTATTTAAGACCAGTTTATTGTTATTTACCCATTCTGACACTGACTGTAACCCCTTGCTAAGAGTCTCAGTGAGCTCACATGCTATAGGTGCAGATGTGTAGAGTCTGCAATCATCAGCCTACATAGTCATTTTTGCTTCTTGTAAGACAAGTGACAAATCTTTATTAAAAATAGAGAAGAGTAACGGCCCAAGGCAACTGCCCTGAGGTATACCGCACAAAACATATCTGATTTTATAGAAGCTTCCATTGAAGAATGCTCTCTGAGTTCTATTGGATAAGTAACTCTCCAACCATGTGATAGTTATCCATTTATTTTAGCCAATCATCAGTCATCTGAGTCAGTGCAGTACAAGTTGAGTGCCCTTCCCTACATGCATGCTGAAAGTCAGTAGTTAACTTGTTCTTAAAAATATATATAATTGTGTTTGAACAAATTCATTTGAACAAAATCTCTCCATCAGTTTACTAAGAAGAGGCAGCAAACTGATTGGGCAGCTGTTAAAGCCAGCAAAGGGGGCTTGATTATTTTTAGGTACTTTAGCTTCCATCCACACCTGTGGGGACACACTCCTTTAGGCTTTGGTTAAAGACATGGAAAATAGGGGTGACAATACAGTCTGTTACCATTCTCAATAGTTTCCCATCTAGATTGTCTATACCTGGTGGCTTATCATTACTGATGGATAACAACTATTTTTCCACCTCTTCCACACAAACTTGACCAAATTCAAAACGGCAGTCATTTTCTTTCATTATTTGATCTTCAATACACAAATATGATGGTTCAATGTTGTCATTTCACTTCTCAGTTTGTCCACTTTACCGGTGAAATAGTCATTTAAATGATTGGCTATATCAAAAGGTTTTGTTATAAATGACCCATTAACTTCAATGAACGATGGGTTTTCTGCCCATAATATAATTTAAGGTGCTCCAAAGTCTTTTCCCATTGTTTTTTATGTCATTTATCTTGTTGTGGTAATATAATTTCTTCTTTAAAAAAAAAGTTTAGTCACAACATTTCTCAATTGACAGTATGTCAACCAATCAGCTGAGCAGCCTGACTTGTTTGCCACCACCTTTGCATCATTTCTTTTAACCATACAAGTTTTCAATTCATCATCAATCCAGGAGGCTCTAACAGTTCTCACAGTTAGTTTCTTAACAGGTGCATGCTTGTCAACAATTGGCAAGAATAATGTTACTCCAAGTGATGCATCTGAATTCTCCTCCTCATACACATCAGACCAACATACATTTTTTACATCTTCAACAAAAGATTCCTGAGAAAACATTGTGTATGATCTCTTATCAATAACTTTAGGCCCTGCCTTTGGTACTTTGGCTTTCCTTGTCATTGCCACAATTATATGGTCACTACAGCCAATGGGAAATGATATTGCTTTGGAGCAAAGCTCTGCAGCATTGGTGAAGATATGATCAATACAAGTGGATGTCACAGATCCATATCTAGGAAAACCAAAGTTCCAAAGGCTAGGCCTAATATTGTGTATAAGAGGTCATACAAGAAGTTCTGTAGTGATTCCTATGTTGTTGATGTGAAGAATATTTGTTGGTCTATGGTGTGTAATGACGAGCAACCAGACGTTGCACTTGACACATTTATGAAATTGCTAATCCCAGTTACTAATAATCATGCACCCATTAAGAAAATGACTGTAAAAACGGTTAAATCCCTGTGGATTGATGAGAAATTGAAAAATTTTATGGTTGAGAGGGATGAGGCAAAAGATATGGCAAATAGGTCTGGCTGTACAACCGATTGGCAAACGTACTGCAAATTGAGAAATCATGTGACTAAACTGAATAAAAAGAAGAAAAAACTACACTATGAAACAAATATAAATGACATAAAGAATGATAGTAAAAAGCTTTGGAGCACCTTAAATGAAATTTTGGGCAAAAAGGCAAACCCTGCTCCATCATTCATTGAATCAGATGGCTCATTCATCACAAAACCCACTGATATTTGCGACTACTTTAATTATTTTTTCATTGGCAAGATTAGCAAACTTAGGCATGACATGCCAGCAACAAACGCTGACACTGCACATCCAAGTATATCTGACCAAATTATGAAAGACAAGCATTGTAATTTTGAATTCCGTAAAGTAAGTGTGGAATAGGTGAAAAAAGTATTATTGTCAGTCAAGAATGACAAGCCACCAGGGTCTGGCAACTTGGATGGAAAATTACTGAGGATAATAGCAGATGATATTGCCACTCCTATTTGCCATATCTTCAATTTAAGCCTACTAGAAAGTGTGTGCCCTCAGGCCTGGAGGAAAGCAAAAGTTATTCCCCTACCTAAGAATAGTAAAGCCCCCTTAACTGGCTCAAATAGCCGACCAATCAGCCTGTTACCAACCCTTAGTAAACTTTTGGAAAAAATTGTGTTTGATCAGATAAAATGCTATTTTACAGTAAACAAATTGACACAGACTATCAGCACGCTTATAGGGAAGGACCTTCAACAAGCACAGCACTTACACAAATGACTGATGATTGGCTGAGAGAAATTGATGATAAAAAGATTGTGGGGGCTGTTTTGTTAGACTTCAGTGCGGCTTTTGACAGTATCGATCATAGTCTGTTGCTGGAAAAACGTATGTGTTATGGCTTTACACCCCCTGCTATATTGTGGATAAAGAGTTACCTCTCCAACATAATCCAGGTAGAGTCAGGAATTCCCCAGGGCAGCTGTCTAGGCCCCTTACTTTTTTCAATCTTTACTAATGACATGCCACTGGCTTTGAGTAAAGCCAGTGTGTCTGTGTATGTGGATGACTCAACACTATACACGTCAGCTACCACAGCAACTGAAATGACTGCAACACTTAACAAAGAGCTGCAGTTAGTTTCAGAATGGGTGGCAAGGAGAGGGACTTAGGAAAATTGCAATTGGCTCAGAACAGGGCAGCACGGCTGGCCCTTGGACGTTCACAGAGCTAACATTAATAATATATATGCATGTCAATCTCTCCTGGCTCAAAGTGGAGGAGAGATTGACTTCATCACTACTTGTATTTGTGAGAGGTATTGACGTGTTGAATGAACCGAGCTGTCTGTTTGAACTACTGGCACACCAGAGGTCTCTTCACAGTCCCCACGTCAAAAACAGACTATGGGAGGCGCACAGTACTACATAGAGCCATGACTACATGGAACTCTATTACACATCAAGTAACTCATGCCAGCAGTAAAATTAGATTTAAAAAACGGATAAAAATACACCTTATGGAACAGCGTGGACTGTGAAGCAACACAAACATAGACACATGCATACAAACACACGATAACATGTACACATGGATTTTGTGTTATAGATATGTGGTAGTAGAGTAGAAGAAAGAGGGCACACACTTAATATGTCGTGAAATCTGTTATGAATGTATTGTAATGTTTTTCAAATGTATAACTGCCTTAATTTAGCTGGACCCCAGGAAGAGTAGCTGCTGCCTTGGCAGCAGCTAATGGGGATCCATAACAAATACAAATATAAATACAGATCCAACACCATTGGTATACACTAGTTGGTTGAGCAATAACCTGGGTCATGTTACAGGCATTAGTCACAGTAAGAAGCTTCCTCTTGAGAGGACAACTAGATGATAACCAGTCAATGTTCAGGTCACCAAGAAAATAAATTTCTCTTTTAGAATTAGAGACCTTATCTAACATCACACACATTCTAAAGATACTGACAGTTTGCGCTTGGTGGCCTATAGCAGCACCCTAAAAGAAGAGGCTTCAGATGAGGCAGGTGAACCTTCAACCACAGCACTTCTACTTTGTCATGAGATCCTCTCTGAGTTTTACAGGAATATGGCTCTGAATATATACAGCAACCCCTCCCCCATAGACATTCCTGTCTTTTCTATAGATGTTATATCCTTGTATTTCTACTGCTGTATCGTCAAATGTGCTGTCTAAGTGAGTCTCAGAAACTGCTAATATATTAATATTATCTAAGATTAGCAAATTACTAATATCATGAACTTTAACCTTATATAGCTTATATAAAACTGAACTCATATTGATAATAGGTTGTATTTCTAATAATAAAAAATATTTTGGAGCATATTATGTTCAGCAGATGCCTTATCTGGTTTAGCTTGTCTGCAGTAGGGTGCTTTGTTATTTGTGTCACTTCTGCATAGCTGTCTTGCTGGACTGTTGGTGCCTTCTGATTGGGGTGTCGTCCTGTTAACCTGGGGGGTAGTGGGGTGGGGTGCTGTCCACCCAATGTTGCAGGGTGGAGCTGGCCTCTCTGGATGGGGCCTGGTGGTGTAGGGTGGAGCTGGCCTCTCTGGATGGGGCCCGATGGTGTAGGGTGGAGCTGGCCGCTCTGGAAAGGGCCCGATGGTGCAGGGCGGAGCTGGCCTCTTTGGATGGGGCCTGTTGGTTTAGGTTCGAGTTGGCCCCTCTGGATGGGGCCCGATGGTGTAGGGTGGAGCTGGCCTCTCTGGATGGGGCCTGTTGGCGCAGGGTAGAGCTGACCTCTCTGGATGTGGCCTGGTGGTGCAGGGTAGAGCTGATCTCTCTGAATGTGGCCTAGTGGTGCAGGGTAGAGCTGACCTCTCTGGATGTGGCCTGGTGGTGCAGGGTAGAGCTGACCTCTCTGGATGTGGCCTGGTGGTGCAGGGTAGAGCTGACCTCTCTGGATGGGGCCTGGTGGTGCAGGGTAGAGCTGGCCTCTCTGGATGTGGCCTGGTGGTGCAGGGTAGAGCTGACCTCTCTGGATGTGGCCTGGTGGTGCAGGGTAGAGCTGACCTCTCTGGATGTGGCCTGGTGGTGCAGGGTAGAGCTGATCTCTCTGGATGTGGCCTGGTGGTGCAGGGTAGAGCTGGCCTCTCTGGATGTGGCCCAGTGGCTTAGGGTGGTACTGGTCTCTCTGGGTGGGGGCTGGTGGTCGTAATCTTGGAGGATCTATGGCAGAGTTCCTCTTATTTTGGTTTTTGCTTTGTCCCAGAGCAGTTTCTTTCCTAGCAAACACCTTGATATAGTACTTTTGGTGTTAGGAAATCTCTCTGCAGCTCTGGCTGCCACTTGCTGCAGGAGCTGCATGTCCTCTCATTGCCATCATTAGTACCTGTGTAAATTATGATATGTTTGGCCCCATTTAATTTGTTGCTTGACAGACTTTTCAAGGCACTTGCTGTTGTTGGGCTCCATAGCTTTCTGACTGACATTCCAGGGAATAACAGTTTCCTTCTGAGAAATGTCCTATTGGAGTCACATAAAATGAAGGCCATAGGGTGCTCTGCCTGTGTGCTGCTGTTGTGGGCTGTGGTGTCTGGAGTGATGTTCTTTGGATGGAGTGGGGTTGGGACCACTGGTGGCCTTTCCTTGTATTCCTCTCTCCTGAAGGTCTCAGCATGTCTCCACTGGTGCTGGTGCTGGTGCTCTGGGGCTGGGATGTGAGGATCTTGGGGAGGTCTGAGGAATGTGCTGGTGTGGGAGGAGGAGTTATACTGGGTCTGGTTACTGACCTCGTGCTGAGTCTGTGTGAGTCTCGTCTCGGAGGTTCACAATGAGAAGCAGTGGTACTGCCGATGAGGGGATGTGAGGTGTGGTAGTGAGGGTTGTGGTAGGCTCCAGTTGTTCTCTTAGAGTGTGGATGTGGTGTCTCTGGGTTGTAGCAATTCTATGACTGCTGACAACTCCCTTTGTAGCTCCTCCCTGATGTCAGCTACCTCTCTCCTTATGATGCTCTTGACCGTTGGCAGTTTCTCTCTCAGCTCCTCCTTATCCTGCCTCAGAACAGTCACCTCACCACGAAGCTCATTCACCTCTACCTCCAGTAGGGAGATACTCCCAAAGGCCTGGGACAGCAGGGACAGATTGTCACTCCCCATGTCTTCTAGGGTGGCTTGGTTAGATGTGAGGGTGGTGGGACTTTTGGAATTAACTGATTTCTCATCAGGGATGTCTTCTGATTGAAGTGTAGCAGTTAGATTGCCATTCTCGTTCAAGGTGTCTGCTAGCTCTTTCAGTGATGTAAACTCATGTAAACTCAGCAAAAAAAGAAACGTCCTCTCACTGTCAACTGCGTTTATTTTCAGCAAACTTAACATGTGTAAATATTTGTAGGAACATAACAAGATTCAACAACTGAGACATAAACTGAACAAGTTCCACAGACATGTGACTAACAGAAATTGAATAATGTGTCGCTGAACAAAGGGGTGGTCAATATCAAAAGTAACAGTCAGTATCTGGTGTGGCCACCAGCTGCATTAAGTACTGCAGTGCATCTCCTCCTCATGGACTGCACCAGATTTGCCAGTTCTTGCTGTGAGATGTTACCCCACTCTTCCACCAAGGCACCTGCAAGTTCCCGGACATTTCTGGGGGGAATGGCCCTAGCCCTCACCCTCCGATCCAACAGGTCCCAGACGTGCTCAATGGGATTGAGATCCGGGCTCTTCGCTGGCCATGGCAGAACACTGACATTCCTGTCTTGCAGGAAATCACGCACAAAACAAGCAGTATGGCTGGTGGCATTGTCATGCTGGAGGGTCATGTCAGGATGAGCCTGCAGGAAGGGTACCACATGAGGGAGGCGGATGTCTTCCCTGTAACGCACAGTGTTGAGATTGCCTGCAATGACAACAAGCTCAGTCCGATGATGCTGTGACACACCGCCCCAGACCATGACGGACCCTCCACCTCCAAATCGATCCCGCTCCAGAGTACAGGCCTCGGCGTAACACTCATTCCTTCGACGATAAACGCGAATCTGACCATCACCCCTGGTGAGACAAAACCGTGACTCGTCAGTGTAGAGCCAGTTTTTGCCAGTCCTGTCTGGTCCAGCGACGGTGGATTTGTGCCCACAGGCGACGTTGGTGCCGGTGATGTCTGGTGAGGACCTGCCTTACAACAGGCCTACAAGCCCTCAGTCCAGCCTCTCTCAGCCTATTGTGGACAGTCTGAGCACTGATGGAGGGATTGTGCGTTCCTGGTGTAACTCGGGCAGTTGTTGTTGCCATCCTGTACCTGTCCCGCAGGTGTGATGTTCGGATGTACCGATCCTGTGCAGGTGTTGTTACACGTGGTCTGCCACTGCGAGGACGATCAGCTGTCCGTCCTGTCTCCCTGTAACGCTGTCTTAGGCGTCTCACAGTACGGACATTGCAATATATTGCCCTGGCCACATCTGCAGTCCTCATGCCTCCTTGCAGCATGCCTAAGGCACGTTCACGCAGATGAGCAGGGACCCTGGGCATCTTTCTTTTGGTGTTTTTCAGAGTCAGTAGAAAGGCCACTTTAGTGTCCTAAGTTTTCATAACTGTGACCTTAATTGCCTACCGTCTGTAAGCTGTTAGTGTCTTAACGACCGTTCCACAGGTTATGAAAATGCATGTTCATTAATTGTTTATGGTTCATTGAACAAGCATGGGAAACAGTGTTTAAACCCTTTACAATGAAGATCTGTGAAGTTATTTGGATTTTTACGAATTATCTTTGAAAGACAGGGTCCTGAAAAAGGGACGTTTCTTTTTTTGCTGAGTTTATATAGAGGATAAGTGCAGCTTCTAGGCCTTGAATCATTACGCTGCCATTTTTGTAGGTGTTGTTGGTGAAGAGTCGATTATCAGGCTCCTGTTCATCAAATACCAAGATCTGTCGACCATTAGTGAAACCTCTCTTTCTTGCATGGCCAAAGTACCTACATGCAGCAGAATACCAAGCAGCACAATGCTCTGTATAGCAGAGCATTGATACCAACCTGGCCAGATTGTATGATTTGCTTCAGTGCTGTCATCACATTCTTTAATTGGCTTGCGAAGCTATGTCAGCTGACGTAGGCTACATCAACTGCAGAGGTGTATTTGATTTGCGCATGTGCCAGCAAAGCAGCGCAAGCCTCACTATGCTTATGCCCAAGTGAAGTGAGTTCGGAAAAACTGAAAGTATGCATCTTAGAAATAATTTTCACGTAAAAACTTTAAATGTCCGAAATCAGAATGAAATAGGCTTCCCAAAAATAACATAAATCAATCAATGAAATGTATTTTTAAAGCCCTTTTTACATCAGTAGATGTCACAAAGTGCTATACAGAAACCCAGCCTAAAACCCCAAACAGCAAGCAATGCAGATGTAGAAGCACGGTGGCTAGGAAAAACTCCCTAGAAAGGCAGGAACCTAGGAAGAAACCTAGAGAGGAACCAGGCTCTGAGGGGTGGCCAGTCGCTGTGGTAGAACGTTTATTTTGATTGCCGATATTGTGTATTCATCAAAATCCCATCAGGTAGCCTGATTTCAGATGTGTCATGTAAACAAGATTATTAGGGAAATTGTTTGTTCTTGCACAGCATGTAGGCTAAACGTTTAAATCGAACTATTATATTAATCTGACTATTCACAATAATCGTATTATTGTGTGCATACTCAGTGCCCGACGTGCTCCTATTGGTCAGTCACTGGGATCTGCTCGTAACACCAGCCACACTACATGATAAAGGCCAAAAAATGTGGACACTGCTAGAACCATAGCCATGGGAAGTAGGGGTGCTGAGTTTATTAATTTTTATATATATATAAAAAGTAACCAAATTAGTGAACTAGGCCTTTATTACTCCTATATGAGTTGAGAAAAATACTTGACAGCAGAGCAAAGAAAAATACTCCTCCTTGTCGGAGCCTAAGACTGCAGGTAGCGGTACTTAATCGGCTGACCTAGACCCTGTCACACTGAACGAGCCAAGACGGCCGACAATCGTTTAAGACCGAAGAATTTGCCCACGACCTGGAAAATTGTTCTGGGACGGCATAAGACGGCAAAAATCATATAGTGCAAAGGCCTTTAGGGTAAAATCAGCAAACAATGGGTGTGTTCGTATATTCACTCTGGAGGGCCAGAGTGCGCTCTGGGCGTTTGTAAATTCAGAGTGTTGTCAGATTGTCCATTGGTAAATTCAGAGTGTTTCACTCTCGGAGCGTTCAGAGCGCACACTGGAAGCTCTGGCTGAGGAGGAGGGTTGATCCGAGCGTTCTGACCTCACAACGGCAGTCAAGCACCCAAGCTAACTGGCTAAAGTTGGCTAGCTTGCTAGTTCCTTTCAGACACAAAGAGAACACCTCACTCTAAACATTTTACTCGCCCTAGCAGAGCTGGTTAGGCTGTTTTCATGTTATCTAGAGCGTTTATGACATTAACTGTGCTGCTGGCAACAATTTCATTAGAATGTTCAGAGTTCTTTTCAGCTGCTAGATCAAATGGAATGGGCCAAGCTCCTGTTACTGTTGCCACTGTTATTTTTAGAATTTGAGCAGTGATGCATGCAACTTTTTAAATTATGCACTTTTTACAATGAATAACAGGCCAATCAATATACTGCACTATATCACCATGAGCTGTCCCCTATAGCCACAGTCAACTGTGCATAACTCTTAGGGTGTGAACATGGAGTAAAAAAAAAGCTCACGGTAACTTGCATTTCGCAGCCCCTTCAATTGCATAAAATCATATTTGATTGAGTTTGAAGTGGTCTGTGGTTGATTGCCTCTACACTCATTAACAATTCAACAGTGGCAATACAGTGTTAAACGTAATCTGACATTTATCTTCTTTCAGGCATGATTATCTGTGTCAGACATCAATACAGTGGGTATGGAAAGAAATGTGAAATTTGTGGTGCTGATCCATTATATTTAAAAAATGACATTCGTAATCTCCCCCCCCCCTCTCTCTGGGGTTTGTCTTAAAGTTGTCCTTTGCGGAGAGCTAGACAGTGCTAAATCACTAGTATAACACTACCCATAGATCACTTAATAAGATCATTATTCAAACAAATACTCAATAAAAAATATGCTAATGTTTAACATTACATCAGCTAAGATGGCATCAGACAGATGTCAACTTGCTCTATGTATTTCAACCTGCAAGGATAGGTTTGATCATGGAAAAGCTGGCAGTACCCCTGCAAGCTAGTGGTCCATTATTAAGAATGCCTTAACATTTAATTAAGGCTATGTCCAACTATTTAAAGATCCTCATTACCTAACAATTACCAATTTATCTTCATCCCATCTCTTTTACAGATAACTTTTTTAAATGTCGACCACTTTGGTGGTAAACAGTAAACACAGGCTCTCATTAATGTTGATGGAGATAATTAGGGTCAGGGTTAGGGTTGAGCCGGGGTGTGGGGTTAAGGTTATTTGTCTTCGATTAGACCCATAAAAGGGTTGGCATAAGGTAGCTGGGGAAAAGCTCGCTGTTATTTTTTCTTATTTTTTATTGTTGGACATGTAGAATGTAAAAACACTAGCAAATCAGCACCAAGTGATTTTAATTTTGGAAATCTGTTCCAAAGTATTCCCACCCATGTTAGAGAGATATAGGCTATGTGATCGTATACAAATTTAAGCAAGGATTGAAATTATTATGTTTTAGTCCAATATTATATCTGTTTGGGATTCTTGCGGTCAATTTGCAGTCCACAAATTATTTGTAATTATGTTCTGGCCCCCTGACCATCCGCTCAATAAAAAAATTGGTTGATGATCCCTGGTCTAGACCCACCAGCAGTCCCTAGGGTTAGGGTTGGGAGAGAAAATTAGTTTGTCTTCAGGCTGGTGATACAGACTAATCACACTAACCAAAAAAATATAATGAAACGCTAACTGGTCCTGCCACTCAAGGTTGTAAGTAAACTGTGCAAACACTGAAGTGTGTCCTTTTCCTGTTATCAGACGAAAAAATTTAAGCTGATTACATTCACTCCTCCACATTCTCTTACATAAATCTTTCTGTTCTCCAGACCGGCAGAGAATTAGTATAGCAAAGAGGGGACTGGTGGGATTTTGTAAGCTGCTGCTTTTTAATGAAAATGTAAGTAATTATATATACCTGAGTGGTTTATACCTGACATGGTCCAAAATCAACAAGGTACCAGATCACTGTATTAAACATTAATCAAATAAACAATTTCTCAGTATATTAACAAATCGTCAGATAACATTTTGCATGCCTTTCATTCACATACATTGACAAAGTTTCAAAAGGAAAGCCAATCGATTCCTATAACTTAGTTGTAACACCATTTCCTGATGGGTGAAAGTTTATGTGGTTGCTACTTAAGTCCTGTTAGGTTTTCAAGGTCATTCTAGTCTCGATTGTTGTCTGTTGCTGTTTTATTAAACAGCAAAATGCAGACCCATGATTCTAATCTTACCACACTTGTCATGCCTCTTAATCTCCCAGTTCAAACAGTATGGGGCAAAGACAAGCATTTGTGAAGCAAACAGAAGTGCGTCACTCGGTTCTTGGCGTCCCAGGGTGACATTGGGACAGAGAGTGGAGGGACTTGTGTCCTGCTTAATCAAAACAGCAAGCTAGAGTGAGGACAGCGAGCAAATCCACATTACATTACATTTGACATGTTAGTAATTTACATTTACATTAATCTTAAGGTAGCTGGGTAAGACAACCACATTTCACAGTCATAGTCAGTCAAACTTTTCCTCCATAGAGCAGCTACCTTCAAAGTCAGTGCTAGTAAGAAAAGGCAAGTATAGGTGTTATTAATCACATGATTCATCCCACGTGCTGTTAATTAATGCGATTAATCACATCCTCTAGGCCAGCCGCATCGGACAGAGCAATCTTGGGGAGAACCAGAGTTATTAAACATGCAGGTAGGAGAGAGACATATCTCCCCAGTACCCTCATGTCAGAAGATATGAAAGAGACCCTTTGAGTGAGCTACATCAGGAGGCCATTAGGTTGAAACGGGTGTTGACTCACACATCCTGGTGCCTGGTGAGGGATGTTCGTTATGGAAACAGACACACTGGGAGAAGGGGATCCAGTCGACAGGGCGATGTAATCTCCCAGGTAATTATACTGAACAAAAACATGAACGCAACAATTTCAAAGATTTTACTGAGTTATAGTTCATATAAGGAAATCAGTCAATTGAAATAAATTCATTAGGCCCTAATCTATGGATTTCACATGACTGGGAATACAGATATGCATCTGTTGGTCACAGATACAAAAAAGATGTTGCCTCATGCAGAGCGACACATCTCCTTCGCATATAGTTGATCAGGCTGTTGAATGTGGCCTGTGTAATGTAGTGCCACTCCTCTTCAATGGCTGTGCGAAGTTGCTAGATATTGGTGGGAACTGGAACACACTGTCGTACACGCCGATCCAGAGCATCCCAAACATACTCAATGGGTGACATGTCTGATGAGTATGCAGGCCATGGGAGAACTGGGACATTTTCAGCTTCCAGGAATTGTGTACAGATCCTTGCGACATGTGGCAATATCAGGCTGAAACATGAGGTGATGGCGGCAGATGAATGGCACGACAATGGGCCTCAGGATCACGTCACGGTATCTCTGTGCATTGAAATTGCCATCAATAAAATGCAATTGTGTTCATTGTCCATAGCTTATGCCTGCCCATACCATAACCCCACCACCACCATGGAGCACTCTGTTCACAACGTTGACCACAGACCACTTCTCAGTTCCTATGCTTCCTGGCTGATGTTTTGGTCACTTTTGAATGCTGGCGGTGCTTTCACTCTAGTGGTAGCATGAGATGGAGTCTACAACCCACACAAGTGGCTCAGGTAGTGCAGCTCATCCAGGATGGCACATCAATGCGAGCTGTGGCAAGAAGGTTTGCTGTGTCTGTCAGTGTAGTGTCCAGAGCATGGAGGCGCTACCAGGAGACAGGCCAGTACATCAGGAGACGTGGAGGAGGCCGTAGGAGGGCAACAACCCAGCAGCAGGACTGCTACCTCCGCCTTTGTGCAAGGAGGAGCAGGAGGAGCACTGCCAGAGCCCTGCAAAATGACCTCCAGCAGGCCACAAATGTGCATGTGTCTGCTCAAATGGTCAGAAACAGACTCCATGAGGGTGGTATGAGAGCCCGACGTCCACAGGTGGGGGTTGTGCTTACAGCCCAACACCGTGCAGGACGTTTGGCATTTGCCAGAGAACACCAAGATCGGCAAATTCGGCAATGGCGCCCTGTGCTCTTCACAGATGAAAGCAGGTTCACACTGAGCACGTGACAGACGTGACAGAGTCTGGAGACGCCGTGGAGAATGTTCTGCTGCCTGCAACATCCTCCAGCATGACCGGTTTGGCGGTGGGTCAGTCATGGTGTGGGGTGGCATTTCTTTGGGGGGCCGCACAGCCCTCCATGTGCTCGCCAGAGGTAGCCTGACTGCCATTAGGTACCGAGATGAGATCCTCAGACCCCTTGTGAGACCATATGCTGGTGCGGTTGGCCCTGGGTTCCTCCTAATGCAAGACAATGCTAGACCTCATGTGGCTGGAGTGTGTCAGCAGTTCCTGCAAGAGGAAGGCATTGATGCTATGGACTGGCCCGCCCGTTCCCCAGACCTGAATCCAATTGAGCACATCTGGGACATCATGTCTCGCTCCATCCACCAACGCCACGTTGCACCACAGACTGTCCAGGAGTTGGCGGATGCTTTAGTCCAGGTCTGGGAGGAGATCCCTCAGGAGACCGTCCGCCACCTCATCAGGAGCATGCCCAGGCATTGTAGGGAGGTCATACAGGCACGTGGAGGCCACACACACTACTGAGCCTCATTTCGACTTGTTTTAAGGACATTACATCAAAGTTGGATCAGCCTGTAGTGTGGTTTTCCACTTTAATTTTGAGGGTGACTCCAAATCCAGACCTCCATGGGTTGATACATTTGATTTCCATTGATCATTTTTGTGTGATTTTGTTGTCAGCACATTCAACTATGTAAAGAAAAAAGTATTTAATAAGATTATTTCATTCATTCAGATCTAGGATGTGTTATTTTAGTGTTCCCTTTATTTTTTTGAGCAGTGTAGGACACGGGTTGGTAACCTTTCCAGAAGCATGGACCCACCCCGCAAGACTGGGTGACAAGCAACCAGGTAGAACACTGTACATGGAGTGCAGACAGATAAACAATCAATTTGAAATGGCAGATTTGAAATTTGAAATGGCAGATCCAATGTGCACTTTGTCCTAATATCATATGTAGCTTCTACAACAATCACATTTGGTAGCATTGTACTATTTTGGGCCTAAGACAAACACATACAAACTGAAGCAACCGAAGAACGCTGAAAAGGATCTCTTTGCAACCAGATTATGTGCTTAATGTCCTTGGATGTAAATTAACTGCTCTATGGAAATTAATTGTTAAGTTGCTTGAGTGTATGAGTGAGTAAATCCATCAGTTTTACATCTATACATAGGCCAACTAATGCATCCTTTGATGCTTTACAGTAGCCATATCAACACCGCCACAGGTTAGAAGAAGATACCTCTTTTAGAACATGTACACCATCAGACAAACATGACAAATGCGATGACTCCACCCAAACTGAGGGAAAAACACTGGCAGCTGCAACACCAGAAGCACCATAGTGTTATCATGAAAAATGGTCCACTCCTGAGATAGGAAATATCACTTATTCATTTATATATTCATTTATATATATAATTTACGTTATTTTTCAAGACTTGACTGGGTATTTACAGTAGTATGACACACACTGAATACTGATTTAAATATGTTAGACATAATTTTAAATGCTTTATGTCCTCTGAACGCCCATCAGTGGTGGTGGGGATAAGGATCCTCCTGACAGTTATGATGAATAGGACCAGGGAAGCAGAGCGGATGAGTGTTGGCTGAAATATATAGGCCACTCCACTACTTACTAATGGGGGGAGATTGTGTTGGTTGCGTTAGCTTGTGGGGGGGGGGGGGGGGACAAGAGGCGCCCATTCTATAAGAACCACTTAACTCTCCACTGGGCACAGACGTCAGTTCAACGTCTAGTTTTGATTTACATTTGACTTGTCAACTAACCTGGATTAAAAGTGAAATCAACAAAAAATTCACCATGTCATTAGATTTAGGTGAAACATTTTGTTCCCTTATGTTGATGACTTTTTTCAAATCCAATCAGTTTTCCACATTGAATCAACATCATCAAATTTTTGTTGTTGTTGTTAAAATGACATGGAGATGTTGATTCAACCAGTTTTTGCCCAGTGGGTCTCTATTAGTAATCTGGATGACACAAAGGATGTATATGTATGAGTGAGTGTATCATCCTTACAGGACACCTCCTCGATTGGGGTGTAAACAACAAAAATATTGTTTGTTCTACCACAGCTGAGGTTGGTTCTATCCTGGGGGCACAGAGCACTATTTCTGAAATGAGCATCCAATTCCCAAGGAGTATCTCTTAAATGTGACAGCACAAGGATAGCTGAAGGGCCCAATTCTTCCTCTGGATAGGTTTTAGCTGCAGGCCATTTTCAGTGGCAAAAACTTACCTCATAAGAATAGAATCTCCTCAGATGCCCGTTGTACAAAATCCAAAAGCTGAGGAAGTTGTTTTTGTATATGAGAAATGTTTCATGTTTTGCTCTTAAATTTGCAGTGTTGCTGGCAGGGCCAAATAATGAAAGGATATCACACATTTGTACAAAGATTGCATTTCAGTTAAGGTTAGCATAAGCGTATCAAATCCCTTTTCGTACATTACGTAACATTCAGTGCCTTCGGAAAGTATTCAGAACCCTTGACTTTTTCCACATTTTATTATGTTACAGCCTTATTCTAAAATGTATTACATTGTTTTTTCCCCCTCATCAATCTATACACAATACCCCATAATGACAAAGCAAAATTAGGTTTTTAGACATTTGTGCAAATGTATTACAAATAAAAAACAGAAATATCACATTTACATAAGTATTCAGACCCTTTACGCAGTACTTTGTTGAAACACCTTTGGCATCAAGTCTTCTTGGGTATGATGCTACAAGCTTGGCACACCTGTATTTGGGGAGTTTCTCCCATTCTTCTCTGCAGATCCTCTCAAGCTATGTCAGGCTGAATGGGGAGCATTGCTGCACAGCTATTTTCAGGTCTCTCCAGAGATGTTCGATCGGGGTCAAGTCCGGGCTCTGGTTGGGACACTCAAGAACATTCAGAGACTTGTCCCGAAGCCACTCCTGCGTTGTCTTGGCTGTGTGCTTAGGGTCGTTGTCCTGTTGGAAGGTGAACCTTTGCCCCAGTCTGAGGTCCTGAGCGCTCTGGAGCAGGTTTTCATTAAGGATCTCTCTGTACTTTGCTCTGTTCATCTTTGCCTCGATCCTGACTAGTCTCCCAGTCCCTGCTGCTGAAAAAAATCCCACAGCACGATGCTGCCACCACCATGCTTCACCATAGGGATGGTGCCAGGTTTCCTCCAGACGTGACGCTTGGCATGAAGGCCAAAGAGTTCAATCAGACCAGAGAATCTTGTTTCTCATGGTCGGAGAGTCTTTAGGTGCCTTTTGGCAAACTCCAAGCGGGCTGTCATGTGCCTTTTACTGAGGAGTGGCTTCCGTCTGGCCTCTCTACCATAAAGGCCTGATTGGTAGAGTACTGCAGAGATGGTTGTCCTTCTGGAAGTTTCTCCCATCTCCACAGAGGAACTCTAGAGCTCTGTCAGAGTGACCATCGGGTTCTTGGTCAACTCCCTAACCAAGGCCCTTCTCCCCCAATTGCTCAGTTTGGCTGGGCGGCCAGCTCTAGGAAGAGCCTGGGTGGTTCCAAACTTCTTCCATTTAAGAATGATGGAGGCCACTGTGTTCTTGGGGACCTTCAAAGCTGCAGAATTTTTTTTATACCCTTCCCCAGATCTGTGCCTCGACACAATCCTGTCTCGGAGCTCTATGGACAATTCCTTTGACCTTATGGCGCGGTTTTTGCTCTGACATGCACTGTCAACTGTGGGACCTTATATAGACAGATGTGTGCCTTTCCAAATCATGTCCAATCAATTGCATTTACCACAGGTGGACTCCAATCAACTTGTAGAACCATCTCAAAGATGATCAATGGAAACAGAATGCACCAGAGCTCAATTTCGAATCTCATAGCAAAGGGTCTGAATACTTATGTAAATAAGGTATGTTTTTCATTTTTTTATACATTTGCTAAAATTTCAAAAAAACTGTTTTCGCTTTGTCATTATGGGGTATTGTGTGTAGATTGCTGAGGAAAATGTTTTATTTAATCCACTTTAGAATAAGGCTGTAACGTAACAAAAAGTGGAAAAAGTCAAGGGGTCCCGTGTAGCTCAGTTGGTAGAGCATGGCGTTTGCAACGCCAGGGTTGTGGGTTCGTTTCCCACGGGGTGACAGTATGAAAATGTATGCACTCACTAACTAAGTCGCTCTGGATAAGAGCGTCTGCTAAATGACTAAAATGTAAATGTCTGAATACTTTCCGAAGGCACTGTAAATATCAAGTGAAATGATCCTGTTAAGGAGTCAAGTGCTGAATAGTTTCATCACAAGCGATAAAGTACATTGTAGGCATCCTTCATGCGTCATGTAATTGTTTATCTATACTTATGACTATTTCCCCATTGGAGCACTAAAGGTACATAGCATTTTACCCCCAATGTTAAGTGTAAGTGAAGGGTTAAAGCAAAGTGAAAGGCAAGTGAGAGTGAGGGCACTGGAAATTCAAAACAAGCAATGTGCTTTGATTTAGTGAGAGAAAGACCCTGCAAGAATGTCAACACCTATAAAAAGGACAATGCTAACATGATGTCGGCTCAGTCCACAGGGTATATATCTCTGGGGAAAAATGTCAGTATTTTCTCTTATGGAAAACCGAAGGCATCATGGAAAAAATATGTTTGTTGGCTAGTAGACTATTATGGGTTCTGTATTAGAAAGTTGTTTGAAAAGGTAGAAAATGCTGAAGAATAACAATTACAGAAATGTGGTATTTTGGGTGGACTAGGCTCCATGAAAGAGTAAAATATTTACAGCTTCACAGCCGGACACCCTCTGCATGCACAGAAGAACCAGCAGGACAGGAAGAGCAACGAAAAACGCCACTACAGAGGCTGCTCAACATCACTGTAAACATTATTTATTTATTCACCAGATCACTCACTATATAATGTTCAAAAGTATTACAGTGAGCTCACACTTTTTTTAAATGAACAGCATACAAGTACAAATAAAGTTTCATTATAAAAAAAAATTACAAAAGATTTTCAAAGACAGCACCTTAAAAGTTGGTCACAAATAAATAACTAGTAGCTTTGACTTTGATGTATTTTGAGTCGAAAATGAGTTTGAAGATAAGTTTGACTTTCTATTGTGTGTTTTATTTTACCTTTATTTAACTAGGCAAATCAGTTAAGAACAAATTCTTATTTACAATGACGGCCTACACCGGCCAAACCCGGACGACGCTGCGCCAATTGTGCGCCGCCCTATGGGACTCCCAATCATGGCCGGTTGTGATACAGCCTGGAATCGAACCAGGGGGTCGGTAGTGACGCCTCAAGCACTGAGATGCAGTGCCTTAGACCGCTGTGCCACTCGGGAGCCCAAGTGTGTGGATGGATTCAAATAGGAAGTCATTCATCGTTCTGTCTCAGGAGAACCATCTCATTTAGTCCGTTGCCATGGACACAGGCTGCTGATGGAACTTTGGTCTGAATAAGTATGTTAGCCGTTAAAACCAGGCGTGCAATCCCGTACGATCTCATGCTTTTAACAGGAATACACAATCATTGGCAGGAAGACCAAGCACATGATTCTGTTCTGGGAAGAGTATGAGTGATCATGAGAGCGTAAGAACTCGTCCATCTTGAACAGAACTTGAGAGAGGGTCACTAACAGATCCCTCAACACTCACATATTGGAGGTAAATGTCACTGTCTGAGCAAAGTAATACGTGTAGATTTCAAACCATTTAACAGTACAAAATCCTAATAAAAATGTGAGCAACAGACCATGTGCATGTTATACATCATTAACAACTTTGGTATTCCTAACTCCTCAAATTAAGCCACATTGAGTGACTGACTATAAACTTACTGTAAGTTAATTAATATGTTGAACCCATGACATCTACAATGATTCTGAAAATCAACAATTGGATTAAGGCAAGATACCCTCTATAAAATTCCCCATAGGAAATATATCCCTTTGAAAAGCTAAAAATATACACTTTACAGGACTGGTACAATGATGATTAAAATATTGCTATCAAGTTCCTACGAGGGGCTGGCTAGAGCTACAATCTCCATAAATTAAAATTAAAAAGCATTCAATGTTTTTGCTGTGAATCAATAAAAACATAATTTCACCAATTAGGGAAAAAAGCTATTCATAAAAGGCAATGCATGTTTCACACAGCACAGGCACATACTGTATACCTTTCCATCCTACTAAAACCTTCATACCTTAACCCCTGAAAAAAAAGATCCCTGAATTAAACCAATTAAAAGGCATCTGAACAGCGTTGTAAAATTGGAGCTGATAGCTCCAGTGTGTTGGAAGGATGAGGCAGGCAGTGCATGGCTGAATTCTCTCTCTGAGCTCATACAGGTACAGCAGTGTTTTAGGCTGGTTAAATAAAAAGGAGGCACACTCAGTCGATCTCTGGCATGCAAATGAAACATTTGGCCATTCTGCCCTGCTTCTTGGTTGCCCTGAAGCCACCACTGTCCACTGTGTCCAGCAGTCCATCCTGGTAGTGACCATACTCAGCAATGGCATCCTCCACCCGCGTGATGTAGAGCCAGCTAATAATCACGCCAAAGAACTGCAAACATAAGGAGATTCAGAGTTACGGATGGGACATATGGTCTTGAACTATGGGCTTGGGGAAGATGGCCTTGCTTTAGCAAGCACTAGTTCAATGTATTGTAAGCATATATTGGGGCACTTTGTATCTGCAGTCCATTACTGACCACTGCCTTTTTTTTGTGGGGGGGGGGGGGGGGGGGGGGTTCAATAAGTAATGTCACATCATTACTTTTTGTCCTTGATACAAAACACATTTCCAAAACCTTTTAAAAAATTGGCTGAAGCATGCCTTTTCAACCAACAGCACAAACCTGAAACAGACAAGAGCTGCAATGATTTATGAACAGGCAGCCATAGCTTTTGCGGATTCTAGAGCTCAAGCTATGTGCTCTTACTGCCAACAGCCCAAAGAAAATCTGTAGCAAATCACACTGTAGAGTATTTGATTTTACTTTTATCAAGCAGCAACGTGCAAAAAGCATGAAATAATCCATACAGTACATCTGCATCATCTTGAGGTAAAAAGCTCTGGTTAAGAATGTATGAAACAATTACTTTCTTTAAAAAATATCCTTGTGGGTATATGGCATGTTAAAAGTATTCAAGTGCTGTAGCCAGCAAGTCAAGTCAACTATGAAGCTATATCATTTTAGTTCCATAACTCATTGACTGAGGGGTCTGAAACTCAGACATAACAGTCTACTCCAAAGGCACTGAACTGATGACTAATCAAATCTAAGACTCAAAGACCACTTCTACCTTTTCTCGATGGCCTGTTTCAAATTAAAAGTCAGGAAGTATACAAGTTATGTGGGAGGATTCCTCAAATAACTAGATTACATGGACACATTCAATGATTAATCCTATCAACAAATACAGTGAGGGAAAAAAGTATTTGATCCCCTGCTGATTTTGTACGTTTGCCCACTGACAAAGACATGATCAGTCTATAATTTTAAATGGTAGGTTTATTTGAAGAGTGAGAGACAGAATAACAACAACAAAATCCAGAAAAACGCATGTCAAAAATGTTATAAATTGATTTGCATTTTAATGAGGGAAATAAGTATTTGACCCCTCAGCAAAACATGACTTAGTACTTGGTGGCAAAACCCTTGTTGGCAATCACAGAGGTCAGACGTTTCTTGTAGTTGGCCACCAGGTTTGCACACATCTCAGGAGGGATTTTGTCCCACTCTTCTTTGCAGATCTTCTCCAAGTCATTAAGGTTTCGAGGCTGACGTTTGGCAACTCAAACCTTCAGCTCCCTCCACAGATTTTCGATGGGATTAAGGTCTGGAGACTGGCTAGGCCACTCCAGGACCTTAATGTGCTTCTTCTTGAGCCACTCCTTTGTTGCCTTGGCCGTGTGTTTTGGGTCATTGTCATGCTGGAATACCCATCCACGACCCATTTTCAATGCCCTGGCTGAGTGAAGGAGGTTCTCACCCAATATTTGACGGTACATGGCCCCGTCCATCGTCCCTTTGATGCGGTGAAGTTGTCCTGTCCCCTTAGCAGAAAAACACCCCCAAAGCATAATGTTTCCACCTCCATGTTTGACGGTGGGGATGGTGTTCTTGGGGTCATAGGCAGCATTCCTCCTCCTCCAAACACGGCGAGTTGAGTTGATGCCAAAGAGCTCCATTTTGGTATCATCTGACCACAACACTGTCATCCAGTTCTCCTCTGAATCATTCAGATGTTCATTGGCAAACTTCAGACGGGCCTGTATATGTGCTTTCTTGAGCAGGGGGACCTTGCGGGCGCTGCAGGATTTCAGTCCTTCACGGCGTAGTGTGTTACCAATTGTTTTCTTGGTGACTATGGTCCCAGCTGCCTTGAGATCATTGACAAGATCCTCCCGTGTAGTTCTGGGCTGATTCCTCACCGTTCTCATGATCATTGCAACTCCACGAGGTGAGATCTTGCATGGAGCCCCAGGCCGAGGGAGATTGACAGTTATTTTGTGTTTCTTCAATTTGCGAATAATCGCACCAACTGTTGTCACCTTCTCACTAAGCTGCTTGGCGATGGTCTTGTAGCCCATTCCAGCCTTGTGTAGGTCTACAATCTTGTCCCTGACATCCTTGGAGAGCTCTTTGGTCTTGGCCATGGTGGAGAGTTTGGAATCTGATTGATTGATTGCTTCTGTGGACAGGTGTCTTTTATACAGGTAACAAACTGGGATTAGGAGCACTCCCTTTAAGAGTGTGCTCCTAATCTCAGCTCGTTACCTGTATAAAAGACACCTGGGAGCCAGAAATCTTTCTGATTGAGAGGGGGTCAAATACTTATTTCCCTCATTAAAATGCAAATTAATTTATAACATTTTTGACATGCGTTTTTCTGGATTTTTTTGTTGTTATTCTGTCTCTCACTGTTCAAATAAACCTACCATTAAAATGATAGACTGATCATTTATTTGTCAGTGGGCAAACGTACAAAATCAGCAGGGGATCAAATACTTTTTTCCCTAAATGTGAGCATCAATACCCTCAACTCAATAACCCATGGGATCTCAGTGAGAAACTTCATGACCCATGTCCTTTCTACAACTCACTTTTTCCTTTACGTAGCTTCAGGTGATAGAGATCAACATTTATTCCCAGACACAGGCAGCCACATCTCCTTCCAATCAATGGAGAGGGAGTAGACAACGGTCTAAATTATTTAAAATGGCCAGTCAGAAGACAATCCTTTTGTCTTACTTTACAGCCACATACTGTGAAACACAAAAGCACGAAATATGTCTAAGTCAATACCCTCCAAGTTGTGCTCCCTCCAATGCTACATATTATTCTAAATATGGGGCACCACATACACTGAGTGTACAAAACATTAGGAACACCTGCTCTTTTCATGACAGACTGACCAGGTGAATCCAGGTGAAAGCCATGATCCCTTATTGATGTCACCTGTTAAATCCCCTTCAAATCAGTGTAGATGAAGGGGAAGAGACAGGTTAAAGAAGGATTTTTAAGCTTTGAGACAAATGGGACATGAATTGTGTATATGTGCCATTCAGAGGGTGAATGGGAAAGACAAAAGATTTAAGTGCTTTTGAATGGGGTATGGTAGTAGGTGCCAGGCGCACCGGTTTGAGTGTGTCAAGAACTGCAAAGCTGCTCGGTTTTCATGCTCAACAGTTTCCCGTGTGTATCAAGAACGGTCCACCGACCAAAGGACATATAGCCAACTTGACACAACTTTAGGAAGCATTGGAGTCAACATGGGCCAACATCCCTGTGGAACACTTTCGACACCTTGTAGAGTCCATGCACCGACGAATTGAGGCTGTTCTGAGGGCAAAAGGGGGTGCAACTCAATATTAGGAAGGTGTTCCTCATGTTTTGTACACAGTGTATATAGAATAAATAAAGAAAATAATAAAAGCAAAGAGAAGAGAATTAAAAAGGAAAGTACTCCTTCTAGAATATATAATTTTAAAAAATAAAATCTAATTTGGCAAGGTATGTAATCTGTAGTCAAGAGGTGGGCAAAATAATTGAAGGGTAGGTGATTCGTCTGTGGGTCTGTCAAACTAATGGGAGAAAAATCTATTGACTTGGTTGTAATTTTGTGTGGAGTGTGATGTGACTTTCAAAATAGCCTAGAATACAATTTTTTTTATTGAAAAGGGTCTTCAAAAGTCTTCAAAATCTTGCTAGATAACAAATGTATGTTATTTGTATTCATTGTTTTCAGAGGAACAGATTGCATTTAGACACATAATTAACATGTGACATCATTGGCCCTTCACAGTAGACTACAGTCTGTCTGCAAAATTTCAAAGACAATTTTCAGTCTTAAAAGAACAATCTCCCTCTTTAAAGATCTACAAGTGTATGACTGTAGCGCTTCATATCCTGTTTTCTACAATATACAAGTGGTTATATTGTTTATAATTGAACATAGCTAATTAACAGGAAATTATATGGAGCATGTAATGAAGCAAGGCTCTTGGGACCGTTATGGAACACCACCAACTGCAGGAAAAAGAAATAAAAAATATCTGAATTTATAGTACCTTATTCATCCCAGCTATGGTAGTGGAGCATGGACGTTACAAACAATGAAGCCCTTTAGGCTCCTTTACTCATCAAGGTCACACTTCAACAGCGAGGCTTCAACAGTGAACCTACATGGACAACACAACACATTTCCTCAATGTGTTCAGCCCAAGTCAGTTATTGAGAGGGTTCTTGCTTATGTCCCCCAACTTCCCTCACCCCAAAATGGCCTCGATTAGTTCTCAGCTGTAAGGATAGAGTAAGTAATGCTCTAATCTAGACTCACTACTGGGGAAATACTGCTCTGTCTTTGCCCATCTATAGCAGAACCAGGTAAACAACATAAATCAAAGTGCTGTCTCCCTAGGGAATGACTGCGAATGGGGTGACGTTTCACATAAACCAAATGCCTAATCTTTGCAGTGGAGAAGCATTTATAACTGGGAGGCCCATCAAGCATGCCAAACACACTCATATTCTGAATGGATATAGGTACTCATTAAAACCAGTAACTGAGCTTGATATTGGGAGGAAATGCAGTAGTAGGGTTTACTATTGACATTTACATTTTTAGGTCAAGATTCAATTCAATCAGCGGTAGATCCGCACGCTCTACATATGTCCAGGATTCAAGCCGATCGCTCTTTGGTCGGCTATTCACCTTTTAAAAGGGCAATGTGTCCGCGTTTGCAGAGACCCCATTCATGGGAACATGGCCCTAGACTTTTCATGGTGCTCTTGTGAATCTGTAGGTTTGTGTTGCATATAAGCAACATTCTAAAGATAGAGTAGTTATGCAGCAGATGGGGGCTCGGCACGCAGTAATGCAATTAACAAAAACATTACACATGCCTGAAAAATGGGTTTAGATTTTTCTACTGCAGATTGATAGAGTGGATTAAAGTTCCAGTTGACATTTTGTGGTGACGATTAAACATGTATTTGTGCCAACAGCGAGAATAACTCAAAAAGCTCATAAGATCTGAGAAACTACTCTCACAGAATTTGAAGGTGTAAATTCAATATTGCACATTTGTCCTGTTTTCCCTTGTCACGGATTCTGCCGAGGCTGCCCCTCCTTGCCCGGGCAGGTTTCGGCGTTCGTCGTCACCGGAGTACTAGCTGCTGCCGATCTATGTTCTATGTTTCTATGTTCTACGTGTTGTGTCAGATTGTTTCACACCTGTTGCCCATCTTGTTATTACTCCGCCCCTATTTAACCCTGTGGCTCCCATTGTGTTCTGTGCGTGTTTGTTGCTTGTACTCGTATGTCATTGGTGAGCGGATTTATTCCTCCCTGCGTGGAGGCTTCTTGTTTCTTTACGAGCTTTAGTAAAGTTACGTTTTTCCCTTGAGTTCTGTGTCCTGCGCCTGACTTCAGTCTACCGCATACACCGACATCGTGACAGAAACACGCACCCCAATGGAGTCAGCAGGAACGACTGGATCTACCGAGACGATGGAGGAACGAGTCCCAACGTCAAGGGACGATCCTCCAGAATCTCGGTGAGACGATGGAACGAGTTTTCCAGATGATGGAGCGATTGGCGAGAGGTGGTATCCCTTCTCCATGTCCAACCACACCACCACCTGCTACACTGGCTACCACTTCGCCACCTGGGTCCAGTGGGATTCGGCTCTCGCTCCCGAGGGCATATGACGGTACACCTGCCGGGTGCCAGGGATTTCTCCTCCAGGTAGAGCTCTACCTGGCCACCATTCACCCGGCGCCCTCGGGATACGAGAGCGTGTCCGCCCTCATCTCCTGTCTATCGGGGAAGGCGCTTGAGTGGGCTAACGCCGAGTGGAGAAATATAGACTCGAGAATTGTCCGCTACGCGGATTTCACCCGCCGCTTCCGGGCGGTATTCGATCATCCACCTGAGGGGAGAGCGGCGGGAGAACGTCTGGTCCACCTAAGACAGGAGATGAGGAGCGTGCAGGAGTTTGCGCTGGAGTTTAAGACTGCAGCAGCCAGCGCGGGATGGAATGAGCGGGCCCTTATCGACCACTATCGTTGCAGCTTAAGGGAGGACGTCCGTCGGCAACTGGCCTGCAGGGACACCAATCTCAACCTGGACCAACTGGTGGACATGTCCATCAGGTTGGATAACCTGTTGGCAGCCCGCGGACGTTCTGATGGGGGCCTGTCCATTTCATCTCCCAGCACCTCCGAGCCTACACCTATGGAGCTAGGAGGTGCTGCAGGTAGGGAGACTGGGAGAGAGACTGTCCCCTGCACCAAGTGTGGCCGCAGAGGACACACTGCTGGTCGGTGCAGGGGAGGTTACTCAGGAGGTCGAGGCAGCAGGCAGAGCACTGGTCGACAGTCTCAGGTGAGTAGGCACCCGACTCACCCAGAGTTCCCTGTTGCTAATATGTGTATCGACATTATGTTTCCAGAATTTTCTCCTCATTCCCAGCATAAGGCGCTAGTAGATTCAGGCGCGGCTGGGAATTTTATTGATCGCCAGTATGCACGTAGCCTAGGGATTCCCACAGTGTCTGTTGATAAACCTTTCCATGTTCACGCATTAGATAGTCGCCCGTTAGGGTCAGGCATAATCAGGGAGGTCACCGCTCCTCTGCTGATGATGACGCAGGGGGGTCATGAGGAGAGGATTAGCCTCTATCTGATTGATTCTCCTGCGCATCCTGTGGTGTTGGGACTTCCCTGGTTAGCCATTCATGACCCCACTATTTCATGGCAACAGAGGGCTCTCAAGGGATGGTCCAGTCAGTGTTCAGGGAGGTGTTTAGGAGTTTCCTTGGGGGCAACTTCGGTGGAAAGTCCAAACCAGGTTTCCACCATGCACATTCCATCCGAGTATGCCGATTTGGCTATCGTCTTCAGCAAAAAGAGGGCGACGAAATTACCACCCCATCGTCCGGGGGATTGTGCGATAAATCTCCAGGTAGGAGCTGCACTTCCCCGGAGTCACGTGTATCCTTTGTCTCAGGAGGAGAAGGCGGCTATGGCGACATATGTCACCGAATCTCTGAGGCAGGGATACATTCGGCCATCCACTTCACCCGTTTCCTCAAGTTTCTTTTTTGTGAAGAAGAAAGATGGTGGGTTACGCCCGTGCATTGATTACCGTGGCCTAAATCAGATTACCATCAAGTACAGCTATCCATTACCTCTAATAGCTAGTATGACGGAATCATTGCACGGGGCACGCTTGTTCACAAAATTGGATCTCAGGAGCGCGTACAACCTAGTGCGTATCCGTGAGGGAGATGAGTGGAAGACGGCATTTAGCACCACCTCTGGACATTTTGAGTATCTGGTCATGCCATAAGGGTTAATGAATGCTCCTTCATTTTCCAATCATTTGTGGATGAGATTTTCAGGGACCTGCACGGACAAGGGGTAGTGGTGTATATTGATGACATCCTTATATACTCCGCTACACGTGCCGAGCATGTGTCCCTGGTGCGTAAGGTGCTTGGAAGACTGTTGGAGCATGACCTGTATGCTAAGGCAGAGAAATGCCTGTTCTTCCAGGAGTCCATCTCTTTCTTGGGGTACCATATGTCTGCCTGCGTCAGGGGTGAGGATGGAGAGTGACCGCATTTCGGCCGTGCGTAATTGGGCGACTCCAACCACGGTAAAGGAGGTGCAGCGATTTTGGGGTTTTGCTAATTACTACCGGAGATTTATCCGGGGCTTTGGTCAGGTAGCAGCTCCCATTACCTCGTTACTGAAGGGGGGGCCGGTGCGTCTGCAGTGGTCAGCGGAGGCGGACCGGGCTTTTAATCGTTTGAAGGACCTGTTTACCTCGGCTCCAGTGCTGGCTCGTCCGGACCCCTCTTTAGCCTTCACGGTTGAGGTGGATGCGTCCGAGGCTGGAATAGGCGCTGTACTGTCTCAGCGCTCGGGTATGCCACCTAAACTCTGCCCCTGTGCCTTCTTTTCGAAGAAGCTCAGCCCGGCGGAGCGCAACTATGATGTGGGGGACCGGGAGCTGTTGGCTGTGGTCGAAGCTCTGAAAGCGTGGAGACATTGGCTTGAGGGGGCTAAACACCCTTTTCTCATTTTGACTGATCACCGTAATCTGGAGTACATCCGGGCAGCGAGGAGGTTAAACCCTCGCCAGGCAAGGTGGTCCATGTATCTCACCCGTTTTGTTTTCACCCTTTCTTACAGGCCAGGTTCCCAGAACGCTAAGGCAGATGCTCTGTCCCGACTGTATGACTCGGAGGGGAATTCCGTGGAGCCCACTCTCATACTTCCGGCGTCGTGTCTGGTGGCACCGGTGGTGTGGGAGGTTGACGCGGAGATCGAGCGGGCGTTGCGCAACGAACCCACTCCTCCCCAGTGTCCAGAGGGTCGTGTGTACGTACCGCTTGATGTTCGCGATCGGTTGATCTATTGGGCTCACACGTCACCCTCCTCTGGTCATCCTGGTATCGGTCGGACCGTGCACTGTCTTAGTGAGAAGTACTGGTGGCCCACCTTAGCTAAGGACGTGAGGGTTTATGTTTCCTCCTGCTCGGTGTGCGCCCAGTGTAAGGCTCCTAGACACCTGCCCAGAGGGAAATTGCAACCTCTACCCGTTCCACAACGACCATGGTCCCACCTATCGGTGGACTTCGTGACGGATCTTCCCCCCTCACAAGGGAACACCACGATCCTGGTTGTTGTGGATCGGTTTTCTAAGTCCTGCCGCCTCATTCCGCTGCCCGGCCTCCCTACGGCCCTACAAACAGCTGAGGCCCTATTTACACACGTCTTCCGGCACTACGGGGTGCCTGAGGATATAGTGTCTGATCGGGGTTCCCAGTTCACCTCTAGGGTTTGGAGGGCGTTCATGGAACGTCTGGGAGTCTTGGTCAGTCTGACCTCAGGATTTCACCCCGAGAGTAACGGGCAGGTGGAGAGAGTTAACCAGGAGGTGGGTAGGTTTCTGAGGTCGTATTGCCAGGACCAGCGGGGGGAGTGGTCGGTTTACCTCCCCTGGGCAGAGATAGCCCAGAACTCCATCCGCCACTCCTCCACTAACCTTTCTCCGTTCCAATGTGTATTAGGTTATCAGCCGGTCCTGGCACCTTGGCATCAGAGCCAGATCGAGGCACCTGCGGTGGACGAGTGGTTTCGGCGCTCGCAGGAGACCTGGAACGCTGCCCATGTACATCTGCAGCGGGCCATCAGGCGGCAAAAGGCGAGCGCCGACCGCCACTGCAGTGAGGCCCCGGTGTATGCACCGGGGGACCGGGTCTGGCTCTCGACCCGAAACCTGCCCCTTCGCCTGCCCTGCCGGAAACTGGGTTGGCGGTTTGTGGGGCCATTCAAAGTCCTGAGGAGATTGAACAAGGTTTGTTATAGGTTACAACTTCCTACTAATTATCGTATTAACCCCTCGTTCCATGTTCCATGTGTCTCTCCTCAGGCCGGTGGTAGCTGGTCCACTCCAGGAGTCGGAGATACGGGAGGTTCCTCCGCCCCCGCTGGACATCGAGGGGGCACCGGCGTACTCGGTTCGGTCCATATTGGATTCGAGGCGTCGGGTGGGAGGGGTATATTGGATTCGAGGTGCCCACTGCAGTATCTCGTGGAGTGGGAGGGGTACGGTCCGGAGGAACAGTGCTGGGTTCCTAGGAGGGATATCCTCGATCCATCCATGTTGAGGGATTACCACCGCAATCATCCCACTCGCCCCGCGCCGCGTCCTCCTGGCCGTCCCCGAGGGGGGGTACTGTCACGGATTCTGCCGAGGCTGCCCCTCCTTGCCCGGGCAGGTTTCGGCGTTCGTCGTCACCGGAGTACTAGCTGCTGCCGATCTATGTTCTATGTTTCTATGTTCTACCTGTTGTGTCAGATTGTTTCACACCTATTGCCCATCTTGTTATTACTCCGCCCCTATTTAACCCTGTGGCTCCCATTGTGTTCTGTGCGTGTTTGTTGCTTGTACTCGTATGTCATTGGTGAGCGGATTTATTCATCCCTGCGTGGAGGCTTCTTGTTTCTTTACGAGCTTTAGTAAAGTTACGTTTTTCCCTTGAGTTCTGTGTCCTGCGCCTGACTTCAGTCTACCGCATACACCGACATCGTGACATCCCTCTGTGCTTGATAAGATGGACATGGAATTGGAAACCAATAGAAAGTGTCCAATGTGCCAATTAATGATTCGTTCTGAGAGGCAGAATTTATAACGCGATAAGCAAACATTTGTAGGGGCTTCCACTGCAAGCTGTGACTGGGAAGATGCATCATCCTCTCTAGCTAAGATATACAACCAAAACATTTTTATGTGAATTCCTGAATCAAACAGGAAAGATCTCACAATATAACTGCATAATTTCCAGCCCCCACCCCCCATAAAATGAGTTTTTAAACCATTATGTGGAAACCAGTACCTGCCTCCTGCTACAGCCATTAACCAAAGTGCTGTGCCCACAACATTTCTGTGTGAATCATTACTTGTGTATTGTTGGTGGACATCAGATGTCAGTCTAAAATGGCATGGTGATTAACTCTTACCTGGGGGAATAAGATGCCAAGCAGCAAGCCAGACATTATCTTATAGTTATCCATGAACCAGATGAAGACAGCATCAGTACAACCTCTGATGTAGATGACGTTCTGCAAGGCCAGCCTCTAAGCAGGAGGGACAACATGTACACGATATACATTTAAATGGCAGGCAAATCCATATGACTGATGTGTGTGATATAATCTTTTATACATATGTGATAAATAAAATATGAATTAGAAACTTGTTACTGGTCTGCACTGTCCCTCTGTATGACATCAGCAAACATCAATTTCCTATTTAGACTGTGAGAGACATTGAGACACCATTTTGTTCAGCGTGTCTTACCTCTTTGTCAAGGACCTTATATCCACATAGTGTGTTGACAACTTCATTAGGCTGAAAAGGAGGAACATAATACTAAGTAAAAGTGATGTAACATATTTGACCACATTACTAGCAGGTTACACAAGCATATTTGAAGTTAGGATACATCCCTTGATGAGGATTATTCAAATAATTAATGATAAATGAGGAATCTTCTCTACAATGTCCACCTGATTTTCTAAAATAGAAAATCAAATAGCTTGTTTTGAAAGTACATTTATTTCTGTAGGCATGAAAAGTTGTGGAAAAGTTAATAAAATGTATAAACTTGGGAACCCTGTGACTGGTATCTTCTAAAACTGGTGGTAGAAATATTAGATCTCAAGTCAAAAAGGTTGGGCACCCCTGGTCTAGTTTAACTATTTTAGAAGTTTGGCCCTTGGCTAGTGAAAGTCCAGCTAATAGCCACATAGACGTTATCGCTCAGAGAGAGAGAGATCACAATCAGTCCCAACATTCAGGAATGGATATGTAGGCTAATATCCAGCCTAAGATCATGCTCAAAAGAGCAACCAATAAATATACTTCAGTATGTTTAAAAATATGTTAAATATTAGCTAAGACTTCAATTAAAATATTAGTAAGCAATGTGAAAGAATGCTCCAAGTCTTACCTCATATTTGAAAGAAAAGGCATATTGGAACAAGTTGACAAACATTGCTAAAATCCCGGCTTTGCCCCCCAGGATCCCCATTATTTATTAAGGAGCAAACAGTAGACCGTGATAAGTGAGGGAAAACACACAACACATCAATACAGTCCTGAATTACCCACACCAGGGAAATCTACTTGCTTCAGCTTGGGTGGTTCACAGCAGAGATGGAGCACCTTGTGCAAAACTGACATGGTAAAAAGCTCTACAAGTTTTAAACCAAACAGACACCCAACTCTCTTTTCATAGACAAAATGATACTGTAAGAAGTTGTCCATTCTATTTTAGTTGAATTAATTCCACTTGAATGATAAGGTATATATATATTATTCAGGGTATTTTGACAGAGAGCAACAGTGCATGTTCAGAAAACAAAAATAGAAGTCTTTCAAACTTTTTATTCAATATTGACAGCTACCAAAAGGGAGAACATGTGATGTGCATTTTGACAGGCATAAAGAAAAACTGGAACCTTAGGGAAGTTGCTGAGTAGAGGCACTTGAAATTTCAATAGACATAAATAGTTTTAAACAAAAAGAGCTAAGACAGACATATTTTTATTCCATTCAGAGACCGGATTTTAATTGTGAACAAACATTTATATGAAGCCTTGTGAGGTGTCAATATCTGGAGTTTAGGAGATAAGCGAATACATTCAGCCAGGTGGGATCCCTAAAGGTTATCTGCTGCTATATCTCAAATCCCAGCGACTATATGTTGAAAATCATGAGCTTGAAAGAGAGCATGCCTCTCTCATTTTCAATTGCTATTTCTACCAATCAGGTTAAAACTTGAAATCTTTGAGATGACATATGACAAAAAGGTTTGCATGCCCATAATCAGATTAATAAATAGTATTTTTTACCTTGCCATTTAAAAATCAGGACAACATATTAGGATTCAGAGCCAGATCCTCCTACAGCGGCATGCCAGCACAAGACCCCATCCCTATATGCCTTGGAGGATGTTATCTTTGTACCTGGTTGCCAGTTCTGCTGAGTGACACCCTGTCTGGCCAGCTGTGCTCTCAGAGAGAGATAGAGGAGAGAGAGGATGGTAAAGGCTCACATCCACAGAAAGAACTCACAAAGCATGCGGCCTCTGTCATGCTGATCGATTGATTGTGTGCAACTTACTTACAAATTCAGTTACTTTTTCTCAGCAAATTAATAACGCAAAATGTTTCACTGTCAGATTTGTAGATGATCAGAGTTCACCACATTCACCTTTTCAATAAATGTTCCCATTTAGCTATGATACATAACTACATCATAGCTCCATGATATTGATTAACGAATATCACCATTAGCCTTTTTCCCCATGTGCAATGTTTCTGGCAATGGTTGATGACATAAAATAAGAAAAAAAGATGACCTCCTGCCGAAATCCATCACCATCTGTCAAATTGGCACCTGCCAACAACTTTCCCATTCCACTGGGAAAGTCGGATGATAAGTATTGCAAGCTGTTACACACTCACAGAACATTTGGTACTGGTTGATGCTTGGCAATTGTGTCCCTCACCTTTGCAACCATGACAAAACACCAAAATGACAAAGTTACACATCATACATGTTTATATTTATAATTAACTGTTTATCAATGATAAAACATACTGCAAAACTCCTATTTTTATGCATTGTATAAAGTACTAAGGGCAAGCAAATTGGCTTGTCCCAGTAGTGATGAGTTGAGGTGTAGTGACATGTTTGGGGATTTAGCGATGTATATAATTTTGAAACCTTTTTTTTTTTTTTTTTTTTTTACACAAATATATGTAATTGGTATTACTGCCTTGAAAATCACTCATTACAAAGATATAGTTCCTTTGGAAAGTATTCACACCCCTTGACGTTTTTCAAATTTTGTTGTGTTACGAAGTGGGATTAAAATGGGTTCGATTGCCTGGGTTAGGGGAGGGTTTGGTCGGGGGGGGGGGTTTTACTTGGCTTATCGCGCTCTAGCGACTCCTTGTGGCGGGCCAGGTGCCTGCAGGCTGACTTCGGTCGTCAGTTGAACAGTGTTTCCTCCGACACATTGGTGCAGCTGGCTTCCGGGTTAAGCAAACAAGTATTAAGAAGCGTGGCTTGGCGGGTCATGTTTCGGAGGATGCATTCCTTGACCTTCGCCTCTCCCGAGCCCGTTGGGGAGTTGCAGCGATGAGACAAGATCGTAATCATGAAATTGGGGAGAAAAGGGGGGTAAAAAAGTAGACTTTTTTTTTTTTTTTGTCAACGACCTTCACAAAATACTATGTAAATGTCAAAGTGGAAGAAAAATTGCTTGTGTGTGTAGGTGGTGGTGAAGGGTGACACGTAAAAACATTCTAACATTTGTAAAATAAAATAAAAAACACTGAGTATACAAAGCATTAAGAACACCTGCTCTTTCCATGACATAGATGGACCAGGTGAATCCAGGTGAAAGCTATGATCCCTTCTTGATGTCACTTGTTAAATCCACTTCAAAATCAGTGTAGATGAAGGGGAGGAGACAGGTTAAAGAAGGATTTTCAAGTCTTGAGACAATTGAGAAATGTGTTGTGTATGTGTGCCATTCAAAGGGTGAATGGGCAAGACAAAATATTTAAGTGCCTTTGAACGGGGTATGGTAGTAGGTGCCATGTGCACCGGGTTGTATTGCACACAGTGAGTCCCTGTACTTATTTAGGTTTGCCATAAAGTGGTTGAATACTCATTTTTAATTAATTTGTAAACATTTCTAAAAACATAATTACACTGACATTATGGGGTATTATTTGTAGGCCAGTGACATGATATCTAAATGTAATCCATGTTAAAATTCAGGCTGTAACAACAAAATGTGGAAAAAGTCAAGGAGTGTGAAATACTTTCTGAAGGCACTATACAAGGACCTTGAGCATTCCCACCAGTGGAGGGGTCTATAACAAAATACAATTATGAGTTAATCACAACCTTTTAAATTTGAGGATTCCATTGATCATTTCATGTGTCTATATAAAAAGTGTCATTGGTGTTACTCAATTTATATGAAAGGAAATTACATTGTTAGCAAAATGACTAATCGCTGGATTTTTAAAGGGTTATCGACCTTAGATCTGTGGCTTCCATTTACGAAAATCCTCAATTACCTATGTTATTGGTGTTACTACTCCTACTGGTGGCACAATGTTATCAAAAACGATTTAAAGTCATTCAGTTGTCATATTAATTGACTTGGAATGTAAGGGGGAAAATGTTGTGTTCATTTTCCCTGTAATGCCCAAATGCAACCACAATTCAAAAACGACCCTACTGTTATATTTAGAGATCAGAACACGGAGGGGAACAAATATGGCATAGGAGGCATCTAGAGATAAACAAACAGAGCTGTACTAATTCGTTTTCAACAAGTACGCAAATTTGTTAGGGGACACAAAGTGTTGTCATGGATGTGGTCTCTAACTTACATTTACATTTTAGTCATTTAGCAGACGCTCTTATCCAGAGCGACTTACAGGAGCAATTAGGGTTAAGTGCCTTGCTTAAGGGCACATCGACAGATTTTTCACCTAGTCGGCTCGGGGATTAGAACCAGCGACCTTTCGGTTACTGGCACTACGCTCTTAACCACTAAGCTACCTGCCGCCCCGGGTAATCAACCATTCTCTGCTGAAACAATACAATGCTAAACTGTTCAGTTATGAGTGCAAATAACCAGAATTGGTTGTACATTTCCATGTTTCTTGTCAGACAAATGGGAACTTGTGTGATCTTCCCAACCAGAGATTTTTTCAGTACAAAGAAACTAAGAAAAAGACAAAGTCTGACATTTGGAGACAATAGTAGCCTCGAGGTTAGCGAGTCGGACCAATAAGAGGAAGGTTGTCGGTTTGAATCACAGGGCTAACGTGTAAAAGCAGGCTGGAGTGAACTGGAGCCGGAGGGTTGCTGGCATCATTATCCCCTACGCTACCTACTGCCGTTTTGCCCTAGAGCAAGAAACTTAAACCCCAACTGCTCCAGAGTCCCTGTTCTGCTGAGCTGACCCTGTGCTGCTCCCAGCCTGTCATGTGTGTGGGGTGTTGGGTTGGGTACTGTGACAGCAAAACATTTTTGGGGGAATTTGCCTTCAAAATTTATTTAAATAAAGATCTATTTATTTGCATCATGAGCTCTCAATGGAAGAGCAGCACAGACCTTGTTTTCGAGGCAGCAGGTGTAAGGCACTCCACAAGCCAGCGGTCCAGGAGCTGTACAGTTATGGTACATGTTCACTTCCCAGTCTTTGTACTCCTGCCCTCCACAACACTTGAACTGTAAAGAACAGACAGAGAAAGCACAGGACAGACATAAATAGCTGTATTAATAAATCAAAACATTTACAGAATGGTATACAGCATTATGAAAAGCCTTGATTCCTCTTTAAAACACATAACTTTAAAGGCTTATTTAAACCCTTTATGCCTACACAGATACGCATCGTTTTAATGAATTCATCCTATACAAAAGCTTTTTAACAGGTCCTTACATCAGGCACAAAATGTGGCATAACCCCATTGTCAACCTTTAGCATGCCATTTGCTTACATGATTTGTGAAGCATAGACTATGAAGGCCTTATAAAGGGTTTATGAACATTTTATAAAGTCTTTCAAATAGTTTATCATTTGAGCTTCAAGTACATTTTCTAACTCTTTTGGTCTAGTACAGCAAGGTTGTTTACATGTTGAGCTTTTGTATTAGCATAAAACACAATTTAGGTTCAAAGGAAGTGTTTCGCAAGACTATAATTCAAAGGAACTGTGAATCTGCTTTGTCTTCAAAGCAAAGATCTGAAAAGGCTCTTAAAACACCTAGAGCCATTGCTAGTAATTACTCCAATTACCTGTATAGGATTCTCTGTAAGTTTTAAGTATACTATTTCAGAAGCTATAGCATTATAATTTGGTCATTTAGAATCCTGTAAAGTTTCAGTAAAGGGATCAAAATTAAAACGATTATTTAGAATGTGCCGAGGTACAGGTAACTGCCAAAGTAAAGGAAACATCATTTACCCAAGTGTTTGTTTATTTTGGCAGTTACATGCAATTTCCAACTTCTGTGACTTGGTAAAAAATCTAGATTGTAAGTCAATATTTTTGGAAAATCAGGTCATCTTTAGCCATTAACAAATGTATTCCTGAAGAAAACACACAAACAAAACATGGATGTGATGACGATATGTACTGAACAAAAATGTAAAAACGCAACAATTTCAAAGATTTTACTGAGTTACAGTTCATATATGGAAAACAGTCAATTGAAATAAATTCATTAGGCCCTAATCTATGGATTTCACATGACTGGGCAGGGGCGCAGCCACGGGTGGGCACTGGCCCACCCACTTGAGCCAGGCCCACCCACTGGGGAGCCAGGCCCAGCCAATCAGAATACGTTTTCCCCCACAAAAGGGCTTTATTACAGACAGAAAACGACATTGGAGGCAGCTTATAGTAGAGAAATTAACTAAATTATCTGGCAACAGCTCTGGTGGACATTCCTGTAGTCAGCATGTCAATTGCACACTCCCTCAAAACTTGAGACATCTGTGGCATTGTGTTGTGTGACAAAACTGCACATTTTAGAGTGGCCTTTTATTGTCCCCACCACAAGGTGCACCTGTGTAATGATCATGCTGTTTAAATCAGCTTCTTGATATGCCACACCTGTCAGGTGGATGGATTATCTTGGCAAAGAGAAATGCTCACTAACAGGGATGTAAACACATTTCTGCACAACATTTGAGATAAATGTTAATGTCTGGGATCTTTTATTTCAGCTCATGAAACATGGGACCAACACTTTACATGTTGCGTTTATATTTTTGTTCAGTATAGAACTAATGAGTTGTAGTGGCTCTGACATTATTGAGTTACAAGAACATGAGGGAGAGAGATCTTGTGTGTGCTTAGGGAGATTAGCAAGTAACCTTTTCTCCAGCAGCTCATATAAGCACTATGTACCAATTCATGGTTCACCACAGAGACCAAGTATTCCAGTTCAGACTTTCATCAGAGTAAGAACTAACCCAAGCCAAAGCAATACTAGGCCTACTCTAGAGATCAATAACCAAATACTGGCCTGTGTTAAATGTTAAATGTCCGTTTTAAAACACATTGGACACACACACACACACAAAACCTAGAGGCCAAATATACGAGCCAGAAATCAGAGGCTTGAGATGCGTGTATCCATTTGAGTCCTATTAAAATATCCTGCTATAATTACAGTCCTTAATAAATACATACAAATGTAATGACTTGGAATAGCAGAGACCTTTGCTTAAAAGCGTAAAGACCGGCATTGAACATTCGCAAATGTTTTGCATGTGGCTGAAAATCCATGCATGAAGTGAACGTTTTTATATGAACACAATTACAGATGTCTCAATCCAGTGGCAGAATGTAATGTATCCCTAAAAAGCTGTGCCTCTGACGCCACTAAAACCATAATGAAAGAAATCCTATTGTGCACAATACATACCGTTCCCACTCATAGAACCTACTTCCAGCTGAGTGCTCACTTCGAGAGCCAGTCTCCAACTTGGCTGGCGAAACGCCACAGAGTTAAAAGCAAACAGAACTACTTCCTTTTAAAAATATGGTATAATCTGATGCAGTTTAACATTTGACCATAAAGCAGCACTTAAGAAAAAGAATCTAAGAAAACCCTGTCAAAGTCCCTTAGGCTAGGTCTAATATATAAATGCTAGTTAAGAGCTAGCACACAGTTGTGGTTACACACAAAATCGAATTCACTAGTAAGTTTAGAAACAGTTTTCCTTTCTATTGATCTGGAAGGGTTTTCAAAGCTATAAAAAAAAGGGGACAGCAGCACTTGGAGTTGTATTTATCTACTTCCTTCTATCAACAAGTCCAAACTAACACAACTACCTTCCTCAGTGGGTATTTTCAAAGCTCCTGTTCGATGTGCTTCAGGATGTGTCAAAACACATCACAGTTGGAGAGAATCGAGACGGTACGTTCTTTTTTTGGGAGACAGACAAAGCTGTCCTCCAACATTCAGAGTCCCAATTTACAAGTAGTTATTTCTTTCAACATTTTCCATTCTACAAACAGCTTTGTGTTGCTTGTGGTGAGTATAATGCTCGAAATAAAGCACAATATACAGTGTTTGACATATACAGTGTTGTGAAAAAGTATGTGCCACCTTTCTGATTTTCTCTGTTCTTGCATATTTTTGATACTGAATGTTGTAAGATCTTCAACCAAAACCTAATATTAGGTAAAGGGAACCGGAGTTTACAAATAACAACAAAATATATGTATTTATTGAATTAACAAAGTTATGCAACACCCAATTCCCCTGTGTGAAAAAGTAATTGCCCCCTTACACTCAATAACTGGTTGTACCACCTTTAGCTGCAATGACTGCAACCAACTGCTTCCTGTAGTTGTTGATCAGTCTCTCACATCGCTGTGGCGATACCCAGCTCATCCAAAAAGTTGACTCAAATTTGCCAAAAAGCACCTTGATGATCATCAAGACTCTTGGAAGAATGTTATATGGACAGATGAGTCAAAAGTATAACTTTTTGGATGACATGGGTCCCATTATGCCTGGCGAAAACCAAACACTGCATTCTACAGTAAGAACCTCATACCAACAATCAAGCATGGTGGTGGTAGTGTGACGGTTTGGGGATGCTTTGCTGGCTCAGGACCTGGACGACTTGCCTTAATAGAAGGAACCATGAATTCTGCTCTGTATCAGAGAAT
Source organism: Coregonus lavaretus (assembly GCF_964263955.1). NCBI lineage: Eukaryota > Metazoa > Chordata > Actinopteri > Salmoniformes > Salmonidae > Coregonus > Coregonus lavaretus. The sequence continues at coordinate 24,276,229 of NC_139988.1, forward strand.
TCTACAGGAGAATGTCAGGCCATTCGTCTAAGCTGAAGCTGAAGCGCAGCTGGGTCATGCAGCAAGACAATGACCAAAACACACAATCAAGTCTACATGCCCATGGCTAAAAAGCAACACATTTGAAGTTTTGGAATGGCCTAGTCAAATTCCAGACCTAATCCCAATTGAGATGTTGGGCAGGACTTGAAACAAGCAGTTCATGCTTAAAACCCCCCACAAATGTCGCTGAGTTATAGCAGTTCTGCATGGAAGAGAGGGCCTAAATTCCTCCACAGCGACGTGAGACTGATCAACAACTACAGGAAGCGTTTGGTTGGAGTCAATGCAGCTAAAGGTGGCACAACCAGTTATTGAGTGTAAGGGGGCAATTACTTTTTCACACAGGGGCATTGGGTGTTGCATAACTTCGTTTATGAAATAAATTAAATAAGTATAAGTATGTAATTGTCTAATATTAGGTTTTGGTTGAAGATCTGATAATATTTAGCAATCAAAAATATGCAAAAGTAGAGAAAATTAGATAAGGGGCAAATACCTTTTCACAGCACTGTACTCGGGCTACTTTTCCATCATCAGCAGTCCTCCTGTGTAACAATTCATTGAAAAGCAGGATCGCTGGAAACAATTAGTTCTCGGTAACAAATTTCATCAAGGTTAGATGTGAGAATGAGAACTACAAATGCTGCATTGACAGCATCCATCTCTCCCCCATCCAGTAGGAACCTTCTAATTACAACAAACCACTCTTTCCCTTTGTGACATAATCCCAAATGACATTTGGTCAACAGCAATGAAAAACAAAGAATCGCAGAGGCAAAACCTGGAAAACAGTTTAAAGGAAAATCAATTTTTCTAACAGAAATCGTACCTTTCTTTGAACAAAGTCCATGATGTTTTTGAAATCCAGATCATCGTAATAATTCACTATTCCTTTGCGAATGTTTTTGTTTAAGAGGTCCACAGTCTATGGTGGAAAAGAAAAATAGAGGGTGAAATATATTAAGAGTGTAGGATTGAGACAGTGTGTAGGCAAGCTTTATAACAATCGAGTACAAAACAATTTAATACATTTAATGGGGAACCCAATGCACCAACACTTAACCTCTTCCTATATTGCTCCTGTCAATAAAAACTGCTTTTATTTTCCAAAATTCTGGCATAAGCAATTCCTCAAAGAGACAAATTACCATGTAACCTCTTTTTGATATAGTATGTCTCAAGTCTGAACATGATCCTATCTGTATTGGACCTTTGGAGGATTAGTTACTGTTACAATTTGATAATGGCGTTTTTCTTTGCCTGGGAGGGGGTCCCTGGGCAAGAAAAAGTTTGCCAAAAGGTGCAACAAAGTACTGAGTAAAGGGTCTGAATACTTACGTAAATGTGATATTTCCGTTTTTTTATTTGTAATAGATTTGCAAAAATGACTAAAAACTTGATTTTGCTATGTCATTATGTGGTATTGTGTGTAGATTGATGAGAAAAAAACACCTTAATCCATTTTTGAATAAGGCTGTAACGTAACAAAATGTGGAAAAAGTCAATGATCTGAATACTTTCCAAATGCACTGTATTTGTCCAGAGTGACTTACAAAGTGGTGCATTCACCTTATAGCCAGTGGGATAACCACTTTACCAAAAACATTTTTACTTTATTTTTAATTTTTTTATATATAGTGCATTCGGAAAGTATTCAGACCCCTTGACTTTTACAGCCTCAAGTCTTCTTGGGTATGATGCTTCATGCTTGGCCCACCTGTATTTGGAGAGTTTCTCCCATTCTTCTCTGCAGATCCTCTCAAGTTCTGTCAGGTTGGATGGGGAGTGTCGCTGTACAGCTATTTTCAGGTCAAGTCGTGACACTTGGCATTCAGGCCAAAGAGTTCAATATTGGTTTTATCAGACCAGAGAATCTTGTTTCTCATGGTCTGAGAGTCCTTTAGTTGCCTTTTGGCAAACTCCAAGCGGGCTGTCATGTGCCTTTTACTGAGGAGTGGCTTCCGTCTGGCCACTCTACCATAAAGGCCTGATTGGTAGAGTGCTGCAGAGATGGTTGTTCTTCTGGAAGGTTCTCCCATCTCCATAGAGAAACTCTGGAGCTCTGTCAGAGTGACCATCAGTTCTTGGTCACTTCCCTGACCATGGCCCTTCTCCCCCAATTGCTCAGTTTGGCCGGGCGGCCAGCCCTAGGAAGAGTCTTCGTGGTTCCAAACTTCTTCCATTTAAGAATGATGGAGGCCACTGTGTTCTTGGGGACCTTCAATGCTGCAGACATTTTTTGGCACCCTTCCCCAGATCTGTGCCTCGACACAATCCTGTCTCGGAGCGCTACGGACAATTCCTTTGACCTCATGGCTTGGTTTTTGCTCTGACATGCACTGTCAACTGTGGGACTTTACATAGATAGGTGTGTGCCTTTCCATCATGTCCAATCAATTGAATTTACCACAGGTGGACTCCAATCAAGTTGTAGAAACATCAAGGATGATTATAGCAAAGGGTCTGAATACTTATGTAAATAAAGTATTTCCGTTTTTTCTTTATGTCTAAAAACCTGTTCTCGCTTTGTCATTATGGGGCATTGTGTGTAGATTGATGAGGGAAATTGTTTTATATAATTCATTTTAGAATAAGGCTGTAACGTAACAAATGTGGAAAAAGGGAAGGGGTCTGAACACGTTCCGAATGCACTCAGCCAGGGGGCGGAATAATCATGTCTAAACCAATTTAGGATGGGACGAAATGCTAGTGCCTGGAAATACAATTTAAAGTTTGGTACAGACAGTCCTCTGACGTCTTTCCCTCTTTGCAAGTTAGTTAATTTTATCCAGCCAGAAATCTTTTCACAAATTCCTAAACATAATGGGAATGGAATGTCATAAACAATACAAGACATTTGAAAATTCCTATATGGAAACCACAAGGGTCAATCTGAAATACCCTGAGAATGGTGAACTGAGCAGTTAATATCCTTGCCTGATATCAACACAATTGAGTTAGTCCCACTATGTCAACTAATTGTAAAGTACACCGTTTCTTAAACTTGTTAGCTTTCTACTTGCACAAGCCCAGGTAAATGTATCCAATAAGAGGCGGCATGAGTTCCTTTTGTGTATATAAAGATTGAGAGAAAGCCAATGATCATGAGTTTAATAACAGATAAGGAATCGGTTTATGGTACCTGATGCCTGAAGAACAGAGCCATGATGCCACCGAGAAGCTCCAGAATGAGACAGACTGTTAGGGTGTAGAGAAACTGAAAAACAAATCACATTTACAAGGTTAACAGAATATTTAACTTTATAAAAACAGTTTAATGGACCTGTCTGTTTAGCTTTCCTTTGATCATATATTGTGAACCACAAAACCACCTTTTTGCTGTAGCATCTTAAATGCTGCTGCTCTTTGCCATTTTTATAGCAGCTCAGCTAAAGCTAAAAATTATGTTGATAATCAATAGGGGACACTTGTGGTGGCCTCATACACGAAAAACAAATGTATTGATCAATGCATGATGAAATTGAAGAAGCACTGTTCTAAGATGTTGCCAATTGTATGCCTAATATCTTAGAATATTCTGCACTGTAGCATTAAAAAACTTATTCCCCAGTTAAATACAATTGTAGAATTTATTTAGGCAAAAAAAATACCTCGCTTTTAGAAGACAAAAAACTCTAATTTGTTCAGAAGGGAGTCAAACTCGAGCCAATACAAGCACTGATGTTTCATTAAAAGTAGATGCAAACATCTCAAAATGTTCAGGTCATTAATTCATAAGAGCAAGTCTAGGTCCAAGAGGCTTCTAAACAGATTCTACCCCCAAGCCATAAGACTCCTGAACATCTAATCAAATGGCTACCCAGACTATTTGCATTGCCCCACCCCCCTCTTTTACGCTGCTGCTACTCTCTGTTTATTATCTATGCATAGTCACTTTAATAACTCTACCTACATGTACATATTACCTCGACTAACCGGTGCCCCCGCACATCGACTCTGTACCGGTACCCCCTGTATATAGCCTCGCTATTGTTATTTTTACTGCTGCTCTTTAATTATTTGTTACTTTCATTTCGTATTATTTTATATTGTATGTTTTTGTGATTATTTTTGGTATTCTTTCTTAAAACTGCATTGTTGGTTAAATATATATATATTTTAAAGTCATTTAGCAGACGCTCTTATCCAGAGCGACTTACAGTTAGTGAGTGCATACATTTTTCATAAGGGCTTGTAAGTAAGCATTTCACTGTAAGGTCTACACCTGTTGTATTCGGCGCATGTGACAATTTCTGAGACTGGTAACTAATGAACATATCCTCTGCAGCAGAGGTAACTCTGGGTCTTCCATTCCTGTGGCGGTCCTCATGAGAGCCAGTTTCATAGCGCTTGATGGTGTTTGCGACTGCACTGGAAGAAACTTTCAAAGTTCTTGACATGTTCCATATTGACTGACCTTCATGTCTTAAAGTAATGATGGACTGTTGTTTCTCTTTGCTTATTTGAGCTGTTCTTGACATAATATGGAAGAAATTCCACAAATTAACTTTTAACAAGGCACACCTGTTAATTGAAGTGCATTCCAGGTGACTACTTCATGAAGCTGGTTGAGAGAATGCCAAGAGTGTGCAAAGCTGTCATCAAGGCAAAGGGTGGCAATTTGATGAATCTCAAATATATTCTGATTTGTTTAACACTTTTGGTTACTACATGATTACATATGTGTTATTTCATAGTTTTGAAGTCTTCACTATTATTCTACAATGTAAAAAATAGATTAAAGAAAAACCCTTGAATGAGTAGGTGTGTCCAAACTTTTGACTGGTAGTGTATATATTTGACCCAGGTCTGGTGAGTGGTGAACCTCAAGCCTATATCACAGTGTTGTATTAAATTGTGTGGGCCTAGTACTCACCACTTTGAGGAGAGTCAGGTTGTCCCTGAGGGAGGCCAACACACCGATGAAGGAGACGATGAACATCACCACCCCCAGGACGATCAGGATGATGGAGGGGGCCAGAAACACCCCCTCCAGGGTTTTGTAGCGCTGCCGCTCCACCTCCGCATAGATACCGATGGCTAGGATGAACCCCCCAATCAGCTACCGGAAATAGAGACAGATATGGAGATGAGAATTAAGTATATGGGCCAAGAGTGGTTACATATACTGAGTGGTTACCTATACTGAGTGGTTACTTATAAAATGCAACGTCAAATCAGAAAACTTAGTTACTAGGGCTTTATCTACAGTGCATTCAGAAAGTATTCAGACCCCTTGGCTTTTTTCAAATTTTGTTACGTTACAGCCTTATTCTAAAATAGATTAAAACAATTATAATCTCAATCTACAAACAATAACCCATAATGACAAAGCGAAAACAGGTTTAGACATTTTTGCAAATGTATTAAAAATAAAATACAGAAATACCTTATTTACATAAGTATTCAGACCCTTTGCTAAGAGATTCAAAATTGAGCTCAGGTGCATCCTGTTTCCATTGATCATCCTTCAGATATTTCTACAACTTGGAGTCCACCTGTGGTAAATTCAATTGATTGGACATGATTTGGAAAGGCACACACCTGTCTATATAAGGTCCCAGAGTTGACAATGCATGTCAGAGCAAAAACCAAGCCATGAGGTCGAAGGAATTGTCCGTAGAGCTTCGAGACAGGATTGTGTCGAGGCACAGATCTGGGGAAGGGTACCAAAACATGTCTGCAGCATTGAAGGTCCCCAAGAACACAGTGGCCTCAATCATTCTTAAAATGGAAGAAGTTTGGAACCACCAAGTCTCTTACTAGAGCTGGCCGCCCGGCCAAACTGAGCAATCGGGGGAGAAGGGCCATGGTCAGGGAAGTGACCAAGAACTGATGGTCACGCTGACAGATCTCCAGAGTTCCTCTATGGAGATGGGAGAACCTTCCAGGAGGACAACCATCTCTGCAGCACTCCACCAATCAGGCCATTATGGTAGAGTGGCCAGATGGAAGCCACTCCTCAGTAAAAGGCACGACAGCACACTTTGAGATTGCCAAAAGACACCTAACGGACTCTCAGACCATTAGAAACAAGATTCTCTGGTCTGATGAAACCAAGATTGAACTCTTTGGCCTGAATACCAAGTGTCACATCTGGAGGAAACCTGGCACCTTCCCTATGGTGAAGTATGGTGGTGGCAGCATCATGCTGTGGGGATGTTTTTCAGTGGCAGGGACTGGGAGACTAGTCAGGATCGAGGTAAAGATGAATGGAGAAAAGCACAGAGAGATCCTTGATGAAAACCTGCTCCAGAGCGCTCAGACTGGGGCGAAGGTTCACCTTCCAACAGTACAACAACCCTAAGCACACAGCCAAGACAACACAGGAATGGCTTCGGGACAAGTCTCTGAATGTCCTTGAGTGGCCCAGCCAGAGCCCGGACTTGAACCTGATCGAACATCTCTGGAGAGACCTGAAAATAGCTGTGCAGCGACGCTCCCCATCCAACCGGACAGAGCTTGAGTGGATCTGCAGAGAAGAATGGGAGAAACTCCCCAAATACAGGTGTGCCAAGCTTGTGCATCATACCCAAGAAGACTCGATGCTGTAATCACTGCCAAAGGTGCTTCAACAAAGTACTGAGTAAAGGGTCTGAATACTTATGTAAATGTGATATTTCATTTTTAAAAACCTGTTTTTGCTTTGTCATTATAGGGTATTGTGTACAGATTGATGAGGGATTTTTTTTTAGAATAAGGCTGTAACGTAACAAAATGTGTTAAAAGTCAAGGGGTCTGAATACTTTCAGGTTTCATGTTAATTTAATGTTCATAGATGAATGAATATTTTATGTAAATAGTTAAAGAAGGACCACACAAATCTAATTAATCAAATTAATTCTGATCACAAACTTTAATCCCACTGGGCAAAGACATCAGTTCAATGTCTAGTTTTGATTTACATAGATTGAGTTGACAACTAACAGGATTTCAAATGTGAAATCAACAACCATTTGAAACATTTGATTTAGGTTTAAAGTTGGGTGAAAAAAAGACAAATTCCCCAAAACCCTTTTGTTGATGACTTTTTGCAAATCTAAAATCAGTTTTCCACATTCATTCAGCATCATCACATTGCTTTTTTTGTTGTTGAAATGACGTGGAAACAATGTTGATTCAATAGGCTTGTACCTTGTGGGATGGCTCCATGCTGAGGGCAATTCATCAACATTGAAATGTAAATAACGTCTATGCTAGATACGCTGCTAAATTAAAATCAAATGTTATTGGTTGCGTACACATTTGCAGATGTTATCGCAGGTGCAGCGAAATGATTATGTTTCTAGATCCAACAGTGCAGTATACCTAACAATACAAAACACACAAATAAAATAAAATAAAGAAATATCAGATCGAGCATATAGGATACTCTCAATGGTGCATCTGTAGACGTTCGTGAGGGTGTCCTGAGGTTGAAGAGGTGCTGTTGCGCCTTCTTCACCACACTGTCTGTATGGATGGACCATTTCAGGTTATCAGTGATGTGCACGCTGAGGAACTTAAAGCTTTTCACCCTCTCTACTGCGGCCCCGTAGATGTGGATGGGGGCACGCCCTCTCTGCTGTCTCCTGAAGTCCACGATCAGCTCCTTTGTTTTGTTGACGTTGAGGTTATTTTCCTGGCACCACTCCGCCAGGGCCCTCACCTCCACCTTGTAGGCAGTCTCGTCGTTGTTGGTGATGAGGCCTACAACGGTTGTGTCGTCAGGCAAACTTGATGATTGCCCATTGATTCAGAGTTCTTAGAGTATACAGTAATATGCAAAGATAAATTCTAATTTGCGGGATTAAGTTGGGCCGGGATGACACAAGTATCGCAGTACTTGATAGTATCGTGGCAAGAAAACAAAATACGAAGCGGATTTAACTTTAGGAAAACATCCCTAATGTTTTAAACAAATATTATGTCATCCAGAGTCACATTTATTTATTTCCCAAGCTATAGCACACAATATTTTACATACAGCAGGTTTTTAAAGGAGCAAAGATTTCTGGCCTGCTTCGTGTTTCCATTTTTGGCATGGAAAAAAATATTGCGATACTGGTATTGTCACAGCCCTACAATTAAGTTAATTGGCAGTCCATTCCATTTAAATTAGCTGATTAGTTTGCTAAGCATTAGCAATGAATCTTTTACTCTAAGTACAGTGGGGGAAAAAATTATTTAGTCAGCCACCAATTGTGCAAGTTCTCCCACTTAAAAAGATGAGAGGCCTGTAATTTTCATCATAGGTACACGTCAACTATGACAGACAAAATGAGAAGAAAAAAATCCAGAAAATCACATTGTAGGATTTTTAATGAATTATTTTCAAATTATGGTGGAAAATAAGTATTTGGTCAATAACAAAAGTTTCTCAATACTTTGTTATATACCCTTTGTTGGCAATGACACAGGTCAAACGTTTTCTGTAAGTCTTCACAAGGTTTTCACACACTGTTGCTGGTATTTTGGCCCATTCCTCCATGCAGATCTCCTCTAGAGCAGTGATGTTTTGGGGCTGTCACTGGGCAACACAGACTTTCAACTCCCTCCAAAGATTTTCTATGGGGTTGAGATCTGGAGACTGGCTAGGCCACTCCAGGACCTTGAAATGCTTCTTACGAAGCCACTCCTTCGTTGCCCGGGCGGTGTGTTTGGGATCACTGTCATGCTGAAAGACCCAGCCACGTTTCATCTTCAATGCCCTTGCTGATGGAAGGAGGTTTTCACTCAAAATCTCACGATACATGGCCCCATTCATTCTTTCCTTTACACGGATCAGTCGTCCTGGTCCCTTTGCAGAAAAACAGCCCCAAAGAATGATGTTTCCACCCCCATGCTTCACAGTAGGTATGGTGTTCTTTGGATGCAACTCAGCATTCTTTGTCCTCCAAACACGACAAGTTGAGTTTTTACCAAAAAGTTCTATTTTGGTTTCATCTGACCATATGACATTCTCCCAATCCTCTTCTGGATCATCCAAATGCACTCTAGCAAACTTCAGACGGGCCTGGACATGTACTGGCTTAAGCAGGGGGACACGTCTGGCACTGCAGGATTTGAGTCCCTGGCGGCGTAGTGTGTTACTGATGGTAGGCTTTGTTACTTTGGTCCCAGCTCTCTGCAGGTCATTCACTAAGTCCCCCCGTGTGGTTCTGGGATTTTTGCTCACCGTTCTTGTGATCATTTTGACCCCACGGGGTGAGATCTTGCGTGGCGCCCCAGATCGAGGGAGATTATCAGTGGTCTTGTATGTCTTCCATTTCCTAATAATTGTTCCCACAGTTGCTTTCTTCAAACCAAGCTGCTTACCTATTGCAGATTCAGTCTTCCCAGCCTGGTGCAGGTCTACAATTTTGTTTCTGGTGTCCTTTGACAGCTCTTTGGTCTTGGCCATAGTGGAGTTTGGAGTGTGACTGTTTGAGGTTGTGGACAGGTGTCTTTTATACTGATAACAAGTTCAAACAGGTGCCATTAATACAGGTAACGAGTGGAGGACAGAGGAGCCTCTTAAAGAAGAAGTTACAGGTCTGTGAGAGCCAGAAATCTTGCTTGTTTGTAGGTGACCAAATACTTATTTTCCACCATAATTTCCAAATAAATTCATTAAAAATCCTACAATGTGATTTTCTGGAGAAAAAAATTCTCAATTTGTCTGTCATAGTTGATGTTCCAAGATGGCGTAGTAGTGCAGTTCTGTTTTTGTCGTGTGTCTGTAAATAGCCTGTAAATACCCTGTTTTTTTGTATTTTTCGTACATATTTCCCTATCAGACTTTTCATCTTTCTACAAAATATACTTTCCTGCAACCCGCCTCACTCAATGTGGAACGGATTCTATTATTGACTTACCTTTTATCTAGAATCTCCAGTTGAAACTAGCTAGCCAGCTAACTAGCTACTTGCTATTAGCCACAGTTAGCGGTATTTCACCCAGAACATTGGATTTTTTTTTCTGCGGATTAATTTAATCACTGGACATTAATCACCGGATATTCGGCCAGTCTGCACAGCGCGTTATCGACCCAGAACATATCAGTTTTTCTGCCGGAATCACTGAATCACTGGACCTTCAACTCCGGTTTCATCGCTACCAGCAACAAAATGGACGCTGTGGTCTGGCTAATCATCCTGAGCTAGGCCCATCTCCCGGCTATCTACCTCTCTGTCAACCGGACGGGACCACCTAGTGTTGACACGGAGCCCCGCTGGTCCTACACGACTGGTCTGCCGACGAAATCGTCTGATGTGGTTACGACGTCGACCACAAAGATTCCATCTGCTAGCCCCGGCCCGCTAGCACACGCTAGCCGTGGCCTCTTACTCGCTAGTGCTTTAGCAGCCTCCGAACTATCCTATTGCTGTTCACCGGACCTTTGATAACTCAGCTACACAGCTGATGTCTGCTGGACTGTTCCTTTTTACGGTACTACATCCTGTTTATGTTTAGCCTCAGCCCAAACATGGTTAGCTTATTGTTGTTTCGGTTATTTCTAATTGTACTATTTCACTGTAGATCCCCCAGCCCAGCTAAACCTGCCTTAGATAGCTCCTTTGTCCCACCCCCCATACATGCGGAGACCGACTCAATTGATGCCTCCAATGATGCTATCTCTTTCATTGTTACCCAACGCTTAGGTTTACCTCCACTTTACTCATATCCTTCCATATCCTTGTCTGTACATAATGCCCTGAATCTTTTCTACAACACCCGGAAATCTGCCCCCTTTATTCTATGTACCCAACGCACTAGAAGACCAGTTCTTAAAGCCTTTAGCCGTATCCTTATTCTAGTCCTCCTCTGTTCCTCTGGTGATGTAGAGGCTAACCCAGGCCCTGCAGCCCTCAGTATCACTCCTACTCCCCAGGCGCTATCATTTGCTGACTTCTGTAATCGCAAAAGTCTTGGTTTCTTGCACATAAATATCAGAAGTCTACTTCCTAAGTTTGAGTTATTCACTGCGTTAGCACACTCCGCCAACCCTGATGTTCTAGCAGTGTCTGAATCCTGGCTCAGGAAGGCCACCAAAAATTCTGAAATTTCCATCCCCAACTATAACATTTTCCGTCTAGATAGAACTGCCAAAGGGGGTGGAGTTGCAATCTACTGTAGAGATAGCCTGCAGAGGTCTATCATACTATCCAGGTCTGTGCCCAAACAGTTTGAGCTTCTACGTCTAAAAATCCACCTCTCCAGAAATAAGTCTATCACTGTTGCCACTTGCTACAGACCCCCCTCAGCCCCCAGCTGTGCCCTGGACACCATATGTGAATTGATTGCCCCCCATTTATCCTCAGAGTTCGTACTGCTTGGTGACCTAAATTGGGATATGCTTAATACCCCGGCCATCCTACAATCCAAACTAGATGCCCTCAACCTCACGCAAATTATCAACGAACCTACCAGGTACAACCCTAAATCCGTAAACATGGGTACCCTCATAGATATCATCCTGACTAACATACCCTCTAAATACACCTCAGCTGTCTTCAACCAGGATCTCAGCGATCACTGCCTTATTGCCTGCGTCCGTAACGGGTCCGCGGTCAAACGACCACCCCTCATCACTGTCAAACGCTCCCTAAAACACTTTAGCGAACAGGCCTTCCTAATTGACCTGGCCCAGGTATCCTGGATGGATATAGATCTCATTCCGTCAGTAGAGGATGCCTGGTTGTTCCTTAAAAGTAATTTCCTCTCAATCTTAAATAAACATGCCCCATTCAAAAAATACAGAACTAAGAACCGATATAGCCCCTGGTTCTCCTCAGACTTGACTGCCCTTGACCAGCACAAAAACATCCTGTGGCGTACTGCATTAGCATCAAATAGCCCCCGCGATATGCAACTTTTCAGGGAAGTTAGGAACCAATATACACAAGCAGTCAGGAAAGCAAAGGCTAACTTTTTCAAACAGAAATTTGCATCCTGTAGCACTAACTCCAAAAAGTTTTGGGACACTGTAAAGTCCATGGAGAATAAGAGCACTTCCTCCCAGCTGCCCACTGCACTGAGGCTAGGAAACACTATCACCACCGATAAATCTACAATAATCGAGAATTTCAACAAGCATTTTGCTACAGCTGGCCATGCTTTCCATCTGGCTACCACTACCCCGGCCACCAACTCTGCACCCTCCGCTGCAACTTGCCCATGCCCCCCCCGCTTCTCCTTCACACAAATTCAGACAGCTGATGTTTTGAAAGCACTGCAAAATCTGGACCCCTACAAATCAGCTGGGCTAGACAATCTGGACCCTTTCTTTCTAAAACTAGCCGCCGAAATTGTCGCAACCCCTATTACTAGTCTGTTCAAACCTCTCTTTCATAACGTCTGAGATCCCCAGAGATTGGAAAGCTGCCGCGGTCATTCCCCTCTTCAAAGGGGGTGACACTCTAGATCCAAACTGCTACAGACCTATATCCATCCTGCCCTGCCTTTCGAAAGTATTTGAAAGCCAAGTTAACAAACAGATCACCGACCATTTCGAATACCACCGTACCTTCTCCGCTATGCAATCCGGTTTCCGAGCTGGTCATGGGTGCACTTCAGCCACGCTCAAGGTCCTAAACGATATTATAACCGCGATTGATAATAGACAGTACTGTGCAGCCGTCTTCATCGACCTGGCCAAGGCTTTCGACTCTGTCAACCACCGCATTCTTATTGGCAGACTAAATAGCCTTGGTTTCTCAAATGACTGCCTCGCCTGGTTCACCAACTACTTCTCGGATAGAGTTCAGTGTGTCAAATCGGAGGGCCTGTTGTCTGGACCTATGGCAGTCTCTATGGGGGTGCCACAGGGTTCAATTCTTGGGCCGACACTTTTCTCCGTGTATATCAATGATGTCGCTCTTGCTGCTGGTGACTCTCAGATCCACCTCTACGCAGACGACACCATTTTGTATACATCTGGCCCTTCATTGGACACTGTGTTAACAAACCTCCAAACGAGCTTCAATGCCATACAACACTCCTTCAGTAGCCTCCAACTGCTCTTAAACACTAGTAAAACTAAATGCATGCTTTTCAATCGAACGCTGCTGGCACCCGCCCACCCGACTAGAATCACCACTCTCGACGGGTCTGACCTAGAGTATGTGGACAACTACAAATACCTAGGTGTCTGGTTAGACTGTAAACTCTCCTTCCAGACTCACATAAAGAATCTCCAATCCAAAGTTAAATCTAGAATCGGCTTCCTATTTCGCAACAAAGCCTCCTTCACTCATGCTGCCAAACATGCCCTCGTAAAACTGACTATCCTACCGATCCTTGACTTCGACGATGTCATTTACAAAATAGCCTCCAACACTCTACTTAGCAAATTGGATGTAGTCTATCACAGTGCCATCCATTTTGTCTCCAAAGCCCCATACACTACCCACCACTGTGACCTGTACGCTCTTGTTGGCTGGTCCTCACTACATGTTCGTCGTCAAACCCACTGGCTCCAGGCCATCTATAAATCACTGCTAGGCAAATCCCCGCCTTATCTTAGCTCATTGGTCACCATAGCAGCACCCACCCGTAGTCTGCGCTCCAGCAGGTATATCTCACTGGTCATTCCCAAAGCCAACACCTCCTTTGGCCGCCATTCCTTCCAGTTCTCTGCTGCCAATGACTGGAACGAATTGCAAAAATCTCTGAAGCTGGAGACTCTTATCTCCCTCAATAACTTTAAACATCAGTTGTCAGAGCACCTTACCGATCACTGCACCTGTACACAGCCCATCTGAAATTAGCCCACCCAACTACCTCATCCTTATATTGTTATTTATTTTGCTCTTTTGCACCCCAGTATCTCTATTTGCACATAATCTCTTGCACATCTAGCATTCCAGTGTTAATACTATTGTAACTATTTTGCACTATAGCCTATTTATTGCCTTACCTCCATAACTTGCTACATTTGCACACACTGTATATATATTTTCTGTTGTATTTTTGACTTTATGTTTTTTACCCCATATGTAACTGTGTTGTTTTTATTGCACTGCTTTGCTTTATCTTGGCCAGGTCGCAGTTGTAAATGAGAACCTGTTCTCAACTGGCTTACCTGGTTAAATAAAGGTGAAATAAAAAAAAATAAAAAAAAATGTGTACCTATGATGAAAATTACAGACCTCTCATCTTTTTAAGTGGGAGAACTTGCACAATTGGTGGCTGACTAAATACTTTTTTCCCCCACTGTATCAAAGTAATTACAGCATTGAGAAGGGCTCCCCCTTTAAAAGTAATGACAATAATTAAAATCACTTATTCATTACACATTAATACAAACGCAGAAACACACTTACTTCACTGTTCATAGACCTTGGTTGAAAAGCTACTGCGAGGTAGCGATAATGGGAGTAGTAACCCCTCCAGCACTAATGAACCAGTATGTAATGCTGATTTAGTACAAAAGGTGACATTCTCTAGTGTTCATTACATCCTACCTGTGACAACTAATCAGTGTCTCTAGGTCTATGAATGCCTGTCTCCCCTGGTGGGCCACAGGCAGCTGATTGAACAGCTTTCCCGCTTCAGGGCCAATTTCATTTTCTCTTCAAACACCAATGCAGGGATGTCTGGTTTGTGAGTAGTTCAAGGAAACCTACTGTGCACAGCTCTACCAGAGGTTTTTATTGCAAAGAGAATTGGCTCTGAGCTCTGAGATTGTAACTGACTGTTCTGATGTTCCAGGTGGATTTGTAATTAAAAGAGACACCAAGCAGCTATGAGGCGGCACTGCTAGACTGATACTATACTGTAGGCCTACACAGGAAATTACAAGGCTTTTTGATCGCTTGATACCAGTCCAAATGGAGGGAGCTGTGGTTGCTAGGCAAACTCCTGATCTACAAACAGTCAGGTCCAAAATTATTGGTACCCTTGATAAAGATGAGCAAAAAAACTATATAAAATAAAATACAAATACTGAGCTATATTGTATGCTCAAACTTTTTTTTTTTTTAAGTATCTTCTGTTATACTAATACAATTGCTCAGATAAATATTTTTTGTTTAACAAGTTATTTAAAGAAAAATCTAAAAGAAAGGGGTTAAAATCATTGACCTCACCTTCGGAGGATAATTCCAGAGACTAAGATGGGCATTGCAAAATGTTGATTTTATGTGGAATTTGATGTGTGGTTGGGGTTATTGTCTTGCTGGAAGATCCACTTGCGGCCAAGTTTCAGCCTCCTGGCAGAGGCAACCAGGTTTTTGTCTAAAACATCCTGGTACTCTGTAAAGTTTATGATGCCATTGACCTTGACAAGGTCCCCAGGACCAGGGGAAGCAAAATATCCCCATAACATCAAAGATACCTTTACAGTATGTATGGGGTTATTTTCTGCTTAGGCATCCTTATTTCGATACCAAACCCACCACTGGTGTGCATTGCCAAAGAGCTCTTTTCATGTCATCTGACCATAGCACCGGTTCTAATCCAAGTGCCAATACCATTTAGCAAACTGCAGGTGTTTACATTTGTTGGATGAAATGAAAATAGAGCTCTTTGGAGAGTCAGGTTGTTGGCAAACAAGACGTTGGGAGTTTAAATCCCATGTGAGGTTGAGTCCCAAGTAATCAAAATACAGCAGCATACTGTCATTTTACAGCAACACTTTAATTCAGCTGTTAAAGTACAGTAACTTGTTGTACATGTACTGTATTTTCACTGCAATCAGTTTCTGGTAGTGCGTCTTAAAATTACAGGAAATCCAGCGGTAAAAATACAGTAACTTGTTGTTGTATATTTATCGTATTTTCACTGCAACCAGTAGCCGGTACTGTACTGTTAAATTACACGTGGACTCGCATGTGGATCAGATAAGTATGTCAAATCCTTAAATGAAACACCTGCATAAAAGGCATTCACCTTTTCGCTTCTTTAATACAGTATTACATTTACGTCATTTAGCAGACGCTCTTATCCAGAGCGACTTACAAATAGGTGCATTCACCTTATAGCCAGTGGGATAACCACTTTACAATGTTTTATTTTGTTGTTGTTTTTGGGGGGGGGGGGGGGATGTTGGAGTAAAGGGGGGGGGTAGAAGGATTACTTTATCCTATCCCAGGTATTCCTTAAAGAGGTGGGGTTTCAAATGTCTCCGGAAGGTGGTGAGTGACACCGCTGTCCTGGCGTCGTGAGGGAGCTTGTTCCACCATTGGGGTGCCAGAGCAGCGAACAGTTTTGACTGGACTGAGCGGGAACTATGCTTCCGCAGAGGTAGGGGAGCCAGCAGGCCAGAGATAAAAATTACTATATTCAAGTACAGTAGTTCAGCAGATACACTGTCTGTTTTATAAAACAATACCATGTAGTCCATAACCCAGCACCTATTTGGTATTCCTGAGGGGATCCAGGCATCGCGACATAGCAAGGATCTGGCCAGCACATTGACATGACTGTGGATTCTCAACAACCTGCAGTGGTGCACATTCATCAACAGACTGATTTCGTGGTCTGACTCTCTATTTCACAATACTTCCCTATGGCAAAGTACTCGATTTCTGCATAAACTTATTGGAAGCAGCAAACAGTGAGCGAATATTACTTTTAAAAAATCTATAAAGCTGGATTTCAGCATGTTTCTATAAAAATGTTTCTATACAAATGCAGTACAACCCTACCTGCCACTATGGTGCCTTGTGAGTAAAGCTATACCATAGAGCCAGCGGACTGTGATACATCTCCCTGACAGAAATGCCTGCTAGGAAAAATCCAACAGATTATTTTCTCAACAATGTGGGTGGTACATGCAACCTTTTGTTTATGTTCACAATGATGGCTCCTAACACGTGCAGGCCTGTTCCCTGGTGGATGTGCTTTTGTCAAGGAGCAGCGAGAGTCATAACACTGCTGTTCCTGGCTTTAACAAGCCCACAATGCCCTGCTGTACAAGAACATTATGAGCTTCTAGGGAGACACTTCACTTAAGTCTGAGACCAGTGCAGTTATACATTTGTTGATAGGCCTACAGGAATGCAAAGGCAAAAAAGGTGAGAGGTAAAAACGTCATGCGTGAAACATGCTTTAAAACATGAAATTATAAATAATTACATAGGATTTTCCTGTTTGATGACCTGCAGGATTTCCTGTAAATTATCCAAATGCTGAAAAGCACAACAATGGGTGAATCCGTCACTGAATACAGTCCCTCCTTTGAGTAACTTCGTTAAACAAAGTACAACTGTTTAATTTGTTGAAAATATAATCTACCGTGTGTACAATAAATCAAAAGATATTTCCAACCAACTTTCTTAACTTTGGCAACATAAACTTGGCAGGTTGTTCCAAGCCAATATCTCTTTTTTAAAAGTATCAGTAATAGCAAAGCCTGTGATGGTGTTTGCTCGGTCTTCAATCAACTCTTTGAACTGAGATTGGTAACAAGAGATGTTGGCTTGGAACAACCTGCCAAGTTTGAGCAGCAAAGCCTGTGATAGTCTTCACAACTTTCTGAACCAAGATTGATAACAAGAGAACCAAAATTTCATGACAGCCTAATCAGTAGAACCCCAAAAGTGTATTTCTTGATTGAAAGAAAGCTGGGGTAGAAAATAACAAAACAGACACTTATTGAGACAAAGTGACACTGGTTCCCAGAGAACCAAATGCCCTGACATAATAGCCTAACACGTCAAAAGCTGTTGCAGTCGACAAATACAGGAATACCCGCCCGGTTTGCAGCCTCAGCAAGTTTCATTTCTGTTGAGACACTGAATAAAAATGACAGTGAAATAGAGGCTGAAACAGTAGGCCTACCATACCTTTGTTTAAACCCTGATAGTACTACATTTAATTGACAGTAAATAGTGGAGGGAGAAAAAAGTACATTATTCTTATACAATTTGAGCACTTTTATAACCCTCTAAAGCTGTGGTGAGTCCTGTTCCTCAATATGTTGTTTCAGTCAGCACCTGTGGTAAATCATTGGCTCCCACAATTTCCTGTTGTCTGAAACATTATGCCCGGATAAATCTCCATCCTCCACAACAAAGATTTGATGGTCCGCATATTTTATTTTTTAAAGTATAATAATAAATAGATAGAACAACAATGCCCTCTTTATGATGATTGACAGGTAAGCTAACCATCATGCAGGCCTACTATACCAAGGTACAGTTCAAACAGGTATTTAACAGGGGCAGAGCATGTATTAAACAGTAATTAGCTAGTGCCGAGCCTATATGGAAATACTGGTGACACTACACTTGCAGGGTAGGCTACCTACTATATCACACATGTATGACCCACACATTCATAAGCAGTACATGCTTATGATAGCTACAAAACAGGCAAATATCCACTTGTGGTTGTTGACTTATGTTAACATCATTTCATTATGAATGTGTTAAGTCCTTATGTAGGTACTCCTTTAACAAAATATTTGCCAAACCCCTGTGGTCCTCATGTTTCCCTCTGATCAACAGTATAAAAAGAAAGAAAGTCACAAACTAAATATGCTCCCAACAATTGAATGGATATACCTAACCAACATTTCGGCACTGAAGCACCTCTACAAACATGATTAGGTGTGCGTCACATCATGCTTTTTACTCCCTCTGATCAACAAACATTCTATATTCGACAGGTACTAAAACTCTGATCAAATATAATTGACACTGGGAGGGCTGTTTAGACGACACTAAAGACGCCCCCATTTGAATCCATTATGCCCAGTAACGACCCACACAAAGCTATTATCAACTAAATGTTGGGTATAAAAATATTGTTAACCCTAACAATGCAGGAACTTTGGTCTATTCAAGCTAAAATCTCTTCACTTTATTGAAACCAAAGACCGTACAGGGTGAAACAGGGACTGTCTATTTTAATAACTGAAAAACTCTGAACAATTATTTCCTTACTCTCTATGCAACACCTCCATTAAATTATACCATAAATATTTTTCAAAGTAAATTGGATTCAGATCATCCATCAAGATGATAAAACATTGGTTCCATTTAACTATAGAAGGAAAGAACCATGAACGATGTGTATTACTTGTTAAATTAAATGCCAATTTTCTGAGAGTATAGGGGGCATAATGCACTTTTTGCACCAACAATTTATTCATAAGCCATTGTAGATCTGATTCTACTGGCAGATGAAATTGGGTGGGCTATAAAGATTTTAATGCAGGGATCATCAACTAGATTAAGATTTTTTTGTTGCGCGGATGGTCGGAACAAAATCACAAATTATCTGTAGACTGCAAATTGACCGCAAGAAGCCCAAACAGATATGTTTGACTAAAACATAATAATTTCAAACCTTGCTTACATTTGTATATGATCACGTCTTGTCTCTATTATGCGTGGGAATACTTGGGAACAGATTTCTTCAATTAAAATCACTTGGTGTTGATTTCCTGGTGCTTTTACAGTCTTATGTCCAACAATGAAAATAAAATAGGTTTTGAAATTTGGCCCGAGGGCCACTAGTTGGGGAACCGTGTCTTAATGCTACTAGCGTAACCCTGTTTCTCTGATATTATGAATATCACAGTGGGATTCACCAAATCTCTAAGAAGCTCAAAGAACCAAATCACGTCTGTGTCAAAGACAGACAGGTCGAGTGGCGAATTAGATAAGCCCCTCCCTTCATACTAAAGAACCACTCACCCGCCCCCTGGTCATTCTCGAGCATGCCAAACTTCCTCACAATCTTGCGAGTAGGGGAATGTGGTGAGGTATCGCACTCATAATAATCAGAGAACCGGGCTTAAGAAGTAACCTTAAGTTCTTTCAATTATTTGTTTGGATATCACACAGCGAGATATGGCCAACTCCTGTATCACACATACTCTCTGAAGCCAGGTAGTCTCAACATATCAACCCTCAGAGGCTCCAACACTGAGGACAGTATGTACCAAAGAATGTGCAGTGACGCCTAGCTGGTAGAACCTCAAATGTATGAGGGGACGCCCAACAAGCCACATCGCAAATCTCCTGCAAGGAGATGCCCTTAAACTGCACCCAAGAAGTAGCCATACCTGTGGTGGAGTGAGCCCTCAGGCGTTCTGGAATCTGTAACCCCTTGCTATTATAGGCCAATGTAATAGCTTCCACAATCCAATTTGACAACCGTTGAGAGGGGCCTCCCCTCGAAGGGAGGTGCCCAGGATACTAGAGTTGGTTGGTATTGCGCAAAGCTCTCGTTATATCCAAGAATATGCGCAACGCGCGTACTGGACACAAACAGTGGAGCCGCTCATTTACTATAGAAGGGGAAGGCGGCGGGTGGAAAGACACAAGGTGGGACAATTGTAATTGCAGCTGACCTTAGGCTTAAAAGGCAGGGTTGGGCAACAAGGTAACCTTGGAAAAGCCCCGTGAAAACTGTAGACACGAATGGTGAACTGACAGTGAATGTAGGTCACTCGCTTTGAGGATGTAAGGGCAACCAGTAAAGTGGCCTTAAAGGAGAGATATTTCATCTCCACGCTTTCCAGCGGCTCAAAAGGCTGCTGTGAAATAACCAAGCACAATAGACAAATCCCATGACGGGACTAAAGGCTTAGGAACTGGACGTAAAACAATCTCAGTTCACTTGGGTCAGCAGATCCCTGCGTAATGGGAGTTGCCAGGGCTCATCGTACAGCAGGAGAATGATCTCCGCTATCCAGAGCTTGCTTGGCCATCAAGGGGCTACCAGGATGAGCCTTCTTCCCCCACTCTGGGCAGTGCATGCTTTTGTGCGATGACGAAGAGATCTACGGATGCTTGACCATATCTCTCCCAGATCTGTTTCACCACTTGGGGGATGGGGTCTCCATTCCCCTTGATGGGGATTCCGTCTGGTCAATAAGTCCGCTCCTACGTTCAGTACACCCAGGACATGAGTCGTGCATAGTCACAGTAGGTGTGCTCTGCTCCACAGAATAATCCTGACTGATAGTCTGTGTAAGTGCAGGGATCGAGTGCCTCCCTGGCGGTTGATGTAAGCCACCACAGTCATATTGTCCATTCTGATCAAGACATGACAATTCCGAAGGGAGGGTCAAAAGTGTCTCAGAGCAACAAACTGTCAGCAATTCGAGGTAATTTATGTGAGCAATGCAGAGTTGTGGGGTTCACACTCCATTTATTGCATTCCCCTCATGAACTGCACTCCAGCCCGTGAGTTACGAGTCTGTCATCATCACTTTCCTTGTTGTCACTACACCTAGGGGAGTGCCAAGAATTAAGATTGAGGGGCTCTTCCAGTGAGAGCTGAGAGACATGCGGAGGTCACCCTTATCTGACGACTGAGGTGACACAGTGTACACAGATGCTGGGCAAACACTCAGCACTGGAAGTCTCTCATCCTCAGTAGGCCAAGAGGTACTACTGAGATGTTGGACGCCATCAACCCCAGCATTGGGCCTAGGTATTCTACTCTCTGTGTTGGCATCAAACAGCTCTTATCTTGAACCCTATCTCGGAGAGATGCGTTACAAGGGAAGTCGTGTCTTGTATATCTTGTTACCTGGATGGGGAGCAAAGCAGATTATCGTCTATGTAGGCGGAGACTCTCAGCCCCTTGTTTCTCAGGGGTGTGAGAGCTGCCTCTACACACTTGCTGAACGTTCGTGAAGCTAGCGCTAGCCTGAACAGGACGGTGAGGTATTCGTAAGCTGTGCCTTGAAAGGCAAACCTTAGAGACCTCCTGTGTGCTGGCAGGATGCTTATGTGAAAATAAGCATCCTGCAGGTCAACTGAGGTGATCGAGTTGCCTCAACAAACAGAGTGAGACAGCATGTTGAATGTCAGCATATGGAACGTGAACTTCTTCAGATAGTTGAGGACCCATAGGTCCAGAATGGGGCGAACTCCTCCCCCTTTTTTGGGAACCAGGAAGTACCAATGAGTAGAAACCGAGGTGGCTCTCTGGCACTTGAATCATCCTGATAGCCCGTTTGCTTAACAGATAGGAGATTTCCTGCTCTAGTATGCGTGCCAAGTAGCCAGTCACTACTGATTCCCAAATTCTCAGAGTGAACTGCAGTCTGTACCCCTTCGTAGCCGTGGACCAGACCCAGGGATGGACTGAGCATACGCTCCAGTTCCCTGCTCTGGTGGTGAGTAGCCCACAGGTCGATAGACTATCGCTCACCAGTGCTGCTGGAGTGCCCTCTGTTGGCGATGGAGCGAGTCACCCTTTCATTGTATTTTGCTGTGTCCTTGGCATGACGTCTGTGTTCCAGCGAAAGGCCCTGGTGCCAGCAAATTGCCCTCTCCCTGCTATGAAGCCTTGGCTTGGGGAGGGGTAGGCCGGATAGACACGATTCCCTGGTCTACGGGGTAGGCAGAAGTTGAAGGCTTCACACTCCTTCTTTCGAAGTTCACGCTTCCGCATTGCGAGAGTGGAGTTCTCATCCTCTTCTGCAGCCTGGAGGATGTCGGTCATGCTCTCGTTGTCTTCGTCTATGATGACGTCCCCTTTCCCCTCCTGCAGAAAGAAGACCTGGTAAAATTGGGTGAAGGTCCTCGGGGTAGCCATCCATGACGTTGGTCAATGAGGGCTGGGTCTGTGAGGTAGTCTCCACGCTCGAAGGGAGTGTGGGAGACAAACCACGTTGGAGAATTCCTACAATAGACCCAAAGGGGGTGCGTGTCTGCCTGATATGGTTGCCCCACATGGATACGAATGTGCCGGTGCTGGGGCAGGGGCCGGGGCCGAGGACTTGCTCGGTACCCCTTAGGCTGAGCTAGCAGGCTCCATGGCTCCACAAAACAGCAAATCCGAGAACGAAGACAAACATGACTAGCTTTCGCCACTTCGGCTAATAGCTTAGCTAGTTAGCACAGTGCTAGATGAAGAAGCTAATCCTTCAACAATGTGAACATAGCTAGCGTTTACTTTGTGGGTTAGTAGCCTAGCTAGTTAGCACAATGTTAGCCAAAGGAAGTTAACCCTATGTTGGTCTTAGGACAAACAAAAGTGTGGCTCTCGACTGATAAGCAGTGAAGCTAGGACGGACGGTCTAGTCAAGGC
This sequence comes from Coregonus lavaretus, assembly GCF_964263955.1. Taxonomy (NCBI): domain Eukaryota; kingdom Metazoa; phylum Chordata; class Actinopteri; order Salmoniformes; family Salmonidae; genus Coregonus; species Coregonus lavaretus. Next base: position 24,299,233 of record NC_139988.1, read on the forward strand.
GGCATGGTAGTGGGTTGAGCTAAACGAGAGAGCGAGCTAGTAATTCTACCCTTCCAGGTAGAAAAGCTAGTCGGTAGGATAGCTAGCCTTGCGGAAAGCTAGCCAGGTAAACTAAGCCTTGCAGCTAAGCTAGACAAGTCTCAGTAGATAGCCGTGTGACGCTAGCTACCACAGGAGACAAAGGGAAGAAAAAGCTCATTCTTAGCCAAAGCAAAAATGTTCCAGTCGGTAAAGTCACCCAACACATAAGACATAAGATGAAAAACCTGCGCTCGGTGGCTTAACCTCACAGCACACCTGCAAACATTTGAACAGGAAAACAAATAAAGTCATTCTGAGGAGAGCTGAGAATGACCAGAGGGCGAGCGAGTGAGTCTTACCTCATTCGCCACTCGACCGGTCTGTCGCTGACAGACGTGTGTGATTGGTTCTTCGAGCAGCTTAGAGAGATTCTGTGAATCCCACTGTGAGATGTTGAAACGAATCATTGAAACAGAACTTCTACGCTCTAACATTCCAGCAAACATGTCCACATTGGCAAGATGTGGGCCCAATGCAGGCTAAAATATTGGCCCCACGTAGGCTGCCCACATTGGGCCAATGCGCCTTTGCTCATTGGCCCCCATGTTATTGGCCGAATGTGGGCAGCCCATATCTGGTGAGGGAAGCCCTCACTTTGCATGAAATAAGCCCATCTTTTCCCAGCAAACATGCCCACATTGGCACGATGTGGGCCCAATGTGGGTTAAAACATTGGACTCATGTAGGCTGCCCACATTGGGCCGATGCACCCTTGCTCAGCGGCTCCACATTGGTGGCCCCAAGGGCAGCTCTCACGTCGCCTGAAATAAGCCTACCCCTTTGGATCGGCTGCCCTTTACATTGTATCAGAAAGACAAAGTTGTTGCTATCTAGTGATGTGCAGTTCGTGAACGATTTGTTCGTTTTGAACAAATACTTTTACTGACTCGAGAGTCATGATTCATTTTCTGAGTGACTCATTCATTTTAGTATTTTGTTTGACCTGCTGGCCGCAATGAATTCTACAGCAGGATTAATATGCGCCCTCCGGTGATGTGCTCCGACCAACCACTGTCTGTCATACACTGTATATGCACGCAGGCAAAATAGATAATGCTGTAGGCAGCATAGAGAAGAAAAAAACATGTTTAGAACTGATAATTGATCACATGGTGCAATAATTAAAGCAATTAATTGATTCTTGAATGTTATGGACACAGCTTTGTAGAACCGAAACATACACAGCCTCTGCTCAACAAACTCAAACTCCAGAACAAATCGTTTGGGGTGCTTCACCCTCACTGCAGTCAATCAATGCATTCCGCCAAGAGTCGTTCACAATCTAGTCCGATTGCGGCCACACCTAGACCTTGTTTCAAATGTAGGCTACCAAGAAAGAATCATATTTGTATGCCTAGCAATCAACAAATGCTCATTATTTAAAGCACGCTTTTACAAGCCTCAGTAAGCGATGACAGCTTCAATAAGCTTGTTATGGTGAACGACATGTGAATGAGAGGTTTGTAGAATCATGACCATTTTGAGTTTTCAGTTCATCGTTCGCTGGTAGGGGATCCTGCGTGCTCTGGGCATTACTGACTCAAATGAACAAAATAAGTTGAAAGTGTTATTTTGACTGTGAATGAGTCGAAAAGATCTGAGTCAGTAAAAAGAGCCAAACTTCCCCATCACTATTGCTATCATATGTACACAGTGTACAAAACATTAGGAAAACCTTCCTAATATTCAGTTTCACATATTTTGCCTTCAGAACAGCCTCAATTATTCAGGGCATGGACTCTACAAGTTGTCAAAAGCATTCCACAGGGATGCTGCCCGTGTTGACTCCAATGCTTCCCACAGTTGTGTCAAGTTGACTGGATGTCCGTTGGGTAGTGGACCATTCTTGATACAAATGGGAAACTGTTGAGCGTGAAAAGCCCAGCAGAGTTGTAGTTCTTGACACACTCAAACCGGTGCACCTGGCACCTACTACACTTAAATATTTTGTTTTGCCCATTCATCCTCTGAATAATAATAATAATAATAATAATAATAATATGCCATTTAGCAGACGCTTTTATCCAAAGCAACTTACAGTCATGTGTGCATACATTTTTACGTATGGGTGGTCCCGGGGATCGAACCCACTACCCTGGCGTTACAAGCGCCATGCTCTACCAATTGAGCTAGAGGACCACTTGAAGAAATGTTCGAAGTTCTTGACATTTTCCGTATTGACTGACCTTCATGTCTTAAAGTAATAATGGACTGTCATTTCTCTTTGCTTATTTGAGCTGTTCTTGCCATAATATGGACTTGGTCTTTTACAAAATAGGACTATCTTTTGTATACCCCCCTACCTTGTCATAACACAACTGATTCCACAAATTAACAAGGCACACCTGTTAATTGAAATGCATTCCAGGTGACTACCACATGAAGCTGGTTGAGAGAATGCCAAGAGTGTGCAAAGCTGTCATCAAGGCAAAGGGCGGCCACTTGAAGAACCTCAAATATAAAATATATTTTGATTTGTTTAACACCTATTTGGTTACTACATGATTCCATATGTGTTATTTCATAGTTTTGATGTCTTCACTATCATTCTACAATGTAGAAAATACAGGAAGGCCAAAAAGATAATCAAGAACAACAACCACTTCCTGTTCACCCCGCTATCATCCAGAAGGCGAGGTCAGTACAGGTGCATCAAAGCTGGGACCGAGAGACTGAAAAACAGCTTCTATCTCAAGGCCATCAGACTGTTAAACAACCATCACTAGCACATTAGAGGCTGCTGCTGCCTACATACAGACTTTAATAAATGGAACACTTTAATATATATACTGTATTCTATACTATCTTAATAATGTTTACATATCTTGCACTGCTCATCTCATATGTATATACTGTATTCTATACTATCTTAATAATGTTTACATATCTTGCATTACCCATCTCATCTGTATATACTGTATTCTATACTATCTTAATAATGTTTACATATCTTGCATTTCCCATCTCATCTGTATATACTGTATTCTATACTATCTTAATAATGTTTACATATCTTGCATTACCCATCTCATATGTATATACTGTATTCTATACTATCTTAATAATGTTTACATATCTTGCATTACCCATCTCATATGTATATACTGTATTCTATACTATCTTAATAATGTTTCCATATCTTGCATTACCCATCTCATATGTATATACTGTATTCTATACTATCTTAATAATATATATATATATATATATATATATATATATATTCTTCAATTCCATTCCTTACTAGTTTTTGTGTGTATTGGGTATTTGTTGTGTAACTGTTAGATATTACTTGCTAGATATTGCAACAACAACATCTGCTAAACACGAGACCAATACATTTGATTTGATTTGAAATGCATACGGACGTCAGGTAAATTTAAAATCTTGCCGGTCACATTTGTCCGGCGCCAAACCCTGGTGTGTGTGTGTGTGTGTGTGTGTGTATACACAATCCTTGTCTCAAGGCTTGAAAATAATTATTTAACCTCTCTCCTCCCCTTATCTACACAGATCGAAGTGGATTTAACAGGTGACCATTAAGGGATCACCTGGTCAGTCTATGAGCAGCTGTTCCTAATGGTTTTGTAAACTCAGTGTATACGTTTTACCAGAGACACTCTCATGTCACATGCACTTATCTAAAGTATTTTTTACATACTTTATCATTGACAGTGTACAAAATAAAAATGTTGTCATCACACAACAGAACAGTTAAACTGGAATGACACTCAGTAGCAGTTGCACAAAAAGAACTTGTGAACATATAACTGTAAGGTTATATCCATGTTGGGCTGGTGTGGGCTAGCCCCTGCCCACCTTGCCCACATGGGGCCATGTTTGCTGGGTCCTCTCATACATAATCGTTTAATTATCCAAACATGACATTGCATTTATTAGCACTTATACTGTCACATGCCCTTCAAAGCCACACACTGTAAAATGTTAATTCCATCGGACTCTGGAGTGAGCCACCAGCAAAAACGTAAACAATGTAGCAAATACATACCCATGCCTATCAAACCACCACCAGCCCAAAATCCACCGTGTGTAGGCTACAAGATCGGGCACCCGTCGATCCAACAGAGCTTTTAAGTTATCAGAAATCCTAATATTTACGCATTGCCCTTTTGTCACAAACACTAGCAAGGGAGAATTGCCGGAATGCGCGAGTCCGTTCATCCGCCATGTGTTATTTGCATCGAGTCTGCCTCGGTTATCTATTTGGCGATACGGGGGTATTAATGCATAGGCTACTCACCCAGAAGATAGTGGCATACAAAATAACGGTAAACTTCAGAAAAACGTAGGAGAACCTCTCGCAATATCTAACATCATTGGACATGTTTGATCCCGAACGATGGCCTTCCTGTTTCTCGTCCCCCACACCTGGAACTCTGTTCCGCGTCGCTGTGCTGTCTGACCAGTTATATTTGACTGATAGACGGACGCCCCAATTAGGACACTGGGAGGAATGAATGGAGCTACTTCTGCCACTGTGGCTTCTGATTTTAGTAGCTTGCTTACGGCCGACTTCATAAGTTTAATTTTTTTGCGTTTCCTGATTGTACCTGTATTTCAGTAAGGCAACATTTTACGTTTTATTTTGGTTGCACTGTTGGAAGAAATGCAATGCAGAAATCAAATGCACATATACTGGCATAGGCCTAAGTGAGTTATAGCCTATAGTCCCCTACATATTTATTTGGACAGTGAAGCTAAAACTTGAATGTGTCTCCATACTCCAGCATTTTGGAATTGTTTTATATGAGGCAACAGTACAGAATGTCACCTTTCATTTGAATGTATTTTCATACATATCTGTTTTACCATTTAGAAATGAAAGCATCCACATTAAAGCAATGTACATTCAAAAAGGAATCATAGGCTGCACCATGAAAAAAGAAGATGTATCATTTCTGACATTACAGACCAAACATATTTACTGGTAATTAATATTTTAGTATTCATTATATGGACATGTAGGGTACACTGTATACAACACCTGGTTTTGATATAGGCCTATACCAATATTATTCTTGCTTCCCTTGTTTTCTGTTTACTCTATATCTTGAGGAATATACAATCCTTGGTGTGGTTATTTGTAAGATTGTCTACTCTATAGGGTACTCTCAAATGTGGTAGGGTAGGCCCTGTCAAATGTAGCAAATGTAGATACTATTATTAATTTAGAAACCAAAACATGAAACTTCATGCACAAAGGTATTGCCTGTTTTTCAATATTATGTCAGCAGAGAAATGTTTTATTTCACAACGTGGCTGAACAATATCTAAGGAATTTTGATTGATTTTAGCCCAGGTATTCTGAAAGATGTATTTACTGAACCAATGGAAAATTTCAACAATTCTAACCTTCTGTTTTGCCTGGCTGCAGATTCATTACAGATCTGTTTGGATTAATTTGGCTTGCTGGTATTTGTCTCAGGTATGGAGAGTACTTGGATGGTACCCAGACAGTGGATTTAATATTGTTGATTTTAGACAGTAAGTTGAAAGAAGCTTTCATTAAGCATTTTCTTGCCACATACTGTATGATGTTGTAAGTTATTTCCATGTGGTAGGCCACTTGAAATAGAATGGCACATATCTGGAATGTTGAGCCTGAAGCATTGGGGAGTGGTTGTCGGTGTGTTGGACTCTGTACTCTGCATGCAGATATCATGTTCAGCTTTTGAAAACAACCCGGCCATAGTACTAATCCTCAGACTTTTATATTCCAATATCCACTATATAAAACACTTCAGCAATAAGGCCCGAGGGAGTGTGGTTACCAACGTATGACCAATATAAATTATATTATAAACTGGGTGGTTCGAGCCCTGAATACTGATTGGCTGACAGCCAATCTGGTATATCAGACCACATATCATGGGTATGACAAAACATGTATTTTTACTGATCCAGTTACGTTGGTAGCCTGTTTATGATAGCAATAAGGCACCTCTGGGGTTTGTGGTATATGGCCAATATACCATGGCTAAGGGCTGTTCTTATGCACAACGCAACGGCCTTGGGTGTGGTATATTGGCCATATACCACACTCCCTCGGTCCTTATTGCTTAACTAACTCTGAGTTAGTAACTCATATCCAGGGTTGTCACAGGAAGGCCAAGAAGATCATCAAGGATGTCAGCCACCCGAGCCACGGCCTGTTCACCCATCTAGAAGGCGGAGACAGTACATGTGCATCAAAGCTGGGACCAAGAGACTGAGAAACAGCTTCTATCTCCAGGCCATTAGACTGTTAAACAATCACCACTAGCCGGCCTCCGCCCAGTACCCTGCCCTGAACCTTAGTCACTGCTGCCCTATGTACATATAGTCATTGAACACTGGTCACTTTAATAATGTTTACATACGGTTTCACCCACTTTTTATGTATATACTGTATTCTAGTCATGGCTCATCCTATATAACTTATTATTTTTTAAATCTGGATTATGTGTGTATAGTTTTTTTATTGCTAGGTACTGCAGCACTGTTGGAGATAGAAACACAAGCATTTCGCTGCACCTGTGATAACAACTGCAAATCTGTGTAGAGACCAATAAACTTTGATTTGATTTCTAAATTGAATCCGTTAGAGTTACTAGTTGCCTGTCCAAAATTGTAATCAGTAAGGTAACTTTTGGATTACACAAACTCAGTAATGTAATCTGATTAATTTCAGTTACTTTTGGATTACTTTCCCCTTAAGAGGCATTATAAGAAGACCCAAATGAGTGTGGTCAGACTAACTCTGGTGGAACAAACTTAAACTTGCGCCTTTTTTAATGGTGAATTGAATGTCAATGAGAAAACAGAAAGGTGTCATTTCTGAATTTAAAAGTAATCCAAGAATGAATCATCTAGTTTTTCTAAACTATTTGTAATCTGATTACAATGGTTTTTCTGGTCATGTAATAGATTAGAGTTACAGTTTTTTTGTAATCATATTACATGTAACTGATAAAAAGTAATCAGTTACTCCCCTACCCTGCTCCTGTCTGTGTACCTGCTTTGCTTCATTGTGTTCTGCAGGTTTCTGGGAGTCTGCTGCATGCGGCTATATTTGTAGGCTATTTGTTATTGACAGCACTTCTAAAATCAGATGTTGTTGTTGAAAGTGTGCACCTGTGCTGTCACAGCTGTTATGTCATACTGAAATCTCAAACCCTACACTTTGGTAGGCTCTTGCGCAAATTCCAAAACCGTATCTCGCCAACCACTGCTGGCAGCTCAGCTTTACGCACGCGCCACTGGCAAGGCTCCGGAGGTTGGATGGAGCGCACTTCAGCGGGTGCTACAGTTACTCAGAAGATAGCAGGAGAGCTGGAGAGGGTCTTCTGACTTAACAAAACCTTAATGGTTCTGAAATTGTGATTTGTTTTGTTCAAGGAGAGGACAATGTGCCCGAGGATGACATCTGACCTAATTATTCATTGTCCAATGTTGTTTCCAAAATTATTTTGTGCAATTTGAGGTAGAGATGGATACAACATCGAAACCCCTCAACCTATCAACAACCATATATTTTCAGGATTATGGAAACGAGACGACCATCAATCGTTTTGAACAGCCGGATTGGCAAGTGGCACTGTGGGCAATTGCTTATTCACTTATAGTGATTGTGTCTGTCACAGGAAATGTCACTGTAATTTGGATAATTTTGGCGCACAAAAGAATGAGGACAGTGACTAACTATTTTATAGTAAATCTTGCATTCTCTGACGTTTCGATGGCTACTTTCAACACTGTCTTCAATTTTGTTTATGCTATACACAACGACTGGTACTTCGGGTTGGGATACTGTAGGTTTCAGAACTTCTATCCCATCACAGCCATGTTTTCAAGCATTTATTCTATGGCAGCTATTGCGGTTGACAGGTAAGAACATACTTCTTCCTATTATGTGATATAGCCTGCATACTCTAGTCGGTAGAGAACACACAATTGTTCAGGGACATCAAAAGTAAAAATGTCCACTCAAACCATGGTGAAGTTCTTTAAATCACGCACGTTCCCAATACATATAATCAATCATATCAACCTCCACAATGGCTGCATCACTCAGATAAATGTGTAATGAGGCTACTTGTCATTGAAGTGTACAATAATCCAATAATCATCACATATGTTCTGATTTTTATTATATTTCTGAGTTATATATTTTTTTTCTTCAAATATAGCTTACTGAGCATTGTAGATGCTAAGGGTGCAATACATTATAATTGTTATATTACTGAATTTGCTTACAATATAATATTTTTCCATTTTCCATGTATCCCTTCACCAGGTTTTATCATCTTGTCTGGGTGTGTTCACCACAGTGCAGTCTGTCTGTCTGGCTGGCTGTCTTTGTGCGCGTAAAAGAGCGCTCTAGCCTTCCTAAATCCACCGATTCTGTTGATATAAGGGCAATTCGTATATTATTCTGCGTATCACTATGGAGCTATAGCCTACTGTTTAAGGGCTCAATTATATCTGTAAAGCTGAAGCATTACAGATTCCGCGATAGAAATGTAAATGTCATTTCCAATTGAGCCAACATATGCAGCGTTTACCGTGAATGCAGTCTCCGCTAAAGCGGGAACATTGCCTTTAAATTTCAATAACGCTGTAAAGCTGAACTTCTGCGATGCGGATTTAATAGAGCCCTTAATGTGTTAGTTACATTGGCTTAAAATACATCCCATTTCATCTCTGAACCTAACATTCTACCTTTCTCTCTCTCTCTCTCTCTCTCTCTCTCGCTCTCTCTCTCTCTCTCTCTCTCTCTCTCTCTCTCTCTGTTTCTCTCTCTGTTTCTCTCTCACTCACTATGTGTGTGTTTCCATGATATGCATGATATTCAATGAGATATTCCATTGACAGCTGGTTAACTCTGACTGCAACATCACCCTGAAAGCTGCACCACATGCTTTTTGTATTCAATTAGAAATATCTTAATGAGTTAAAAAACAATACAGCTGTATTGTAGACATTGCTGTTTTCAAAGCTCCGATGATCAGAAGTTACGTCATATATTACAGAATGAGAATCGGCAGAGTGCACTACCATTCACTCATCATCATGACAGTGAGATTGTGATGAGTGAGCGTCACCGTGGTTTTCAGAACATTTCAGTCTTCAGCACTCTAAGCAGCCTATGACATGCACTGTTATAAGTCTCTGGCTGTATCTGATTTTTGCTTGTTTCTATTCCACAGATACATGGCCATAATTTACCCTTTACAACCAAGGCTATCCTCCACATCCACCAAGATTGTGATTGGTCTCATCTGGGCGTTGGCATTCTCCCTGGCTTTCCCCCAGTGTTACTACTCTGTCACCCAGCATTATCCACCACGGACCATCTGCATGGTCAACTGGCCCGATGACTATGGCGGGAAACACCATCTTACGTGAGACACCCATAATACCATTCCCAGTAATGTGTCTGTATAGACGTAGTTGCTATAATGACAACATAGATCATGGTTGGAAATGAATGTTAAGGGATGTTCCAAGCCTAAACCCACATGATCACATACGTCTGTCTGGAATTCTTGAGCCTGAACAATATCCTACTGTCTCGCAGATACCAGATAGCTATGATCGTACTGATCTACCTGCTCCCCCTGCTGGTGATGTTGATCACCTACAGCCTTATTGGCCAGACACTGTGGGGCAGTGAGATACCGGGGGAGGCCTCAGACCACTACCAGAATCAGATCCAGGCCAAACGCAAGGTCAGCTATGTCATATTGATGCAAAGCCTTCACTGAACAGCTTATAAGAACCTGCTTCTTTTTGTATTTTTTTGTATGTCTATTTACTGAAGAACTGTGTCTAGTATTCCACCAGTATGGCCATTGCAAATGCATACCAAAAACAAACGCTTCAAACGCTTGAGCTGCACTAAAACAAGAGCTTAGACCCAGGTCTGGTCCATATAGTTGTCATGGCATCAGAGATGCTCAGCTGTCTCAGTGTGTTGTGCTGTTTTGTGCTCCATGTAGGTGGTGAAGATGATGATAGTGGTGGTGATGACCTTTGCCCTGTGCTGGCTGCCCTACCACATCTACTTCATCCTGGGCAGCTTCAACAAGGAAATCTACATGCAGACGTACATCCAGCAGGTATACCTGGCCATCTTCTGGCTGGCCATGAGCTCCACCATGTATAACCCCATCATCTACTGCTGCCTCAACCAAAGGTAAAGCCAGAGGGACATCACTAAACTCATATTGTGTCAGTTGCATGATATTATTGATTCAACAACATACAACCCACATTCAAATTTAACTTCATTAATGAAGAAGTAAAGCAATAGTTCATTTCTGAATGTTTATCAACGTTAGCTGGCTAACTTGGTGATCTTGCTTTGTGATATTCCCTTTGGCATCTCTCTTTCTAGATTCCGCTCAGGGTTCCGTCACGCTTTCAGCTGGTTCCCCTTCATCAAGGTGTCGGAGGAGGACAAGATGGAACTGCAGCACACACAGACCTTCAGGATGACCCGCAGCTATCGCACTGAGAACACCAAGAGCACTGTGGTCCGCCACAACTCCACCCAACATGATGACCACACCACAGTCAAGCTCATGAAAAGCTAAAGGCATGAGGACATGTTCAAGCTCATGATGACAGCTGCTAGGAGAAGTCAAGTGAAACAAATCATGTAATGATTGTGTAAAGTCACTCAGTCACACCAAATACCTCACAGACGATTATTAATCCAGGAGGAGAATGGGAAGGAGAACTCCCATGGCATAAGCACCAAGCCTTATCTGTTGCAGTGTTTAGGTAGTGATATTATTTTTGTTGTTTTAGCATAAAATGTTGTGTGCCACCTGGCTTTGTAGATCAGATTGTGAAACATGCAAGGGAACCCACTTGTAAATATTTACTGAAATATCAAGTAATTGATAAGAGACTGATACATTTACACACACAAAAAAAACACCATACTTTATTAATAGTACACAAATGAGATTACACAAATGAATGATGGGGTAACATCTGCCGCAATATAATTTGAGGAATGGACTGTGATATTTCAAAAACGACACAGAATATTTTCCAGCTCACCTCTGAACTATGTAACCACTGTAGTCCTAGACTCATCTTGGGGAAATGAAAGTTCTCGAGTAGAATATATTGCAATCTTTTCTACAGCAATAGAACTGTTACCAAAATCCATACACCACATAACTTGACTTGTAAGAGGCAACCTTTTAGTAGTTTTTAGACTAGAATTAGAATTAATTAGAATTAGACTACAGTTGGAAACAGTTGAACAGACAGACTTTGTGGCAAGGGGATTGAAAGAGTTATATGGGATAGCTGTAGTGTCCGATAGAGCCCATGTTTGCAGCTATGGGGTAAAATGTTGTGTTTCTCAGTCCAAGATACAGTAACCGTGTACAGTATTCAATGGTTCTCTGAAATCAGAGAAAAGGCTATCAACACAATTGTTAGGAAAACGAAAACTGTCAAAAACAAAGCATGTGAATTTAAAAAGGATAATGTGATATGTGGTAACTATTGCCTTTGTTGAATATCACAGTGCGTATTTCATTTTTGTTTTGTGCCCTAGAGAGTACTCTTATTTCATGTTGTGACTTGTGATGTGCTCAAAAAAGAAATTGTCAAAGTTATATCTCACTACATTTTTTGCTACCTATGGTGTCACATGATATAGGTCATGCTTATTGTAATATTGTTGTATTTTGTACAGTTGATATTGATATAGTGTAGCATAGAAAAGTCACTCCACTGAGGAATTTATACATTTAAAGTATTGTAAAATGTTACGCTGTGTATTATTGTAATATTCTGGTGCTGGCTACTTTGGAAATTAATTACGGCTATGTTGATAACAGTGTGGACAACTCAGGTCAGCTGACTTTCCACCTCAAGATAATTGCATAATGCCAGTGTAATTCATAAATTACTTTATTATAACGATAACTGAAATGAAAAATATATGTAGCTTTGCATGACTGTGCAGACATATTGTAGGTAAAATGATTTCACAAAATAACAAAAATCTTGTTGTTGCTAACATAGCATCTTTGTCCAAGGGCTTAACTGTTTAATTTATACTGTATTATTAATGTGCTGTACTATCACTGGAACATTTCATGAACAAAAGCTCAGAATGGAAGTTGACCTTTATTGAAAAAGTATTTACCATAGGTCTTCATCTGATGACTAACAGCTTTATATTTGGTTGCACATCAAAATAAATGTAATTTAATCCCATTGCATCATTTGGACCAGTTTTGTGCATCTCTATGATTGTACAAAATAAACGTATTCTAGATATCTGACATCAAATAAGGTATGCATTTATTATTTCATCTTAGAGCTATCATTTTCTTACAGTAAGGCTCAAACATTCAACTGCAGTATACAAACGTATACTCACATCTTGCTCCATTCATTATGTTATAGATGTCTTCTTTTGTACATTGTGCACTGTTGGAATTCAGTCATTATCTTATTCACAAAAACCAGTTTTATTGATACCGTTGCTTTAGATATCTGGTTTTCAGCAGGATCTGATTGAATCGGGCCCTTAATATGACTCAACCTGAGAGGTTTCACAGAGACTGCCAAAGCAATGCATTGAGGAAGCATCCTACAGTGTGGCTACATTTACTTTTGAACGAGCTTGTGAGCAGCCTGCCCTTGAGCAATGAAAAGATACTCAAAGGTCAAGGAACAATGGTTCATTCATAACAACCCTAGAAATTCTATCAAGCAAATACAAAACAGGTTGACATTTGATATCTTTGAAACATTTCACAAGATAACTTCTTAACCTTGCAATGATTCTCCCCTATCACTCATTATGTCAAAACATCCACCCAATACAAAAATAAAATAAATAACATTGACATTTACATACCTGGGCAAGATATAAGACATTCAAAGCAGAAATATTTTCCTTTGTTCTCTACTATACATATACCCAAATGCCTAAAGCAGTGTTATAACATCACAAATAAGATTGCATAAAACAAAGAGCCCAGTTCCTTTCATACAGCACAGCAAATCAACACAAAGAGCAAATGGCTGGTAATAGCAGGTGAAGAAGGGAAATGGTTTGAAGCATGTAAATGTTCTGTCATTGATGCCCTTGAGATCTGCCCACCACAGGGGAACAATGGGTGGTTTCTGAAGCAGAGTGGTAAAGTGGAGAATACTGTAAGTGTCATGGCTAGAGTGGTATGCTGCTACAAGAACAGGAAGAAGAGGAGGAGGAAGAGGAGGATGAAGAGGAGGAGGAAGAAGAGGAGGAGGAAGAGGGTGAGGAAGAGAGGAGGAAGAAGAGGAGGAGGAAGAAGAGGAGGAAGAAGAGGAGGAGGAAGAAGAGGAGGAGGAACAAGAGGAGGAGGAGGAGGAGGAGGAGGAGGAGGAGGAAGAAAAGGAGGAGGAGGAGGAAGAGGAGGAGGAGGAAGAAGAGGAGGAAGAAGAGGAGGAGGAAGAGGGGGAGGAGGAAGAGGAGGAGGAAGAGGAGGAGTAGGAAGAGGAGGGGCGCAGGCCAAACAGACTCAGTTCTTCTGCTCCTCCTGCTCACGCATGCGACAGCCCACGGCGGTGATGAGGGCTGCACCCTTGCCGCTCCCGTCCTCAGAGAGTAGGAAGTTGACGTTGCACTTAGGGGCCAACTCTTTCACTGTCTGGTGCATGATCCCCGAGAAGCTGTGAAGGGATAGAAAAATACATGGATGGTCTCACTTACACACTTTTGTTCATGCTATTGTTACACTGAAAATGTAAATCAATGATGTAGGAGAATAGAGAATAGAAGGAAGATGTGCTATAAAAAAAATATTTTATAACTTCAATAAACTACACAACCATTGCTGGCCCATACTCAACATTCACCATAATGTCACTGTCAACTTGAAACACACAGGTAATGACTATGATACATGCCATTTCAACCAATTGCAATCTCATCATTACTACTCACTGTGGATGCAGCTTGTAGAGTGTTCCGTCTACCCCCACGGTGATGTCCATTTGGTTCAGCCCACGGTTCTCTCTGATTTTGTCAACGACGGCAGCCATTCCGGCTCCACAGAGCTGAGCCGCCCTGCGAGACACTGTACCACACACCTCCTTGACGATGATACTGTCATCACATGTGCTGTCCAGACCCAGCTGCTGCAGGATGGACCTCACCTGCAGTAGCGCCAACCGGTCACTGAGGGTAAGAGGACATTTGGTTGAGACCATTGCACAACAAAAGATAGTTATGATGACTCAGTCAGTTACCATTTCAATAGCAGATTCAAAATGTCTACCAACCTTTCAATCTGGGAGAGGAACTTAGTTTCAAAAATGCCTCTGGTCTTTAGGGTCTCTGATATCTGCCCTCTGAAGAGGAAGCCACGTTTCGTCAAGTCGATCAGGATGTTTCGCACAATCTCCCCTAGATACATACCGCTGCACATCTTCTCATACCTGAGATGAAAAAGAACCACGATCATTTAGGTATTTCTAGATCTCTAATAACGAGACTATTCAATATCAAATATCAACTAAAGTTAGCTGAAGTGAAGTCATTTTGATTGGGAGAGAGCAGCCCAGTCACCTCTGTTTTCCAGGGTTGAGTGAAAAGTCATCCACAGCTCTGTCATATTCTGTCCTGATATCATCCAGGCACCCGTTGTCCCCGAAGGCGCCCCACTCCATGTTGACACACATCCTCCCCACATCCCCCTCCACCGTCTCAATGTTCCTCATCTCCTCCATGTAACAGGCATTGCTGCCAGTTCCTGAAACCAGAAACCATACCATATTCAACAATCATACCTTTGACAGGTATCAAACAATAATAATAATAATAATAATAATAATAATAATAATAATAATAATGTAGTTGCCTAGATCAGTGGTTCTCAAAGTGGGGTCCACGGTACTGCAGACCAAATCTCAAAATATAAAGAAATATTTATAAAATATTTTTTTTTAATGAATATTATTAACAACAACAGATTGTTGTTTCACCGTCATTGTAAAGCCCTAGTTATTATTTTGCTCTGACAAAGTAATTTCTAAAGATTATTTATTTCATTCAATTTAAGTCTATCCCTCAATTTAAGGTCAACCCTATTACGTGAACTGAACTCTCGTTTTAATATGGTGAAACTATTCCTGTAAAAAACTATTTGTAAAGAAACATTGAACATCTAATAGTCAAATCATAGAGTAAAAGCAGGTGAGCTGGTTCTACTCGTTTTGCCAATTTTCTGGTGTTTTGTGGAAAAAACCTGAGCGGGTCGAGCATAACAAGTCAACCCTGTTACCCATCAAATCAAATCAAATTGTATTTGCCACATGTGCTGAATACAACAGGTGTAGACATTACAGTGAAATGCTTACTTACAAGCCCTTAACCAACAATGTAGTTTTTTTAAAGAAAACAATTTTTAAAAAATAATAATCTTAAGTAAAAGAAATAAAAGCAAATAACTAAAGAGCAGCAGTAAAGTAAAATAACAGTAGGGAGGCTATATACAGGGGGGTGCCGGTACAGAGTCAATGTGCGGGGGCACCGGCTAGTCGAGGTAATTGAGGTAATATGCACATGTGGGTAGAGTTAAAGTGACTATGCATAAATAATAAACAGAGTAGCAGCAGCGTAAAAGAGGGGGATGGGGAAGGGTGAGGGGGCAGTGCAAATAGTCTGGGTAGCCATGATTAGCTGTTCAGGAGTCTTATGGCTTGGGGATAGAAGTTGTTGAGAAGCCTTTTGGACCTAGACTTGGCGCTCCGGTACCGCTTGCCATGCGGTAGCAGAGAGAACAGTCTATGACTAGGGTGGCTGGAGTCTTTAACAATTTTTAGGGTCTTCCTCCTGGTATAGAGGTCTTGGATGGCAGGAAGCTTGGCCCCAGTGATGTACTGGGCCGTACGCACAACCCTCTGTAGTGCCTTGCGGTCGGAGGCCGAGCAGTTGCCATACCAGGCGGTGATGCAACCAGTCAGGATGCTCTCGATGGTGCAGCTGTAGAACTTTTTGAGGATCTGAGGACTCATGACAAATCTTTTCAGTCTCCTGAGGGGGAATAGGCTTTGTCGTGCCCTCTTCACGACTGTCTTGGTGTGTTTGGACCATGATAGTTTGTTGGTGATGTGGACACCAAGGAACTTGAAGCTCTCAACCTGTTCCACAACAGCCCCGTCGATGAGAATGGGGGCGTGCTCAGTCCTCCTATTTTTCCTGTAGTCCACAATCATCTCCTTTGTCTTGATCACGTTGAGGGAGAGGTTGTTATCCTGGCACCTCACGGCCAGGTCTCTGACCTCCTCCCTATAGGCTGTCTCATTGTTGTCGGTGATCAGGCCTACCACTGTTGTGTCGTCAGCAAATTTAGTGATGGTGTTTGAGTCGTGCCTGGCTATGCAGTCATGGGTGAACAGGGAGTACAGGAGGGGCCCCCGTGTTGAGGATCAGCGTGGCAGATGTGTTGTTACCTACCCTTACCACCTAGGGGCGGCCCGTCAGGAAGTAGAGGATCCAGTTGCAGAGGGAAATGTTTAGTCCCAGGATCCTTAGCTTAGTGATGAGCTTTGAGGGCACTATGGTGTTGAACACTGACCTGTAGTCAATGAATAGCATTTTCACGTAGGTGTTCCTCTTGTCCAGGTGGGAAAGGGCAGTGTGGAGTGCAATAGAGATTGCATCATCTGTGGATCTGTTGGGGCGGTATGCAAATTGGAGTGGGTCTAGGGTTTCTGGGATAACGGTGTTGATATGAGCCATGACCAGTCTTTCAAAGAAGAAAGTGTCAACCCTGTTACGATCAACCCTTTTACTTTATTTGGCACTTAATAGGCACTTCCAGTGGGGGAAAAAGTATTTAGTCAGCCACCAATTGTGCAAGTTCTCCCACTTAAAAAGATGAGAGAGACCTGTAATTTTCATCATAGGTACACGTCAACTATGACAGACAGACAGGCCTCTCTCATCTTTTTAAGTGGGAGAACTTGCACAATTGGTGGCTGACTAAATACTTTTTTCCCCCACTGTACTATAGTAAAACAAAAAACAAAAAACTCTTGAGATAGTAACAAATAAAAAAAACATGTCCCATAATGTTAAAATTAGGTGAAATAATTGTTTTATGTAATTTATTTTACAAAGTTTAACTTCTCAAAAGGCACCGAATTGGTGGAACGACCCTGATATTATTAATCTACAATTTCTTAACCCTGGGCCCATGTGCCTGGAAGGCTTACAGGGATATTGGTATCCACAGTACTCCAACAAATAGCTATTTTTTTTAAAAATCTTAATCAAGTTATGTTCTGATTATGAGGGGTCGCTGATGAATTTTCTATCACAAAAGGGGTCCCAGCCCCAAAAAGTTTGACTACCCCTGGTCTAGATATAATTACACCCACAATCAGCTGTTGCTATTTTCACTTGTCCTCTCTGTTGCTCAAAACTATATCGTCATGGTCTTAAGTTAGTTCAAAAGTAGCATACGTACATCCAGAACTTTGCCAAGTGCAAGCAGGGGTGTAGTGCTGTCGGAGCGCAGAGCGGCGCGCCCTCACTTTTTTCAATTTGAGAATACACAGAGCTACAGGTACAGTGAGGGAAAAAAGTATTTGATCCCCTGCTGATTTTGTACGTTTGCCCACTGACAAAGAAATGATCAGTCTTTCATTTTAATGGTAGGTTTATTTGAACAGTGAGAGACAGAATAACAACAACAAAATCCAGATTTTTTTTAATAAATTGATTTGCATTTTAATTAGGGAAATAAGTATTTGACCCCTCTGTAAAACATGACTTAGTACTTGGTGGCAAAACCCTTGTTGGCAGTCACAGAGGTCAGATGTTTCTTGTAGTTGGCCACCAGGTTTGCACACATCTCAGGAGGGATTTTGTTCCACTCCTCTTTGCAGATGTTCTCCAAGTCATTAAGGTTTCGAGGCTGACATTTGGCAACTCAAACCTTCAGCTCCCTCCACAGATTTTCTATGAGATTAAGGTCTGGAGACTGGCTAGGCCACTCCAGGACCTTAATGTGCTTCTTCTTGAGCCACTCCTTTGTTGCCTTGGCTGTGTGTTTTGGATCATTGTCATGCTGGAATACCCATCCACGACCCATTTTCAATGCCCTGGCTGAGGGAAGGAGGTTCTCACCCAAGATTTGACGATACATGGCCCTGTCCATCGTCCCCTTGATGCGGTGAAGTTGTCCTGTCCCCTTAGCAGAAAAACAACCCCAAAGCCTAATGTTTCCACCTCCATGTTTGACGGTGGGGATGGTGTTCTTGGGGTTATAGGCAGCATTCCTCCTCCACCAAACACGGTTAGTTGAGTTGATGCCAAAGAACTCGATTTTGGTCTCATCTGACCACAACACTTTCACCCAGTTCTCCTCTGAATCATTCAGATGTTCATTGGCAAACTTCAGATGGGCCTGTATATGTGCTTTCTTGAGCAGGGGGACCTTGCGGGTGCTGCAGCATTTCAGTCCTTCACGGCGTAGTGTGTTACCAATTGTTTTCTTGGTGACTATGGTCCCAGCTGCCTTGAAATCATTGACAATATCCTCCCGTGTAGTTCTGGGCTGATTCCTCACCGTTCTCATGATCATTGCAACTCCACGAGGTGAGATGTTGCATGGAGCCCCAGGCCGAGGGAGACTGACAGTCTTTTGTGTTACTTCCATTTGTGAATAATCGCACCAACTGTTGTCACCTTCTCACCAAGCTGCTTGGCGATGGTCTTGTAGCCCATTCCAGCCTTGTGTAGGTCTACAATCTTGTCCCTGACATCCTTGGAGAGCTCTTTGGTCTTGGCCATGGTGGAGAGTTTGGAATCTGATTGATTGATTGCTTCTGTGGACAGGTGTCTTTTATACAGGTAACAAGCTGAGATTAGGAGCACTCCCTTTAAGAGTGTGCTCCTAATCTCAGCTGGTTACCTGTATAAAAGACACCTGGGAGCCAGAAATCTTTCTGATTGAGAGGGGGTCAAATACTTATTTCCCTCATTAAAATGCAAATCAATTCATAACATTTTCGACATACGTTTTTCTGGATTTTTTTGTTGTTATTCTGTCTCTCACTGTTCAAATAAACCTACCATTAAAATTATAGACTGATCATTTCTTTGTCAGTGGGCAAACGTACAAAATCAGCAGGGGATCAAATACTTTTTTCCCTTACTGTATTTCTGAAAAAATTCTAAATAAATGATATCTCATTACCACAAAAATGCCAAAAAAAAACGATACAATGACAAAACAAATAAATATGTATAGCAGCTTAGAGGTAAATTGTGGTTTCTTCCCTGTCTTCTCTCTGGTGGTGGCGAGAATGATGAAGACCTATAGGCTACATGTGTGCACTGCGGAGGCCCATCGGAGGCTTGACTACTTTGGCCAATCAGAACGTTAAAAAAAAAGTATAGTTCACCATTTGCCTTGATGTTCATAACATTTTATTGACCCCTCTTGCGATGTAGAACCCAGAACAAAGTGAATGACCACTTGGTGTCGCCAAGGACACCCAAACAAGAGTGGCCAACGCAAAGCCCAAGGAGCCTGACCCCCTCTGGAAGTTGCTGTAGCCCTGCTGGGGATATGTAGCCTATATTGGCTATTGGTTCAAATCAAATCAAAATGTATTGGCCACATGCGCCGAATACAACAGGTGCAGACATTACAGTGAAATGCTTACTTACAGCCCTTAACCAACAGTGCATTTATTTTTAATAAAAAAGTAAAATAAAACAACAACAAAAAAGTGTTGAGAAAAAAAGAGCAGAAGTAAAATAAAATAACAGTAGGGAGGCTATATATACAGGGGGGTACCGGTGCAGAGTCAATGTCAACCGGCTAGTTGAGGTAGTTGAAGTAATATGTACATGTGGGTAGAGTTAAAGTGACTATGCATAAATAATTAACAGAGTAGCAGCAGCGTAAAAATATGGGGTGGGGGGGTGGGGCGGCAGTGCAAATAGTCCGGGTAGCCATGATTAGCTGTTCAGGAGTCTTATGGCTTGGGGGTAGAAGCTGTTGAGAAGTCTTTTGGACCTAGACTTGGCACTCCGATACCGCTTGCCGTGCGGTAGCAGAGAGAACAGTCTATGACTAGGGTGGCTGGAGTCTTTGACAATTTTGAGGGCCTTCCTCTGACACCGCCTGGTATAGAGGTCCTGGATGGCAGGAAGCTTGGCCCCAGTGATGTACTGGGCCGTACGCACTACCCTCTGTAGTGCCTTGCGGTCGGAGGCCGAACAGTTGCCATACCAGGCGGTGTAGGATTTTTTGAAGATCTGAGGACCCATGCCAAATCTTTTCAGTCTCCTGAGGGGGAATAGGCTTTGTCGTGCCCTCTTCACGACTGTCTTGGTGTGTTTGGACCATGATAGTTTGTTGGTGATGTGGACACCAAGGAACTTGAAGCTCTCAACCTGTTCCACAACAGCCCCGTCGATGAGAATGGGGGCGTGCTCAGTCCTCTTTTTTTCCTGTAGTCCACAATCATCTCCTTTGTCTTGGTCACGTTGAGGGAGAGGTTGTTATCCTGGCACCACACGGCCAGGTCTCTGACCTCCTCCCTATAGGCTGTCTCATCGTTGTCGGTGATCAGGCCTACCACTGTTGTGTCGTCGGCAAACTTAATGATGGTGTTGGAGTCGTGCCTGGCCATGCAGTCATGGGTGAACAGGGAGTACAGGAGGGGACTGAGCACGCACCCCTGAGGGGCCCCCGTGTTGAGGATCAGTGTGGCAGTTGTGTTGTTACCTACCCTTACCACATGGGGGCGACCCGTCAGGAAGTCCAGGATCCAGTTGCAGAGGGAGGTGTTTAGTCCCAGGATCCTTAGCTTAGTGATGAGCTTTGAGGGCACTATTGTGTTGAATGCTGAGCTGTAGTCAATGAATAGCATTCTCACGTAGGTGTTCCTCTTGTCCAGGTGGGATGACGGGGATTTGGGCCTTGTCGGGTGTGTGTAGGATATCCTTCGCGGCTGCCTCGTTGAAGAAAAAATCTTCGTCCAATACGAGGTGAGTAATCGCTGTCCTGATATCCAGAAGCTCTTTTTGGTTATAAGAGACAATGGCAGAAACATTATGTACAATATAAATTACAAATAAAGCGGAAAAACACACATAATAGTACAATTGGTTAGAGGGCTGTAAAACGGCAGCCATCTTCTCCGGCGCCATTCTCTTGAGATGCAGTGCCTGTTCTAGCTTGGTATGTCAGGGTGGGCAATTGGAACTGTGAATTGGGCCAAGTTGGAGGTATTAATGTATTTAGGTGTAGTTTATTGAGATGCATGAATACACCACATCAAAAGCTACACGGATGACCAACCTGCGATCAGGCCAACCTCACAGGTGGGCTCTTCATATGCACATGTCATCATGGTCCCCACTGTGTCATTCACTACTGCCACCACGTCCAAGTCAAACTCCTGGAGAAACCACAGATAGAAACACATGTACAGGATGTCTCTGGGAAGCATATGCAATGCGGAAATGAGGAGAACTTAATTTTTATAGCAATACCACTGAAAAATATTGTATCACAACCTTCTTTATCATGGCAAAAACTAACAAAAAGAGCAGCCTACAGCGACTTTTGGTTGTCAATAGATGCCCATAAGATCTCAGCTTTTATATTTTGTGTATACCCGTAGAACAGCCACTAATATCTAGGGCCAAGTTTTTCCTTCTCTGGACCCGTGGTCAGGAAAAACTTTGGGCCCTGGTTATAGCATCATGCCATCTCTCCACTTACCTCTCTCCTTTTAATCCCTTCTCTGAGAAGTCCGACAACATCCTCCCCTTCACAGTCAGTGGCTTTGAAGCCTTTGGTCCAGGTTACCAGGATGCCCTGAACAAAGACAGAAAGATGTTCTATTAGTGACGTACACACAGGCACATACGCACACACTTACGCACACACTTACGCACACACTTACGCACGCACACACATATAATGGAACAGATGCAGATAGAATTATGGGTAATGTAGTTATTCAACAGTTTCTAAATTGGCCTACAAATGCATAAATCATAATTATGCATTGTGACAGCATGGTATCTCAGGACTACCGAACTCTCCAAAACAAAAAAAACTAAACTGGAAAATAAATAAAAATACAGAACACAGCAGAAAATAAAGTGGCGGTGCGAAGTGGCATGTAACAGGACGACAAGCTTCTTTTGAGCCTAAAATGAAGAAAATTGGCGCAGAATTGAAGATGGAGATCCCACCTCAGTTTTGTGGTGGTATTATATTATAGATATATAGACTAATGAGCAATATGTCTGAGATGTAAAAAGTTGCTAGATGGCTGATTATTGTAAAGGAAGCAGTCAGCTCACCACATCCAGGCTGGTCTGTCTGCAGGGGAAGGAGAACGTGAAGCCCAGAGGCAGGCGAGTGTTCTTCATACCCATGTAGTCCAGGAAGTCAGATATGCACTGGACAATGTGGTCAAACAGCTGGGGGAAATGGAGGGTAATTTTTCAACAAGCACAATTGCTTAAGTTACACAGGTCGCAAGGGTTGGCTGTTAGAATATGCTTAATGTGTGTCCTGTTGTATCTATAATAGGAGCTATTGCGTTTACAATAACTTTCTTTTCAAATGTGTGAGACAATTTACATTGTTTTGGTACAGAATTAGATATATGTCCATACTCAGAGGAAACTCCCCAACTTACTCACCTCCTCTCCAGTCCCCTGCATCACCTCCATAGGAATAGCATAAATTTTGTTATGCATCTCTACTGTCCGCCGCTTGCCACTGCGGATCTTTACCAACAGCACTCTAAAGTTTGTCCCTCCTAAATCCAAAGCCAAGAAATCCCCATTTTCTGGAAAACACAAGAACATAACAATACTATCTTTAGTAAAAAATGAGATTATAATGGTTTGATTTTCCATATTTTTATGAGATGATAAGAATACATAATAAGATATTATAAAGGGTTCCTAAATGCTTATGAAAAGTCTTACAACGCATTGCACTTGTTGCCACTGTCATAGCCATTTGAAATTAGTGCTCGGACAAACAGTGCGTCAGAGTTGAATATCTCATTAACATCGGATGTTCTGACTTGCATGAAGGTGTGGGAGTTCTGTGCAGTAATTGTGTTAGCCTTAGAAATACTTTGACCTTAATCAGGGCACTGCAAGAAGTGCTAAGCAAAAATAATACACAATATCATGTGCCTACATGGAGGCCAGGATTATACAGTAGCGTGTTAAAGCATTAACGAGTGATAAGGAGCTTTCAACCTGTTGATATGGTTATATACAGCAGGGGGAGCAGAAGAGGTGTAAAAATCCCATTGAGTTATATCTCATGTCAAATGGAATGACTCTCTAAATGTTTTGTCACAGAGCTAAACCACTGTGGTCAACTGGTAGAATCACAGCCTGGCAAACTAGTTTAAATCCCAGCTGAACTTCTCTCACCTGATCCATCTGGTGTGCTGAGTACATATGTGGGCCACATCTTGACAGTGGCGCTGTCATGGGTCTTTTTCCCCAGGCCGTTCTGGATCTCCGTCCTCATCCTCTTCTTCACCTCCAGCAGCTGGTCACTGGTCAGTCTGAACTCAGCCAGGGTCTCTGTGATCTGACGACGCTGGTCAGCCAGCCGGTAGGCCACGGCGGTCACCATGGCAGCGCCCTTGGAGCTCCCACTCTCTGAGAGCAGGAAGCGGACATCTGACTCGGGAACTAGGCGGCGGACTGTTTTGTGGAGACGCCGGGCATATCTGAGGAGATGGGGAGGGAGATTCTCAGTCAGACCAAACTCCTGACCTTAAATTCTCACGCATAACTTTTATGTAACTAAACACAACTCAGGCTCTTGGCCCTAGTCCCTAAAATATAACTTTGACATCTGTATTCTGTATCAGTGTCTCTTTTTCAAAGTCCATTATCGCATAGCTTCAACGCAAGATACAAAATTAAGAAGCACAATATGAGTCTACATTATACCCAGGGGGCCTTCTACTGGTATAGGCTACTCACTGAGGGTGCATCTTGTAGAGAGAGCCATCGATGCCCACAGTGGTGCGTAGGCGAGGGTTCCCTTTGTTGTCCTTTAGCCTGGAGAGGATGCCGCCCAGAGTGGCAGCAATGAGGTTGGCTGATCTGTGGGAGACTATGGTGCATACGTGCTGCACAGCGATGCAGTCATCTGCAGATGGTTCTACACCCAGGCGACCTAGGATATCCTTGGCTTTGGTGAGGCCTTCTTTACTCCTGGACAGTAACAGGTTCGGAGAAGGGATGAGCTCAGTGGTGGCAAATAACATTACAAAGGTGTACAGTAATAGTGTGCAACAGTTTTCAAATGGCTACACCTACTTTTCTATGGAAGAAACGTGTTTGGTTTCAAATTTCCCTTTGGTAAGAAGTTCAGGCGTTATCCGACCCTCGAACAAAAATCCCTCTTTGGCCATCTTGACCAGGATGAGTCGCACAAGTTCGCCCATGTACATCCCACTGACCATCTTCTCAAACCTAGAGAGAAAAAGATACAATACGTTGCTAAACACTGAGGGAAAAGGTGACATGTAAGATAACTACTGCTATCAATACACGACTGATTATTGCATGTCTTAAAGACATTTGGGAAGGTCTACTTTATTGCGTAATAATACTGTGGGACATACAGTTGTTTCCCTGGGTTTAGAGAGCCCCTGTCAATTTCTCTGTCAAACTCTGTGCGAATGTCCTCCAGCATCCCATCGTCCCCAAAGGCTCCCCACTCTGTGTTGATACACATCCTGCCCTCATCTCCCTCCACCAGGTCAATGTGCCTCAGCTCCTCCATGTAACAAGCATTAGTACCTGTACCTGAAGAGACACCAAGAAACAACACGTGAGTATTGCTAAAGTAAAAGTGTACCCAATGAGCTTCAGCTCAGCTTGAACAAAAATGGGGTAAAAGGGTGATCAGCAGGGGCACATTGAAACCAAACACTGCACTGTATCTGTTTTAACAAAATGATTGAAAATGTCTGAATAAATATAATTAAATGCCCACACCAGTAGAAATCCACTTTTTCAAGCTGAAAAACAATGTCCAAAGCTTACCCAATATGTTGCACAACAATTTAAGTCAATAAGTCATAGTTTTAGTCAAATTATGATATATTTGGGCTTGACGTGACAAATCTGAAATGCCCACTTTGTGCAAATCTGTGTGAATGCGGTGTCTTTTCCTATGACATGACATAAAAATTATTTTCAGCCTACGTTTCGTTTCAGGGCTGGTTTTTATTTGAATATTACCACCCACCAGCATGGCATTGTTTATTAATCAGAAACAGCTGCAAAGTTATTCCTCTTCATGACTGACATAAGCCAAACAGCCTTATGTCCACTTGGCCGCCTGAGCCCTGGAGAAAATTTTAATAAGGGTGCAAACTTATGTTTTTGCACCTCCACTTTTTTTTTACTAGAAAAGTATCATTAACCATTGGATAATTTGTAGATTTTCACTAACATACAGAAATACAGTGTAGACATTGTTGATGTTGTAAATGGCTATTGTAGCTGGAAATGGCTGATTTTTAATGGAATATCTACATATGCGTACAGAGGCCCATTATCAGCAACCATCAGTCCTGTGTTCCAATGGCACGTTGTGTTTGCTAATCCAAGTTTATCATTTTAAAAGGCTAATTGATCATTAGAAAACCCTTTTGCAATTATGTTAGCATAGCTGAAAACTGTTGTGCTGATTAATGAAGCAATAAAACTGGCCTTCTTGAAAACAAGTTGAGTATCTGGAGCATCAGCAATTATGGGTTCGATTACAGGCTCAAAATGGCCAGAAACAAATAACTTTCTTCTGAAACTCGTCAGTCTATTCTTGTTCTGAGAAATGAAGGCTATTCCATGCGAGAAATTGCCAAGAAACTGAAGATCTCGTACAACGCTGTGTACTACTCCCTTCACAGAACAGCGCAAACTGGCTCTAACCAGAATAGAAAGAGGAGTGGGAGGCCCCGGTGCACAAATGAGCAAGAGGACAAATACATTAGAGTGTCTAGTTTGAGAAACAGACGCCTCACAGGTCCTCAACTGGCAGCTTTATTAAATAGTACCCGCAAAACACCAGTCTCAACGTCAACAGTGAAGAGGCGACTCCGGGATGCTGACCTTCTAGGCAGAGTTGCAAAGAAAAAGCCATATCTCAGACTGGCCAATAAAAAGAAAAGATTAAGATGGGCAGTCTGACAACAGATAATATTAGCTAGATAGATATGGTTAGCAAGATAGCTAGCTAGATAAGGTTAGCATGCTAGGTACACTGGCAGCTGTCAGTGCCCTATTTGTTGATGTTTATCAACTCCACGTGGAAATTCCCACACCCAATTTGTTAATATGTACAGTGCCTTGCAAAAGTATGCATCCCCTTGGTGTTTTTCCTATTTTGTTGCATTACAACCTGTAATTTCAATTGATTTTTATTTGGATTTCATGTAATGGACATACACAAAATAGTCCAAATTGGTGAAGTGAAATGAAAAAATAACTTATTTCAATAAATTCTAAAAAATAAATAACGGAAAAGTAGTGCATGCATTTGTATTCACCCCCTTTGCTATGAAGCCCCTAAATAAGATCTGGTTCAACCAATTACCTTCAGAAGTCACATAATTAGTTAAATAAAGTCCACCTGTGTGCAATCTAAGTGTCACATGATCTGTCACATGATCTCAGTATATATACAGTGGTGTGAAAAAGTGTTTGCCCCCTTCCTGATTTGTTATTTGTTTGCAGGTTTGTCACACTTAAATGTTTCAGATCATCAAACAAATTTAAATATTAGTCAAAGATAACACAAGTAAACACAAAATGCAGTTTTGAAATGAAGGTTGTTATTATTAAGGGAAAAAAAATCCAAACCTACATGGCCCTGTGTGAAAAAGTATTTGCCCCCCCCCGTTATAACACAACTCAACTGTGGTTTATCACACCTGAGTTCAATTCCTCTAGCCACACCCAGGCTTGATTACTGCCACACCTGTTCTCAATCAAGGAATCACTTAAATAGGACCTGCCTGACAAAGTGAAGTAGACCAAAAGATCCTCACAAGCTAGACATCATGCCGAGATCCAAAGAAATTCAGGAAGAAATGAGAAAGAAAGTAATTGAGATCCATCAGTCTGGAAAATGTTATAAAGCCATTTCTAAAGCTTTGGGACTCCAGCGAACCACAGTGAGAGCCATTATCCACAAATGGTGAAAACATGGAACAGTGGTGAACCTTCCCAGGAGTGGCCGGCCGACCAAAATTACCCCAAGAGCGCAGCGACGACTCATCCAAGAGGTCACAAAAGACCCCACAACAACATCCAAAGAGCTGCAGGCCTCACTTGCCTCAGTTAAGGTCAGTGTTCATGACTCCACCATAAGAAAGAGACTGGGCAAAAATGACCTGCATGGCAGAGTACCAAGACGAAAACCACTGCTGAGCAAAAATAACATTAAGGCTCGTCTCATTTTTGCCAGAAAACATCTTGATGATCCCCAAGACCTTTGGGAAAATACTCTGTGGACTGACGAGACAAAAGTTGAACTTTTTGGAAGGTGTGTGTCCCATTACATCTGGCGTAAAAGTAACACCGCATTTCAGAAAAAGAACATCATACCAACAGTAAAATATGGTGGTGGTAGTGTGATGGTCTGGGCCTGTTTTGCTGCTTCAGGACCTGGAAGACTTGCTGTGATAAATGGAACCATGAATTCTGCTGTCTACCAAAAAATCCTGAAGGAGAATGTCCGGCCATCTGTTTGTGACCTCAAGCTGAAGCGAACTTGGGTTCTGCAGCAGGACAATGATCCAAAACACACCAGCAAGTCCACCTCTGAATGGCTGAAGAAAAACAAAATGAAGCCTTTGGAGTGGCCTAGTCCAAGTCCTGACCTGAATCCTATTGAGATGCTGTGGCATGACCTTAAAAAGGCAGTTCATGCTCGAAAACCCTCCAATGTGGTTGAATTACAACAATTCTGCAAAGATGAGTGGGACAAAATTCCTCCACAGCGCTGTAAAAGACTCATTGCAAGTTATCGCAAACGCTTGATTGCAGTTGTTGCTGCTAAGGGTGGCCCAACCAGTTACTAGGTTGTAGGGGGCAATCACTTTTTCACACAGGGCCATGTAGGTTTGGATTTTGTTTTCCCTTAATAATAACAACCTTCATTTCAAAACTGCATTTTGTGTTTACTTGTGTTATTTTTGACAAATATTTAAATTTGTTTGATGATCTGAAACATTTAAGTGTGACAAACATGCAAACAAATAAGAAATCAGGAAGAGGGCAAACACTTTTTCACACCACTGTACACCTGTTCTTAAAGGCCCCAGAGTCTGCAACACCACTAAGCAAGGGGCACCACCAAGCAAGCGGCACCATGAAGACCAAAGAGCTCTCCAAACAGGTCAGGGACAAAGTTGTGGAGAAGTACGGATCAGGGTTGGGTTATAAAAATATATCTGAACTTTGAACTTCTTTTCAACCATTTTGAAAAGAAGGTTGACGACATCCGATCCTCGTTTGTTAAGTCAAATGACACTGCTGGTCCTGCTCACACTGCCCTACCCTATGCTTTGACTTCTTT
Organism: Coregonus lavaretus; assembly: GCF_964263955.1. Taxonomy (NCBI): domain Eukaryota; kingdom Metazoa; phylum Chordata; class Actinopteri; order Salmoniformes; family Salmonidae; genus Coregonus; species Coregonus lavaretus. Next base: position 24,327,954 of record NC_139988.1, read on the forward strand.
CTCCCCTCTCTCTCCAGATAAAATCTTGCGACTTGTGACGGCAGGCCGCCCAACAACCTGCCCGCTTGACCCTATCCCCTCCTCTCTTCTCCAGACCATCTCCGGTGACCTTCTCCCTTACCTCACCTCGCTGATCAACTCATCCTTGACCGCTGGCTATGTCCCTTCAGTCTTCAAGAGAGCGAGAGTTGCACCCCTTCTCAAAAAACCAACACTCGATCCCTCTGATGTCAACAACTACAGACCAGTATCCCTTCTTTATTTCCTCTCCAAAACTATTGAGCGTGCCGTCTTTAGCCAACTCTCTTGCTATCTCTCTCAGAATGACCTTCTTGATCCAAACCAGTCAGGTTTCAAGACTGGTCATTCAACTGAGACTGCTCTTCTCTGTGTCACGGAGGCTCTCCTTACTGCTAAAGCTAACTCTCTCTCCTCTGCTCTTGTCCTTCTAGACCTGTCTGCTGCCTTTGATACTGTGAACCATCAGATCCTCCTCTCCACCCTCTCCGAGCTGGGCATCTCCGGCGCGGCTCACTCTTGGATTGCGTCCTACCTGACCGGTCGCTCCTACCAAGTGGCGTGGCGAGAAGCTGTCTCCGCACCACGTGCTCTCACCACTGGTGTCCCCCAGGGCTCAGTTCTAGGCCCTCTCCTATTCTTGCTATACACCAAGTCACTTGGCTCTGTCATATCCTCACATGGCCTCTCCTATCATTGCTACGCTGTTGACACACAACTAATCTTCTCCTTTCCCCCTTCTGATAACCAGGTGGCGAATCGCATCTCTGCATGTCTGGCAGACATGTCAGTATGGATGATGGATCACCACCTCAAGCTGAACCTCGGCAAGACGGAGCTGCTCTTCCTCCCGGGGAAGGACTGCCCGTTCCATGATCTCGCCATCACGGTTGACAACTCCGTTGTGTCCTCCTCCCAGAGTGCGAAGAGCCTTGGCGTGACCCTGGACAACACCCTGTCGTTCTCCGCTAACATCAAGGCGGTGACCCGATCCTGTAGGTTCATGCTCTACAACATTCGGAGAGTACGACCCTGCCTTACACAGGAAGCGGCACAGGTCCTAATCCAGGCACTTGTCATCTCCCGTCTGGATTACTGCAACTCGCTGTTGGCTGGGCTCCCTGCCTGTGCCATTAAACCCCTACAACTCATCCAGAATGCCGCAGCCCGTCTGGTGTTCAACCTTCCCAAGTTCTCTCACGTCACCCCGCTCCTCCGCACACTCCACTGGCTTCCAGTTGAAGCTCGCATCTGCTACAAGACCATGGTGCTTGCCTATGGAGCTGTGAGGGGAACGGCACCTCCGTACCTTCAGGCTCTGATCAGTCCCTACACCCAAACGAGGGCACTGCGTTCATCCACCTCTGGCCTGCTGGCTCCCCTACCTCTGCGGAAGCATAGTTCCCGCTCAGCCCAGTCAAAACTGTTCGCTGCTCTGGCACCCCAATGGTGGAACAAGCTCCCTCACGACGCCAGGACAGCGGAGTCACTCACCACCTTCCGGAGACATTTGAAACCCCACCTCTTTAAAGAATACCTGGGATAGGATAAAGTAATCATTCTACCCCCCCCCCCCCTTTACTCCAAAACTTTGTAAAGTGGTTATCACACTGGCTATAAGGTGAATGCACCTATTTGTAAGTCGCTCTGGATAAGAGCGTCTGCTAAATGACGTAAATGTAAATGTAAATGAACATCTCACGGAGCACCATTAAATCCATTATTAAAAAATTGAAAGAATATGGCACCACAACAAACCTGCCAAGAGAGGGCCGCCCACCAAGACTTACGGACCAGGCAAGGAGGGCATTAATCAGAGAGGCAACAAAGAGACCAAAGATAAACCTGAAGGAGTTGCAAAGCTCCACAGCGGAGATTGGAATATCTGTCCATAGGACCACTTTAAGCCGTACAAGCCGGGGGGGGGGGGGGGGGGGGGGGGGGGGGGGGGGGGGGGGGGGGGGGGGGGGGGGGGGGGTAGTTATGCACGCTCAGGTTTTCTGTTTTTTTGTCTTATTTCTTGTTTGTTTCACAAGAAAAAATATTTTGCATCTTCAAAGTGGTAGGCATGTTGTGTAAATCAAATGATACAAACCCCCAAAAAATCCCTTTTAATTCCAGGCTGTAAGGCAACAAAATAGGAAAAATGCGAAGGGGGGTGAATACTTTCGCAAGCCACTGTTTAAGTAGCCTTCGTCATTCTTCAGAGGTGGAACCTAAACGTGCATTTCCTCTCTAAAACAGGAAATTACATTGAAATAGTGGCGTCAACTTCCTCTGGGGGAGGTCTTTTAATGGTCTGGTGGGAGGTAAATGGATTTCATACCTATGATGATACCAACTTCACAACGCTGGTCATCAAAGCCACAGGTCATCATGGTTCCAACTGTGTCATTGACCACTGCCATGATGTCTGCTTCATAGTCCTAAAAAGCACAGGGTTACAATTATACAACCATGGTGCAACAGATTTCTTTCTAATCATTGCTTATGACTGAACTTCCCACTGGGCAGAGACATCAGTTCAACATCTAGTTTTGATTTACATTTGGTTGAGTTGTCAACTAACGTGAATTCAATGTGAAATCAACCAAAAATGTCACCCTGTCATTGGATTTAGGTTAAAAGTTGGGTGAAATAAAAATTCCCTTACATTGATTACTTTTTGCAATTCCAATCAGTTTTCCACGTTGATTCAACGTCATCATATTGTATTTTGGGGTTAAAATGATGTGGAAACAATGTTGATTCAACCAGTTTTTGCCCAGTGGGTTCATTGTCATTGCATTAGGCAAGTGTGATTAAAAACATCAAACCTACCCCACGTTTTTTGATGGCCTTGTTCAGAAGAGTCACAACGTCCATTCCCTCAACTCCACTGGCTTTAAAGCGTTTTGTCCAAGTGAGCAAATAACTCTACAAAAGACAAACAGGCAGCTAGACTAAAGATCACTGATAGTATGATAAGATCTGTCTTCAAAACTGAAGCTGATACTCTCTCAGGTGTACGGTACAATTGGCTTGTTCATTCTCTCACCTCATTCAGTTTGGTTTGTGCACAGGGGAATGAGAAGGTGAAGCCGACTGAAAGCTTCTTATCCTTGATATTCTGCTTCTCCATGAAGTCACCCAGGCACTCTGCAACATGATCAAACAGCTGAAAGGGAAAGGAAAATAATTAAGTTAGGGATGGTTATCTCGAAAGCAATCTATACACAAGGAGAGACTGCAATGCACACTTTGGCTTTAATTCCCTAGCCACTAGACTTTTAGACATTTATATATGGTAGGAGTTTGAAAGGTACCCCGTACCCGAGTGCCGCTGCCATGGATGATGTCCTCTGGAGTGTCATAGATCTGGCTCTCCATCTGAACCGTCTGCTTCTTCTCATGGGACACCTTCACTCGCAGGATGCGGAAGGCCGAGCCTCCCAGATCCAGAGCAATGAAGTCCCCCTTCTCTGTAACAAGCATAAAAATATGCATGTGGTCACATCAAGCAAATATGTGAACAGTGAACAGAGGCATCATGTCCACTGAAACAGAAGGGGGAACATACTGATCGAGGTATGTGTATGACAGTACTACAGTCAACAGTGAATATGTTTACATGCCCAGTAATAATTAGATATTAAACTGATTATGGCAGTAGGCAGATTTTGCAATAGTCATGTAAACACCTTACTCTGCTTATCTTAATAGGCGTTAGGTCAAAATCGAAGTAAGCATACGCCGATTAAAACACCTGCTTTTCTGAGCAATCTTTCGAATTATTAGGACATGTGAACACCTTAAATCGGCTTTCCAGCAGTGTATTTGATCTGCGCATGTGCTAGCACCAGCCGAGCAAGCCTCCCTCTTTAGCGCGAGTGAAGTGAGTTCAGAATAACTGAATGTATGCATCTTATAAGTAGTTTTCACATTTTTTTATTTTATTTTATTTCACCTTTATTTAACCAGGTAAGGCAGTTGAGAACAAGTTCTCATTTACAACTGCGACCTGGCCAAGATAAAGCAAAGCAGTGCGATAAAAACAACAACAACACAGAGTTACACATGGGATAAAACAAAACATACAGTCAATAACACAATAGTAAATCTATATACAGTGTGTGCAAATGTAGTAAGTTATGGAGGTAAGGCAATAAATAGGCCATAGTGCAAAATAATTACAATTTAGTATTAACACTGGAGTGATAGATGTGCAGAAGAAGATGTGCAAATAGAGATACTGGGGTGCAAATGAGCAAAGTAAATAACAATATGGGGATGAGGTAGTTGGGTGGGCTAATTACAGATGGGCTGTGTACAGGTGCAGTGATCGGTAAGCTGCTCTGACAACGGATGCTTAAAGTTAGTGAGGGAGATAAGAGTCTCCAGCTTCAGAGATTTTTGCAGTTCGTTCCAGTCATTAGCAGCAGAGAACTGGAAGGAATGGCGGCCAAAGGAGGTGTTGGCTTTGGGGATGACCAGTGAGATACACCTGCTGGAGCTCATACTACGGGTGGGTGTTGCTATGGTGACCAATGAGCTAAGATAAGGCAGGGATTTGCCTAGCAGTGATTTATAGATGACCTGGAGCCAGTGGGTTTGGCGACGAATATGTAGTGAGGGCCAGCCAACAAGAGCGTACAGGTCACAATGGTGGGTAGTATTGTGACACTCTGGCTCCATAGACTTTGATATTTGAGCCAGGGTTGTTCATTTTCGTTTGTTTGAGGGTATTTCTATGTTGGGGATCTAGTTGTTTCATTTCTATGTTTGGGTTTTGTGCTTGTTTAGTCATATGACTCCCAATCGGAGGTAACGAGTGTCAGCTGTCGGCTCGTTATCTCTGATTGGGAGCCATATATATTCTGTGTGTTTTCTCCTTTGTTTTGTGGGTTATTGTTCCAGTGTTTCTATGTTTCTGTCGGTGTCAGAGGACTTCACGTATCGTCATTTGTTTTGTTTTCTCGTGTTGTGCTTTATTTAATAAAGTCATCATGTTCACTCCACGCGCTGCGTATTGGTCCGCTCCTTTAGACGATCGTGACAGAATAACCCACCATAAAAGGACCAAGCAGCGCGTCCAGGAGCAAAGGGTCTGGACATGGGAGGAACTGTTGGACGGTAAAGGGTCCTGGACTTGGGAGGAGATCCTGGACGGTATGGATCGCCGACCATGGAGCGAGACGGTGGAGAGGCGACGACGAGAGGAGCAACGGCGGCAGCAAGTTTTTCGTCGGAAGGACGAGAGGCAACCCCAAGAAATTTTTGGGGGGGGGCACATGGCTTGGGCAGCTGGGCAGCAGGAGGCTGCCACAGGGAGAAAAGGAGAGAAGGCTAACGGAGTACGGGAGCCATTGGCGAGTGGAAGGAGGGAAGTGTGTGTGGCACGGCGTGAAGGACTGATGTGTGTTGCCAGTCCGGTCCGGCCCGTTCCTGATCCTCGGTTGAGGCCAGTGGTGTGTGTTCCCGGTACGGACCGGCCTGTTCCTACTCCAAGCACCAGGTCCACGGTGTGCTACGCCAGTCCGGTCCGGCCTATTCCGGCCACTCGCACCAGGGATGCGGTGCGCGTCGCCAGCCCGGCCCGGCCTGTTCCGGCCACTCGCACCAGGGATACGGTGCGCGTCGCCAGCTCAGCCCGGCCTGTTCCTACTCCACGCACCAGGGATACGGTGCGCTTCGCCAGCCCAGCCCGGCCTGTTCCTACTCCACGCACCAGGGATACGGTGCGCTTCGCCAGCCCGGCCCGGCCTGTTCCGGCCACTCGCACCAGGGATACGGTGCGCGTCGCCAGCCCAGCCCGGCCTGTTCCTGCTCTCCGCACTAGGCGTGAGGTGAGTCCCCAGGGTCCAGCATGCCCTGTTCCGGCTCCCCGCACTAGGCGTTATGGGAGTCCCCAGGGTCCAGCATGCCCTGTTCCGACTCCCCGCACTAGCCCTGAGATGCGTGTCCTCAGCCCGGTACCTCCAGTTCCGGCACCACGCATCAGGCCTGCGGTGCGTCCCCAGGGCCAAGCATGCCCTGTTGCTGCTTCCCGCACTAGCCCTGAGATGCGTGTCCTCAGCCCGGTACCTCCAGTTCCGGCACCACGCATCAGGCCTACGGTGCGTCCCCAGGGTCCAGCATGCCCTGTTGCTTCTCCCCGCACTAGCCCTGAGATGCGTGTCCTCAGCCCGGTACCTCCTGTTCCGGCACCACGCACCAGGCCTACGATGCGCCTCAGACGGCCAGAGTCTGCCGTCTGCCCAACGGGGCCTGAACTGCCCGTCTGCCCAAAGCCTGCAAAGCCGCCCGTCTGCCATGAGCCATCAGAGCCGTCCGCCAGACCGGAGCCGCTAGAGCCTTCCGCCAGACAGGATCAGCCAGAGCCTTCCGCCAGACAGGATCAGCCAGAGCCTTCTGCCAGACAGGATCAGCCAGAGCCTTCTGCCAGACAGGATCAGCCAGAGCCTTCTGCCAGACAGGATCAGCCAGAGCCTTCCGCCAGACAGGATCAGCCAGATCCGTCAGTCGGCCATGAGCAGCCAGATCCGTCAGCCAGCCATGAGCAGCCAGATCCGTCAGCCAGCCATGAGCAGCCAGATCCGTCAGCCAGCCATGAGCAGCCAGATCCGTCAGCCAGCCATGAGCAGCCAGATCCGTCAGCCAGCCATGAGCAGCCAGATCCGTCAGCCAGCCATGAGCAGCCAGATCCGTCAGCCAGCCATGAGCAGCCAGATCCGTTAGCCAGCCATGAGCAGCCAGATCCGTCAGCCAGCCATGAGCCGTCCAGCCAGGATCCGCCAGAGCCGTCCAGCCAGGATCCGCCAGAGCCGTCCAGCCGGGATCCGCCAGAGCCGTCCAGCCGGGATCCGTCAGAGCCGTCCAGCCAGGATCCGCCAGCCAGCCAGGATCCGCCAGAGCCAGCCAGCCAGGATCCGCCATTTAGTCAGGTGCTGCCCCTTAGCTCGGTGTTGCTCCTTATCCTGGTGCTGTCCCTTATCCTGGTGCTGTCCCTTAGCCTGGTACTGCCCCTTAGTCCGGTACTGCCCCTTAGTCCGGTACTGCCCCGTAGTCCGGTGCTGCCCCTTAGTCCGGTGCTGCCCCTTAGCCCGGTGCTGCCCCTTGTCCCGGTGCTGCCCCTTATCCCGGTGCTGCCCCTTATCCCGGTGCTGCCCCTTAGGCCGATGCTGCCCCTTAGTCCGGTGTTGCCCCTTAGTCCAGGTGGGGTTAGTTGGAGGGTGGTCATTGGGAGGAGGCTACCGAAGCAGGTTGTGACTGTGGTGGGGTGGGGATCACGACCGGGGCCAGAGCCGCCACCGTGGACAGACGCCCACCCAGACCCTCCCCTAGTCCTGATGTTGGTGCGCCCGGAGTTCGCACCTTTAGGGGGGGGTACTGTGACACTCTGGCTCCATAGACTTTGATATTTGAGCCAGGGTTGTTCATTTTCGTTTGTTTGAGGGTATTTCTATGTTGGGGATCTAGTTGTTTCATTTCTATGTTTGGGTTTTGTGCTTGTTTAGTCATATGACTCCCAATCGGAGGTAACGAGTGTCAGCTGTCGGCTCGTTATCTCTGATTGGGAGCCATATATATTCTGTGTGTTTTCTCCTTTGTTTTGTGGGTTATTGTTCCAGTGTTTCTATGTTTCTGTCGGTGTCAGAGGACTTCACGTATCGTCATTTGTTTTGTTTTCTCGTGTTGTGCTTTATTTAATAAAGTCATCATGTTCACTCCACGCGCTGCGTATTGGTCCGCTCCTTTAGACGATCGCGACAAGTATATGGGGCTTTGGTGACAAAACGGATGGCACTGTGATAGACTACATCATATTTGCTGAGTAGAGTGTTGGAGGCTATTTTGTAAATGACATCGCCGAAGTCAAGGATTGGTAGGATAGTCCGTTTTACGAGGGCATGTTTGGCAGCATGAGTGAAGGAGGATTTGTTGCGAAATAGGAAGCCGATTCTAGATTTAACTTTGGATTGGAGATGCTTAATGTGAGTCTGGAAGGAGAGTTTACGGTCTAACCAGACACTTAGGTATTTGTAGTTGTCCACATATTCTAAGTCAGACCCGCAAAGAGTAGTGATTCTAGTTGGGCAGGCGGGTGCAAGCAGCGTTCGATTGAAGAGCATGCATTTAGTTTTACTAGCGTTTAAGAGCAGTTGGAGGCTACGGAAGGAGTGTTGTATGGCATTGAAGCTCATTTGGAGGTTTGTTAACAGTGTCCAATGAAGGGCCAGATGTATACTAAATGGTGTCGTCTGCGTAGAGGTGGATCTGAGAGTCACCAGCAGCAAGAGCGACATCATTGATATACACAGAGAATAGAGTCGGCCCGAGAATTGAACCCTGTGGCACCCCCATAGAGACTGCCAGAGGTCCAGACAACAGGCCCTCCGATTTGACACATTGAGCTCTATCTGAGAAGTAGTTGGTGAACCAGGCGAGGCAGTCATTTGAGAAACCAAGGCTATTTAGTCGGGCAATAAGAATGTGGTGATTGACAGAGTCGAAAGCCTTGGCCAGGTCGATGAAGACGGCTGCACAGTATTGTCTTTTATTGATCGCGGTTATAATATCGTTTAGGACCTTTAACGTGGCTGAGGTGCACCCATGACCAGCTCGGAAAGCAGATTGCATAGCGGAGAAGGTACGGTGGGATTCGAAATGGACGGTGATCTGTTTGTTAACTTGGCTTTCAAATACTTTCGAAAGGCAGGGCAGGATGGATATAGGTCTGTAACAGTTTGGATCTAGAGTGTCACCCCCTTTGAAGAGGGGGATGACCGCGGCAGCTTTCCAATCTCTGGGGATCTCAGATGGTACGAAAGAGAGGTTGAACAGGCTAGTAATAGGGGTTGCTACAATTTCGGCTGCTAATTTTAGAAAGAAAGGGTCCAGATTGTCTAGCCCAGCTGATTCGTCCAGATTTTGCAGCTCTTTCAGAACATCAGCTACAGTGGGGGAAAAAAGTATTTAGTCAGCCACCAATTGTGAAAGTTCTCCCACTTAAAAAGATGAGAGAGGCCTGTAAATTTCATCATAGGTACACGTCAACTATGCCAGACAAATTGAGAAGAAAAAAAATCCAGAAAATCACATTGTAGGATTTTTAATGAATTTATTTGCAAATTATGGTGGAAAATAAGTATTTGGTCACCTACCAACAAGCAAGATTTCTGGCTCTCACAGACCTGTAACTTCTTCTTTAAGAGGCTCCTCTGTCCTCCACTCGTTACCTGTATTAATGGCACCTGTTTGAACTTGTTATCAGTATAAAAGACACCTGTCCACAACCTCAAACAGTCACACTCCAAACTCCACTATGGCCAAGACCAAAGAGCTGTCAAAGGACACCAGAAACAAAATTGTAGACCTGCACCAGGCTGGGAAGACTGAATCTGCAATAGGTAAGCAGCTTGGTTTGAAGAAATCAACTGTGGGAGCAATTATTAGGAAATGGAAGACATACAAGACCACTGATAATCTCCCTCGATCTGGGGCTCCACGCAAGATCTCACCCCGTGGGGTCAAAATGATCACAAGAACGGTGAGCAAAAATCCCAGAACCACACGGGGGGACCTAGTGAATGACCTGCAGAGAGCTGGGACCAAAGTAACAAAGCCTACCATCAGTAACACACTACGCCGCCAGGGACTCAAATCCTGCAGTGCGAGACGTGTCCCCCTGCTTAAGCCAGTACATGTCCAGGCCCGTCTGAAGTTTGCTAGAGTGCATTTGGATGATCCAGAAGAGGATTGGGAGAATGTCATATGGTCAGATGAAACCAAAATATAACTTTTTGGTAAAAACTCAACTCGTCGTGTTTGGAGGACAAAGAATGCTGAGTTGCATCCAAAGAACACCATACCTACTGTGAAGCATGGGGGTGGAAACATCATGCTTTGGGGCTGTTTTTCTGCAAAGGGACCAGGACGACTGATCCGTGTAAAGGAAAGAATGAATGGGGCCATGTATTGTGAGATTTTGAGTGAAAACCTCCTTCCATCAGCAAGGACATTGAAGATGAAACGTGGCTGGGTCTTTCAGCATGACAATGATCCCAAACACACCGCCCGGGCAACGAAGGAGTGGCTTCGTAAGAAGCATTTCAAGGTCCTGGAGTGGCCTAGCCAGTCTCCAGATCTCAACCCCATAGAAAATCTTTGGAGGGAGTTGAAAGTCCGTGTTGCCCAGCGACAGCCCCAAAACATCACTGCTCTAGAGGAGATCTGCATGGAGGAATGGGACAAAATACCAGCAACAGTGTGTGAAAACCTTGTGAAGACTTACAGAAAACGTTTGACCTGTGTCATTGCCAACAAAGGGTATATAACAAAGTATTGAGAAACTTTTGTTATTGACCAAATACTTATTTTCCACCATAATTTGCAAATAAATTCATAAAAAATCCTACAATGTGATTTTCTGGAAAACATTTTCTTATTTTGCACAATTGGTGGCTGACTAAATTATTGTTTTCCCCACTGTATCTGAATTTGGGTGAAGGAGAAGCGGGTGTAGAGCTGGTGGCCGGGGTAGGGGTAGCCAGGTGGAAAGCATGGCCAGCCGTAGCAAAATGCTTATTGAAATTCTTGATTATCGTAGATTTATCAGTGGTGACAGTGTTTCCTAGCCTCAGTGCAATGGGCAGCTGGGAGGAGGTGCTCTTATTCTCAATGGACTTTACAGTGTCCCAAAACTTTTTGGAGTTAGTGCTACAGGATGCACATTTCTGTTTGAAAAAATATAGCGTTTGCTTTCCTAACTGCTTGTGTATATTGGTTCCTGACTTCCCTGAAAAGTTGCATATCGTGGGGGCTGTTCGATGCTAATGCAGTACGCCACAGGATGTTTTTGTGCTGGTCAAGGGCAGTTAAGTCTGGGGTGAACCAGGGGCTATATCTGTTCTTAGTTCTGATTTTTTTGAATGGGGCATGCTTATTTAAGATGGAGAGGAAAGCACTTTTAAAGAACAACCAGGCATCCTCTACTGACAGAATGAGGTCAATATCCATCCAGGATACCCGGGCCAGGTCCATTAGAAAGGCCTGCTCGCTGAAGTGTTTCAGGGAGCGTTTGACTGTGATGAGGGGTGGTCGTTTGACCGCAGACCCATTACAGACGCAGGCAATGAGGCAGTGATCGCTGAGATCCTGGTTGAAGACAGCGGAGGTGTATTTAGAGGGTAAATTAGTCAGGATGATATCTATGAGGGTGCACATGTTTACGGATTTAGGGTTGTACCTGGTAGGTTCCTTGATAATTTGTGTGAGATTGAGGGCATCTAGTTTAGATTGTAGGACGGCCGGGGTGTTAAGCATATCCCAGTTTAGGTCACCAAGCAGTACGAACTCTGAGGATAGATGGGGGGCAATCAATTCACATATGGTGTCCAGGGCACAGCTGGGGGCTGAGGGGGGTCTGTAGCAAGTGGCAACAGTGATAGACTTATTTCTGGAGAGGTGGATTTTTAGACGTAGAAGCTCAAACTGTTTGGGCACAGACCTGGATAGTATGATAGAGCTCTGCAGGCTATATCTCTACAGTAGATTGCAACTCCGTCCCCTTTGGCAGTTCTATCTAGACGGAAAATGTTGTAGTTGGGGATGGAAATGTCAGAGTTTTTGGTGGTCTTCCTAAGCCAGGATTCAGACACTGTTAGAACATCAGGGTTGGCGGAGTGTGCTAACGCAGTGAGTAACTAAAACTTAGGGAGGAGGCTTCTGATGTTAACATGCAAAATACCAAGGCTTTTACGGTTACAGAAGTCAACAAGTGATAGCGCCTGGGGAGTAGGAGTGATATTGGGGGCTACAGGGCCTGGGTTAACCTCTACATCACCAGAGGAACAGAGGAGGAGTAGAATAAGGATACGGCTAAAGGCTTTAAGAACTGGTCTTCTAGTGCGTTGGGTACAGAGAATAAAAGGGGCAGATTTCCGGGCGTTGTAGAATAGATTCAGGGCATTATGTACAGACAAGGATATGGAAGGATATGAGTACAGTGGAGGTAAACTTAAGCGTTGGGTAACGATGAACGAGATAGCATCACTGGAGGTACTGATTGAGCAGGTCTCCGCGTGTATGGGGGTGCGACAAAGGAGCTCTCTGAGGCTGGTTGAGCGGGACTGGGGGCTCTACAGTGAAATTGTATACTAAGAACTAACCGGAACAGCGATAGGCAAGGCATATTGACATGGGCAAGAGGCATAAAGCAATCACAGGTGTTATTCCAGAGAGCTAAGACAACAACTGGTAATGGCGACGAAAGTTTGGGCTGAGGCTAAACAGATAAACAGGACAGATAAACAGGAGGGGGTACCTTGTAAAGGAATAGTCCAGCAGGCATCAGCTGTGCAGCTGAGTGATCATAAGGTCCAGTGAATAGCAATAGGTGAGACCGGGAGCAGTTCGAATGGCTGCTACAGCACATGCGAGCAGGAAGCACGGCTGTTGATTGCGTGTGCTAGCAGGCCGGGGCTAGCAGATGGATCTTCATGGTCGTCGCAACGGGAAGCCTGTTGAAACCACATCAGACGATTACGTCGGCAGACCAGTCGTGATGGATCGGCGGGGCTCCGTGTCGACACTAGGAGGTCCCGTCCGGTTGACAGAGAGGTAGATAGCCGGGAGATGGGTCTGGCTCGAGGCTAGCTCAAGGCTAACTGGTGCTTGCTTCGGGGGCGGTGGTGATTAGCCAACAACATCCATTCAGTTGCAGCTAGCTAGTTGCGATGATCCGGTGTTAAGGTCCAGTGATTCAGTGATTCCGGCAGAATATCCGATATGTTCTTGGTCGATAGCGCGCTGTGCAGACAGTGCAGACTGGCCAATAATAGTCCAGGCTAGAGCTGGCTGGTAGGTTGTGCAGGCCACGGACAATGGTGAAAACCGCTAATGGTGGCTAATAGCAAGTAGCTAGTTAGCTAGTTAGCTGGCTAGCTGGCTAGTTTCAACTGGAGGTTCTGGATAAAAAGGTCAAATAAATAATAGAATCCGTTCCACATTGGGTGAGGCGGGTTGCAGGAAAGTATATTTAGTTGAAGGATGAAAGTGTGATTGAGAAATATATACGAAAGAGACAAAAAAACAAAAAAATGGCTATTTTCACGGACACACTACAGAGTACACGACCGCACTGCTACGCCATCTTGGATCAGACATACATATGTCCGAACTCAGGTATGTGAGAATGCTGTTCATTGACTATAGCTCAGCGTTCAACACCATTGTCCCCTCCAAGCTCATCACCAAGCTTAGGACTCTGGATCTGAACATCTCCCTCTGCAATTGGATCCTGGACTTCCTGACGGGCCGACCCCTGGTGGTGAGGGTAGGCAACATCACCTCCGCCATGCTGACCATCAACACAGGGGCCCCACAGGGGTGTGTGCTTTGTCCCCACCTGTACTCCCTGTTCACCAACGACTGCGTGGCCACGCATGACTCCAACACCATCATCAAGTTTGCTGACGACACGACGTGGTAAGCCTAATCACCGGCAACGATGAGTCAGCCTACAGAGGGAGGTCAGTGACCTGGCAGTGTGGTGCCAGAACAACAACCTCTCCCTCAACGTCAGTAAGACCAAGGAGCTGATCATGGACTACAGGAAATGGGGGGGCGAGTATGCCCCCATCCACATCTACGGGTCTGCAGTGGAGCAGGTCGAGAGCTTCAAGTTCCTCGGTGTCCAAATCACTAAAGGCTTAAAATGGTCCAAACACACATGCACAGTCGTGAAGAAGGCGCGATAGCCCCAGGAGGTTGAAAAAGTTTGGCATGGGCCCTCAAATCCTCAAGAAGTTCTACTACTGTACCATTGAGAGCATCTTGACTGGCTGCATCACTGCCTGGAATGGCAATAGCACCGCCCTCAATCGCATGGCGCTACAGAGGGTGGTGCAGACAGCCCAGTACATCCAGGACATCTATATCAGGCGGTGTGGAAGGAAGGCCCAGGAAAATCGTTAAAGACTCCAACCACCCAAGCTATGGACTATTCTCTCTGCTTCCGCATGGCAAGTGGTACTGGTGAATCAAGTCTGACACCAACAGGCTCTTGAACAGCTTCTATCCCCAGACAATAACACTGATAAATAGCTAACAAAATAGATACATAGACTGTCTGAGTTAACCTTGTATCTTTATTGATATTTTATTTTTGCACCGTATCTATGCACACTCACAGGGCCCTACACACTCACACACACACTCACTCCATCATCTGCTCATTCACACATAATATGCACATACAGTGGATTCGGAAATGATTCAGGCCCCTTGACTTTTTCCACATTTTGTTACGTTACAGCCTTATTCTAAAATGGATTAAATTATTTGTTTTCCTCATCAATCTACACACAATACCCCATAATTACAAAGTGAAAAAAGGTTTTTAGAATTTTTTGCAAATGTATAAAACAAAAACAAAAAACATAATCAACTTATTTACATAAGTATTCAGACTCTTTGCTATGAGACTCGAAATTGAGTTCAGGTGCATCCTGTTTACATTGATTATCCTTGAGATGTTTCTACAAATTGATTGGAGTCCACCTGTGGTAAATTCAATTGATTGGACATGATTTGGAAAGGCACACACCTGTCTATATAAGGTCCCACAGTTGACAGTGCATGTCAGAGCAAAAACCAAGCCATGAGGTCAAAGGAATTGTCCGTAGAGCTCCAAAACAGGATTGTGTCGAGGATCAGATCTGGGGAAGGGGCCCCAAAAATGTATGCAGCATTGAAGGTCACCAAGAACACAGTGGCCATCATTCTTAAATGGGATAACCTTCCAGAAGGACAACCATCTCTGCAGCACTCCACCAATCAGGCCTTTATAGTAGAATGGCCAGACGGAAGCCACTCCTCAGTAAAAGGCACATGACAGCCCGCTTGGAGTTTGCCAAAAGGAACCTAAAGACTCTGAGACCATGAGAAACTTTGGTCTGATGAAACCAAGATTGAACTCTTTGGCCTGAATGCCAAGCGTCACGTCTGGAGGAAACCTGGCACCATCCCTACGGTGAAGCATGGTGGTGGCAACATCATGCTGTGGGGATGTTTTAAAGCGGCAAGGACTGAGAGACTAGTCAGGATCGAGGGAAAGATGAACGGAGAAAAGTACAGAGAGCTCCTTGATGAAAACCTGCTCCAGAGCGCTCAGGACCTCAGACTGGGGCGAAGGTTCACCTTCCAACAGGACACCAACCCTAAGCACACAGCCAAGACAACGCAGGAGTGGCTTCGGGACAAGTCTCTGAATGTCCTTGAGAGCCCCAGCCAGAGCCCGGACTTGAACCAGATCAAACATCTCTGGAGGGACCTGAAAATAGCTGTGCAGCGATGCTCCCCATCCAACCTGACAGCTTGAGAGGATCTGCAGAGAAGAATGGGAGAAACTCCCTAAATACAGGTGTGCGAAGCTTGTAGCGTCATACCCAAGAAGACTTGAGGCTGTAATCGCTGCCAAAGGTGCTTCAACAAAGTACTGAGTAAAGGGTCTGAATACTTATGTAAATGTAATATTTCAGGGTTTTCTTCTTTATCAATTTGCAAAAATGTCAAAAAACCTGTTTTTGCTTTGTCATTATGGGTTATTGTGTGTAGATTAATGAGGAAATGTATTTATTTCATTAATTTTAGAATAAGGCTGTAACGTAACAAAATGTAACGTAACAAAATGTACTGTAACAAACGGGGTCTTAATACTTTCCGAATGCACTGTACATTTATACTGACTCTACACACACGTACACCCACTCACATACAAGCTGCTTCTACTCTGTTTATCTTATATCCTGTTGCCTAGTAACCTTACCCATATACATGTCTACCTCCATCACTCCAGTATATGGTATTGGAACTGACCTACTTACTTATTGTGTTCTTCATATTTCTTCTTATTTCTCATGTTTTTTCTAGTATTACATTGTTATTGATTATTGCATTGTTGGGTTTTGAGTTTGCAAGAAAGGCATTTCATTGTACTTGTGCATGTGACATTAAAACTTGAAAACTAGGTAGCCTGATTTCAGATGTGTCAATGTAAACAGGATTATTAGGGAAATCGTTCTTCTTGTAAAGCATGTAAACGTTTTAATTAAGCTATTACATTAATCTGACTATCCACAATAATCACATTATTGTGTGCATGTAACAGTACTCAGTAACTCAAATCTTTGTGTTGCCCAATGATTGTCATGTCTGGGCTGACTACCCTTGGCATTGCCATGCAATAGTATATCAGATGTAATTTTGTCAAAAGCTCCTGGCTCTTGCCAAAAATCCACTCTACCGGGAAAGACAGTTTCACACTGTCTTGAGAACATGTTACAATTAAAGCAGTAGTAGTTTTATGGTCATGACAACTTATCTTTTGTAAACCAAAGGAACTGAAAAGTAAAATAAAAAAAAAGAGGGAATGCAAACAATGAACCGTAAAGGCCTACTGCATATAATCTCTTACGTCATTAGCTAACACACTCACAGTGTGATTTATTTCACTTTTGCTCTGATTTACTTCAAAGTGATGGTCTGATGATATGCTTTTTTTTTTTTTTTTACATCTAATCCTGATACTAAAACACTGAGTGCAGACAGATTATCAACCTCATTTGCCCTACTGCTGTCACCTGACAACAAGAACATATCATTGCTAGTTGGCTATCTGCTATTATTCGAACTATGCCAAATTGGTCTTCTGATGGGAGAAAGTCAGAAAGCTTCACCGACCACTCGCCACTGAATTGCACTTTCCTGATAGGATGTTAATAGATGCTGTTTTAGCCTACCGGTAGTTGATTAATTAGGTTGTGATTGCTCTACACAATTGCACACAACATCAGTGTAGCGTAGCAACAGTATGTCAAAAACCCATTAGACTTCCTCCACTGCTTGCTTGTTAATAAATGAACAAATATTTAACCAGTGCCTGGCGGACACTTTCATTGCTCCAGTTCACATTGCTCCTTCTAATCAAACTTAGAATTGAAGAACACATACAAAGCAGCATGCGGTTAGCTAATGCAGCAGTTTTACAATAGGAATGGAGGGTTTAGGGTGCACAGTAGGCCTATGCCAATACTCAAGGACAATTATAATTTGAACATATCAGGAACACATGACAAACAAATCCAAATCATTGAACCAATCAACCACAATATCATCCAATGGCAGGATGACCGTAAGATGTAAACATGACCTAATAAGGTTTTGTGTTAGAACCACTCTGTTAGGAGTACTGTAAGAGCCAGACATTATGTCACGTGTCAAACTCATTCCACGAAATGCAGAGTGTCTGTGGGTTTTCACTCCTCCCTTGGACTTGATTGATGAATTAAAGTGACTAATTAGTAAGGAACTCCCCTCACCTGGTTGTCTAGGTCTTAATTGAAAGGAAAAAGGAAAAACCAGCAAACACTTGGCCCTCCATGGAATGAGTTTGACACCCTTGCATTATGTGACCTTAGTAGATAGTGGAGCCTTGACATCTGTGTGAGGGCAGAGCAGGGACGTCCGGGTTATTGCTTGGCCTTATTGCATTCTCTCACTGTGGCCCTGGTGTGAATGAGAGCAGAAATCAGCGGCCTGGATGATACTTTTCACAGTAACAGTAGGAGTCTTAAAGACCACTAAATAAACCATACTCTGTGCACTGTATGGGCTCTTGTCAGTTTATTTACAATGCCTATCTTTATTAGTATCGTATTCCTTAAAATGAAGAGGTTGAAAATCACATGAAAGTATAGATAGCCTAGTAAAAATCATATTTTTAAATCTTATTCTCCACTCCCTTCAAGATTTCCTTATGGAATAAATCATTGAAGGGATGCCAAGGGGAGGATTCCTGCTCAAGAATGCAAGGCCACTGCAGGCTCTCAACCATCTTCGCAGTGTACTATGTAGCTAACTATAATTTCAATCTTGGTACAGGGTGATTTCAGAAGTTATTACTGTGTTGTTAAACAGGAATCAAGACTTTCATAGTGATGCTTGTTTAGCTAAAAGATCATCAGGATACAGTATCATGTCACTGACCTTGAAAAACATGGCTGATAGTCATACAGGATCTTAATTTTATAGTTAGCGACCCGTAGCACTGACGTCTGTAGCCATGAAGTGCTTTGAAAGGCTGGTCATGGCTCACATCAACAGCATTATCCCAGAAATCCTAGACCCACTCCAATTTGCATACCGCCCCAACAGATCCACAGATGATGCAATCTCTATTGCACTCCACACTGCCCTTTCCCACCTGGACAAGAGGAACACCTACGTGAGAATGCTATTCATTGACTACAGCTCAGCATTCAACACCATAGTGCCCTCAAAGCTCATCACTAAGCTAAGTATCCTGGGACTAAACACCTCCCTCTGCAACTGGATCCTGGACTTCCTGACGGGCCGCCCCCAGGTGGTAAGGGTAGGTAACAACACATCTGCCACACTGATCCTCAACACGGGGGCCCTTCAGGGGTGCGTGCTCAGTCCCCTCCTGTACTCCCTGTTCACCCATGACTGCATGGCCAGGCACGACTCCAACACCATCATTAAGTTTGCCGACGACACAACAGTGGTAGGCCTGATCACCGACAACGATGAGACAGCCTATAGGGAGGAGGTCAGAGACCTGGCCGTGTGGTGCCAGGATAACAACCTCTCCCTCAACGTGACCAAGACAAAGGAGATGATTGTGGACTACAGGAAAAAAAAGAGGACTGAGCACGCCCCCATTCTCATCGACGGGGCTGTAGTGGAACAGGTTGAGAGCTTCAAGTTCCTTGGTGTCCACATCACCAACGAACTATCATGGTCCAAACACACCAAGACAGTCGTGAAGAGGGCACGACAAAGCCTATTCCCCCTCAGGAGACTGAAAAGATTTGGCATGGGTCCTCAGATCCTCAAAAAAATCTATAGCTGCACCATCGAGAGCATCCTGACTGGTTGCATCACCGCCTGGTATGGCAACTGCTTGGCCTCCGACCGCAAGGCACTACAGAGGGTAGTGCGTACGGCCCAGTACATCACTGGGGCCAAGCTTCCTGCCATCCAGGACCTCTATACCAGGCGGTGTCAGAGGAAGGCCCTCAAAATTGTCAAAGACTCCAGCCACCCTAGTCATAGACTGTTCTCTCTGCTACCGCATGGCAAGCGGTACCGGAGTGCCAAGTCTAGGTCCAAAAGACTTCTCAACAGCTTCTACCCCCAAGCCATAAGACTCCTGAACAGCTAATCATGGCTACCCGGACTATTTGCACTGCCCCCCCACCCCATCATTTTACGCTGCTGCTACTCTGTTAATTATTTATGCATAGTCACTTTAACTCTACCCACATGTACATATTACTTCAACTACCTCAACTAGCCGGTGCCCCCGCACATTGACTCTGCACCGGTACCCCCCTGTATATATACCCTCCCTACTGTTATTTTATTTTACTTCTGCTCTTTTTTTCTCAACACTTACTTTTTTGTTAAAAAATAAATGCACTGTTGGTTAAGGGCTGTAAGTAAGCATTTCACTGTAATGTCTGCACCTGTTGTATTCGGCGCATGTGACCAATAAAATTTGATTTGATTTGATTTGGGAATTTGGTCACTCTTTTGGTTATGTGAATTTCCACTTTGAATTTTCAGACTTGATTTGCCCTAATAAAAAAACGTATCAATCCATACAAAAATGTCCATTAATTATAATCCACATTTCCTGTTGCTGCAGGATTAATGTCCTGCTGTAGCAAACTGGCTAAAATTAAGATCCTATATCTGTAGTGCTCAGTTGGCAGTGATTTTTGTATGAACCGTTAAGCAAATTCAGAGTACATGTAACTATGTTGGTTCGGTAAACCACGCTCACGCATAGCTCTCCAAGATAATGCCTATAGGCTTTAGGTCAATGGGTTAACACAGTCCTGTGGAACAGGAGACCCGGGTTCCAACCCTGTCAGCAACACATAGCCGTTCTACTGATTAAAGATGGTAGAATCAGGCACTGAATGTCTGTGAAAATCTGGAGGTGGGATTATGTGTAATCTGTGATGTAACCACAGGTTTTTGATAGGGTCCTGGAGGGCAAGAATAAAGAATGCTCACCTGCTGCAGCAAAGGCAGATTCAGGGCCAGTTCCAGGTATAAGCAACATAAGCGGTCGCTTAGGGGGCCGCGGACCCCAAAACATATATATATATTTTTTACATTTAGGAACTCAGTCGGGGTCTCAATTTACTATTGAGAGTAAGAACAGTATAATACACCAGGTGCAATTTAGAAATTTGCATCAGCAGTTTTTCTCTTGTTATGTCAGCCACTGACAGTCACAAAATGTTCCATCTCAGCTTACAATTTTTAGATTGGTAGTTAGTTTAGCCAGATATGTAAACTTGTAGGAATCATGGCCGAATACCGAACCTGCACGCAGGGCACATGCCCAGGGGTCCTGACCTCCAGGGGGCCCCCATTGATTTTGTTAGTCAATCTCACTCAGATATCATATTAACATGGCATAAGTCATAACATAATGTATAGAATAGCAGGTAATTAGCTTTAAAACTGCATTTTTTTCTCTCTGCCCCAGGGCAAAATGAGTAGAATTGCATGAAATGTATTATAAAATTGTTACGTTTTCTCTCAGCCACATGGAAATATGTGTAGAACTGCAGAAAACTTGCTTCTAAACTGCAAGATTTTCTCTATGCCCCATAGGAAAATGGGTAGAATTGCAGGAAATTAGCTGTAAAACTTATGCTTCATTTTCAAGTTAGTCAATCAAAAAGTGAATGATCAATCTTCTGCTGCTACTGTAGATTGACAACAGTTGTCACCACATTCTAGCAAAGTTAATAAGTAATGGACACAATATGATGAAATCTTTCATGAATCCAGATTGCTGTATCAGGGACATATATTTTTTTTAATTAAAAGGGTTTGATCTGAATGTTGGCGAGTGCCGCCAACTCATATTGAACTGCCTGAAAGATCATAGGAGAACTGATGAGGTGAGATTGATGAGATTTTGTCCTTTCATATTGGTATAATGAAATGTACGCTACCGGTCAAAAGTTTTAGAACACCTACTCATTCAAGGGTTTTTCTTTATTTTTACTATTTTCTACATTGTAGAATAATAGTGAAGACAACAAAACTATGAAATGACACATATGGAATCATGTAGTAACCAAAAAAGTGTTAAACAAATCATAATATATTTTATATTTGAGATTCTTCGAATAGCCACCCTTTGCCTTGATGACAGCTTTGCACACTCTTGGCATTCTCTCAACCAGCTTCACCTGAAATGCTTTTCCAACAGTCTTGAAGGAGTTCCCACATATGCTGAGCTCTTGTTGGCTGCTTTTCCTTCACTCTGCGGTCCGACTCATCCCAAACCATCTCAATTTGGTTGAGGTCGGGGGATTGTGGAGGCCAGCTCATCTGATGCATCATTCCATCACTCTCCTTCTTGGTAAAATAGCCCTTACACAGCCTGGAGGTGTGTTGGGTCATTGTCCTGTTGAAAAACAAATGATAGTCCCACTAAGCCCAAACCAGATGGGATGGCGTATCGCTGCAGAATGCTGTGGTAGCCATGCTGGTTAAGTGTGCCTTGAATTCTAAATAAATCACAGACAGTGTCACCAGCAAAGCACCCCCACACCATAACACCTCCACGCTTTACGGTGGGTAATACACATGCGGAGATCATCCGTTCACCCAAACCGCGTCTCACAAAGACACGGCGGTTGGAACCAAATTTCCACCGATCTAATGTCCATTGCTCGTGTCTCTTGGCCCAAGCAAGTCCCTTCTTCTTATTGGTGTCCTTTAGTAGTGGTTTCTTTGCAGCAATCGACCATGAAGGCCTGATTCACACAGTCTCCTCTGAACAGTTGATGTTGAGATGTGTCTGTTACTTTAACTCTGTGAAGTATTTATTTGGGCTGCAATTTCTGAGGTTGGTAACTGTAATGAACTTATCCTCTGCAGCAGAGGTAACTCTGGGTCTTCCATTCCTGTGGTGGTCCTCATGAGAGCCAGTTTCATCATAGCGCTTGATGGTTTTTGCAACTGCACTTGAAGAAACTGTAAAATTTCTTGAAATGTTCCGTATTGACTGACCTTCATGTCTTAATGTAATGATGGACTGTCGTTTCTCTTAGCTTATTTGAGCTGTTCTTGCCATAATATGGACTTGGTCTTTTACCAAATAGGGCTATCAGGGCCCATATCCACAAAGCGTCTCAGAGTAGAAAATTGTAAGTGCTGAGAATAGAGACATTTTACTCCTACTCTGATGGGTCAAAATAAAAGTTACGCATGAAGCCATTTACTCATAAGAGTCCCACTTAGTCAAGATATATTTAGGAGGCCACATGAGCTGTCCTAACCAGTTAATAAGAGTTACCAGCAGGTGTCTTGATAATAGCAAAAGGCAGCGAGTCAGTGGTTCCTGCGCTATAGACAGGCAATTGCTTTGGAGTTGAAATTATGTTTTGATATTTATACAGCCTATGATCAACTGATAAATAATCTACATTTACATGCAACAGTAGGTATCTCTTGCGCTTTTGAAAATGATTTTACATGAGGCCTAATTCACATGATATGCCTAAATACTTATAACCACTAGGCTAATAAATAATCACATATTTTTCTTTCGATTATTCTATTAACCTACATCATGTTATTTCAAGTTATCCCTTTGGAGCGCAATATCACGTTGTTAAAAAATATCCCTAAATTGGGCATGCCTATAAGTTGGGCAATTGACAGCATTTAGGGGCTATGTGTTCGGTGATTAATAATAGCCTAAACCTTCCAAACCTTTTCTGCAACATTATCGGCAAGTGACTTGATGCCTACTGTGCCAAAAGCGATTTAGAGTTGTTGAACGGAAGTGAGTGTGTTGATATAACGGTAAACATTATCAAAATGTCGCTCTTAACAACCATCATACTGATTCAGTGGAATATGCCTATCACATTATTCAAAATATCAGAATTTATTAAAAAATGCAAGAAAAGGCAACATATTAGACAATAATTAAGAGCAGGCAGAGTGATCATGTCAGGCGAAAATTATATCAACTATTTTACGATTGTAACATTTGATGTCAGAGCCCCACCTGTTTTTGTTAAGGCCTGTTTTGCATGTAATTCTGGCATTACTTCGTTTCACATATCAGTTTAGCAAACAATGTAAAAAATCATTGAGTTAATAAAGTAGCATAAAAACTTGATCTCTTTCTTTGAGTAAGGCAGCTCCAAAATGCATCTGTTCTGTCACTCATGGGGACACTACATCACTGCAGAATCCACGGCAGTTTGTGGCCACTGTTTGTCAATATTATAGTGCATTTAATGTATTGTTTAGTGTTGTGTCGTGACTTTGTTGGCAAGCAAATTTTTTTTTTTATGGTTGAGTTTGCCCCACCAAGATTGACATGCTAAAATCGCCACTGTTTGATGTACCGTCACATTCACCGTGGTTGTCTGAAGCATTCTATAGAGTTTACAGCTGGCGATGCCTCATCACGATTGGCTATTACCCATCATTTGCAACAATGTCATTGAGCGTCATCACTATCTTTCCTTTGCGGTAACTCAAACTGTTGTGATTACCAGCTGAGAAACTTTTATGAGTTGTTTTTACTCCTGGCTCAGTTTGTCTGGGCAGTGTCTTAACGTCATCCTAAAACCTACTCTGAGCTGGGAGTTTTTTTAAATTCTTAAAACAGGGTTTAACAGGATTCCTAGGACCTTTTCTGAGATGCTTTGTGGATATGGGCCCAGACCCTTTTATTTCTATTGTGACTGTAATTCCTCTAGCCAATCCAGGTGTCAGGCAGAAACCAGTTGGTCAAGTGGCACTGTTTCTGTTTTTTCACCCATTGGCTACTGTACAAATCTTTAACAAGATATTACATCTTGTCCTTAAAAAATAAAGAACCAGGTATAGATTTCCGACAACTCTTCGTCCTCTGAGTATCCGGTTGGAGTATCCATACTCACCTGATCCATCAGGAATGGACCTGACGAAGGTGGGCAGCATCTTGACGGTTGCTGTGGGGTTGGTGTCCCGACCCAGCCCATTCCCCAGCTCCCTCCTGAATCGCTTCATGATGTCCACTAGCGTCTCGTCAGAGAAACGCATGGCGTACAGGTACTTATCGATCTGAAAGACACCAACACATCATCATCATTGATCATTCACAACCAGCTTCTTCAGATGAATCCAGGGAGTAATTAATTCATAATTGATAACATTAGGATTATATGATCTATCTACTTCTCCTTGAGAGGGAACACAATGGGCTCTAAAAGACACTAACAGTTACAAAACATCTACTAGTAGTGATTCAGCTGTCCTTTGTAATACTGGACCCAGTCAGTATCATGATGAAGGCCACACCTCAGAGCCTTAATCTTGGGAGAATGAGCTGTTCTAAAGCCTTTCCACATCTGTCCAGGGGAATGAAGGCAGAGTTCATTTGATGACAGAGTCCAAGCAATTCATTTTTGTCCTCTCTAACGGACATTAGTTTTTGGTCCATATCTCTAAGGCCATATGTAACAGTGTTGCTTCCGTCCCTCTCCTCGCCCCTACCTGGGCTTGAACCAGGGACCCTCTGCACACATTGACAACAGTCACCCTCGAAGCACCGTTACCCATCGCTCCACAAAAGCCGCGGCCCTTGCAGAGCAAGGGAAACAACTACTTCAAGGTCTCAGAGCGAGTGACGTCACCGATTGAAATGCTACTAGCGCGCACCGCTAACTAGCTAGCCATTTCACACCGGTTACACATACATGCCATTGTGTTAGGTCCTGTTGTACCTTTGAGAGGACATTCTGGGCTTTTCAATGATATCACGTGTGGGTGTCACCTTGATATTTTTTTTCTTTCTGGTTCTTCAAAATGGCTACTTTCACAATTATCATCACAATTAGCACGTTTTATGGTAAGTGTGTGTAATTGTGTAATTATAATTTTTGTGAGTTTGATATTCAAATAGTTTTTAATAAGTAAATATCTCAGGAATAGTTTGGTGAGTTTTCAGAGCAGTGTAATATTTTTACACATGAAATAAGAGCTAAATAAGAGCTTGTTAATAGCCCAGTGCAGTGAAAAACATGATTTTCCTGTGTTTTATATATATTTCCACACTATGAGGTTGGAATAATACTGAGAGAGCTGTTTGAAAAGACAGCTCTCTGACCAATAAGAAAGAGAGTTCCAAACCTTTCTGCCAATAACAGCTAGTTTTCAGTTTTGCCCTCCCAACTCAGTCCATCGTGAATAATACTTCTTCTTGTTTTACCGGTGAAACATCCAAACTGCATCTACATGCCAGTCATTTGATCTCAATCAGTTTAATGGGAATATGCATTTAGATCTTCTTGAATTATGTAGGACTACAGTGTAGATGGTTTCCTAAGCGAATTAGAGCAGATGGTGGTAACAAATAGCATAGGCCTTAACTGTATTTTGTTCAATCAAAACACATGTTTTGCGTAGTGGCGCTGTGGCTCGCACGCTGTTGAATTTTGGCCGCTGTTGAATTTTTGCCGCGTGAGATAAAAAAAAATAGACCACTGAGCTAATCATGCTAAAATCTCATAAGAAATTAGGTGGTGTTTTTGGTCTAACAGTAACATTATACTATGCTATTCGGTTCTGTTATGTAGAATATTAATAAAACATAATGTGACTTTAGAGACATTGATTCAGCTTTTATCTAACTTTAGTAAACAGCAGCAATTTGAGAAGTGGCGGAGCGACGCTCCGGCAGCACTAAATCCCTGGTCAGTACATGAGTAGAGTTTAGTACAGTACAGTACAGCACACTAGAGTAGAGTACAGTATAATTTACTGTACTGAACTGTACTCTACATACTGTACTCTAATCTGCTGTACTATACTATATTGTACCTTACTGAACTGTACTCTACTCTCTCTACTACTTTGCTGTGCTGTACTGTACTGTACAGTGCTCTACTGTGCTTTACTGTGCTGTACTGTGATGTCCAAACTTGTGAAACAGACATCTATGATTGGAACAGATTCAAACCAAATTTGGTCTTGTTTGGGGGCAGAGCTCATTACAATAATAGCCAGTGTAGAATAATACCCAAGATATTACATTTTTCTACCTTTGTGTACCTATTCAGGATACATCACCCTGAAGAGAATGAGATTCATAATTCTGCATTTCTGTTTAGTACAGATCAGGGACCCATGATGTCATACTGTTACCATCATACCATAATCAGGTGTTAATCCACTTCACTTAATGTAGTTCAATAACCAAATTCAAGGTTTCATATCATAGCTGACACCCATTCTTTCTGCAGACATCTTTGAATCTTAATTCAGAGTAGATATTTAGAAAAGTTGGTCACATAAAGAACTGAGGGAGATTTTACCGTCATTCTGTTACCAAACTTTACATCTGCACTGTTCTTCGAGTCAAAGTGTTTTGTAAAATGTTCAGTGTAAATTGTTAAAAGTAGTCCTTGTGCATAGAGTTGTATGGTTTGTTTATATTATATATATATATATATATATATATATATATATATATATATATATATATATATGTTTGCTATAATTCCATCAATATATGATGGATTTTCAACAACAACAAAAAAATTGTCCAACTGTTGCATTTATCAGAATTGTATTTTAAACCTTTTAACAATTTCAACAACCGTTGCTAATTGAGCTACCTCGAGACATTCCAGTAAAGAACTAGATAGTACAGGTCTTCTGTATGTTAGAGGAATAAAACTGAAAGGAATTTTTGTGAGCTATAAAATTATTGAGTTAGCACTAGCTGTACAAACTTTATGATTCCAATGCAGGAAACATAAAAAGCAAGTCACGGTGACTGGCATACAGTACATACAGTCTGCATTGTTATAATAAATGAACAAACACACCATATGTAAATAGCAGTCATAAAGAATGTGTGGACGTGCTGATAGGCCACACCCCCGTTCTACATATTCAGGAACAGGAAACAATATGATGACTGGAAACCGTGCTGTCTGTCTACAGTGACCAGTGATAATTAAGTTGACATATCCCCTCTCCTTTATTGAGAGGTGTGCTGTGGTAGTTAAAAAAACATTGAAATATCGAAATACTTTGTTAGGCATACTCCAGTGGCTAGAGAAACACACCCATGTTACATCTGGTTATCAGGTTAAACTTTCAAACAGTGTTCTGAACTTAAGAAGGTGAGCCAATTCAACAGGGGGCAATTTTAAGTAAATCCAATAGCATTCCCTACAGAGTTAGTTGTATCTACAGCGTTATTATATGTCCTATGTGTAAATATATTGACAAAGGACAGGTGAAGACAATACTTACTACACAATAAATATTTTCAGACAATAAATAAAACTACATTTTTGTACAATACTTATTACCAAATTTCATCAGCCTAGTCTCAAGGCTAATGAAATGGTTAAAACAGGAAATGTGTGTAATGTCTTGGCCACCATGGGCCTAATTGACTGACATATAAATCATTTAAATTAGTGAGTACAAACACACACAAACTATGTGATGCCCATATGACATTCATTATCCCTGTGTACACCTGATCATATTTCACAGATTGTAAACTTTTTCTGAACACTACTCAATTTAGGAGGGGGAATACATTTGCAGTTCACCAAACAAGTAAAAGCAGATACATATTTTCATTGCTGTTTAGGCCTATTACAAAAAACTAGTTGAGCCTAACAATTTGAAACTGAATGTTCCTTTCATTAGCACTACAAGTCATGCTGTAGCACTTCTCAGATATCCACACAAATAACCTTCAGAGAATGAATAACCTGTACCTCTCTGTGGTAAATTGTTAACATGGCTTTGCCAGAGAAACCTAAAGATGTTTGATACTTCCTAATACTTGCTGGCTTTAATCTAGTGATATTGCATTTACCACAAGGATTGCCAGCTACAGTATGTCCTTGCTAGCTTTTATTTAGGCACATTTGCCACTAACACACCCTAGCCAGTAGTCCTACAACATCCAGGAAAGGAGGTATAGGGCATTTTCAACATGCGCATTCTCAATGTTTGCATTCCTTTCTCTCTCAACAATGATAGAGTGAAATTATTACAGCAAGGGCCTCCAGGAAGCGGATGGGCGCAATGTCATTTGGAGGCTGAAACCTAACTCAGTAGGCGGGTAGTGGTAGATGCTCCTGACCTGCCCCCTCACAAGGTTAGAGCTAAACACACCATACACATTCAGTCATAACAGACATGGAAAAACCCAGGGCCCACTGCTCAGGGCAGGCTACATCCTGGTTTCAAGGACATTGCAGTGTTACAAACAAGATGCCCTGACCGGCACTGTAGATGCTGCTGCATGCTATCATGAGACAGGGAAATGTAACTCTGACTAGTCAGAGTGAATCTACCAGCTTCAAGACAGTCAATAAGCCTAGGGCTTCAGATTGTGTCACTTGTCACATGGCCCTGAGCTCTGTGCCACAAAGCTGTCCTATTTTTGGGAGGTAGGTAATAAGGGCTCTGCTCGATGTAGATACGTTCCTACAGGGCACTCACCTTTTTGACTTTGTCATCCTTCAACTCAGTGAAGTAGTAGGCCAGAAGCTGTGCTGCTATCATCCTATCCACCGATGTGATGAAAGAATAAATAGAGAGCTAAAAAAAAAGGGAAATCCCTATAGTCACCTCTCACCGGTGAGGAGGTTCAAAAAAGCTCCCAGTTTCAATCCAAACAAAGCTAGAGAAACCGGTCATGTATAGGGCTCACAACACTCTCTCCCTGGGCCCAGAAAGTCAGACTACATGGAGTAATTTTTAGCTTGCATGAAATACAGGCAGCAGGAGAGCTGGGAAGGGTACTGGTTTAAGCCCTGCCTACTGCCTGTGCTCTGATTGGCTAAACTGCTGAAGCCAGGGCCTCCTGGGCAGAACCCAGTTGACAGGATGGCTGGCTGCCTGTAGTACACACTCTCCTTCACTAGAACATGGGGTGGAGGAGGAAATGAGGAAGTAGAGGAGGCAGAGAAGGAAGGGAAACAGAACCGGTCTTGATCCTTTTTTTTTTTACTGTGCTAAATAGGAAACAGACAAGCACATTCATCACGTTGCTGTGGTGATGGCTCATCGGGGTTAAAGAGTAGGCAGAGAGAGGGGTTACACATTCAGCACGTTGCATTTCACTACACCCGCAATAACATATGCTAAATATGTGTATGTGACCAATACAATTTTATTTTATTTTATTTGTGATGGCTCATAGGGGTTAAAGAGTAGGCAGAGAGAGGGGTTAGATTACAATGAATTGTTCTTGCTCTTTGGTTGGGCCAGTGTCACTCGAGTGTCCTCTCAGCCCTGAAGGGCTTTTTTCTAAGGGGGTCACTGCAGCTTGTCAGGGAGCTCATTTTGCTGAGTAATACTTCTGTTGACTGCCTCTACTGTCAACTATGTAGCTGCGGTCTGTTACCTCACTGCTGCCTACAATGGTCAGTGCTTGAAGGAAACTTTTATCAGGGTGTTGTAAGGGTTTAGTGCTGTTATAGTGACAACAAAGATGAGGGGATTTGGACAAGCATTCTGTGAGAATCAGTGGGGGGCATCAGGAGAACTGGTATTACCCCAGGGATACAATACATTTTTACATTTACATTTTAGTCATTTAGCAGACGCTCTTATCCAGAGCGACTTACAGTTAGTGAATACAATTTTTTTTTATACTAGCCCCCCGTGGGAATCGAACCCACAACCCTGGCGTTGCAAACGCTATGCTCTATCAACTGAGCTACATCCCTGCCGGCCATTCCCTCCCCTACCCTGGACAACGCTGGGCCAATTGTGCGCCGCCCATGAGTCTCCCGGTCGCGGCCGGCTGCGACAGAGCCTGGATTCGAACCAGGATCTCTAGTGGCACAGTTAGCACTGCGATGCAGTGCCTTAGACCACTGCGCCACTCAGGGAGGATAGCTTTGTTTGTCTTCATTCTGGACTATTTTAAACATACTTTGACTTTGCCCTCAATTGGAATTTGCCTGGGAGGCAATCTGCCAGTCGAGTGGACTGCATGATTTGCAGATTTGTCTCATTATTTCTAAGAAGATTTGGTGCCACAAACATTTAATCCTCGATCTACCCACTGTCAGTAAAATGTGGCTTAGAGGTTCAGTTGTGTTGTAATGGCACTGCAACTGACTGTATGACCACTACAAATTGATAATACTTTTCTTTGGAGTAATGTACTGTTAAAACAAAGTTTTGTTGGAATTTACGGTAACATACTGTACCTTTTTTAACAGTAACTTACAGGTAACTGGCTGCCTGTAAGTTACCGTAAAAACAAGTTACGGGTTTTACAGTGTAGCAGCCTACCTGCTTGCACCAATCCCATGTAATTACATTAAAATACTGTGAAATAGAAACACCATCTCTCCTCAACGAATTTCATTCATCTATTCATTAAATCATTACGATTAATGTACTGTGTGTCATTACACAATATTTGCTTTGATACTGTAATTTGATTACTGTAGTTTTATTGCAATATGAAATACAGTATCTTACCACCAGCTGCCTGTAAGTTACTGTCAAATTCACAACAACCACTTTACAGTGTAGGGTATTGCATCAATACTAATAAAATGGGGAAATAATTCAAAATGTCAAAACTGTGTTACCCACGTATAGTATACTATAGAGTCAGAGAGGGAGTGATTATTACACATTGGATATGCATGCACAGACACACAACCAACAAACACAGATTTCACAAACATAAAGTAATTTCCTGTCAGTGACAGTTTCAGGTAGAATCACCATGGGGACAACATAGAGTATAGGATGTTTACACAGTAGATAACTGAGAGGTAATGTTCCTCCAAAGAGCTGGGATGGTGTAGGAATTCACACTGAGCAATAAAATAGGATTTTGATCATGTATGAAACACATTTTGTGAGGTGATCATTCAAATATTCCCTTTAATTTATAGCCACACATAAATCGAACAGTTTTGGAGTTGGTGGGGAGAAGATCTCAATAATATGTGTTTGAGTGTATGCCCTATTATGTATGCCCTATGCTGTGGAATATTTGTGATTATAAACTGGATGGTTTGAGCCCTGAATGCTGATTGGCTGAAAACTGTGGTATATAAGACCGTATACCATGGGTATGACAAAACATTTATTTTTACTGCTCTAATTACGTTGGTAACCAGTTTATAATAGCAATAAGGCACCTTGGGGGTTTGTGATATACAGTGCCTTCAGAACTTTTTCAAATTTTTTACGTTACAGCTTTATTCTAAAATTGTTGAAATCATTTTTTCCCCTCAACAATCTACACACAATAGCCCATAATGACAAAGCAAAAACAGTTTTTTTTTTATGTTTGCAAATTTATAAAAAATAAGAAACTGAAATATTACATTTACATAAGTATTCAGACCCATTACTCAGTATTTTGTTGAAGCACTTTTGGCAGCGATTACAACATTGAGTCTTCTTGGGTATGACACTACAAGCTTGGCACACCTGTATTTGGGGAGTTTCTCCCATTCTTCTCTGCAGATCCTCTCAAGCTCTATCAGGTTGGATAGGGAGCGTTGCTGCACAGCTATTTTCATGTCTCTCCAGAGATGTTAAATCAGGTTCAAGTCAGGGCTCTGGCTGGGCCACTCAAAGACATTCAGAGACATGTCCCGAAGCAACTCCTGCGTTGTCTTGGCTGTGTTCTTAGGATCGTTGTCCTGTTGGAAGGTGACCCTTCGCCCCCAGTCTGAGATCCTGAGCGCTCTGGAACAGGCTTTCATCAAGGATCTCTCTGTACTTTGCTCCGTTCATCTTTCCCTCGATCCTGACTAGTCTTCCAGTCCCTGCCGCGGAAAAAATCCCCACAGCATGATGCTGCCATCACCATGCTTCACCGTAGGGATGGTGCCAAGTTTCCTCCAGACGTGACGCTTGGCATTCAGGCCAAAGAGTTCTGGAAGACTGAAACAGGTTTCCCTCAAGAATGTCCCTGTATTTAGCACCATCCATCATTCCTTCAATTCTGACCAGTTTCCCAGTCCCTGCCGATGAAAAACGTCCCCACAGCATGATGCTGCCACCACCATGCTTCACTGTGGGGATGGTGTTCTCGGGGTGATGAGAGGTGTTGGGTTTGCACCAGACATAGCATTTTCCTTGATGGCCAAAAAGCTAAATGTTAGTCTCATCTGACCAGAGTACCTTCTTCCATATGTTTGGGGAGTCTCCCACATGGCTTTTGGCGAACACCAAATATGTTTGCTTATTTTTTTCTTTAAGCAATGGCTTTTTTCTGGCCACTCTTCTGAAAAGCCCAGCTCTGTGGAGTGTACGGCTTAAAGTGGTCCTATGGACAGAACTCAAATTTCCGCTGTGGAGCTTTGCAGCTCCTTCAGGGTTATCTTTGGTCTCTTTGTTGCCTCTCTGATTAATGCCTTCCTTGCCTGGTCCGTGAGTTTTGGTGGGCGGCCCTCACTTGGCAGGTTTGTTGTGGTGCCATATTCTTTACATGTTCAAACTTTCAGATATTTTTTTATAACCCAACCCTGATCTTTACTTCTCCACAATTTTGTCCCTGACCTGTTTGGAGAGCTCCTTGGTCTTCATGGTGCCGCTTGCTTGGTGGTGCCCCTTGCTTAGTGGTGTTGCAGACTCTGGGGCCTTTAAGAACAGGTGTATATATACACTGTGATCATGTGACAGATCATGTGACACTTAGATTGCACACAGGTGGACTTTATTTAACTAATTATGTGACTTCTGAAGGTAATTGGTTGCACCAGATCTTATTTAGGGGCTTCATAGCAAAGGGGTGAATACATATGAACGCACCACTTTTCAGTTATTTATTTTTATAATGTTTTGAAACAAGTAATTTTTTTCGTTTCACTTCACCAATTTGGACTATTTTGTGTATGTCCATTACATGAAATCCAAATAAAAATCCATTTAAATTACAGGTTGTAATGCAACAAAATAGGAAAATCGCCATGGGGGATGAGTACTTTTGCAAGGCACTGTAGATGGCTGAGGATTTTTTTTTTTTTTAATCCATTTTAGAATAAGGCTGTAATGTAACAAATTGTGGAAAAGGTCAAGGGGCCTGAATACTTTCCGAATGCACTGTATGGCCAATATACCACGGCTCAGGGCTGTGTCCAGGCACTCTGCGTTGCGTCGTGCATAAGAACAGCCCTTAGCCATGGTATATTAGCCATATACCACACCTCCTTGGGCCTTATTGCTTAAATATAAGAATATTACTTTTTTTACAGAAACTTTCAAATCATTTGGCTATCGCTTGTTAACGTTTGATTTGATTGAATCTAGGCCTTAGAATAGTAGAATACACCATTTCTACATTTGGTTGTGCATCAGCAGTTTTCCTCTTGTTATGTCAGTCACTGACAGTCACTCAATTAGCCCATGTCTCCTCACATTTTTTAGATTGGTAAGTTAGTCTAACAAGATATCTAAACTTGTAGTAATCATGGCTGAATTACCAAACTGGCACGAAGGGGACATGTTAGGGGCCCCCTGACCAAAATGTGTAGAATTTCAGGAAATTAGCTGTAAAACTGCAAATATTTATTTTACCCATATGGCAAAAGGGTGCCCAAAGAGATCTTTAAGCAATGTTGTGAATAAGCCTGTACATCAGTTTTAATACAAATTATCCAGCTGGCAATTTTTCCATCTATCACACAGCTAATGCATTGTGTTCCTGTCCAAGAATCCAATTAATAAGCACTCGCTAAGGTATTAGTCAATGACTTCAGTTGAATTTGCTTTATTCAACTAACCATAATGCATATTTGTTATAAGCCTAGCATCTCCCTTCCCCTAAAGAGATAGTGATACGTACAGTAGGATGTGGTAAAATATCTTCATCATCTCTCTCTTCCTCACTCTTCAATCTCTTCATGTTATCCATGGTTGAAGGAAAAGGGAAAGTATTCTCCTCAATAAGATTAGGTCATCTCAATGTAAGTCAGAGCTACCGACTTGTTCCTCCAGATAGGATTGGCCGGGATTTAAGAAAGGGTGATTCATTATATAATCAAATGGTGACTCAAATACTTTGCTGGGCCCAGTGTGTCTGCAGTCCTTCAGAACCACACATCTATGCTGATTCCTCTTGTGATAGTTCTGCCTGAAAGCTCTTATTGTTACAACAGAACAAACAAGAATGCTGAATGAATGCACCCAAATATTTTCAGCCAAAGGAGCAAAAAAGGCTACACTTAAATCTGCCAGGCACAATCATAATCCTTTAAGTCATAATCGTCCTATACTGTATAATTTACGGGGGCATGTATGTCAGTGCATAGTATTTATATGCCTACCCACAGGGGTGCTGTTTAGATTCTGGTTTTACGAGGTGCTCCCCACAGCATGCAGCAGCCCTTCTTCCTAAGTGAGCTGAATCATTAGCCCAGGAGGCTAGATCGCTGCTAGGACAGCGAGGGATTAGTGTGAGTGAGGTTTTCCCTTTACTACTGCGCATGCAGCTGCCCCCTGGTTTAGCTCTTCCATTTCATCCCACTAGGGGCTTAATTTAGCCAACAGAAGAGGGGACATTCCAATGTTGTAACCTAGGATATGACTCAAAATTATTCAATTAACGTGGTTGTGTAATTGAATTCTACAGGATGTGACAATTGAATATAGATTTGGAAACAGCTTTAAGCCACTGATAGTGCCAATATGTCTTTCTCAACACATGCTAGAATCTCTACAGAGAAGGGATACATTCCACAAACTTGCCATTTCGATTGTATTATTTAAGTAGCTTATTGAATACAAATGTTAACTTTAGCGGGTACATACTGTACATAGAGATGGGGATTTCCATCAGTACTAATATCTACATATAAGTGGAATTTGTCCTGTTGATATCTCAAATAAAAAAGCATCATACAATTTGACACATACTCTGTTGCATATGGAGAGCTTGAACAAAGTTGCAAGTTTAACTCCCTCAGGCTTCACCCACCAGATCATCACAATGCTGAATAGTGTTGTTATGACATTCCAGTCTGATCCATTCCATTTGCTCTGGCCCACTTCCATTGCTGTCCCTGTCTGCTGAGAGCATGAGGAGCCTTTCAAAACAATGAAATAACACATCTAGATAGTACCAGCCAGTCTCAATCAGCTCCCTACCCCTTCCCCTTCGTCCTAACCCATTCAATGTTTTGCAAGAGGTTCTGGATAGGTATAGCAGTGTAGCGGTGGAGAATCCAAATACAGACATAATTTTAACAGTAGCTATTTGATTATATTGCAGTTGTACTATGGCAAAGAAAATATTGCACAGCATCACACCTTCCTTACATTACATTTACAATGGCAGATGACGATGAGGGAGAACCATAAGGTTCCAAATTCCTTTGTGTGTTTGGCACAAAAACTGCATACACGAGGTCCAATCTAGTGTTATGTCCCTCCACGTGCCACAGCTGTGATGAGGGCGGCCCCTTTGCCACTGCCATCTTCTGATAGGACAAACTCCACGTCACACTGTGGCGCCAGAGCCTTGACCGTGTCCTTGAGGATTCTGGAAAAGCTGCACAGTTCAAGAGGTACTGTGTTAGATGCGTTGTGCTTTAAAACTCATTAAAATTGTGCCAAAGTCTGAACTAGGGGTTAGTTTGACTCCTGGCTACATGTTGCCCCTAGAAGCAGAGGGTTGATTTCCTTGCTGTGTTGCCCTCTCATCTGACCAGAATTACTATCTCCCCTTCTCTCTATGAAAATAAAACGACATAAAAAAAACTCTGCAGTCTGTTCAAGTATAACTATAACCCTGTTAAATCTAAATCTCCCTTGCCCCTGGTGGCTACTCACTGTGGATGCAGCTTGTAGAGTGTTCCGTCCACCCCCACAGTGATGTTCATTTGGTTCTGCCCACGGTTCTCTCGGATTTTGTCAACGATGGCGGCCATTCCGGCTCCACAAAGCTGAGCCGCCCTGCGAGACACTGTACCACACACCTCCTTGACGATGATACTGTCATCACATGTGCTGTCCAGACCCAGCTGCTGCAGGATGGACCTCACCTGCAGTAGCGCCAACCGGTCACTGGGGGGAGATATAGAGGAGTCACACACTTGATATTCTTGTACACCTGGGGTGTAATCACTACATTTTACATTTTAGTCCAGAGCGACTTACATTTAGTGCATTCATCTTAAGGTAGCTAGCTAGGAGAGACAACCACAAATCACAGTCATAGTAAGTAATTTTTTCCTCAAAGTAGCTATTAGCAAAGTTAGTGCAATTAAGAAAGACAAGTGCGAGAAACACAAGGGTAGGGGTGAGGGGTGCTGTGGAATTAATGAAGATATTTTGTGAATAGGTAGGTTTTTAAAACGTTTTCGGAAGATAGGCAGGGGCTCAGAACCGAAGGAACCAAACAGAAGCAAACAGAACAAAACAGGGAGGGACCTACCTGACTTTGTCCAACAGAAACTCTAGTTTTTGTTGCAAAATGTTTCCAGTTTGGAGTAAACGGTTTCCGTTGCAAAACGTTTTGTTACGTTTCGGGTGTTCAAATATTCATATTAGTAATAATATGTGGATTTATGTTCAATCTATCTACTATTACAGGCCTGAGTTGCTGTACTACATGATCATTTCTACGACTCTGTACCTCTCGATTTGGGACATGAACTTGGTCTCGAAGATGCCCCTGGTCTTCAGAGGCTCTGTGATGTGGCCTCGGAACAGAAGACCTCTCCTGGTTAGGTCGATGAGAATCTGCCTCACTATCTCCCCCAAGTACATACCGCTGGTCATCTTCTCAAACCTAGGGCAACAGGATATGACATGAAATAGGCAACATGAAAAACAGCTTCAATTATTCAATATTTCACCGCATTGCTGTGCCAATAATCTAGACCTCTTATTCACCAAAATATGGTCAAGCATAATTTTTATCAAGTCTTTTTAAACGATTATGAGTTACAGAAAATACCCATAAGCATAATCAAGCATAATGTAGATCTCTTTAGCACGGTTGAATAACAAATTCACATTAGATTTAGACTGAACTAAATCTGGCAGCAGGGTGTCCTCTAGTGGTACAGGAAGTGGTCCGTCAGGTCTGGATGTGTCCTCTAGTGGTATAAGAAGTGGTCAGTCGGGTCTGGATGTGTCTTCTAGTGGTACAGGAAGTGATCAGTCAGGTCTGGATGTGTCCTGTAGTGGTACAGGAAGTGGTAAGTCAGGTCTGGATGTGTCTTCTAGTGGTACAGGAAGTGATCAGTCAGGTCTGGATGTGTCCTGTAGTGGTACATGAAGTGGTCAGTCAGATCTGGATGTGTCCTGTAGTGGTGCAGGAAGTGATCAGTCAGGTCTGGA
The DNA here is from genome assembly GCF_964263955.1 of Coregonus lavaretus. Lineage (NCBI taxonomy): Eukaryota > Metazoa > Chordata > Actinopteri > Salmoniformes > Salmonidae > Coregonus > Coregonus lavaretus. The sequence continues at coordinate 24,365,376 of NC_139988.1, forward strand.
TGTTAACAACTTGCCTTTGTTTGCCGTTGTTCAATGACCCCTCATCTACTTCTCTGTCAAACCTGGTCCGGATGTCCTCTATGCAGTCATTCTCGCCAAAACCACCCCACTCTGTGTTCACACACATCTGTCCCTCGTCCCCCTCCACCATCTCAATGTTCCTCATCTCCTCCATGTAGCACACGTTACTCCCCGTCCCTAGGGGGCAGCATTTCACACTAAGATCATACATATCTCACTCTATAGTACAATATAAAACCACCAGGGCTGAGAATAGGCCCTACATACCAGCAATGAGTCCTATCTCACACTTGGGGTCTTCATATGCACACGTCATCATTGTGCCCACTGTGTCATTCACCACGGCAACAATGTCAAGATCAAATTCCTACAGGAAACAAAATATTACTTTTTACCTATATATACACACACTTTTCTAATGGGCAATAGTACATGTTTTCCAGACTACCTATTACAGAGAACAGTGGGTCTTGTTCCATTTCACTCACATTCCGTCTTTTGATAGCCTCTCGGAGCATTTCCACAACATCATTTCCTTCACAGTCTGTGGCTTTGAACCCTTTGGTCCAGCTAACCAAACTTCCCTGAGGAAGGAAGTATTACAATGGAGAGCGGTAACATACGTATTAATGTAATTACTTACACAGGGCATTGAAATAACTGCTATTCTTTGGCATTGAGGATGATTTCTTCATCACGACGATTGTACTTTTACCTTATCAATTCCTGTCTGTCTGCAGGGGAAAGAAAAGGTGAAACCTAGCGGGAGACGAGTATTCTTCATCCCCATGTAGTCCAGGAAATCTGAGATGCACTGGACAATGTGGTCGAACAGCTAGAAACAGAGAGTTTGTCAGGTTAAGGGGGTAGGGACCTGGTTAGCAGTCGGGGGGGGGGGGGGGGGGGGGGGGGGGGGGTGGAGGGCTCACCTCCTCTCCTGTGCCCTGCATGATCTCCAGAGGGATGGAGTAGATCTTGTTGTACATGCGAACAGACTTGCGTATTCCACTCCGGATCTTCACCACCAGCACCCGGAAGTTAGTTCCTCCCAGGTCCAAAGCCAAGTACTTTCCTCGCTCTGCAATAATAAACTTTGTAATCACACAACTTTAAATGAAACAACTTGCACCTAATGATGTGATTTTAGATAGCAACATTTCATAAACTGTTTAGGTGACGGTACAGAATAAAGAATCAAGTGTAATAATGGATTTTAGCATGGTAATAATATGATAATGTTCCACATTATGAACAACAAGGTAAACCTTTAGATCCAGTGCATAGCAATCTGTAGCCAGTTCTCTCACCTGTCCCATCAGGTGTCCTGTACACAAAGGAGGGCAGCATTTTAACAGAGGCCATGCTGTGGGAATCCTTCCTAAGGCCTCTCTCTAGCTCCACTCTCATCTTGTCCTTGACCTGCTGGAGGTTCTCTGGACTCAGGCTGAGGAGAGCAAGAGTGTCGCTGATCTCCCTCCTCTGGGCCGCCAGCCTCTGAGCCACCGCTGTTACCATGGCAGCCCCCTTACTGCTACCACTCTCAGACAGCACAAAGCGCACGTGGCACTCTGGCACCAGCTGGCGCACCACCTTGTGGAGCCTCTTGGGGTACCTGGGAGAGGAGAGGAGAGGAGAGGAGAGGAGAGGAGAGGAGAGGAGAGGAGAGGAGAGGAGAGGAGAGGAGAGGAGAGGAGAGGAGAGGAGAGGAGAGGAGAGGAGAGGAGAGGAGAGGAGAGGAGAGGAGAGGAGAGGAGAGGAGAGTTTATTGTCAGTGTTCACAGGCAAAGAGGAAAACTCTGAGCAGAAATCTTCCGTGACTTATGGCTACATACTGTGGATGTGTTCTGTAGACAGTCCCGTCAACCCCAACAGTGATCCGCAGGCTCTTCAGCTTCCTGTTCTCGCGGATGCGGGTGAGGATGGCAGCCAGCGCGGCGGCGCAGAGGTTAGCCGACCTGAAGGACACGATGGTGGAGACGTGTTGGACGGCAAGGCAATCGTCTGCTGAGGGGGACAGGCCAAGCTCCGTGAGGATTTCCCTGGTGTTCTTCAGCCCGTCTTTGTACCTGGAAGTATAGTTCTGACATAGTTATCACAGTGTGAAATACATTTCCCTGATAAATGTCTGTGAAAATTTGTACAAATAAATGAAATACTATATATTTACAGTGTGAGCATTAAGACTCATGGAAAATGCTCTTACTGTTCAATTAAAGTGATGTGTTTGGTCTGAAATGTCCCTTTGGTGCGTAGAGCATCGGAAACTCTGCCATCAAACAGTAGTCCCTTCTTGGCCATCTTTAACAGAATGAGTCTCACCAACTCCCCCATGTACATCCCACTAACCATCTTCTCAAACCTGCCAGAGCAACACACTAGTGTTAACAGTCTTTATTTACATTCCTACTAGTGTAAGGCCCCAATTCACTCAATTGTAAATAAAGGGAAACCATATCGTGGGTTTACTCAGAATGTTTACAATGTTATCTAATAATGAATATATTTCCAATATGGTTGGTTATGGATTTTGGTGCTTACAGTTGCTTCCCTGGGTTGGTGGAGGCAGCATCAATCTCTCGGTCAAAGTGTGTAATGAAGTCATTGAGTGCCCCATCGTCCCCAAAGGCTCCCCACTCTGTGTTGATGCACATCCGGCCCTCGTCTCCCTCCACCAGGTCAATGTGCCTCAGCTCCTCCATGTAACAAGCATTAGTACCTGTGCCTGAGATGACATAGCAATGGTGAGAAATACTAGTTGTAGGGTAGCTACAGGGAAAGGCTGATAATACAAACATTCTGAATGAAGCGTGCAAATTAATATCAGGCTGACCTATGATGACCCCCACTTCACAACGCTGGTCGTCATAGCCACAGGTCATCATGGTTCCCACTGTGTCATTAACAAGGGCTAGGACATCCACATCGATTCCCTGTAAACAGTGTTGGCTGGTGTTTTAATTGACAAATTCCTTTTATACTGTAGTACATACAGAAATGCAAGAAAAATTGTAACTGAGTGACAATAAGTAGTGAATAAGATCTCCCTTAATACCCCGACTCTGTCAATGGCCTGTCTCAAGGATTGCACCACATTGGTCCCCAGGACTCCTCTGGCCTTGTAGTTCTTTGACCATGACAACAGCACTCCCTAAAACAGGGTTTGATTGTTGAAAGAAAGCAAGGATTACACTCTGAATAGTGTCAACAATTTTATCAATGCAGTTCACACCTACTGTTACATCATATGTAAGTGGCTTTGCAGGTAGCTGGTTTAATTGATAATCAATTGGAGCCCGTCTGATATTTTTGGAGTGATAATACTCACATTAAGATAAGATTCTAGAGTAAATCTAATCAATAACCTAGGCTGTATTGTTAAATACCTCATCTATTTTCGACTGTCCACAAGGGAAAGAGAAGGTGAAGCCCAAAGGTTCTCTCTTCTGGTTGATGTGCTTTTTTTGCATGAAGTCTTTCAGAGACTCTGCAACATGGTCAAACATCTGTAAAATAGACAGGGTTGGGCAGATTACAGATTAATTACAGATTGCATGACAATGAAAGTAATTAGTAATGTAATCTGATTACTCAAAATGAGTAAAGTACTCTGATTCCTTTTGGATTACTTCCTAGGTTTGCCATGCAGTATCGGCCTCCTTCCTTTATGCTGCAGACCTATTAGTTCTCTCTCAAACTCTGCCCACAGAACTGCCCAGCATCCTTGGGAAAGTGCTAGCTCAGATGCCTGCTGCATCTTCTTGATGAAATGACATCACTGCTAAAAGGTCAGCTTCACTGTCAACTCCATAATCATTATTTAATTGTACATTTATATGTGTAGATCTGAGTGCAAAGACAGGCAGGTAGATTTTAGTGTACTTGTTTCCACTGAAACTAGAGATTTAGCTAAGAAAACAGCTGATTTGTCATGTGCGTCATCAAAGTACTTGGGAAATGAACAGAATGGAGCTGTGTTGACTAACCAAAAATGTCCTGACACAAAGATCCTAATGAAATGTGTGATGATTCAGTTCTCAGTAAGTGGGGGTCTGACTTTTCTGGTTAAAAAGTATCTGTTGAAAGCAAACCAAGGAGAGCAAATTTGGCAAGATTTCAAATAGATTAGAACAGAAGGGAAAAGCTTCCATTCTCAGTGAAAGGTGACTTCCGAGCTGTGTGGCTCAGCTTTCAACTACGTTTAAAAATCTGCCATCCCTTACTGAAAAACAACAAGATTTCATATGTGAAATGTCCACGTTTTGCACATGTAAAATTGTGGATTTTCATGTGACCACATAACCTTTCACATGTTTAAATCAGGTGAAACCATGTGGTTAGGAACACTTCACATGTGATGATATTTCACATGAAGTCTCACGTGGATATATTTCAGGAGATTTCACAGGTGATGCCCTACAAACAAAAAGGAATCGTTAGGATGTCCCCAGAACGTCATGCAGTCTCAGTCTTTTTAACTTACATATTTGACACACTTTGACATACATGATTAAGTGTATGTTAATGTATAAAGTAATTATTTTTCAGCATGTCCTCAGGACCTCACCTGGGATTTGAATTCAGAACCTCTTAGTTCACAGCATTACGATCTTCCTGCTACACCACCATGGCTGTGTCAATACTCAAGAAAAACTATTATATTTACCATAGTGATTCAGGAGTAACATTATAACAGAATAATATGCCCCACCAACATGAGACAACTATACAGCAAACCCTAAAATTGCTAAAATAAGTAAATTAAATGAATGATGAGAGAAGTCAGATTAACTGATAAATAAAATAGCAGTGCAGATGGCACTTTTTGCTAAGTGCAGAGATTTATTATAGGTAATGAATCTGTAGAATGCTACAGACTTTGTGGAGCAGTAGAAAGATCAGCATACCCCAAATCCAGAGGATGTGATTTCAAATCGCAGGTGGGGTCATATTGAAAAGTCAGCACTAAGTGATCATGTCAAATGTAATCATATTGATTAAAGTTGTTTACGCTATTTTAGCTGAACAGTGTACCCCTTACTTTAAAAAAAGTTACAGTATGTTATCATCCATTCCAGGGAAACTTTGGTTTAACAGTACATTACCGTAAAGAAGTGCTTTACTGTAAAGAAGTGCTTTCTTTACAGTAATGTACTTTTAAACCAAAGTTTATTTGGAATTTACGGTAACATACTGTACTTTTTTTTACAGTAACTTACAGGTAACTGGCTGTCAGTATGTCACCATAAAAACAAGTTACGTGTTTTTACAGTGCAGGTTTGAATGATTCCTGTTTTTAATCAGAGTATGTCTGTCTACGTAATAACATCCGTTGTCATTCTACTCACCTCAGTCCCTCTACCGTTCAGGAGTTCCACTGGGATAGGGTACGTCTCACTCTCCATCTCCACCCTTCTCTTCCCATTCTCAGACACCTTCACCTGGAGCACTTTAAACTTGGAGCCACCCAGATCTAACGCCAGGAACTCTCCCTTCTCTGTGGAGACAACACAATTTTAACTTTGACTGACCTCTTGTTCATAAAACAGCACTACACCGCCTGTCACATATAATAACTGAATGTATTAAGATCAAAATAGCAAATAAAAATACATGATTAGTATGTTGTTACATACAATAAATGACCAAAAGTATGTGGACACCTCATCTCACTCCAAAATCATGGGCATTAATATGGAGTTGGTCCCCCCTTTGCTGCTATAACAGCCTCCACTCTTCTGGAAAGCCTTTCCACTAGATGTTGGAACATTTCTGCGGGGACTTGTTTCCATTCAGCCACAAGAGTATTAGTGAGGTCGGGCACTGATGTTGGACGATTAGGTCGGGCTCGCCGTCTGCGTTCTAATTCATCCCAAAGGTGTTTGATGGGGTTCAGGTCAGGGCTCTGTGCAGGCCAGTCAAGTTCTTCCACACCGATCTCGACAAACCATTTCTGTATGGACTTCACTTTGTGCACGGGGGCATTGTCATGCTGAAACAGGAGAGGGCCTTCCCCAAACTGTTTCCACAAAGTAGGAAGCACAGAATCATCAAGAATGTCATTGTATGCTGTAGCGTTAAAATGTCCTTTCACTGGAACGAAGGGGTCTAGCCCGAACCATGAAAAACAATACCCAGACCATTATTCCTCCTCCACCAAACTTTACAGTTGGCACTATGCATTCGGGGAGGTAGCGTTCTCCGGGCATCCGCCAAACCCAGATTCATCCGTCGGACGGCCAGATGGTGAAGCGTGATTCATCACTCCAGAGAACACATTTCCACTGCTTCAGAGTCCAATGGCGGTGAGCTTTACACCACTCCAGCCGACGCTTGGCATTGCGCATGGTGATCTTAGGCTTGTGTGCGGCTGCTCGGCCATGGAAACCCATTTCATGAAGCTCCCGACGAACAGTTATTGTGCTGACGTTGCTTCCAGAGGCCGTTTGGAACTTGGTAGTGAGTGTTGCAACCGAGGACAGATGATTTTTACGTGCTACGTGCTTCAGCACTCGGCGGTCCCGTTCTGTGAGCTTGTGTGGCCTGCCACTTCGCGGCTGAGCTGTTGTTGCTCCTAGACGTTTCCACTTCACAATAACAACACTTACAGTTGACCGGGGCAGCTCTAGCAGGGCAGAAATTTGACAAACTGACTTGTTGGATAGGTGGCATCCTATGACGGTACCACGTTGAAAGTCACTGAGCTCTTCAGTAAGGCCATTTTACTGCCAATGTTTGTTTACGGAGATTGCATGGCTGTGTGTTTGATTTGATACAGCTGTCAACAACGGGTGTGGCTGAAATAGCTGAATCCACTAATTTGAAGGGGTTTCCACATAATAATAATAATAATATGCCATTTAGCAGACGCTTTTATCCAAAGCGACTTACAGTCATGCGTGCATACATTTTTTTTTGTGTACGGGTGGTCCCGGGGATCGAACCCACTACCTTGGCGTTACAAGCGCCGTGCTCTACCAGCTGAGCTACAGAGGACCACACATACTTTTGTATACAGTGCATTCGGAATGTATTCAGACCCCTTGACTTTTTCCACATTTTGTTATGTTACAGCCTTATTCTAAAATTGATTAAATAAATAAAAATCCTCATCAATCTACACACAATACCCCATAATGGCAAAGCGAAAACAAGTTGTTGTTTTTTCAAATGTATAAAACATAAAAAACAGAAATACCTTATTTACATACGTATTCAGACCCTTTGCGAAGAGACTCGGAATATAACTCAGGTGCATCCTGTTTCCATTGATCATCCTTGAGATATTTCTACAACATGATTGGAGTCCACCTGTGGTAAATTCAATTGATTGGACATGATTTGGAAAGGCACACACCTGTCTATCTAAGGTCCCACAGTTGACAGTGCATGTCAGAGCAAAAACCAAGCCATGAGGTCGAAAGAATTGTCCGTAGAGCTCCGAGACAGGATTGTGTTGAGGCTAAACTGAGCAATCGGGGGAGAAGGGCCTTGGTCAGGGAGGTGACCAAGAACCCGATGGTCACTCTGACAGAGCTCCAGAGTTCCTCTGTGGAGATGGGAGAATCTTCCAGAAGGACAACCATCTCTGCAGCACTCCACCAATCAGGCCTTTATGGTAGAGTGGCCAGACGGAAGCTACTCCTCAGTAAAAGGCACATGACAACCCGCTTGGAGTTTGCCGACAGGCATCTAAAATACTCTCAGATCATGAGAAACAAGATTCTCTGGTCTGATGAAACCAAGATTGAACTCTTTGGCCTGAATGCCAAGCGTCACGTCTGGAGGAAACCTGGCACCATCCCTACGGTGAAGAATGGTGGTGGCAGCATCACGCTGTGGGGATGTTTTTCAGCGGCAGGGACTGGGAGACTAGTCAGGATCGAAGGAAAGATGAACGGAGCACAGTACAGAGAGATCCTTGATGAAAGCCTGCTCCAGAGCACTCAGGACCTCAAACTGGGACAAGAAGAATGGGAGAAACTCCCCAAATACAGGTGTGCCAAGCTTGTATCGTCATACCCAAGAAGACTCTAGGCTGTAATCGCTGCCAAAGGTGCTTCAACAAAGTACTGAGTAAAGGGTCTGAATACTTATGTAAATGTGACATTTCCGTTTTAAAGTTTTAATACATTTGCAAACATTTCTAAAAACCTATTTTTGCTTTGCCATTATGGGGTATTGTGTGTAGATTGATGAGGGGAAAAAACAATTTAATCAATTTTAGAATAAGGCTGTAACGTAACAAAATGTGGAAGAAGTCAAGGGGTCTGAATACTTTCCAAATACATTGTATACAGTGTATGTCAGACAGACAAAAGCAGTAGTTTCATTAAGTAATATGTCATAAGTGACATGTCAGCACCTGATCCATCAGGGGTTGAGAGGACATGCGTGGGCAGCATCTTGACCGTGGCTGTAGCGTTGCTTTCACTAGACAGTCCTTTTTCCATCCCCGCACGAAAGCGAGCTGAAATGTCCACTAACTGGTCATCGGAGAGACGCATGGCATACAGGAACCTGTCCACCTGGAGGGGGGGGGGGGGGGGGTCTAGTTAATAGCCTTGCAAGTGCGAATGATTCAGAATAATATGAAAGTACAATGTTGTCTTCTAGTTTCCTGTATCCACACCTCAAACAAAACCAAACAAACAGTTGAATACAGAGCATGAGAAGAAAGAGCTTCAAAAAGAGGCTAAAACACATGGGATTTAACTGTTGCAGTGGGCAAGGAATTTAATACAGTATTTTGGTTGAAAAATATCATGCCAAAGTCATCAATTATGGGGATAGTTTTTATCCTGAATACGGATTCAACCCCTGATGACAACCACACAGCTGACTACTTGAAATTAAAACATAGTTAACGTACATAAAGCGCATTCGGAAAGTATTCAGACCCCTTCACTTTTTCCACATTTTGTTACGTTACAGCCTTATTCTAAAATGGATTAAATTATTTTTCCCCCCTCATCAATCTACAAACAATACTCGATAAAGACAAAGCAAAAACAGGTTTTTATAAATTTTTACAAATGTATAAAATAAAATAAACTGAAATATGACATTTAAATAAGTATTCAGACCCTTTACTCAGTACTTTGTTGAAGAACCTTTGGCAGCGATTACAGCCTTGAGTCTTCTTTGGTATGACACTACAAGCTTGGCACACGTGTATTTGGGGCAAATCCTCTCAAGCTCTGTCAGGTTCGATGGGGAGCGTCGCTGCACAGATATTTTCAGGTCTCTCCAGAGATGTTCGATCAGGTTAAAGTCCGGGCTCTGGCTGGGCCACTCAAGGACATTCAGAGACTTTTCCCAAAGCCACTCCTGCGTTGTCTTGGTTGTGTGCTTAGGGTCATTGTCCTGTTGGAAGGTGAACCTTCGCCCCAGTCTGAGGTCCTGAGCGCTTTGGAGCAGGTTTTCATCAAGGATCTCTCTGTACTTTGCTCCGCTCATCTCTCCCTCGATCCTGACTAGTCTCCCAGTCCCTGCCGCTGAAAAACATCCCCACAACATGATGCTGCCACCACCATGGTTCACCGTAGGGATGGTATTGGCCAGGTGATGAGCGGTGCCTGGTTTCCTCCAGATCTGTGCCTAGACACAATCCTGTCTCAGACCTCTACGGACAATTCCTTCAACCTCATGGCTTGGTTTTTGCTCTGACATGCACTGTCAACTGTGGAATCTTATATAGACAGGTGTGTGCCTTTCCAAATCATGTTCAATCAATTGAATTTACCACAGGTGGACTCCAACCATGTTGTAGAAATATCACAAGGATGATCAATGGAAACAGGATGCACCTGAGCTCAATTTCGAGTCTCATAGCAAAGGGCCTGAATACTTATGTAAATAAGGCATTTCCGTTTTATATTTTTTATACATTTGCAAAAACTTCTAAAAACCTGTTTTTGCTTTGTCATTATGGGGTATTGTGTATAGATTGATGACACATTTTTTATATTTTTTAACCAATTTTAGAATAAGGCTGTAACGTAACAAAATGTGGATAAACTGAAGGGGTCTGAAAACTTTACGAATGCACTGTATATCAGTAAAGATGTCAAATCCCTTTCCAATGAACATGGTTTCAGAGGACAAGGTCCCCCTTTGTCTCGCAATCCCTACTATCTCTCCATGGAAATGAGTAATGCAACAAGAGGGTTAATCATTCCTCAAGCAACATTGTGAAATAAATATAGCCCCATTAAGCCACCACACCAGCCAGGATTTCATACCTGAATGAGGGGCCTCCTCATCAACAGGCTTAAAGGCATTTCACGTTCAGGCATAAATGAAATAAATTGACAGTGATCCTGTAGACTGCAGTAAATACTGCTATGACCTATTTGGAAACTCCAGCAAATATCATTTAATTTCCACAAACTAATATTTTAGCCAAATGTTTCTCTCTCTAGAAACTGTAAACCATCCTTGCGCTGTATTTCACAAACAAGTTGTTGGGGAAAACAACTAACCTTGTTTACTTTGCTTCCAACTTACATAAATCAAATCACCCATACAAATTAACAAAAAAAGTAATCCTGCCCATACATTACACACAACTGACATGATTACAGTATAACCTAAATCTGTATTTCTACAGTAACTAGGCTTCTTACACTATGTATACATAACGAAAACAAACAAGATTCTGATCAAATACAACACTACACAGATCAGAAATGTCTCACCTTCTTGATTTGGTCCTCCTGCAGCTTGGAGAAATAGAAAGAGAGCAAGTGCACCGCAAACATCTTCACTTCTGTTTCCTTTAAGTTCTATCCTGCAACTACAAATGTCTCTGCTCAAAGCAATACAACCTGAATCAGAACAATTTCATAGATAAACAGTTTTCCTCTCTTGAAGTTGTCCAGTTTCAGTCCTTGAGCTTGTTGCTCTCTGTCCCCTCAGCTCCAATGTGAGTGTGGCATGAGTTTTTTTTGTCCTCCCTCAGTGGGTTGTTTTCCACCTCTCCCTGACTTTGCGAGTTAAGCCATAACCAGCCCTTCCATTGGTTCAATAATTAATAGTCTAGCCCCTCGCTCTCTCTCTTACTGGTCTACTTCTTGGGTCTCTCCTAGCAATGCCTTGGCTCAGTCCCAAAGATCACTTTCCTTTGGAACCATGGGGCCTTTTACTGTGTCTAATTCAAAAGACAAGGATGGGTTCAGCAATAGGATGGGTTCAACAATAGAAATGGAACCCTAGATCTATATATCATGCCCATGTTTTTCTAATGGGGACCTTGGTTGGAAGATTCAGGGTTATTTCAGGCCCAGTTTAAGGGTGCTCACTGCGTTCATTTCTAACAATTCAGAAGGTTGAAATATTATCATCATATCCAAACTTTTAAACAACAGCTTCAACCAGTTCACAAATGTTGTGATTGTTTTGTATCAAATTAGTAAATAATGAAATTCTGGCCCCTTTCCCACTCCCAGTTAGTCTGACAAACACCTAACTCTCGAAGTACTCCTGACTTCAGAGTCTGGAATGTCTCTTTGATGTTGTCGGACTCGGCACAATGCTTTGATAATGAAGGGGGCTGGTTGGCTTTCCTCTGTCCACCTGGTGGGGGCCGGGAGGGGGGGGGACAACCTCCTTTTCAAATCCAAACAACAACAGGTCTCTACCCCCAAGGCACAAAATACTTTTGAGTGAATCAATCAAACCTCTCGCACAATTTCTGAGAGAATATTGCATTAACAAACTGCCTATCTTCCAGACCAGTGTGGCCACAACTCTCAATGCACTGAGTCAAGTGGGTCGCATCAACCAGGCTAACTCCCAGTGGCTGTTGTGTTTTGAAAGTGGCTAAAACTAATCGCAGTGCAGAGAGAATGCTTTGAAAGCAGCACATGGCCTGAAAGTGTCTCATGACCTTTGTCACATGGGCTATGAAATGTTCATGACACAATTAAGAAGGCATTATATTACATTTTTAAAAACATTTTAGTAATTTAGCAGACAATCTTATCCAGAGCGACTTACAGGAGCAATTAGGGTTAAGTGCCTTGCTCAAGGGCACATCGACAGATTTTTCACCTAGTCGGCTCGGGGATTAGAACCAGCGACCTTTCGGTTACTGGCACAACTCTCTTAACCACTAAGCTACCTGCCGCAGTGTCATAAGGCAAGAAAATACTGTCATGACATAGCTTATAACCATTTAAACAATTGTTGATATGTTATAAAGCTCTTTGACAGATCTACAACATTGTCGTTACGAGTAAGGTGTCAAAGTATTACCGAGACATTTGCCACCTTATGTCTTACATCAAATTAATACAAAGGCCTCATCAAAACAAAAATATGATTACACTTTTTTTTAATCAATCACATTATCACTTATGCTATTTCAATTCCTTAAATCATACATAGGGGCATATAATCAGTGGTGGTAACATTTGAGTTTCCGGCAGTTACAGTAGGCTAGCCCAAGCATGGGCTGGGCACATATTAGAGTTGCTTAATAAATGTTACCTCACAGTGTAACATCTTGTCATTACTTGCTGCGCGAGACAGACCATCTGTCTACGTGAAGATGCAGTCAACCATTTTACTTTTCAAGTGATAAAAAGATGACCGCAAAATGACTGTGTAATAAGATAAGATATTACTTTGGATTTTTACATTACCATTTGGCCCACAAAATGACTATCTGTTTTTGAGCAGATATAGACAGGAGCTGGGACCTACACATACATACGTACACATACAATTAATCAACATCTTCAGCCACTGAAAATGCATGACACCGCCTGGTATGAAGTCCAGTCAAAATAACAGACAAAACCCTCTATGTTTTAGTTAGGACCTAAGGCAAAACCTGGGACGTTCACTTCTTCTTCTTATTCCCTTTGGTTTTATTATTCCCAGCAACCAGTTTGACTCCTTCTTCCTCTTGGCGGTGCACCTTGGACCACTCCTTCTGCAGTTGCCTTAGGAGGTCAGGAGTCAGTAAGCCCTCCTGCACCAGGCGGGAGCTTAGGGACTTGTCCAGCTGCCAACCCTCTACTCCACTGTCCTGGGCCTTGGGGGCTCCTCGGACCCTCCTTGGGGATACTGGGCTGGGCCCCAGCCTCCTCTGGTTGGACAGGGGGTTTGTCCCCGAGGGGGCGCTGGTCTCCGTGGCTCGGATGAGTCGTGTGATGTTGCGCACACCCACCTGGATGATGCTGTCCAGCTCCTGCTGGATCTCTCTGACATGATTGGCGTCGGGGAACATGTCCATGAAGCGGTAGCTGGCAACGTGAAGAGAGGATTATTACTATCTAATTGAGATTATTTGCAATAAAGACAATCAATGACCTCATTATGCACAGTGTTACTCAATTCTGTGATGACTATTAGCACAAGAACATTTGGTCATTTGGCTTGGTGAATGGTTTGGTATTGGTAAGGTGGAGATGGAATCACCTGAGCCAGAGGTAGAGGTCTAGCACGTCATGGACAGCCTCCAGGTGCACCAGGTCCTTGATGTTCTTGGGTGAGACCAGCGGCCAGCTGACATGCCGACACACCCAATCAAAGGTCAGGGGCTCATCTCTGCTGAACTGTCTGGCAAACTGGACATGGATAGATTGGGAGAGGGTCACGTCACACACAATCAGTCTCTGATCATCCAGACCCAAATTCCATAGTGCTATAAACCTTATCAATAGGATTACACTTAGGCCATAGTCACAGTAATGTGTCATTCACCCAATCCACAACAGATCTTATCAATACTGTTGCCTGAACACCACTCATGTCACGTCCCTTAAAGCCCAACAACCAACAATAAAACCTTATCAATGCTGTTATAGTTCCAGTAAGACAGTTCATATCAGAGGCAAACTGGCAACATCATGCCATAATATGAATCCAAAAGGTGGACCTATCCCTGAATGACATGAAATTAGGGTGTTAACCAGTCAAATTCAGTCAGAGGTTAAAGTCTGTATTCACAAAGTGTCTCAGAGTAGTAGTGCTGATCTAGGATCATGTTCCCCCTGTCCATACAATCTTATTCATAATGATCTAAAAGGCAATGCTGATCCTATGTCAGCACTCCTACTCATATTTTGTGAATGCGGGCCCAGATGTTTAAACCAGTGTTGCTAATGGGAAAGGGATTCTGCTGTAAACATGTCTCTGCTCCTACCTTCAGGAAGGAGGTGCACACAAAGGGCTGCTTCTTGTTGATGGGCGCAGTGCAGAACACATATCGACAGCGCAGGTTGAGGGGAATGTGCTGGATCATGTCAGCCAGGAACTTGAAGTCGTCAATGTTGCACACAAAGTACATACCATCAACTTGCGAGAGGCTCACAAATATATCCTTAGGGTAAAAAGAAAATGGGTTACTTTTAAATGAACACAAATTATTCTATATTCATCTGTGAATTGACTAACCGTAAATCTTGATTCTCGTTACAGAGTAAATTGTAATGAAGTAAAGAAACGTACTATCAGATTGGACAAGGTGGCATCAGGTAAGTGGTAGGCAAACATTTCAATCTGCTCTGCTGTGGGGTGCAGCCCAGCTGTCTAGGATTAGGAAACAAACATCATGTCATACTTGATTGTCATTAAATTAAATAAAGGATATTGAATAGTCCGAACAGAAGGGCAAAATTCAGAAATGGCCCATGTGCTGTTCCTCACCTCGATGGCGTCGACGGTCCTGCTGAGTATCTCCTTGAGGATTGGCAGGTCGTCGCGGTGCATGGTGGTGACCTCGCCCTCTTTGAAGATGGAGCTGAAGCGTCCGGCCCGCCCGCCGATCTGGAGAGCCTGAGACGTGGAGATGGTGTCCATCTCCTTCTCACCCTTCTCATTGATGTTGGGTTTCACCAGGGAGTTAAAGATGATTCTCTTGATACTCCTAGTGTGGAAGGGATATGGTAGAGTGCTTATAGAGGCAACAACTACAACTTTACAGCAAACAAAAAATCAACTAAACATGCAAGAAATGTGTATGTTTTTTTTGTTTAGTATTTTTATGACAATCTTTAGAACAATGTACTTCAAAAGTAATATGGATTGTCAATGATAAATTAAAATTAAACAATAAACTTCAACAATATGCTAACAAGATCAGTTTCAATGGTTAACTCACAGGTTTAGTCCCATCCCTATGGCATCCGTTGCAACCAGGATCTTACACGGGTCCTCTGGGTCATTGAACTTCTTTGCTTGAGATAGCTTGGTGCCTGTTGACCAGAGAATTCACAGTGCTTTAATGATACACACTATTATAAATGTAAGGATTGAGTAATGTCACAGCGGTAGTATATCAGATATTTGTTTTTCCGTCCAGCACCTGAACAAGTTGAATGTCCGTATTTTACATTTTTCACACCATTCTAACTCTCCATCACCTCAATCACTGTGCTCTGTGGACATCTAAAAACAACCTTACCAGGTGGAAGGCTGCCGTAGATGACCGCACACTCCAGGCCTCTGATCTCGATCTGCCTACTGATGGAGTAAATATCGTTTTTGCTGAAGCATACGATGCAGTCGCCTGGTCGCAGGTTATCCAGAGACTCCACAGCATGGTCCAAGATTGAGAAAGGAGTGAGCCTCTTATAGTTACGAACCTGCCAGTAGATTGGGTCAACTGTAAGACACTTCACATCACAAGTATTTTTTGGGTGCCGGTCTAGAAGCCTGAGTGTTTATTCTCATAGGATGAGACCGTTGATATTCAGTATAATCATGTTAATGACATGCCAGGCCTCTACCCAAATGACTGGAACAGTCTTAGAAGACAAACACACTAATGTTCACTAGATTGGCCAGACTCACCTCCACCTCCTCCCCTGTCGTGTACATGAGCTCTGTGACAAAGTTAATAGCTGCAGGCTCTCCGCACACATGGATCTCCTCAGCACACAAACCTATTCCCGGACACAGAGTAAAGCATAAGAGGGAAAGAGGAAAAAGAACAATCCATTAGTTATTATTGTGAAATCATCATTTTGCCATATCATTATTGACTTAATAAATAGCTGGTAATTTATGTACCATAACAAAGTGCAACTAAATATTCAGAATTTGTGATCTTCCAATGGCCTGTAGTTTGTCCTAACTGTCACAGTGAAGTTACTGACCGAGAAGAGCCCTGGTCCAGGCCCATCCCCTCGATATGTCTCTGATCATCTGGATCTCATCAATGACCGCAACTTCATCTGGAAAAAAACACGTTTCACATGTTAGTTAACACTCAGATGGTGATAAGAAACGTCAAATGCAATCTAGCTCTATCAGAACATGAATCGAATACTTAAATCAGGGCAATCAAACATACGGCATACTTTAAAATGACTAAAACCAAATCGAAACTGTATTGAAATGATAATGGACCTACATTCATAGTTTCTTGACTGGGTCCAGCTTGCTAATAATCACCGAAATGAAAGCTAGACAGTCAGGGAGCATCGGAAATCCCCAAAACAATAGATAGAGGACTATTTTTGGCACATTTTGACAGCGTGGAAATATAACCAATTTTCAGTGCAGCCCTCTGGACCTCGTTGAAGACCGGATGCAGCCCCCAGTGGAAAATGTGTTTGACACCTTTAACTTGAATGGTAGTGATAAAATCATCTCATGTACATTAAATATGTTTATCAAGTTGAGAGATAAGGTAAGATACTGACATGGAGTTGTGACACTGCACATCTCAATAGTGCAGGCCACATGCTCAGCTTGTCTCCCCTCCTCATCCACAAATGTTCTCTCCTCTCCTGTCACCAAATCACATGGCACACCCTGGCGGAAAAAAGTTCATTTAACGTCTTCCTTCGACATAGTGCTCTGAGAATTAATTTAAACATTTTGGAAATGTTGGTAAGAAATGCTTAGATAAACTAATTTTACTTCAATTGTTTCAAGGTAAAAGGGAAATTCCATGGTAACTGAATTACGTTGAGACTCATATTTTTCACTTTAAAATGTATACCAAAAATAAAAAATTGATTTCAAAGTTTAACAAACCATATAACTCTATGCACAAGGCCTAATTTTAACAATTTCCACTGAAAATTTAACAAAAACACATTTACAGAGATTTTACCATAAAACTTTGCATCTGCAGTTGTTTATATATTTTTTATGTATTGTGTAAATTGTTTAAACCATAGAGTTGTATGGTTTGGTAAACATTGAAATCAATGGTTTTTGTTTGGCATTTTAAAGTAAAACATCTGAGTCTCAGCATAATTCCATTAGCGTGGAATTGCCCATTTGCTAAAGTACACAAAAAGCCTTCTAAATGACGTATTCTCTCTATGGAGAGGTATACTAGTGAAAGAGGGGTTATACTAACAGCATTGTTGCTCTTTTCAAAGATCTCGTGGGCTAACAGCTTCAGCGGTCCACAGTAGACACCAGACTTGGCAGCCAGGTATCTCTGAATTGCATGATGGGTCTTTCCACTGTTGGTGGGGCCAGCATGGAATATCACCTTCCTCTGGATGGCTCTAGCCTCAGGGTACCTGGGAAACATTCAAGTGCATGGCTGAAAGACAGTTGTGTGGAGTATTGTGTGAACACGGAACTATATATATAAAATGGATACAATGAATGGAAGAGCATTTTCAAAATGTTAATGAAAAATGTGTATAATGTTGCGGTCACCTAAAGATGACATGCGATACTTACCAATTAGCTGGTACACGCAGATCACTGATTTTGCGTAGATCTTCCATGCAGTCCAGCATGGGGAATATCTGCTTGGCATGTCTCATGAAGTAAGGATAAAGGTCATCTATGTGGCCTGATGAGCACAAGCAAAAACACTCATCAGTTGACAGGGTGTGAGGGGTTGGAATTAAGTTCCAACTTGCAGTTGCTTTTAATCACCTGATTCCTTAAATATAAGCACAGTGTTGAACTCACCTGCTCCACAGCATATGTCATTGAGGATGATATGAAGGTCCGCACTGAGCGTAGAGATTTCCAGCACATACTTCCGAAAACTGATGAAGGCTTGGTGAAAGAGACGAGCTGACATGGAGAGATCAATGTTTTAGTATGACCATAAGGCATGTTGGAGAAGTATCATCACTAAAAATATATTTGATAAAGAGTACCAGACCGTTATGCCAGCCAGTTGAAATTATTATGTTGTTCTCACCATCGAGACCTTGATCCGCTGCAATTTTTTGCATCTCTTTCCTTTTGTAGAACTTATTCAAAATTTTGAGAAGTTCATCTGTTAGGAGAAACCACGTGTCTGATAAAATTGCCATACAGTAGGCTTATTATTGAAGCTATAGGCTAAACATTACAGAAAGCGAGTCACAGCGAACAAGTTTCAAAATATCTATTGACAGGGAACTTGGCCTTTTATCTAGCCATGACTGAGACATGGCTGTAGACTCCATAGTATACAGTTAGAATACAGCCATGTCTCAGGGCCAATGGCTAGCTGTCTTCAACAGGCTATGTGGAAGATATCATCAACAGTTCAGTAGCAGTCAGCTGCAGATATACTGACAGCTAATCTGTGTAGTTGGCAATCAACATTAACAGTTAGCACAACAATATGGATGTACAGTACTTTTGTCCAAAGGTTGCGTGAGCTCAGCTCCCACAGCCCCATTACCGCCGACATCACTCTTGATGCTGAGAGGCACAAATAGTGAGGTGTCTGGTGGTCGTGACGAACTGTTCGAAGAAACACCTTGTCTGGAGGACACAGAACCAGACAAGGGCCCTTTCAATAACGTTACAGATCCAAAGTGTACACAACGACTGTCCACCAGAGCATTTGTGTTTCGTACAGATACGGCGCATATTCTGTGTTGTACTCGTGAGAACAGAAGAATACAGCGGTTTACTGACATTCTTGGTTGCTAGATATAGTCTGCAATTATGTTGCCTTGTCTGGTTTGTGTCAATAAACACTTTTCAATGTCCCATTTTGCAGTTTATCACAATCTTTCCCTGGCTGGTAACACTTTGCACAGTATTGCAGCAGAGGACGGTCAACATCGGCTTCATCCGCGATACAACGTGCAGGAGGACCCTTGTTTGCATTGCAGTCCAGAAATATGCCTGTAGCGATTTGTTTATTATATTAATTCACAAAATGCGGTGCTTTAGTTAGAAAATATACTAATTGTTTCTATAGAAATTACTTTATGATACTTTAAAATAATACATTTATAATGGCAGCACAAGTCTACTGTTAATACTTCTGGCACGTAAGTGGTGCATAGATTCCACAAACCAAACGGAACCCGCAAAGGTCAAAGTACGTATTGCTTTAAACCTGAAAACAAATGAAAGACAGTACAGTATGAAGATAGGCAGAAACTGCTTCTCCAATATAAATTTCCGAAAACACTTGTAGGCGATGCCATTGTGACGTTGGCTAGCTAAACTCATGCGCAACAACACGTAATCGGGTCTAAAGGTCGTCTGGCGCCAAACTGCGCATGTGCAAGCCGTCAAATCAAAGGCACTCCTTCGATATAAACTTATTTTTGACGAAAATTAAAATGTGTCAGTTTGTCAATTTCACTAGGTTCCAGTAATAACATGTTCAACTACTTAAGACATTGGCTCGAATCTAGGCTGTGCCTTTAGATTTCGAGATAATTAACAACTAATGAAGAATTGTTCACTTCTCTCATTGACTTCTCAAAACCCAAACCCCGGCTAGATCTGTTTCGTAAGCGTTCCGGAAGTCTCGAGATGTTCTGCCTCTGGGTTTAGAAACTCTCTGAACAAATGTTAGCTGCAAATGAAAATTTCAATCACGAAAATAGAATACCTACTATGACTCAGCATTTGAGTGTGATCAGTGGCACACCATATTGTGATACATTTTTATTAGAATGCATATAACCAGCTAAATCCATATAATGCATATAACCAGCTTGTAAGTAGGACCAGGATTGAAAATGTAAATGCTATCCAGAATCCATGGGACATCCCTACCCTTAACCAGTATCTGTGCATTAGACCTCTAACGCCCATAAAGCTCTGGTTCAAACTCCCATTCACCATCTCTGCAAGCGTTATACCTTGGAGGTGCCGAATATGATTTTTTTTTCGGTTTCTTGTAAATTTTAATTTTGACATTTTTTGGAAGTACATACTGCCCTTAAAGGGAGTAAATGAAGATAGTTGCTCAGCGAAACTCCATGTTTGGTGATCAAACTTATTTTGACATTCTAACGCTTGCGGAGCTGGTGAATGGGAGTTGGAATCATCTGAGCTTTCTGGGAGTTAGAGGTCTCTAACCATAGACATTAAAACCTAACCCATAGTGATGAGTCGTTCGTGAACGAACAGCACTTTTTGAACTGATCTTTTTGGTGAACATTGCAAACTGAATCACATCGGTGAAAGAGCCTTTCATTTGGCTCCCTGATTTGCAAACTGCTGCTACCATAGCCATGGGAAGTAGGGGTGCTGAGGGTTCTGCAGCACCCACTGATAAATAAACAAACAAAAAATATGAAACTAGGCCTTTAGTGCTCCTGTATGAGGGGGGGAAATACTTGTCAGCACCCTCCGCACCCCTACTTCCCGCGGCTATGGTAGTAGCAGTATGGAAAAGTATACAAAAATAATTATCTAAAGAGGATGAATCCTCACTGCAGAAACAATAAATAGTGGGGAGAGTGTGTCAATCTGGTCCACAATGATTTTTTCAGTGTGAAAAAAATATATATATTTTTTTGCAGGCCTTCTAATAACTTGGCCAGGTAAACATTTATTTGGACTGGCATTTTACCATCTGACATAATGGTAGCCTACCTTTTGGGCGTTACATTGGAGATATACAAATGTTTCATGGTTGTATGTCGATTTTTAAGCATTTTGAATGAAGAGCCTTTAGGGGGCCAAATGAGCCGTCTCTTTTACGTGAACGGTGCCAAATGAGCCAGCTCACCCAAAAGACTCAGAATGCCCATTACTACTAACGCAGATACTGGTTCACCTGACTTGATTTAGGAGGTATGGCAACACGATACTACCCTAACCATAACCCTTACCTAACTTCAACCATTTTACATTTAAACATCAATGGAGTAGGGACGTCCTAATGATCCCGGATAGCAGGGACCAACTGGAAACGCTAATATAAGCAGAGACGGAACAGGAAGCAAGACATTCCACTCCCTCTTTTTTTTCTAGTTCATATTCAGCAGGGGTGTCAAACTCATTCCACGTAGGGCCGAGTATCTGCAGGTTTTTGGTTTTCATTTAAATTAAGACAACCAGGTGAGGGGAGTTCCTTACTAATTAGCAACCTTAATTCAGCAATCAATTATAAGGGTGGAACAAAAACCCACAGACACTCGGCCCTCCGTAGAATGAGTTTGACACGTGATATACAGTCAATTAACTATGTAAGTAGACCAGACCCAGCTGCTATCGCATTGGTGTCTATGGGAGAGCCACCCCTTAACTAGACCGGAACTGTGACCATTTCTTTCAATGGTAAACAGCATGATATCATCTTTGAAATAAGTCATTAGAGAAAGTATTAAAGATATCATCACTGCAATACATAAGTATACATTTTCATTTCTTTTAATTGATGATGGATGGATATAGACTGAGGCTTGATATATACAAATGTTCAATGTCCACACATAAGTCAGATACATATTGAACACAGTATAAAATGTGGTGAACATGCAGTGGTAAGTTTGGGCAGTATTTGGCATAACAGTTTCTTCATGACCTTACAGGCACTTAACAAAGAAAATATTGCCTGTATAGTGTTCAGAAATGAAGACATAACACAACATTGTTACAGGATTGTAGCACAGCCCCATCTGAGCTTAAATATGTATCCTTATAGAAATTATGTAAATTGGCACTAAATATAGACAAAAACAAAACAAATGTAAGTACCCATTCAACCATCATCAAGCATGACATACAGATATACATGTAGGACCTAACCGTTGATGATCAAAATAATTTTATTTAAACAGCATTTTGTAGTGCCTCAATCCAATGCCACTAGCAAAAGCCGTTATTCATATACAGTATATTTGTATTTCGAAAAAGAAAAGCGCAAAATACAAGAAAAAGTGAAGTGAAATGAAAAAAGTATGAAACTACAGGTTCTATATTAAATAACTTAGGAGATAGAAATCTTTTACATACAGTGGGCTCCAAAAGTATTGGGACAGTGACACATTTGTTGTTGTTTTGGCTCTGTACTCCAGCACTTTGGATCTGAAATTATACAATGACTGAGGTTAAAGTGCTATAATTTGATGGTATTTTCATCCATATCAGGTGAACCGTTTAGAAATTACAGCACTTTTTGTACATGGTCCCCTAAAATGGGGGGACTAAATGTATTGGGCCAAATTCACTTATGTGTATTAAAGTAGTCAAAAGTTCAGTATTTGGTCCCATATTCCTAGCACGCAATGATTACATCAAGCTTGTGACTCTACAAACTTGTTGGATGCATTTGCTGTTTGTTTTGGTTGTGTTTCAGATTATGTTGTGCCCTATAGAAGTGAATGGTAAATAATGTATTGTGTCATTTTGGAGTCCCTTTTATTGTAAATAAGAATATAATGTTTTCAAACACTTCTACATGAATGTGGATGCTACCATGATTACGGATAGTCCTGAATGAATCGTGAATAATGATGAATGAGAAAGTTAGACACACAAAAATCATACCCCCAAAAAAATGCTAACCTCCCCTTTTATTGTAATGGTGAGAGGTTAGCATAACAGGGGAGGTTAGCATTTTTGGGGGGGGTATGATTTTTGTCTTCACGATTCATTCAGGACTATCCGTTATCATGGTAGCATCCACATTCATGTAGAAGTGTTTAAAAACATATTCTATTCTTATTTACAATAAAAGTGACTCCAAAATGACACAATACATTATTTACCATTCATTTCTATAGGGCACAACATAATCTGCTAAGAATAAGGGACCAAATACTAAACTTTTGACTACATATATAAGTATGTACAACTGTGCTGTAATTTCTAAACGGTTCACCCACTATGGATAAAAATACCCTCAAATTAAAACTGACAGCCTGTACTTTAACCTCATAGTCACTGTATCATTTCAAATCCAAAGTGCTGGCGTAAAGAGCCAAAACAACAACAAAAAATGCACTGTTCCAATACTTTTGGAGCTCACACCATTTCAGTGAATTATAAACATGGCACCCTTTGAGCTCAAAGAATGCCTATTGTCTTAGAGCTTGACCTTGGAAACTGACCCCACAGCCAGCGTTGAACACGACATTAACCCATCATATTCAATTTGACCTGCTTACATGTACTGGAATGTCCTTTGAAATATCTAGTAGTGTATGATTGTATGCCATGTCCCCAGTGTTGAGCCTAACCAAGTGCATCTTTTACAGGAAGGGTAGGTCAAATCTTTTTGCAATATAAAAGAAATGGTGGCTCCCATTCCAGTGCTTTCTATTGTGTGTCAAAGAGACGAGTCCATACAGTAAGCTAACAAGAGTGCTTGCTGTGGCCAGCAGAGTAGACCCAGCCCATTCAGGTGTAGCAGTAAGAGACTGTAACCTTGCAGAAGGTACTTGTATTAAATGGCTGTCTGCACCCCTCTCCTTATTTACTTTAAGCATAATCAGAATCATTCTCAGCATTTTCTGTTTCCAGTGGTCTTCACATTTCGGGTTGCTCAGCAGTAAGGGTCGGCCGTGGCTCAGGAGACTCGTAGCGTTGGTGGAAGTTCCGTTTCCTTATTTTCTCAGGAGCTTTCCTCCACAGAACAATCTCCTGGTAATAGAGACAATCAACAAGAGTCAGATTTATCCCCTCTTAAGTTATTCTAAAATGTTCATATTGAGAGAAGATGATTGCTTTCAATAATAATAATAATAATAATAATAATAATAATAATAATATAAGCCTAATTCCTCGTTTTGAGTTCAAACTACTGTAATATTTAACTACTGTAATGTTTCTGCCACAGAAATGCACTGAGTGTACAAAACATGAAGAACACCTGCTCTTTCCATGACATAGACTGACCAGGTGAAAGCTATGATCCCTTATTGATGTCACTTTTTAAATCCACTTCAAATCAGTGTAGATGAAGGAGAGGAGACAGGTTAAAGAAGGATTTTTAAGCCTAGAGACAATTGAGACATGGATTGTGTATGTGTGCCATTCAGAGGATGAATGGGCAAGACAAAATATTTAAGTGCGGGGTATGGTAGTAGGTGCCAAGCGCACCAGTTTGTGTCAAGAACTGCAACGCTGCAGGGTTTTTCACGCTCAACAGTTTCCTGTATGTATCAAAAATGGTCCACCACCCAAAAGACATCCAGCCAACTTGACACAACTGTGGGAAGCATTGGAGTCAACATTGGCTAGCATTCCTGCGGAACGCTTTTGACATCTTGTAGAACCCATGCACCGACAAATTGAGGCTGTTCTGAGGGCAAAAGGGGGGGTGCAACTCAATATTCAGAAGGTGTTCTTAATGTTTTGTACACTCAGTGTATTTAGTCTTCGAACAAAAACGACAGACAGGTAAATGGCGGTTGGCTTTCAGGTTCTGTACCTGTTGTTTGAAGTATCTCCTGTCCTCCTCATCCACCAGCACCAGGTTGAGGAAGTACCGCACAGAGAACTTCTTGTTGACATCCCTCATGGTGGCTGTGAGGTCGTAGCCAGCCAGAAATAGACGGATGGGAATAGACTCTCCTAAGAGAGAAAGAACACGCATGAAGAGGATTGTGAAACAAGTTAAATGGTAATGGCAAGAAGAGACAGATTTACATGTACACTACAAGTCCTGAAAACATTATGCTGCTTTGGTGGGGTGGAATAACATAAAATAAAATAGATAAAATGAAATAATATCGGGACATTCAGACCAACACCATATTGTGCCTACCTTTCACAGGGGCTCCATCCATAATCTCATACTTGGCAACAGTCTCCATCTCAGTAGTTGTGCTAGGCCCTGGGAAGGAATTTCACATGACCAAATACATCAACTTCACAATGTTCTTAAAACAAAAGCCAAGATTACAGGGCCAGTTTTAGATTTTCACATCATTTGAAAAATCTGGAATTCAATCATTTAAAATAAAATGTATATCATTAAAAAAAGAGCAACACCTTACGCCGTTTAAGTGAACTCTCTCTTCAAGTAAGCCTCATCTCACCTATTCCAGTCATCTCCTTCTTGATCAACTGAAGTTCCATGTGCTGGATTTTGATTCTCACAAGAAGGAAGTAGATTTTACCCACAATGACATCTTTCAAGTGGTACCTGAGAAGACAGATTAGGGTCAGGTCAAAATTAAGTTTAATTTATATACAGTAAGTTCTGAATCTGATACGGATTTTGACATGTGAAAGTGCTACTATGCTATGCTTTTTAAAAGTGGTTTGAATGCATGAATGTCTTATCATGGTACACATCTTACTTGGACTTGTTGTATTCAAACTCTATATGTAGACAGTCTTCAATGCCAACTTCCATCTTGATGGAATTGTTCACATCAGGGTAAGTGGCCAGCTGATGGACAATGAGGTCATACTCTTTCACCAGATCAGACAGTCTCCTCACTATTGTCACTTTGAGGAAATATCTGTAGGAAGTAACAATAGGAGTTATGGATGGCTTACAATGCAAATTCACTTCAAATGACACAGTGCTTATATTCATAACAAGGCAGATGTAGCAATGACAAAAAGCCATCTAATGCAGTTTCACTGATCATCTCAAGCTGTATAGAATAGAATGGTTGGTTCCAGGGACAATGCAGAGAATATCTGGGTATGAGAGAATATTGTGAGCTAACCTTAGTCGGACGTTGGCTCCAACGTAAGACTCATATGGCTTCTCCACCTGCATGAACTCAAAGTCGTAGCTTCGGTTCTGAGTCAACTCCCCTGGCAGGGCAAGCTCCTTTACCAGGTTCACAAACTCATGCGTGTTGCTTTTATCACTGAAAAGCTCTGAAAGACATAGAGCACAAGTTTAAACACTTGTTAGGTTCATCACATCACCACACACAGGAACCTAACATTTCCAATAGGTAAATCCATTGTACTTAGGGACGCATTAATTTCAACAACCGTATAAATAGGGAAGTAGGCCTGAATCGAATAACCTAGATTGTCCTGTATTCAGATTTAAACTTGTGTGTTATTTTATTTGAAGGCTTCCCCAAACTTCCTCAGTCGGTTTGACAGCATTGAACCCTCAGTAATGGTCAAGGAGTCCTCACAGAAACACTTTGCCACCAGGCCAGGGTGTGTGGTGTTGAGTGTGGTCCACTGCAGTTTTCACATGACAAGCACATGCTTTGCTAAGCCTTTTAGCCTAAATGAGACCGACGGTGCACTTGGTTTGTAAACCAATAAACAATGCATGGCTGGTGTTTGAGGTGGTGCGCTGCTGTAAGGTTATAATATCAAAATAGAAATGTACACAAACTCACCAATCTGCCCAACAAACTCAATTCGAATCCCTTGGTGTTCTAGTCTCTTGCCTGTCTGCCTCACATTGAGATTCACCTTAAAAGAAAACACAAAAAAGTTATAGGGTATTGGCATTAGTGATGGGAAGTTCGGCTCTTTTTACTGTCTCAGATCTTTTCGACTCGTTCAGTCAAAATAACAAATCTTTCGACTAATTTCGTTCATTTGAGTCAGAGCATGCAGGACCCCCTACCGGCGAACAATAAACTGAAAACTCAAGTCATGATTCTACAAGCCTCTCCTTCACGTCGTTCACCATAGGGGGCTTACTGGAGCTATCATTTGTGACTGAGGCTTGTAAAAGCGGGCTTTAAACAATGTATACTGAACAAAAACATAAAAGCAACATGCAACAATTTGAACAATTTTACTGAGTTACAGTTCATATAAGGAAATCAGTCAATGGAAATAAATTCATTAGGCTCTAATCTATGGATTTCACATGACTGGGCAAGGGCGCAGCCATGGGTGGGCCTGGGAGGGCATAGGCCCACCCACATGGGAGCCAGGTCCACCCACTGGGGAGCCAGGCCCAGCCAATCAGAATGAGTTTCTCGCCACAAAAGGGCTTTATTACAGTCAGAAATACTCCTCAGTTTCATCAGCTGTCCGGGAGGTTGGTCTCAGACAATCCTGCAGGTGAAGAAGCCGGATGTGGAGGTCCTGGCTTGGTAACACGTGGTCTGCGGTTGTGAGGCAGATTGGACGTACTGGCAAATTCTCTAAAACAACGTTGGATGCGGCTTATGGTAGAGAAATTAACATTACAATCTCTGGCAATAGCTCTGGTGGACATACTTGCAGTCAGTATCCCAATTGCACGCTCCTTCAAAACTTGAGACATCTGTGTCATCTGTGTCAAAACTGACGACACTGCTGGTCCTACTCACACTGCCCTACCCTATGCTTTGACTTCTTTCTCCCCTCTCTCTCCAGATAAAATCCTGCGACTTGTGACTGCAGGCCGCCCAACAACCTGCCCGCTTGACCCCATCCCCTCCTCTCTTCTCCAGACCATCTCCGGTGACCTTCTCCCCTACCTCACCTCGCTGATCAACTCATCCTTGACCGCTGGCCATGTCCCTTCCGTCTTCAAGAGAGCGAGAGTTGCTCCCCTTCTCAAAAAACCAACACTCGATCCCACTGATGTCAACAACTACAGACCAGTATCCCTTCTTTCTTTTCTTTCCAAAACTATTGAGCGTGCCGTCTTTAGCCAACTCTCTTGCTATCTCTCTCAGAATTACCTTCTTGATCCAAACCAGTCAGGTTTCAGGACTGGTCATTCAACTGAGACTGCTCTTCTCTGTGTCACGGAGGCTCTCCGCACTGCTAAAGCTAACTCTCTCTCCTCTGCTCTTGTCCTTCTAGACCTGTCTGCTGCCTTTGATACTGTGAACCATCAGATCCTCCTCTCCACTCTCTCCGAGCTGGGCATCTCCGGCGCGGCTCACTCCTGGATTGCGTCCTACCTGACCGGTCGCTCCTACCAAGTGGCGTGGCGAGAAGCTGTCTCCGCACCACGTGCTCTCACCACTGGTGTCCCCCAGGGCTCAGTTCTAGGCCCTCTCCTTTTCTCCCTATACACCAAGTCACTTGGCTCTGTCATATCCTCACATGGCCTCTCCTATCATTGCTACGCTGACGATACACAACTAATCTTCTCCTTTCCCCCTTCTGATAACCAGGTGGCGAATCGCATCTCTGCATGTCTGGCAGACATATCAGTATGGATGACGGATCACCACCTCAAGCTGAACCCTGGCAAGACGGAGCTGCTCTTCCTCCCGGGGAAGGACTGCCCGTTCCATGATCTCGCCATCACGGTTGACAACTCCGTTGTGTCCTCCTCCCAGAGTGCGAAGAGCCTTGGCGCGACCCTGGACAACACCCTGTCGTTCTCCGCTAACATCAAGGCGGTGACCCGCTCCTGCAGGTTCATGCTCTACAACATTCGGAGAGTACGACCCTGCCTTACACAGGAAGCGGCACAGGTCCTAATCCAGGCACTTGTCATCTCCCGTCTGGATTACTGCAACTCGCTGTTGGCTGGCCTCCCTGCCTGTGCCATTAAACCCCTACAACTCATCCAGAATGCCGCAGCCCGTCTGGTGTTCAACCTTCCCAAGTTCTCTCACGTCACCCCCCTCCTCCGCACACTCCACTGGCTTCCAGTTGAAGCTCGCATCCGTTACAAGACCATGGTGCTTGCCTATGGAGCAGTGAGGGGAACGGCACCTCCGTACCTTCAGGCTCTGATCAGTCCCTACACCCAAACGAGGGCATTGCGTTCATCCACCTCTGGCCTGCTGGCTCCCCTTCCTCTGCGGAAGCATAGTTCCCGCTCAGCCCAGTCAAAACTGTTCGCTGCTCTGGCACCCCAATGGTGGAACAAGCTCCCTCACGACGCCAGGACAGCGGAGTCACTCACCACCTTCCGGAGACATTTGAAACCCCACCTCTTTAAGGAATACCTGGGATAGGATAAAGTAATCCTTCTACCCCCCCCCCCCCCCCCCAAAAATTGTAAAGTGGTTATCCCACTGGCTATAGGGTGAATGCACCAATTTGTGAGTCGCTCTGGATAAGAGCGTCTGCTAAATGACGTAAATGTGCCCTTGAGCAAGGCACTTAACCCTAATTGCTCCTGTAAGTCGCTCTGGATAAGAGCGTCTGCTAAATGACTAAAATGTAAATGTAATGTAAATGTGTTGTGTGACAAAACTGCACATTTTAGAGTGGCCTTTTGTCCCCAGCACAAGGTGCACCTGTGTAATGATCATGCTGTTTAATCAGCTTCTTGATATGCCACATCGGTCAGGTGAATGGATTATCTTGGCAAATGAGAAATGCTCACTAACAGGGATGTAAACAAATTTGTGCAAAAATTTGAGATAAATAAGCTTTTTGTGCATATGGAAAATTTCTGGGATATTTTATTTCAGCTCATGGGAGCAACACTTCACATGTTGCGTTTATATCTTTGTTAAGCATACATTTGTTGATTGGTAGGCATACAAATAAGATTATTTCTTAATACATTTGAAATTAGGTCTAGTTGTGGCCGCAACCGGACTAGATCGTGAACGACTCTTGGCAGAATGCATTGCTTGACTGCCGTGAGCGTGATAAGCACAATATCGTTTGCAAACTGCAGCCCCCCCCAAACTATTTGTTCTGGAGTTTGAGTTTGTTGAGCAGAGGCTGTGCATGTGTTGGTTCTATAAAGCTGTGTTCATCATAACATTCAAAAATCTAATTGAATTAATTATTGCACCATGCGATCAATAATCAGTTCTAAAGTTGTCTTTTTCTTCTCTATGCTGCCTGATCCATTTCCCTGCGTGCATATACGACAGACAGTTGTTGGTCGGAGCGCGTCTCTGGAGCCGCTGAGCATGTAACAATCCTGCTGTAGGACTCATTGCAGCCAGCAGATCAAACGAATCACTCAGAAAAACATATCTTTACTCTCAAGTCAGTAAAAAGAGTAGTTGAAAAAGAATGAATCGTTCGCAAACTGCACATCATTAATTGGCAAAGGACACATTGACATACGAAGCAGTCAGGTGCACAGTATTGATCGCCTTCATAATGTCATATCACGTGTGTGTGTGTGTGTGTCAGGGTTTCCGTTAGCCGGTAATTGCCGGCTTTTGGCCGTAAAAAACAAAGAAAAACTATAGGTAGGCAGGCTATCAGCGCGTCACCCACCACCTTAAAATGTGAGCTGGAGGCAGTATTCACGTTGAAAACATACTTCATTGTTTGAAACCTGAATGTTTTACTTCATATTATGAGGCATGTCTTACCTTGCTTGAAAATCCAACCATAGAAAGGTGGAGGCAATTCTTTTTTAAAGACTTCTTAGGTGGCATGTGAGTTTCAAGTTTGAGGAAGCATACAATTTATCAGACCGATCTGCTTGTCAGTTATGATTTTCATATGTGCATTTTCGTGAAACTGTTTCATTTCAATATTAACGTTTTTGTTTCTCAAAATCATTGTCACGTGGTTTGTCAAAAATCATAATTAAAATTAGAAAAATATAAAAGTTAAAATTAAACTACTGCGAGAGCACCAGCCTATGCCATATGGACACATTGATAGGCTACACCGTGATCATTGGCGGCTAAATAGCCTAAACGAGAGCATGGAGCCCAGAGATGGCCAATGCAGCTGTTGGCCCATAACTTCCATTGGCAATTAAGTAAAAATACATAAAGAACACAAATAAAAACAGTAGAAAATATACTGATGAAAATTCTGCTTCTTTCAATCACATTCATCTTTCTACTCAGCCTGTCTGCCTCCCTTACTATCTGTCTTGAGCTGTCGCTAATGAAGTGCAACGTATCAAATCAATAAACTAGCCTATTCCGGGCCCTCAGAGTTTCCGACGCCAGTGAGCTCGGGACAGACAGCTATTTTTGCCCAAGGGAAAGGTATTCTATTACGTTTACACTGAATATATGATATCAGGTGATTATATTTTTCTCTTTCACACCAAGGCTTGGTGATTATCGAGTGGGAGATTGTTGTAATACCTTTTCAAATAGCCTAATAGGCCTACTGTGAGAAACTACCATTCACAATGGATGTTAAAAAAACAGACTGAGAAGCTCAGCTTATTAGTGGTGGACGTGGTGACTAAGACAATCAGAAATCAAACATCCCCAAATGGGCACTTTCCTAGATTTTTCGCGCAGCAGGCCAGGTAGGCTACTTCTATGAGTGCGCGCTCCCTCAGCATTAACAAGATAGAGAAACCATTGCTCATTGCTCACATGGAGCACTCCAAACAAAAGACAATTAGAAAATGTATACTTGTAAATTATGGTTCTGAAATCAACCAAAACTTGTTTCTCACAAGTGTAGAAGGTTGTGAACTCTGCAAACAACGTTTCTCTCCGAGAATGAGAACAGTGAATTACTATGGAATGGGGAATTGATCAAAATAAACAGTCAAAGAACAAACAACTCACAATGAATGCGCAAGAATTGGCTGGTGACAGCTGAGTGGATTCTGGAGAGCTGAGCGCATGCATTCTGGAGAGACACGCTTATAGGTAACTTTGCCCGTCCCCTTCTTCTTGTCTCAACATTTAAAAATTATACTCAAGACACATCTTCACACATATTTTTAATGCTTTTCACTGACAGCCGCAACTCAATAATCAGCTAGATCTTTTGCCATTTCTCTCCTGTTATATTGGTTTTCATATTAACTTTCTTTCATTGTACAGAAGCCAAATGCACAATCCTAGTCATATTAGCATCCTAGTTGTTGCATCTTTAGATTCACCTTCTTTCTAAGTTTCTAACTGAGATTTTAATTTCTGTCATATACCGCTTGCTTCAGGTGTCCTGCTTAGAATGGTGTTATCCCTTTTTCCCGCAAATTGCATTTTGGCAAATGTTTGAAAATGGAAACCCTGGTGTGTGTTTGTGTGTGCAATGCTCACCTTCCCAGAGACAGATTCTCCGTCATAAAACAGATAGTTCTTCTCCACTTTCCCATCCTCTGTCTTGAGTTCTGCTGTCTTCCTAGTCTCTGCATCATTGAGTAGGACATCAATTTCACACACAGGACCAAATAAACCACCCAGGAAACTCTGAAAAACAGGAAGACTTTACAATCAACTCAAAAGGCACATACAATCAGAAATAACTAGCTCAATAATGGACTAAAGGAGATTAATGTTCCACCTTAGTCCAAGGACCTTACATGTTCTGCTTGAAGGTCGAATTGGCTCTGGAAGCCAAAAAAGCCAAATACTAATCTAAAACGTGAATCGATTCTCAATTGCAGTACGGTTCTAGAAACATAAATCCCTCTATTTTCAAATCACATCAAAATAATTTGAACAAATGCAAAATACACACTTACTGTACACTGTTTAAACCCGTTTTAACACAGCACTGGTACAGAGTCAATGTGCAGGGTACAGGTTAGTCAAGGTAATTGAGGTAATATGTACATGAAGGTAGCAGTAAAGTGACTATGCATCGATAATAAACAGAGAGTAGCAGCAGCGTATGTGAAGAGAGTGAAGCAATGTGTGTGGCATCAATATGCATGTACACTACAGGTCGAAAGTTTGGACACACCTACTCATTCAAGGATTTTTATTTTGTACATTGTAGAATAATAGTGAAGACATCAAAACTATGAAATAACACATGGAATCATGTAGTAACCAAAAACGTGTTAAACAAATCAAAATATATTTTATATTTGAGATTCTTCAAATAGCCACCCTTTGCCTTGATGAGAGCTTTGCACACTCTTGGCATTCTCTCAACCAGCTTCATGAGGTAGTCACCTGGAATGCATTTCAATTAACATGTGTGCCTTCTTAAAACTTAATTTGTGGAATTTCTTTCCTTCTTAATGCGTTGGAGACAATCAGTTGTCTTGTGACAAGGTAGGGGGGGGGTATACAGACGATAGCCCTATTTGGTAAAATACCAAGTCCATATTATGGCAAGAACAGCTCAAATAAGCAAAGAGAAATGACAGTCCATCATTACTTTAAGACAGGAAGGTCAGTCAATATGGAACATTTCAAGAACTTTGAACGTTTCTTCAAGTGCAGTCGCAAAAACCATCAAGCGCTATGATGAAACTGGCTCTCATGAGGAATGCCACAGGAATGGAAGACCCAGAGTTACTCTGCTGCAGAGGATAAGTTCATTAGAGTTACCAGTCTCAGAAATTGCAGCTAAAATAAATGCTTCACAGAGTTCAAGTAACAGACACATCTCAACATCAACTGTTCAGAGGAGACTACGTGAATCAGGCCTTCATGGTCGAATTGCTGCAAAGAAACCACTACTAAAGGACACCAATAAGAAGAAGAAACTTGCTTGGGCCAAGAAACACGAGCAATGGACATTAGAGCGGTGGAAATGTGTCCTTTGGTCTGGAGTCCAAATTTGAGATTTTTGGTTCCAACCGGCGTGTCTTTGTGTGGGTGAATGGATGATCTCTGCATGTGTATTTTCCACCGTTAAGCATGGAGGTGGTGTTATGGTGTGGGGGTGCTTTGCTAGTGACACTCAACCAGCATGGCTACCACAGCATTCTGCAGCGATACGCCATCTCATCTGGTTTGGGCTTATTGGGACTATCATTTGTTTTTCAACAGGACAATGAATAAACACACCTCCAGGCTGTGTAAGGGGTATTTTACCAAGATGGAGAGTGATGGAGTACTGCATCAGATGACCTGGCCTCCAAAATCCCCCGACCTCAACCAACTTGAGATGGTTTGGGATGATTCAGACCGCAGAGTGAAGGAAAAGCAGCCAACAAGTGCTCAGCATATGTGGGAACTCCTTCAAGACTGTTGGAAAAGCATTCCAGGTGAAGCTGGTTGAGAGAATGCCAAGAGTGTGCAAAGCTGTCATCAAGGCAAAGGGAGGCTATTTGAAGAATCTCAAATATATGTTGATTTGTTTAACACTTTTTTGGTTACTACATGATCCCATGTGTTATTTCATTGTTTTGATGTCTTCACTATTATTCTACAATGTAGAAAATAGTAAAAATAAAGAAAAGCCCTTGAATGAGTAGGTGTTCTAAAACTTTTGACCAGTAGTGTATGTGTGTGCATTTTGTGTGTGTGTGTTGGAGCGTCAGTGTAGTATGTGTGAGTGTGTGGTTAGAGTCCCGTG
Source organism: Coregonus lavaretus (assembly GCF_964263955.1). NCBI lineage: Eukaryota > Metazoa > Chordata > Actinopteri > Salmoniformes > Salmonidae > Coregonus > Coregonus lavaretus. The sequence continues at coordinate 24,399,564 of NC_139988.1, forward strand.
AGTATACTTTGAGCCTGTGCAAGAGAGTCAGTACAAAAAAATAAGAATAAAATAAGGGGGTCAATGCAAATAGTCCGGGTAGCCATTTGATTTACTGTTCAGCAGTCTTATGGCATGGTTAAGGAGCCTTTTTAGTTCCAGACTTGGTGCTCTGGTACGCAAGATAAGGTCCTTACGCTTCCAAAACCATACCGCAAGCGATGTGTTAAAGCTGCAATATGTCACTTTTTGGGGGGACCCGACCAAATTCACATAGAAATGTTCATAATAGATCTGCCATTTGCATTGAAAGCAAGTTTAAGAAGCGGTAAATCTGTTCTTGGTGTGCTATTTCTATGCTTCCTGTTCTTACGTTTTGTTTTTGTCTCTTTTACTTTCGGGTTTTGTACACCAGCTTCAAACAGCTGAAAATACAATATTTTTGGATATGGAAAATATATTTCACAGTGGTTTAGATGGTACAATGATTCTGTACCCTATACTTGCTTGTTTTGTCACATAAACTGAAATTAGGCGAACTATTATTTTGCAACCAGGAAATTGCGGAGCGACTTTTGCATAGTTTCTGCAACATCTACCCCAGTATCTACCGAGTCAGATATATTTCCAATGGGGCTGACGTTAATTTATGGGACTGTGATAATTAGCTAGCTAGCTAACAACAGATGGGTGTTTTGGCTAGTTTGCTAAATGTCATCATGTCATGAAACATGCTACAGTGAAGACTAATTAACTTAGAAGTGCCATGGGGCTAAAGACAAATTACACACCTGACAGCTAACGTTATAGCAGTCAACATTTATCGTGACGTCCAGACAAGACGATGAGCCAGTAACTAGCTATCTAACTAATGCTTTATGTGTAGCTAAATTGGCAGCGTGCGCCGATAATAATCGCAGTGGGAAACGAGAAAAGCGCTACACTAGCCAATTGTCACTAACCAAAACTATCTACCTAGAAAGAACAGTGGGGCTCCGGCCAGGGCCTCCGACCTGTGTTGATAACGTTATATTAGGCTAGCTAGCCGTTAGCTAAGACATAGAAGAAGAAAAAAAACTAAAGGGCCCGAGGATGACAATACCTTGGCTTTAGCACATCTCTATTTATGTATACGTTAAATTGCACGTGCTACTTATTATTTCATTTTGAACTCACCATTTCAGCTGTTTAAACAGTTGTAGACAGCTAGCTAGCCTCCGTGTTGCTAATTCATGTGATGATACAAACTGAAGGAGCAGTGTGTCTGAATACAGACGCAATAATGGCGACACAGAAATTTCAAAATAAAAGTCCAATGTCTAATCATGTCATTTATTTTGCTCCCCTGCTGCTGCAAATCCTAGAAAATTTTAGAAAAGCTGTCTTTAACTCTATTTAAAAAAAACGTGTTCTGATAATGAATATTCAATAAATACAGTAAGATCCTACAATTTAATAGTTATCCTATGATTATGACTCCAATTCTCATACCACCTCCAACAGATCCACAGATGTTGCAATCACTATTGCACTCCACACTGCCCTTTCCCACCTGGACAAAAGGAACACCCATGTAAGAATGCTGTTCATTGACTTCAGCTCAGCATTCAACACCATAGTGCCCTCCAAGCTCATCACGAAGCTTAGGACCCCGGGACTGAACACCTCCCTCTGCAATTGGGCCTGGACTTCCTGATGGGCTGCCCCCAGGTGGTGAGGGTAGGTAGCAACACATCCACCATGTTAACCGTCAACAAGGGGGCCCCTCAGGGGTGCTTGCTTAGTCCCCTCCTGTACTCCCTGTTCACCAACGACTGCATGGCCGCGCACTACTCCAACACCATCATTAAGTTTGCAGACAACACAACGGTGGTAGGCCTGATCACCAATGACGATGAGACAGCCTATAGGGAGGAGGTCAGAGACCTGGCAGTGTGGTGCAAGGACAACAACCTCCCCCTCAACGTCAGCAAAACAAAGTAGCTGATCGTGGACTACAGCCGCAGTGCCTACTACTATGATTTTTAAGTCGTCGTCGCCAATCTTCTGTCCCTGCTCTGGATAGAGCGGGGCTTCTCCATCTGTCGGAGGCCTGCATCCTGTGAAGCGTGGGAGTTGGCAGATTTCCTCGTCCTTCTCGCCAGCTGTGATTTTGGGCAGCTCCATGGTAAGAAATGTGACCGTTCCTGGTGCAAAAACAATGTCCTATCCCGGAGCTCGAGTAAATTACATTACTAAGCTGCTAACCCATCATATCTGGCCCTGTGCCCTCTCTGAATCGTGGCATTGAACGCTTTAGCAGGATTCTTGCTCTTCACAACTGGCTACGTGATTATTGCAGCTCAATGGGTGTAATTTTTGTTGACAGTTTCGATACCTTTTGGAAATAAAACACGTTTTATAAGGAGGATGGGATCCACCCAAATCATTTTGGTTCTTGGATCCTTTCACAGCATTATAAGGCTGTGTTGAGACAATGACTTAGCAATGACCCAAGCCCAGCTCAGCTAATCCCTACCATTGTGACACAGAGTTGTCAAAATGCTTCAGCAAATGTACATTACATCAGGGGCGTCGGTAGACACAACATAAGTAACCTAATTTATGTCCCTCTAACTGCCCTGAATGCCTCTGCTGATCCTACAGCTATTGTATGCAGTAATCATGTGCCTAAGAACCAGATTTATACTGTTAGTACTGAGCCGGTGTGCCCGAGGAGGAAGTCCACTGTGTGCAGCTCACCCTGCACTAACATAAAGAACATGAGCACATCTACTGCTGCTAAGCTTACCAGTAAAGCAATAAAAACAAGTAAGCATCCCAGAAGAAAAGTGCTCAAAATAGCCCACGTTAACATATGTAGCTTAAGAAACAAGGTTCATGAAATCAATAATTTGCTAGTAACAGATGACATTCATATTCTGACTATCTCTGAAACTTACTTAGATAATACCTTTGATGATACAGTTGAAGCAATACAAGGTTATAACATTTATAGAAAAGATAGAAATGCCAATGGTGGAGGTGTTGCTATTTATACACAGAACCACATTCCTGTGAAGATTAGAGAGGATCTCATGTTAAATACTGTTGACGTAATATGGCTACAGGTTCATCTGCCTCACCTAAAGCCAATTCTGGTGGGAAGCTGCTATAGACCACCAGGTGCTAACAGTCAGTTCCTGGATAACGTGTGAAATGCTTGATAATGTATGTGATATGAATAGAGAGGTATACTTTCTGGGTGATTTAAATATTGACTGGCTTTCATCAGGCTGCCCACTCAAGAGAAAGCTTCAAACTGTAACCAGAGCCTGCAACCTGGTTCAGGTTATCAGTCAACCTACCAGGGTAGTTACAAACAGTACAGGAATTAAATCATCAACATGTATTGATCATATCTTTACTAATGCTGCAGAGATTTGTTTGAAAGCAGTATCCAAATCCATTGGATGTAGTGATCACAATATAGTAGACATATCTAGGAAAACCAAAGTTCCAAAGTCTGGGCCTAATATTGTGTATAAGAGGTCATACAATAAGTTTTGTAGTGATTCCTATGTTGTTGATGTAAATAATATATGTTGGTCTGTGGTGTGTAATAAGGAGCAAACAGACACTGCACTTGACACATTTATGAAATTGCTTATTCTAGTTACTAATAAGCATGCACCCATTAAGAAAATGACTGTAAAAACTGTTGAATCCCCGTGGATTGATGAGGAATTGAAAAATTGTATGGTTGAGAGGGATGAGGCAAAAGGAATGGCAAATAAGTCTGGCTGCACAACCGATTGGCGAATGTATTGCAAATTGAGAAATCATGTGACTAAACTGAATAAAAAGAAGAAAAAAAACACAATGACACAAGGATAAATGACATAAAGAATGATAGTAAAAAGCTTTGGAGCACCTTAAATGAAATGTTGGGAAAAAAGGCAAACTCAGCAAGGAATGAGTTAGTTCTAAATATTTCCTAAACTAAAAGTATTTTATTTGGGTCAAGTCATTCACTAAACCCTAAACCTCAACTACCCTTAAAAGTACATGGAGAGCTAACATTAATGACATGCAGTCTCTCCTGGCTTAGAGTGGAAGAGAGATTGACTTCATCACTGCTTGTTTTTGTAAGAGGTGTTGACAAGCTGAATGTACCGAACTGTCTGTTTGGAATACTGGCACACAGCTCGGACACCCATACATAACCCACAAGACATGCCACCAGAGGTCTCTTCACAGTCCCCAAGTCCAAAACAGACTATGGGAGGCGCACAGTACTACATAGAGCCATGACTACATGGAACTCTATTCTACATGGAACAGGTAACTGATGCAAGCAGTAGAATCAGATTTTAAAAAACAGGTAAAAATACACCTAATGGAAAAATGGGGACTGTGAAGAGACACACACAAAGGTATAGACACATGCATATGCACACATTGTGATATTGTTGTATGGTGGTATTAAACATTTTGTATTGTAGATAGGTAGTGGTGTAATAATGTTATATGATGTACTGTTTTATATTTTGTTTTAGATGTAATGTAAGTGTTTTAATATGTTTGGACCCCAGGAAGAGTAGCTGCTGCCTTGGCAGCAGCTAATCAGGATCCCTAATAACTACAAAAAAAAGAATAATACAGGAAACGGAGGGCCGAGCACGCCCCCATTCACATCGACGGGGCTGTAGTGGAGCGGGTCGAGAGCTTCAAGTTCATCTGTGTCCACAACACTAAGGATCTATCATGGTCCAAACACACCAACACAGTCGTGAAGAGGGCACGACACACCTCTTCCCCCTCAGGAGGCTGAAAAGATTTGGCATGGGTCCTCAGATCCTCAAAATGTTCTACAGCTGCACCATTGAGAGCATCTTGACTGGCTTTATCATTGTTTAGTATGGCAACTGCTTGGCATCCGACCGTAAGGAGCTACAGATGGTAGTGCGTATGGCCCAGTACATCAATGGGGCTGAGCTCCCTGCCATCCAGGACCTCTACAGTCGTGGTCAAAAGTTTTAAGAATGACACAAATACTAATATTCACAAAGTCTGCTGCCTCAGTTTTGATGATGGCAATTTGCATATACTCCAGAATGTCATGAAGAGTGATCAGATGAATTGCAATTAATTGCAAAGTCCCTCTTTGCCATGAAAATGAACTTAATCCCCAAAAAACATTTCCACTGCATTTCATCCCTGCCACAAAAGGACCAGCTGCCATCATGTCAGTGATTCTCTCGTTAACACAGGTGAGAGTGTTGACGAGGACAAGGCTGGAGATCACTCTGTCATGCTGATTGAGTTAGAATAACAGACTGGAAGCTTTAAAAGGAGGGTGGTGCTTGAAATCATAGTTCTTCCTCTGTTAACCATGGTTACCTGCAAGGAAACACGTGCTGTCATCATTGCTTTGCACAAAAAGGGCTTCACAGGCAAGGATATTGCTGCTAGTAAGACTGCACCTAAATCAACCATTTATCGGATCATCAAGAACTTCAAGGAGAGAGGTTCAATTGTTGTGAAGAAGGCGTCAGGGCGCCCAAGAAAGTCCAGCAAGCACCAGGACCGTCTCCTGCTGTGGGGGTGCTTTGCTGCAGGAGGGACTGGTGCACTTCACAAAATAGATGGCATTATTAGGAAGGAAAATGATGTGGATATATTGAAGCAACATCTCAAGACATCAGTCAGGAAGTTAAAGCTTGGTCGCAAATGGGTCTTCCAAATGGACAATGACCCCAAGCATACTTCGGAAGCTTGTGGAAGGCTACCCGAAACATTTGACCCAAGTTACTAATTGAGTGTATGTTAACTTCTGACCCACTGGGAATATGATGAAATAAATAAAAGCTGAAATAAATCATTCTCTCTACTATTATTCTGACATTTAACATTCTTAAAATAAAGTGGTGATCCTAACTGACCTCAGACAGGGACTTTTTACTAGGATTAAATGTCAGGAATTGTGAAAAACTGAGTTTAAATGTATTTGGCTAAGGTGTATGTAAACGTCCGACTTCAACTGTATTACCTAAATTACCTCTACCTCGTACTGCTGCATATTGACTCGGTACCGGTACTCCTTGTATATATTCTCGTTATTTTATTGTGTTACTATTTCCTTTTTTATTTTTAGCAAATGTTTCTTACTTTTTTACTTTGCATTGTTGGGAACAGGTTTGTAAGCAAGCTTTTCACGGTAATCTACACCTGTTGTATTCGGTTCATGTGACAAATAACATTTTATTTTATTTGAAAAGGTGAAGGTAGCAGATGTATTACATTTTTTATGAATTCTTTATTTAGTCAGGTTATCACATTGTGAATGAGATCTCTTTTCGAAGTGTCACCTGAGTATGAAAATAATAATAACTAAGGAGCTTGCATAGGCTAAAAATCACTTTCACCTTGAACGGAGCATTCAAGAACATGAATATGTAAATTAACGTGCACTTTTTGCAGATGACAATACATTTCTGAAGGTTTTGGCAATATCTCTATTGTTTAAAGTAACTTTCTTTAGAAGAGGTTTAGATCATCGCTATTCATGTCTCTTGACTTTCATACATATAGCACTGTTTGACCATCCATTGTTACTCAGTAAACTTTTATTTTGATAGAGAAATGTGTACTGTAAATCCTCTTGTTGCAAACATCACACTTTCAAATCCATGAGCTATCATGTGACCTAAAGTCATATGAATAGGTGTAGCAGTCTTGCACCTTTAAATGCACAATCCTTCATTCGTTTTTCAGCCTGGAGAAATGTAACCACTCTCAAATTCAAAGATGGAACTATGAATGCAAAGACTGACAGTCTGTGAGATCAAAATTATAGTTTGAGATGAAGCTTGAAGCTAAAGATACAAAAACACTATTCAAGTGAAACCTGTGTACTACTGTGTGTACTAAAAGGAACAATAAAGTCTAGTATTTTTATCCTGCATTCTCATCTGGAATGTTTTGCAAAAGAGAGGCACGTGTGCTTGCCGCTTACTAACTCATTACAGGCTAATATATTTTGTAACTGGAGGTTTTCTAGGTCATGAGAAACTCTACAGAGGAAGCTCAGGGAAATATTCAACACTAGGATGTGATAACAGACTATGGGCAGTTCAGGAAATGACACAGTGTGGTTGAAGTGTCATGGGGGGGATCTGAACAGTGGTGGCTCCTCAGAGAAGGAGTGGGAGGACCATCCTCCTCGGTGAATTTCATAAAAATAAAAATAGTGAAACATTAAAAAAGTTATCCTTTTTAGATAAAACTATACTAAATAGAGTGAGAGAAAAAAGAATTTGATCCCCTGCTGAATTTGTACGTTTGCCCACTGACAAAGAAATTATCAGTCTATAATTTTAATGGTAGGTTCATTTGAACAGTGAGAGACAGAATAACAACAAACAAATCCAGAAAAACGCATGTCAAAAATGTTATAAATTGATTTGCATTTTAATGAGGGGAATAAGTATATGACCCCATCTCAATCAGAAACATTTCTGGCTCCCAGGTGTCTTTTATACAGGTAACGAGCTGAGATTAGGAGCACACTCTTAAAGGGAGTGCTCCTAATCTCAGCTTGTTACCTGTATAAAAGACACCTGTCCACAGAAGCAATCAATCAATCAGATTCCAAACTCTCCATCTTGGCCAAGACCAAAGAGCTCTCCAAGGATGTCAGGGACAAGATTGTAGACCTACACAAGGCTGGAATGGGCTACAAGACCATCGCCAAGCAGCTTGGTGAGAAGGTGACAACAGTTGGTGCGATTATTCGCAAATGGAAGAAACACAAAATAATTGTCAATCTCCCTCGGCCTGGGGCTCCATGCAAGATCTCACCTCGTGGAGTTGCAATGATCATGAGAACGGTGAGGAATCAGCCCAGAACTACACGGGAGGATCTTGTCAATGATCTCAAGGCAGCTGGGACCATAGTCACCAAGAAAACAATTGGTAACACACTACGCCGTGAAGGACTGAAATCCTGCAGTGCCCACAAGATCCCCCTGCTCAAGAAAGCACATATACAGGCCCGTCTGAAGTTTGCCAATGAACATATTAATGATTCAGAGGAGAACTGGGTGAAAGTGTTGTGGTCAGATGAGACCAAAATCGAGCCCTTTGGCATCAACTCAACTCGCCGTGTTTGGAGGAGGAGGAATACTGCCTATCACCCCAAGAACACCCTCCCCACTGTCAAACATGGAGGTGGAAACATTATGCTTTGGGGGTGTTTTTCTGCTAAGGGGACAGGACAACTTCCCTGCATCAAAGGGACGATGGACGGGGCCATGTACCATCAAATCTTGGGTGAGAACCTCCTTCCCTCAGCCAGGGCATTGAAAATTGGTCATGGATGGGTATTCCAGCATGATAATGAAGCAAAACACACGGCCAAGGCAACAAAGGAGTGGCTTAAGAAGAAGCACATTAAGGTCCTGGAGTGGCCTAGCCAGTCTCCAGACCTTAATCCCATAGAAAATATGTGGAGGGAGCTGAAGGTTCGAGTTGCCAAACGTCAGCCTCGAAACCTTAATGACTTGGAGAAGATCTGCAAAGAGGAGTGGGACAAAATCCCTCCTGAGATGTGTGCAAACCTGGTGGCCAACTACAAGAAACGTCTGACCTCTATGATTTCCAACAAGGGTTTTGCCACCAAGTACTAAGTCATGTTTTGCAGAGGGGATCAAATACTTATTTCCCTCATTAAAATGCAAATCAATTTATAACATTTTTGACATGCGTTTTTCTGGATGTTTTTGTTGTTATTCTGTCTCTCACTGTTCAAATAAACCTACCATTAAAATTATAGACTGATCATGTCTTTGTCAGTGGGCAAACGTACAAAATCAGCAGGGGATCAAATACTTTTTTCCCTCACTGTATATTCACGTCACCAAATAATTGATTAAAACACTGTTTTGCAATGGTCTACACTAGCCTCAACAGCACTCTGTAGGGTAGCACCATGGTGTAGCCGGAGGACAGCTAGCTTCCGTCCTCCTCTGGGTACATTGACTTCAATACAAAACCTAGGAGGCTCATGGTTCTCACCCCCTTCCATGGACTTACAGTAATTATGACCACTTCCTGAGGACTTCCTCCAACCTATCAGAACTCTTGCAGCATTAACTGACATGTTCTCCACCCAATCAAAGGATCAGAGAATGAACCTGGTACTGAAAGCATAAGCTACAGCTAGCTAGCACTGTAGTGCATAAAATGTGGTGAGTAGTTGACTCAAAGAGAGAGAACAACAATAGTTGAACAGTTTTGAACAAATTAATTTCTTCAAAAATGAAGGAGATCAATAGCTATATTTAGTCATTTTTTTCACTTTCACTTACTTAGCTAGCAAATGCAGCTAGCTAATTTAGTCTCCTCAAAACACCAATCTTAAACAGAGGAATGCTATGTTAGCTAGTTGGCTATGACTATCCAACACTGGAACTCTTCCAAGTCAAGGTAAGCTTTTGGTTTACCTAATTAATTGCCACCGGGCCCGCCGGTATAATTGCTAAACTGCTTACTGACTGTACACTGTACTGCATGATTGTAGTGGGGTTACTAACACGTTAGTTCTATTAGCTATGTTGACTATGACGTTACTTTAGCTAATATGGTGACAACGATTTAGGCTGTGTGTAGCGATCAGCGGTTATCATATGGTTTGGCTTGGAATGGTTTTTTCGCCTGGTCACAGACAGCTGATGTGTTGTGCAATGAAGTCCACAAGCGAAGGGAAAAGTTGAGAGGAGGAGAGCGCATAGATGCGAGAAGGAATATAACGTGGTTGCTATGAAAGTGAATTGTGTTTAAGTGTGATCAGGGGTGTATTCATTCCGCCGATTCTGTTGAAAAGCTTTTCTTAAACAGAAGCAAACCGAACGAAACGGGCATAAACATACCTGAATTTGGCCAATAGAAACTCTTGTTTGCAAATGTTGGACTAATGATTACACCTTAGATGCAGGCAAGAGTGTGCAAGGCAGTGTGTCAATGTCAGTCACCTAAAAAATTTATCTTGACCTGTGTGCACCTACATTGTAAACATTCATTCATAGGCTAGGTTGTAGCAACCTCATGATGGGTATAGGGAGTTTGAGTATCATGTTACATTGAATGACAGTCATCCAATATGCTGTAATCGAAATAAAGCCATGCTCAACTGGATCTGAACCATGGTCTCCCATGGGAGGAACCAATGTATTGACCATTATACTAACAGGGAAAACCATGTGGTGCTGAGGGTGGCTGATTCTGAAGTCACAGGCAGGGCTACCTCATCACGAGACCATGAGTCCGACTCATGTCCGCTACAGAAGCATAGGGAGCCCATATCCTCTCTAAAACAGTATTTGAGTTATAAACCACTGGATGATCAAAATTTCTGTTTATTTAATCCCTGAAATTGTCAAAACATTTTGCTTGGATGAGAAAATACAAGTGCGGATTGATATCATGTTAAATTGTGACCATCGTGGAAATTCTGAATAAAGTATATTTGAAAACGGAGTGTATAACACAAATCTTATAGTTTTCATTGTGGCTTAGTTGGTAGAGCATGGCGTTTCAATCCTAGGGCTGTGGGTTCGATTCCCACAGGGGACCAGTACGAAAAAGTAAACAAATGTATGCACTCACTACTGTAAGTCGCTCTGGATAAGAGCGTCTGCTAAATTACTAAAATGTAAAACAATAAAAGTGCGATATATCCCTGAAAACCATGTTTTAAAATCGAATTATTAACATTCTTGGCTGGTATTACAAATAATAATAAAAACACTGAAAAAAAAAAACTAATTTTATCTCTTTGGTTCCATGGGAAAATAACTAAACTTCTGTTACCTAAATCAGATTAAATACAATCTTACACAGCCAATCATCAATAACTGGATCAAATAGCATGTGCTACTGTAATCTTGAGCAGTTGCAAGAGCCAATTCATTTTACACAACCGCATTGACATCAAAATGTATATATTTAGCATTCTGGCAGGCTACAGGATCAGGTGATCCTCTTTCAATTCGTGAGCAGGAGGCAGAGCCTGATCCATGGTCATTTTCTGTGGGAAAACGAAGTCAGAGTAGTCAATCCCGTCCACATCTGCGCTGGCCAATTGGTCGCCAGAGCCCTGCTCAGTGAAGAGGATTCCAGTGTCAGAACCCTCGCCTGACTGCTCCTCCAGCTCTGAGCCATCCTCTTTCGGCACTCTGGAAGAAAAACAGAAGCACAGGACCATTAGCCATTATAGTCTACATCCTCTGAGCACTTCCTGTGATTTTTCACTACAGCACAGGCCGGGGTGTCTCTACAATCCCATCATCCCTGCTTTGTTTTTCTGGGAGCCTTAAGTCATATTGAGTTGAATTGTGCATTGAATCAACAATATTTCACAAAGCGATTAACAAGAAAGGCTGAGTGATAACTCTAAAACCATTCTTTGAAGATAATACATTTGTTGAAATAGTGTTCCATTGTTTACTTTATCAACTAAGTAAATTAGAAAATAAACACATTTAGATGAATCTATTGTAAAACTTGAATGATAAGCCCTTTCTGTGCGAACTACAGTATAGTGAAGAGGGTTTCGTGAGATCCAACCCTTTTGGGTCCTGGTGTTTTCGAACTGATACAATGTCTTGCTGAGGACTTAAACCACTAAAGTGGAAGTGGTGTCTTAGGCAATATGATAGCAAATGTTTAGCTTCCTCAAAAGTGAAAACGTTTAACAGAGCTGAGTACATATTGTTCTCTTCTGTCTGCTGTAATATAATGAATGCAGATATCAATGCTTGGGTGCTCCTTCACACATGTATAATTAGATCACCTAATCCATATGGCTTATAGTTTAAAAACTCAACTTTCAGCAGGATCATCTAGAACAGGGGTGTCAAACGTACGGCCCGCGGGCCGGATCAGGCCCGCAAACGGGTTTAATCTGGCCCGCGAGATGATTTTGGAAAAAAAAAAAAAAACTTTTTTTTTTTTGTTTTTTTTTTTGTAAAGTATAAAAATGCGCTGCAATTTTTCAATAAAATAAACTGCTGTTCCAATTGCGTCCACTGGATGGCGCAATAGCAATTGTGTTAAGCAAGCAAACTGTTTATACCGGGGCAGAGCAAGTAGGTCAAGCACGTGCAGCCAATGAGCTACTTTGTTTTGCCCGCGATATTTATTACGGCTTCTACTTTTAACATTATGTGCTTTGGCACCCTCATTGCCCCAATATGTCTCTGTCAAAAAAGAGAAAAGTGGACGCAGAGTGCAGAGTGTTCCAAGAAAAATGGTCATCCTATTTATTCACGGAATTGAATGGGAAAGCTGTATGTTTGGTGTGTTCAGAGCATGTTGCAGTGCTGAAAGAATATAACCTTCGTCGCCACTATGTGAGTCTTCATGCCGACAAATATGACAACTTTCAAGGACAGCGGAGATGAGAGAAGGTGAATGAACTGTTGGCGGGTCTGAAGAAACAGCAGTCTGTGTTTACTCACAGCCGAGACGTCAGTGACGCTGCAGTGAAAGCTAGCTACCTCATTGCTAATGAAATCGCAGTGGCTTCAAAACCATTTAGTGAGGGTGAATTTGTAAAAACATGCATGATGAAGGCAGCGGAGATTGTGTGCCCTGTAAAGCGGCAGGCTTTTGCAAATATCAGCCTGACAAGAAACACAGTTGCAGACAGGATTTCCGATCTTTCAGTGGATTTGGACAGCCAGTTGAAGCAAAAAGTAAAGTCATTTATTGCGTTTTCGGTTGCAATTGATGAAAGCACGGACATTACAGATGTTGCACAACTGGCCATTTTCATCCGCGGAGTTGATGACACATTGACCGTCACCGAGGAGTTCGTGGAGTTGGTGCCGATGACAGATACAACGACAGCAGCTGATATTTTTACCGCACTCGTCGGCGCGCTGGACAGGGTCAGAGTGGACTGGTCCCGCGCTGTCAGCCTGGCTACAGATGGTGCGCCCTCAATGATTGGGAAAAAAGCAGGCGTTGTGACAAAGTTCAGAGAGAAAGTGCAATCTGCAAATGGAGGACGTGATTTTTTGACTTTTCACTGTATTTTGCACCAGGAGGCTTTGTGTTGCAAGTCATTAAAGATGGATAACGTCATGAAGGTGGTCATCCAAACTGTTAATTTCATCCGATCCAGAAGCCTGAATCACTGTCAGTTTGACAGCCTTCTCAGAGAGAAAGACCACATCTATGGCCTGCCATACCACACTGAGGTAAGATGGTTAAGCCGAGGTGCTGTGCTGAGGCGTTTCTTTGATTTACGAGAAGAAATTGAACAGTTCATGGAAGAAAAGGGCAAACCAGTGTTAGAATTTCATTCCGCAGAATGGATGCAGGACCTTGCATTTATGGTGGATGTTACAGAGCACCTGAATAACTTGAACAAACAGCTGCAAGGGCGCAACAAAGTTGTCACTCAGTATTATGACAGCATACGTTCTTTCAAGTTGAAGCTGTCATTGTGGGAGACGCAACTTGCCGGTGGTGATGCAGCTCACTTCCCCTGTCTGAAAAATGTGTGCGCGACCCAACATGTGGCAGACATGAAGCGGTTCAAAGATAAAATAACGGGACTGTTACGGGAGTTTGAGCAACGCTTTCAGATTTATGTTTATGTTTTTATGTTGATGTGCTATTGTTTTTAATTGATTTTATTTGTATATTTAACCTATTCTTGACTCAGTGGTTCTTGCACTTGTTTGGGGAACAGGATTTCATTATTTTTATCTACATTTCTGCCTGAGAAATGACACCCTGATATAGTTCTGTGATCTGTGATATACTTCTGTGAATCACTGAGGCATTGTGTGTTTGTGTGTTCTTTGTCCTCAGAACTTTCAAATAACTTGAGGTGTTTTATGATTAATAGTGATGTTGTGCTTTTGGACACTGTCCTCAGGCTCCAGCTTTATGTTTATATGTTTTTATGTTGATGTGCTATTGTTTTTAATTTATTTTATTTTATTTGTATATTTAACCTATTCTTGACTCTGTGGTTCTTGCACTTGTTTGGGGAACAGGATTTCATTCTTTTTATCTACATTTCTGCCTGAGAAATGACACCCTGATATAGTTCTGTGATCTGTGAAACAGTTCTGTTAATCACTGAGGCATTGTGTGTTTGTGTGTTCTTTTTCTTTAGAATTTTCAAATAAACTTGACGTGTTTTATGATTAATAGTGATGTTGTGCTTGTACTATTTTGGACACACTGTCCTCAGGCTCCAGCTTTATGTTGTATGTTGATCGTATTAAAACAAAGAAAACAATCTGAAGTTGTTGTTTTTAAGTTATATATACCATGATTTTTCCGGTCCGGCCCACTTGGGAATAGATTTTCCTCCATGTGGCCCCTGAGCTAAAATGAGTTTGACACCCCTGATCTAGAACCATAGAGTAGGCCCACAGTGTGTAGTTTACACTCATAGTAGTAAGTCAATAAAGTGCTTCTTACTTCAAATGAGAAATAATATCAGAGGTCATTCAAGTCACAGTACGCACCTACCAGACTGATTCTGTCATTAATAACATTTCCTACTACAGGAAATTGTATAGGGATTCTTGAAAATTCTGAAATGTTATTGATCAAGTCAGGGTTTGTGACACAATGTGTCAATGTCTGATATTGCAATCCTTTATGGGGACATATCTCATCAAAAAGAATGGAGCAAAGAAGTTAGTCAGGACAATTCTGTCACATTATGTTCAATTCTGAAATTCAATAGCCCATCAAGCTTTGGTCTCCTGATAAATTAATTTGTGATGACATATACTTACTTATCCTTTCCCGCAAATGGAGGGAGTCTGTCAGGAGGCCCAGGCAAGTCCATCCAGGGACCCCTCTGTGTCTCACAGTTGGGATTCTTGGCATCTGGCCTGCACTTAACCCACATATGTCTGCCTTTTGCTGGAGCACCTGTGTTTCATAAGGGAATGACAATATATAAACATAACTTATTTGTGACAGAGAATCTTCATGGACAATATTCCTATTGAATATGAAATAAAGGTTACCGCCAAAATAAAGGAAACTTTTTAGTAAATGAGGGATACAAAGTATAGTGAAAGCAGGTGCTTCCAGGTGTGGTTCCTGAGTTAATTAAGCAATTAACATCCCATCATGCTTAGGGTATAAAAATGCCCAGCTGCCCATTATTTTCTAGAAGAAGAGATCTCAATTACTTTGAAGAGGGGTCTCAAAGGAGCATAGAGGGTCTAAATGGTGTGTGTGTGTGTGTGTGTGTGTGTGTGTGTGTGTGTGTGTGTGTATCTCAGTCATCAGATCTCAACCCAATTGAACACTTATGGGAGATTCTGGAGCGGCACCGGAGACAGCGTTTTCCACCACCAACAACAAAACACCAAATTATGGAATTTCTTGTGTAAGAATGGTGTCGCATCCCTCCAATAGAGTTCCAGACACATGTAGAATCTATGCCAAGGTGCATTGAAGCTGGCCTAACACCTTATTAAGACACATTATTAAGACACTATGTTGGTGTTTCTTCTATTTTGGCAGTTACCTGTACATGCTTGTAACCCTTGCATCCGCTATTGTAGCAAGAAATTGGTAAATATTTGTATAGAACCAAAGTAACAGGATACAGGGACTTGCTTTATCATGTTTACCTAAAGGAACTGGATTGAAGTGATTATTGCGAGCCATCAAGTTGTAATTGCGCTTGAAAGGGTATTGTCATCTTCATACATGAAGGTTATTCATACTATACATCTGGATGCTGATTATAATGCCTGCAGCCTGGGCATAATCAATAGGGCTGAAAAGGTTTAGGGCAGGGGTGTCAAACTCATTCCACAGAGGGCTGAGTGTCTGCAGGTTTTTGGTTTTTCCTTTCAATTAAGACCTAGACAACCAGGTGAGGGGAGTTCCTTACTAATTAGTGACCTTAATTCATCAATCAAGTACAAGGGTGGAGCGAAACCCGCAGACACTCGGCCCTCCGTGGAATGAGTTTGACACATGTGCTCTAAACTCTTCTGGGGCTGTATGTACCAAGCAGACTAGGAGTGCTGATTTGGGATCAGTTTAGCCTTTTAGATCACAGTGGACAGAGGGGACCTGATCAGCACTCCTACTCTGAGATGGTTGCCATTTGTTGCTAGTATACTTGGTCTTGCAATCTGTGAGTAAATTATTGCTTTTGAAAAAATAAAAAGAATAGGTAGCCTACAGCTTAAGTCTTTGTTGGACAGGACAGACAGCATTCGACAATCGATATAGGTCTACTTATTTTGACTTTTAAACAGAAAAGGTAAAACTTCATTTTAAGGGGTCCTCATTACAGTGTAATTACACTGTAACAAGTATTGTAGTAAATGTTAATAACTCATAGTTACACTGTAATAACAACATGTAACTGGTGGTAATTGGAGACTGTAATTACAGAGGTGTAACAACATATGCTTGTTACCACGCTTCATACAAATGGGCAAGTTTCCACTAAATTCACCAATTTAGTGTTACATTTCCTCTCAGCTGCCTCCGATTTAGTAATAACTGTCACAAGGTTGTAATCTCTTGTGGACAGATGCGCTGGGTGTCAGAGATCAAAGGTTGGACGATCAATAGGATCTAATTACCAAACTATGAATACGCACTCTTCAAATTCTCCACTCAATGTTGTATGTAATTACTTATTACTCATTACCAAGTGAAAATACCTACAAACAACAGATGAGTCCCGTGTAGCTCAGTTGGTAGAGCATGGCGCTTGCAATGCCAGGGTTGTGGGTTCGATTCCCACGGGGGA
Organism: Coregonus lavaretus; assembly: GCF_964263955.1. Classification (NCBI taxonomy): domain Eukaryota; kingdom Metazoa; phylum Chordata; class Actinopteri; order Salmoniformes; family Salmonidae; genus Coregonus; species Coregonus lavaretus. Next base: position 24,416,344 of record NC_139988.1, read on the forward strand.
CCAGTATGAAAAAAATAAAATGTATGCACTCACTAACTGTAAGTCGCTCTGGATAAGAGCGTCTGCTAAATGACTAAAATGAGCTTTTACTTTATTATAAAGATACCTTACTTTTTTTTTAAAGCGGTAAATCAGCTTTAATATTGCAGAATAGATTGTGGCTTCCATCAATGTAATTGTCTGCATCATTTCCAATCCTCCATATTTTGGGGGGGAAATATACAGTGGGGAGAACAAATATTTGATACACTGCCGATTTTGCCGGTTTTCCTACTTACAAAGCATGTAAAGGTCTGTAATTTTTATCATAGGTACACTTGAGACACGGAATCTAAAAATTACGGATCAAAAATCCAGAAAATCACATTGTATGATTTTTAAGTAATTAATTTGCATTTTATTGCATGACATAAGTATTTGATCACCTACCAACCAGTAAGAATTCCGGCTCTCACAGACCTGTTAGTTTTTCTTTAAGAAGCCCTCCTGTTCTCCACTCATTACCTGTATTAACGGCACCTGTTTGAACTCGTTACCTGTATAAAAGACACATGTCCACACACTCAATCAAACAGACTCCAACCTCTCCACAATGGCTAAGACCAGAGAGCTGTGTAAGGACATCAGGGATACAATTGTAGACCTGCACAAGGCTGGGATGGGCTACAGGACAATAGGCAAGCAGCTTGGTGAGAAGGCAACAACTGTTGGCGCAATTATTAGAAAATGGAAGAAGTTCAAGATGACGGTCAATCACCCTCGGTCTGGGGCTCCATGCAAGATCTCACCTCGTGGGGCATCAATGATCATGAGGAAGGTGAGGGATCAGCCCAGAACTACACGGCAGGACCTGGTCAATGACCTGAAGAGAGCTGGGACCACAGTCTCAAAGAAAACCATTAGTAACACACTACGCCGTCATGGATTAAAATCCTGCAGCGCACGCAAGGTCCCCCTGCTCAAGCCAGCGCATGTCCAGGCCCGTCTGAAGTTTGCCAATGACCATCTGGATGATCCAGAGGAGGAATGGGAGAAGGTCATGTGGTCTCATGAGACAAAAATTGAGCTTTTTGGTCTAAACTCCACTCGCCGTGTTTGGAGGAAGAAGAAGGATGAGTACAACCCCAAGATCACCATCCCAACCGTGAAGCATGGAGGTGGAAACATAATTCTTTGGGGATGCTTTTCTGCAAAGGGGACAGGACGACTGCACCGTATTGAGGGGAGGATGGATGGGGCCATGTATCGCGAGATCTTGGCCAACAACCTCCTTCCCTCAGTAAGAGCATTGAAGATGGGTCGTGGCTGGGTCTTCCAGCATGACAACGACCCGAAACACACAGCCAGGGCAACTAAGGAGTGGCTGCGTAAGAAGCATCTCAAGGTCCTGGAGTGGCCTAGCCAGTCTCCAGACCTGAACCCAATAGAAAATCTTTGGAGGGAGCTGAAAGTCCGTATTGCCCAGCGACAGCCCCGAAACCTGAAGGATCTGGAGAAGGTCTGTATGGAGGAGTGGGCCAAAATCCCTGCTGCAGTGTGTGCAAACCTGGTCAAGACCTACAGGAAACGTATGATCTCTGTAATTGCAAACAAAGGTTTCTGTACCAAAAATTAAGTTCTGCTTTTCTGATGTATCAAATACTTATGTCATGCAATAAAATGCAAATTAATTACTTAAAAATCATACAGTGTGATTTTCTGGATTTTTGTTTTAGATTCCGTCTCTCACAGTTGAAGTGTACCTATGATAAAAATGACAGACCTCTACATGCTTTGTAAGTAGGAAAACCTGCAAAATCGGCAGTGTATCAAATACTTGTTCTCCCCACTGTATATAAAATATATATATTTTTACAAATACTTTCCTTAATTATTTTCCCCTAACCCTACCATCCCTCCCCTAATTGGAGTAAACTAATGGACAACAACTCTTAGGCTTCTATTTCCAGCTTATACATACAATATACATTTTACGGACACAGTATAGTTATCTTTTGTTTGTTTTTAGTCCCATACTTCAGCTCCACTCAACCCCTCCCATCTACCTCTGAACACTATCCAGTTTTGTTTTCCATTTGCCATATATTTTTCAACTGTGCTGTGATGTTTCACAAAAGTTCTGAACCTTGCTATTCTCATAGATTCTTCATATTGTAAATTAAAGATAACATTTTTTGCTAATAGTATTATTATATTATTAATTGACTATGACTTTTTAAATCACCCAGCAGTGCTATTTGCAGAGTTAGCTCCAGGTAAATGTTGCAATTTTTCATCCATTCCTGAACTAGCGACCAAATACAAGCTACATATGGACAGTACCAAAATGATTGTCTCTTCGCAGAAATATACAGAGCTGGGATGGTTGTATCCCCCATATATATAACATTCTACTGGTTGCAAGAATTTTGTATAATAACTTACATTTAAAACTCTAAGTTTTGAATCCAGAATTGTTTTGTGTATCAGTTCATAAACCATGTGCCATGGAATCGGTACATCGAAAATCTCTTCCCAACTATTTTGCAATCTAAATTTATATGGCACAGCTGTCAATTTTTTGGTCCTTAAATTAAACTGGTATACTTTTTTATTTATCACAATTTTCTTTAGCCAATTTTGGTCTTTAATGCAGGGCCGACAGACAAGTTCCTTACTTTCTCCCCCTTCCACTTGCCTCTTCCATTTTTGCGGTAATGCTGCAATTAGTTGGTTGTAATTTTGAGTAAAGCAGACATTTCCATATATTTTTGTTAGCTGCATGTGTGACATAACTCCACCAGTCCTATTTATGATATCATTTACAAAGAATATCCTTTTTTTTAAATTGTATTTTATATGTTTAAAAAAAATAATCAATTAGTATATTAGAGTTTAACCATAATATTTGTTGTAATATTTGTTGTGTCTATTCTGGTGGATTAAACTGCAATTGCAACCAACTTTTTATGGCTTGTTTTAAAAATAGCGATATTTTGGAGATTATTTCATTTTCAAATAACCGAAAATGAGATGTTGTAATCTGAATAAAGGGGAAAAGGCCGTTCTTGAACATGGGGTGAGGAATTCTTACTAATCTGCTAGAGAACCAGTTTGGATTTAAGTATAACTTTTGAATGACTGAAGCCTTTAGTGAGAGGTCTAATGCTTTAATATGTAATCATTTCTGCCCTCCGAATTCATATTCATTATAGAAATAGGCCCGTTTAATTTTGTCTGGCTTGCCGTTCCAAATAAAATGGAATATTTCTTGCTCATATAATTTAAAAAACAAGTCGCTAGGTGTAGGCAAGGCCATAAGCAAATAGGTAAACTGGGATATGACTAAAGAGTTAATCAGGGTGATTTTTCCACAAATAGACAGGTATTTTCCTTTCCACGGTAGCAAGATCTTATCTATTTTTGCTAACTTTCTATTAAAATGTATTGTAATAAGATAATTTCTTTCTTTCGGGATATGAATACCGAGTATGTCCACTTCACCGTCAGCCCATTTTATTGGTAAACTGCACGGTAATGTAAAAGTTGTATTTTTTAGTGATCCAATACGTAATATAGTACACTTATCATACATTTGGTTGTAATCCAGAGAGGTTAGAAAAAGTATCTAGATAATCTATGAGGCTGTGGAGGGATCCAAATTGTGGATTTAAAAGAAAACATGAATCATCAGCGTACAATGACACCTTTGTTTTTAAGCCCTGGATTTCTAGGCCCTTGACATTATTGTTGGATCTGATTTTAATAGCTAACATTTCGATGGCCATAATAAATAGTTATGCCGATAGTGGACAACCTTGTTTTACTCCTTTTGACAGTTTAAAACTTTCTGAGAAGTAGCAATTATTTACTATTTTACACTTAGGGTTACTATACATAACTATAACCAATTGTATTAGAGATTCTCCAAAATTGAAATATTCCAGGCATTTATATATAAATTCCAGTCGTACTTTATCAGCCTTTTAAAAGTCAGCTTTGAATACCAGGCCTGGTTTCCCAGATTTGTCATAGTGTTCTATTGTTTCCAGTACTTGTCTTATATTATCTCCAATGTATCGTCCATGTAAAAAACCTGTCTGATTAGGATGAATAATATCCGACAATACCTTTTTAACTCTAAGCGCTATGCACTTTGCTAGAATTTTTGCATCACAACAAAGAAGTGTAAGGGGCCTCCAATTTTTTTCATGGACTGGATCTTTATATTTACCACTTGGGTCCTGTTTCAGTAACAATGAAATCAGACCTTCTTGTTGAGTATCTGATAATCTACCATTTTTATAGGAGTGGTTAAAACATGCTAATAACGGTCCTCTGAGTTACATCAAAAAAGGTTTGGTATACCTCAACTGGTAAATAATAATACAAAAAAGTATTGTTAATATATTTATTAATTAGTAGAAACAAAGATATAGGGCTACTCAATAACATAAATATGTAGCCTACAGTATGGTGAGTAGCATAGATCATTGTTTCCCAACTCCAGTCCTGGAGTATCTCCAACAGTACACATGCTTGTTGTAGCTCCGGACAAACACACCTGATTCAACTCATAGAGGGCTTAATGATTAGTTGAAAAGTTGAATCAGGTGTGTTTGTCGGGGGCTTCAATCAAAATATATACTGTTGGGGGTACTCGAGGACTGGAGTTGGGAAACACTGGCCTAGATAGCTAATTTAGAAAAACGGGATTGTCTCTTTCTTCCCTTTTTAACATTACAAAATGGAAACTGACAATTGTCTCTGTCTTCATCTGTTTATTTCTTGTAAGCAGAGACCTTGTAGGAATCTGTGGTAGAGAAGAATAATATATGACAATTTAGCATAGACACTATTACCCCTGGTTATCTTCATAATGATTTCTATAGTTTAGGCATAGCTAGGCCTACTTAACTACCTAGCTAGTTGTTGTGTTATCCCACTAGCAATAATAGTGCTTGCTAACACTAATAACAAAGATTTGTATAACTAACCCAAGATAGATCCCTAGAATCACTACTCTCGGCGGGTCTGACCTAGAGTATGTGGACAACTACAAATACCTAGGTGTCTGGTTAGACTGTAAACTCTCCTTCCAGACTCACATTAAGCATCTCCAATCAAAAGTTAGATCTAGAATCAGCTTCCTATTTCGCAACAAAGCCTCCTTCACTCATGCTGCCAAACATGCCCTCGTAAAACTGACTATCCTACCGATCCTTGACTTCGGCGATGTCATTTACAAAATAGCCTCCAACACCCTACTCAGCAAATTGGATGTAGTCTATCACAGTGCCATCCGTTTTGTCACCAAAGCCCCATAGACTACCCACCATTGTGACCTGTACGCTCTTGTTGGCTGGCCCTCACTACATATTCGTCGCCAAACCCACTGGCTCCAGGTCATCTATAAATCACTGCTAGGCAAATCCCCGTCTTATCTTAGCTCACTGGTCACCATAGCAACACTCACCCGTAGTCTGCGCTCCAGCAGGTATATCTCACTGGTCATCCCAAAAGCCAACACCTCCTTTGGCCGCCATTCCTTCCAGTTCTCTGCTGCCAATGACTAATTTGCACCCCAGTATCTCCATTTGCACATCATCTTTTGCACATCTATCATTCCAGTATTATATACGAAATTGTAACTATTTTGCACTATGGCCTATTTATTACCTTACCTCCATAACTTACTACATTCGCACACACTGTATATATATTTCCTGTTGTATTTTTTACTTTATGTTTTGTTTACCCCATATGTAACTCTGTGTTGTTGTTTTTATCGCACTGCTTTGCTTTATCTTGGCCAGGTCGCAGTTGTAAATGAGAACTTGTTCTCAACTGGCTTACCTGGTTAAATAAAGGTGAAAAAAAACAAAACAAACAAAAAGAAATAGATCAGAGCCTGTCGTTTCCAATGGGAGCAAATGAATCATAGTGGGCAGAACAAGCAAGGAGGTGGGCAGAGCCAAGCACGAGCTAGTGAGATCCTATTGGCGCGTTCTAGCATATATTTGCATATTTCCGTTAGGGAACGCCTACTCTGTGAAGTGCACGTGTGCACCAACCGGATGCTTCACATTTATACATGCGGTGAAATATCTGGTTCATTGTTTTATCTGTGCTAATAAGTTATCTAGTGTTTAGCTACATTGAAAAGGCACTAAAGTTACTCATATTGTGTTGACACAAGTAGCTAGCTAGCTAACGTTAACATGCTGGGTGTGTCTCACGTTATACCCACATTATATCCAAGGTTCAGGGAAGATAAGACCATCACGCCACGCTAACGTTAGCTAGCTAGTTAGCTAGCAAGTAGCGACCATAGCATAATTAACAGCTTTAGGTAGCTAGCTAGCTAGTTAGTCAAGGTTAGAAAATTAGCTAGCTACCTAGCATGCTAGCTAATCCCCAAAAACTATATTAGATGGTAACTAGCTAGCTAGCCTAGTTGGTAGGCCAAACAAAAACATGAGTTAACGTTTGCTAGCTAGGCTAGCTAGCTCGCAAACGCTAGCTAACTACATATGCTAAATCATCCAGCAGAATTCATGTATCCAAAAAAGCTAAACAAATTGCATGGAAACCTTACTTTCTCTCTCCTGTGTTGATGTTTTTGACCTACAACACCTTGTTTCTGTCACACCAGCCTTCGCTTTGGCTCCCCCTCCTGTCCAGCTCATGTGTTCGGCGTCGCCGGCCTTCTAGCGGCTGCTGAACCTGCTGCTGGCAAATGCCCTTCACTCATCAACCCCGGACTTGTCTCGTCATCATTACACACACCTTGTTCCAATCCCCACTCTATCACTGTATATATACTCCCTCTGTCATGTGTCTTTGTCGGTCATTGTATATGTTGCTTGTTTTCCTGAGAGGAATCTATTATACTATTTCCTGAGTACTTTATATTTTGCACTGTGGGTTTTGTCCCGCTTTAAGCTATGGTGCTTTAATAAATTCAGTAGTTCTAAACCTGCGACTGCCTCCTGCCTACTCCTCTCTACACTTGTGACAGTTTCTTTCATGGCAATCTTTCATGTCTGGATTTTTGGTGCTGTCAAGACAACTGGGAACTTGGAAAAACAAGGTCAAATCATGACGTCAGTGAACTTCAGGTCGGAAAGTCTGAGTTCTAGAAAGATCCCAGCGTTTCCGACTTGGAATTCTGAGTTGGATGACCGAGTTGGATGACTGTTGAAACTATTTTCCCAGTCGGAGCTCATTTTTTCCCCAAGTTCCGGAGATTCTGAGATTTCCGAGTACCCAATTTCCAGTAGTTTTGAAAGTGGCATTTGCACACTGAAATTCTACTCGACCCTATTCTTTGCGCACTGTCACATGACGTCAGTGTCAACACATGGGCATGTTCGAGGTCATTCTTATTTAGAGCGTGTTGCACAGATAGGCAGATCTTGACATGATGCCTTAATTCTTGGGATAAATAAATAATTGCACCAATGCATCCCATTCAAAAGTGAGAATGTTCCTCAACAGGGTTACATGATGGAATAAGAGTTTGTCTTATGATAATTTTAAGTGCATTTATAAACCATTATTCAACCAAGCTTAATAGGCTTACAATTTGGCAAGCACGAATGACTATCTCACAATTTTAACCATAACCAGGGGTGAAAGTAAGCCGATACGGTCCAGTACAGCGTCCCGGCAAAATAAATAGTGGGGGTATACCGGTAAAATGTGAACCTATCAAAATAATTAACCAAAATGACATGACAAATATAGACTATTTTACACCATTATTTAACATTACCGCATGTCAGCCACATTACAAATTGTATATGCTCCAAATTGCGTTGTGGTTCGACAAGAACACTTACATTTTGCCAAGCAGAGATGAGTGGCCTAACGACAATGGCAGAATGTCATTACAATACACATTTAGGTGTTTTGTAACGGATGTCTCTTTCCATTCATCAAAATGCAGGAGCACAGTGCACTGTTTAGATGCTGGAATTATTTTTTGAGTGGACGAACGTGCGCGGGTACTCTACAGGAGCGCCTTTTTGAAGTGATTGTTTGACAATCAGATGAAAACACTATGACTGTTTGTGTTTATGCCACATTAAAAGGTAATACATATTAAAAGTGATATGACAAATATTTACAAGGCCTAGGCCCACAGATATCATATGAAATTAATAGGGATTCTATATGTACTTGTCTGATTACATCTAGGCTATAAAAAAAAGTCTGTGCCTGTACCAGTAAGAAATGAAATCTACTTTCACCCCTGACCATAACTCTTTATTAATGTATCTATAAATGTTTAATTGATGGTTAAAGTAATTGACCCGTTGTCAAATGTACCGTTAAATGAATGACCAATTCTAAGTATTTTTTTTGTATGTGAACCGTTTGTGAACCTGTTTTTCCCATTGGGCCTGAGCATCAGACTCCAGAGCCCTTTATTGCAAAGTTATGTCAATGAGGTGGTCGGTTTTCAATTGGCTAACACTTCTCATGTGGTTTGTGCAGCTGAATTATGGTGCTATCTGGCATCCTTGGGATGTCCCTAACCCACTGAAGTAGATATTTAAAATGGTTAAGGTTAGGGTTACGTAAGGATTATGGTTGGGGTTAGGGTAGGGGTTAAGGTTAGGGTTTAGTGTAAGGTTGTCCCACGGATTCCGGATAGCACTGACCAGTATGGTGCGATGGGATGCTATCAGAAAACTTTAACATTTGTAACAAGCATGGTAACAAGCATACATTGTTACACCTATGTAATTACAGACTGCAATTACCACCAGTTACATGTTGTTATTACAGTGTAACTATGAATTATTACAAGTAATTATAATAATTGTTACAGTTGAATTACATATGTAATTACACTGTAATAAGGACCCCTTAAAATCAAGCGTTACCGATGAAATTACATTTTCACTTATGCAACCACCCCTTTTATAAATGGCAGATTAAAGTTATAAGCAACATGTGCATTGTTCTAATTTGTGGTGCTTCAACCTTTTTATTACTCTTATTCGTACTCTATTCTGGTAGTGAAAAATATGTCCTTCAGACAAATTCTGACAAAATATACAGACGCGATTTCGTGACATCTTGTCAGCAATTTAGGCTATTTTGCCAGAAGAACACATACAATTGATAGCATTTACATTTACATTTTCTTCATTTAGCAGACGCTCTTATCCAGAGCGACTTACAAATTGGTGCATTCACCTTATGAATATAGCAGAAGCGCAGATACTTTTCAAACATGAATTAATCAACATAAATGTTATTGTTCCAAATCCGTAACTATACCTACTTAATTTTCTCAACAGTTAAATATTGTAGTACCCAACATGTGGCTAATCCAAAAAGGTGATATAGCCTAATATTTATTTGAATAGGCTACTTACCAAGTCCGTTATCTGCGAGAAAGAAAATGACAGCCAGTGTCAGACAGATCTTCAAATTAAGTAGTCCCTTCATTATTTTATTTGTAATGAGGAGACGTCAATATATCCTTTTAAGAATAACCTCTGTGTGAATATTCTTAAATACACTTAATCGTGCTGTTGAATGTTTCCAAACCCTGCCCATTTATGCGTCATTATTTCCTGAAACCAGACTTCATCGTAAGAAGTTTAACATCCGCTGTGGAACGTTGTCTTTCATTTCTGCTATGCCGACGTTCACCGCATTGAGTTTATATTATAGGTATAGCCTAAATTAAAATGATTAATACAGTATATCTGAACATGCCACGGCTATAAAAATTGGTAGTCGCACTGTAAAACTGCTATAGACCATAATCTGTTGACACATAGCATAATTTGAATCAACAAGATTCACTTTTTGACCCAATAGATAATCCAATAGATGAATTCATAGTAGTCCAAATAAGATCTAAAACCTCAAACACTCATTGAATTTGTAGACATGTTAAAACAGCTCTCCAAATGCATATCAATGTGTCCCCAAGCTACACTGAAAGGAATTTTCAGCAAATTAATTAGCTGTATTTCACATTTTATTACCTGTGACACATTTCTCAAGAATGCATTTGGAAGATATTATGCAAATTATATACACTACTGGTCAAAAGTTTGGACACACCTACTCATTCAAGGGTTTTTCTTTATTTTTTACAATTTTTAACATTGTAGAATAATAGTGAAGACATCAAAACTATGAAATAACACATACAGTGAGGGAAAAAAGTATTTGATCCCCTGCTGATTTTGTAGGTTTGCCACTGACAAAGACATGATCAGTCTATAATTTTAATGGTAGGTTTATTTGAACAGTGAGAGAGAATAACAACAACTAAATCCAGAAAAACACCTGCCAAAAATGTTATAAATTGATTTGCATTTTAATGAGGGAAATAAGTATTTGACCCCTCTGCAAAACATGACTTAGTACTTGGTGGCAAAACCCTTGTTGGCAATCATAGAGGTCAGACGTTTCTTGTAGTTGGCCACCAGGTTTGCACACATCTCAGGAGGGATTTTGTCCCACTCCTCTTTGCAGATCTTCTCCAAGTCATTAAGGTTTCGAGGCTGACGTTTGGCAACTCGAACCTTCAGCTCCCTCCACAGATTTTCTATGGGATTAAGGTCTGGAGACTGGCTAGGCCACTCAAGGACCTTAATGTACTTCTTCTTGAGCCATTCCTTTGTTGCCTTGGCAGAGTGATTTGGGTCATTGTCATGCTGGAATACCCATTCACAACCCATTTTCAATTCCCTGGCTGAGGGAAGGAGGTTCTCACCCAAGATTTGACAGTACATGGCCCTGTCCATCGTCCCTTTGACGCGGTGAAATTGTCCTGTCCCCCTTAGCAGAAAAACACCCCCAAAGCATGGTTCCACCTCCATGTTTGACAGTGGGGATGGTGTTCTTGGGGTCATAGGCAGCATTCCTCCTCCTCCAAACACGGTGAGTTGAGTTGATGCCAAAGACCTCGATTTCACTTTCACCCAGTTCTCCTCTGAATCATTCAGATGTTCATTGGCAAACTTCAGACGGGCCTGTATATGTGCTTTCTTGAGCAGGGGGACCTTGCGGGCGCTGCATGATTTCAGTCCTTCACGGCGTAGTGTGTTACCAATTGTTTTCTTGGTGACTATGGTCCCAGCTACCTTGAGATCATTGACAAGATCCTCCCGTGTAGTTCTGGGCTGATTCCTCACCGTTCTCATGATCATTGCAACTCCACGAGGTGAGATCTTGCATGGAGCCCCAGGCCAAGGGAGATTGACAGTTCTTTTGTGTTTCTTCCATTTGTGAATAATCGCACCAACTGCTGTCACCTTGTCACCAAGCTGCTTGGCGATGGTCTTGTAGCCCATTCCAGCCTTGTGTAGGTCTACAATCTTGTCCCTGACATCCTTGGAGAGCTCTTTGGTCTTGGCCATGGTGGAGAGTTTGGAATCTGATTGATTGATTGCTTCTGTGGACAGGTGTCTTTTATACAGGTAACAAACTGAGATTAGGAGCACTCCCTTTAAGAGTGTGCTCCTAATCTCAGCTCGTTACCTGTATAAAAGACACATGGGAGCCAGAAATCTTTCTGATTGAAAGGGGGTCAAATACTTATTTCCCTCATTAAAATGCAAATCAATTTATAACATTTTTGACATGCGTTTTTCTGGATTTTGTTGTTGTTATTCTGTCTCTCACTGTTCAAATAAACCTACCATTAAAATTATAGATTGATAATTTCTCTGTCAGTGGGCAAACGTACAAAATCAGCAGGGGATCTAATACTTTTTTCCCTCACTGTATGGAATCATGTAATAACCAAAAAAGTGTTAAACAAATCAAAATATATTTGTGATTTGAGATTCTTCAAATAGCCACCCTTTGCCTTGATGACAGCTTGCACACTCTTGGCATTCTCTCAACCAACTTCATGAGGTAGTCACATGGAATGCATTTAAATTAACAGGTGTGCCTTCTTAAAAGTTAATTTGTGGAATTTCTATCCTTCTTAATGCGTTTGAGCCAATCAGTTGTGTTGTGACAAGGTATACAGAAGATAGCCCTATTTGGTAAAATATCAAGTCCATATTATGGCAAGAACAGCTCAAATAAGCAAAGAGAAACGACAGTCCATCATTACTTTAAGACATGAAGGTCAGTCAATACGCAACATTTCAAGAACTGCAGTCGCAAAAACCATCAAGCACTATGATGAAACTGGATCTCTCAACTGTTCAGAGGGGACTGTGTGAATCCGGCCTTCATGGTCGAATTGCTGCAAAGAAACCACTACTAAAGGACACCAATAAGAAGAAGGGACCTGTTTGGGCCAAGAAACACGAGCCATGGACATTAGACCGGTGGAAATGTGTCCTTTGGTCTAGAGTCCAAATTGGAGATTTTTGGTTCCAACCGGCGTGTCTTTGTGTGGGTAAATGGATGATCTCTGCATGTGTATTTTCCACCGTTAAGCATGGAGGAGGTGGTGTTATGGTGTGGGGGTGCTTTGATGGTGACACTGTCTGTGATTTATTGGCTACAACAGCATTCTGCAGCGATACGCCATCCCATTTGGTTTGGGCTTAGTGGGACTATCATTTGTTTTTCAACAGGACAATGACCCAACACACCTCCAGGCTGTGTAAGGGCTATTTTACAAAGATGGAGAGTGATGGAGTGCTGCATCAGATGAACTGGCCTCCACAATCCCCCAACCTCAACCCAATTGAGATGGTTTGGGATGAGTCGGACGGCAGAGTGAAGGAAAAGCAGCCAACAAGTGCTCAGCATATGTGGGAACTCCTTCAAGACTGTTGGAAAAGCATTCCAGGTGAAGCTGGTTGAGAGAATGCCAAGAGTGTGCAACGCTGTCGTCAAGGCTAAGGGTGGCTATTTGAAGAATCTCAAATATAAAATATATTTTGATTTGTTTAACACTTTTTTGGTTACTACATGATTCCATTAGTGTTATTTCATAGTTTTGATGTCTTCACTATTATTCTACAATGTAAAAAATAGCAAAAATAAAGAAAAACCCTTGAATGAGTAGGTGTGTCCAAACTTTTGACTGGTACTGTATATTGTTGAAAGTGACCGTATGGATACTATATTTTACAGATGTTATTGGTAACAGGTGAAATGTTGAAAGCCTGAAGTGTCTCCACTTGCGCTGCCAAATAGGTAGCTTTTCGGTGGTGCAACTGGGTAAGATGCTTCAGGAGGGCAGTCACGTGTTTGTGAGGCAGAGGTCCTGGGTATGAGCCGAATCAGGAGGAAGCGGTACTGCTCACTAAGCAAGACAGTCCTTTACACTAATGTGAAGTTTATGCAACACTCTTCTAAAAAGTTTAGTAAACTCAAGAAGGCTGTGGAACTACTTACTAAAAGATCTTGAGTTGGACCAGCTAGATATTTTTTTACAGTGTACTATAAAGTCTGATGATTGATCTCTTTCATGTTCATATCTTGAAATTCTTATTTTGAAAGGGTGATGTGCATGTGTATGAACGTTTGTTTTCAGCTGATGCACAGCTGTGATATGGTACAGGAAGTGGGTGTATCGGGCCATTTTATCTTTCCTCAGGAAATGACACTTCAGTCTCTTCACTGAGACATCCAACGCTACTACTGCAACTCATAACTTGTCTAAGGGCTACCAGCTAAAAACACAGTGTAGCTTGAGCTAAACCGCCTTTACATTCCTAGCATCTCCCGCTTAAGCCAAAATGGATAGGATGTGTACGTTCCCCAGGCACCTCTATTGCTGTCCTGTGTTGATCTCATTAATAAAATGGAGTGCAATGGAGCAGAATGTTCCGTTTTCTCTTTACAAAATTGGTTGAATGGCTAGTTTTACCCTGTAGGCACCTTACCACAGGTGAGATAAATTACACAGAAAAAAAGATTCACCTGCCTCCAATTTAGTCCAGGCCATTTTTTGACTTTATAAAATGTCAATTTCAGTTTCTATTTGTTTTCTTGGTCCTGTGCAGTTGTAAATCAAACAAATACACAAACGTTTTTTCAATTTCAACTTATTTTAAAACAGTGAATCGTGCTAAGGTGCCAATATATTTGACCACAACTGTACTTATGGGTCTAAACATATGGCTCTGCCAAACTGTCCTCTTCAGAGAAGATTGCACTGGAGACCAAATTCCATAAATGTTTATTTTACATGAGAATCCTCTCATTTCTGCTAAACACTCATCTGATAATCCAGACTCTCTCTCTCTCCTGAACTGTTTCAACTGTCTTTCATCAAATGCATCTTTAAGTGCCATTATGCCTCATCATCTCCATGTGTTGAGGATGCCGTCTGGTCTTCCACCCCCTTATGTCTGCTCCATATTTATCTCCATCTTCCTGTTGCTACCTGCTGTCAGAATAAAGGTTACATTCATCCGGATTTGCATTTGGGTTCCATTACACTCTACCCTTCAACCACATATCCCATGAAAACAAATTATACTATGAAAAACGATTGGACTAACTTTACTAATGTTTGTTTATGTTACTTGTACTCATGCTGTTTTTCAGCTCATATGGACAGTCCTGGTCTGGACTAAAAAGCAAGCTCAATGGATAATATCCTTTTTTTTTTATGTCCAGGACTAGGCTAAATCTGTGTCCGTGGGAAACCATCCCATTATGTTGAGCATTTATGCATGTAAACAGAAGATTTTCTGGAGAAGGGGAAGGGTAGATATTTGAGACATTTTATTTTCTGCTTAGACAAGTTCCTAACGATAGTACCATTAAAACTGCAGTGAATGAGGTCATCTAAATTCTTTGATGGCTGTCTGTCTCAAATATCAGTGGGAGAAAAATGCCCTAGCTGAGCAAAAACTGAAGGGTTTGATGTGCAGTTTGATGACCTAGTAAATGAAATGTCTTAAACCAGTCATTTTTTTCTAGGGCAGTGAGAAAGCATGTTTCAATTATAATATTGTTGTTTCTTTTAGTTTGTGGACACCATTTTTGTTTAGTAAATTATATCAAATTCACATTTTTGATGCACAAAACCAGCTTTTGCTTTAATAAAAATAAGTATTAGCTACTATTTTGGAATGTTTATCAAATAACACGCATGCTCCTCAGCTGTCATCGCGGTCTGTAATCTCTCTTTAGCACACACAGAGAAAATAAAATACCACTTCATTGGGGTTTTGAAGACTGCACTGTCAGGCTGAGGTTTCATCTTACAGCCAAGTTATACCAAGACGAGCTAAATGCTATCCACAGCTCTGTTTGCGTCTTGCTCAGGATAATTCACATTCGGATGGTTTTGCATTCAACATATATTTAGAGCTGAAGTGGTAATAAATCTTGGCACAGAGACACATGTATGCCTCTTAAAATTGAAACAATAAAGGTCTGTAATTAACTCCTCACAGGCCCTGAAAGTTATAATTATGTAAATCTATGTCACATGTTTTAGGGTCCATTCATCAATGGCCATATTTTCTTATTTAAGTCATGTATTACATGTTTGTGTGAATGTTACAATAAAATGTTTCCTTTATTTTTTTAAATATATTCATACACATCAAGCATTTGTGAGCCTTTCAAAGGGGAACTATGATGAAGCTACGTTTCTGCAGTATCCTGTTGCGGAACAATTATTAAGATACAAAACACTGATTATCAATAGATAGACATTGCATAATGACCTGCCTAACAAAATGTCGTCTTGGTAACTTGTCTATGAGGAACTAATAATTTCACAATAGATTAAGCTTATCAGATATTTTTATATCCAACTATCAACACAGTGAAGGCTTGCTTATCAGAGGAAAAGATTAAGTGATAGTCATTGTCACATCTGCTTATACAGATAACAGAAGGGTAATTTCCAATGAAAGGCACAATCTGTTATTTTAACAGACTGACCCTGCCACTTTGTTTGGCAAGCTGAGGAATGGGGCTTAGGAAATGTAACCACACTCAAATTCATAGACGGAGCTATAGACGCAAGGGCATCCATAATACCTTTTGAAACCATTTTAAATATATACGTTGTTTGTTTATAAACACTCAAATTGTTACAAAAACATAAACACTGAAATAGTCTTAGATTTGGGGTTATGATAGGGCAAGACATCTATGGTTATACTTGCCTGGGAGCATTGGGTATATTTATGTTTCTCATTACTGACAATGAAGTCAAGTTCTTGTAGAGCTACTAAAATAAGTAAGTAGCTAGAGAAATAACTTCCACTGTATCCTCTGCATTTGGATTTTATGACCTAGAAGCCATTTGATGAGTAACAGCGCCCTCTTCAGTTTCGTGGGCCACACTGACTGTTCTGTCGCAGCAACAAATCTGCTTGGAACTTTATACATAGATAGGATTTGATACTGTATTAAAAACACAATTGTCACTTTCTGGACAAGAACACATACAGATCGTCATAACCAACCTAATTGGGGACTATTTGCATTGACCCCCCTTTTTATTGCACTGACTATGTACACTCACTGGACTCTACCCACACACACACGCTCACACACACACACATAGACACCACACACACTTTCACACTTCACATATACTGCTGCTACTGTTTATTATTTATCCGGATTGCCTAGTCACTTTTACCCCTACCTACATGTACATATTACCTCAATTACCTTGTACCCCTGCACATTGACTTGGTACCGGTACTCCTTGTATATAGTCTCGTTATTATTTTATTGTGTTACTATTTCCCTTTTTTTTGCTTATCTATTCTTACTTTTTAACTCTGCATTGTTGGAAAAGGGCTCTTAAGCATTTCATGGAAAGTCTACACCTGTTGTATTCGGCGCACGTGACAAATCTAATTTGATTTGTTCAAAATAACTTCAACAATGAAAGCTTTTGAGGCAAGAAAAGGTTATTTGCACGTTATGTTTATTTAGAGTTTCAGTTGTCTGTTGGAAATAAACAGATTAAAACATATCCTTTTCAAAACAAATATCACATTAGTTAATTCATGTTTCCATTATATCGTTTTTAGCTACATATCTACATACCATACAACATTATAGTTATTTTCCATCAGCCAGGAGAACAAATAAATTAGGCAATGAATGTAGCATCATGCATATAACTAATTATTTTCAGTTATTAAAAGGTGTGGTTAATTGGTCCAAAAGTAATACAAATTACACATCAGGAAATGCAGAACATCAAATGGGGGTTGAGGAGAATGACATATTTAATATATGATAGGGGTGTTTAACCAGGCTTTATAGTGTGGAGTTTAGGGCACATTCAGAGTCTGTTAGAGGAGGCCAAATTTGCCTTGAGTCGGTTGATCTTGAGGGGCAGAAGGCTGACCATCTCTTCGCTCAGCTCCAGCTCTGTCTCGATGGCGATTTTGGCCTCTGGGTTGTCCTTGCAGTACTGGACCACAAAGTTGTAGCACTCCAGGGAGCGGTTCAGGTTCTCCAGCTGAACGGTTGTGCTGGACGAGATCAGCCTGCTGTGGAGACGAGCCACCCGGAACTTAGCCACGAGGACTGGCCTCAGTACCTCGTCCTCCAATTTATCCGGCCACTTGCCCTCTGGCGAGCGGACAGAGTCGAGGAACATCTGATAGAACTTGGTGGAGGAGGAGCAGAGGTGGTTAAACTTCTTGACTGTGTGCGCGTCCAGGTCGTCCTGCTTGTTGGCTACGGCCAGCTTCAGATCCATCATCTCGTAGTAGGTCTCAGCCAGCTCAAACTGCAGCTGGCGGCAGATGAGGAGGTAGTACTGGGCGTTCAGGTCTTTGCAGATGGGCTCCATCATGTCCACCCGCCGCTTGTGCATCTTGCAGCGCCGCTCCAGGTCCTCCTCAAAGAAGGCCAAGGCCTTGAAGAGAGCGCTGTGGTCCTGCAGAATCTCAATGTGGTCTGTGACGTGGCCGTCCATCTCAAAGTACTCCTTAGCTTGGTTTACGTAGGCCTGGCCAACCAGAAAGATGGCGCGGGCCTCCTCAAAGTTGACAGGGAAGACACAACTCACCTTCTCCTCCAGGCCACAGATGGAGTCAAAGGTGTCACTGGAACCAAACAGAACAGCACTCTTCCTTCCTCTCTCCTTCTCCTCCTCCTCCTGTAGCCGTGTTGCTCTCAGCTCCGCCTGTCGATCCACATCTAGCTCTCCAATGTTGTCCTGTGCAGAGCAGCAGGCATACAAATGAGATATTGTCTCACAATATAGGCTAATCATCTACGGAATTACATTTAGTGTGAAGATGTCTAAATTACCTCGAGAAGCTTCTTGGCATCTTGCAACAAATTAAGACAGTATTTTATCCAACACCTGGCAATTTCGGCTCTCTTCTGTCTAAGTTGGTCTCGCTTCTCAGCCTCATCTTCACCTAAACACAAAGGTGTGAGATGTGTGTTAATGAGTACAGAATGATAGACAACGTACAAACATTTCAGAAAGAACATATACTGTCATGGCTGAGTATATGACTTAGAGTGAGAACTTACTCTCCTGGGCAGCGGCTTCTGAGGGGACCTCTCCGGCTAGGCCTGCTATGACAATGGCAGCAGATAGACAGTGCCTGCCCTCCATGTAGAGGGTCTGGCAGACAGAGGGGTGGGAAGAGAAGACGTGTGAAATGAATCCATAGAAATATCATTATAAAGAAATCAAGTCATTTACGCACTGTAAAGAAATGATATGTCATTAATCTTGATGAAGAGAATACATAATTTATAATTTACCTTGGTGATGTAATATTGTGATAACGTGGCTGCATTGATGGCCCATTCCAGAGGAATGAACTGGTTGAATTCCAGCTGTCTCTGCAGAGTACTGTGGCAGTAGCCCCCAGCTTTCTCATACAGCTCCAAGTTCTTGTACATTTGTGCAAGATAGTACAGTGTGTGGGTATAAGCCATTTCAAATCTGTTTGAAGAGAGTGAAAAGTTCAAGTTAAAAGAGCAACGTCACTTCTTTCTGTCATTTGTGAAAGACAACTCCACACAAGAATGACGTCCATACCGCTTTATCCTCTCCTGTTGGGGTAATGCATCTTCCTCTGCCACAAAGAACTCAGTGAGGTCCATTGGGGGTTGCCCATCCTATGGTGTGGATAAAACAAAACAATAGATTATCCACTCTGAATTTTCAAGGTTACATTTAAACAGATCCCATAGGATTCAGTCTGATAGGACAGTAAACTAGAAATAATGCTCTGCGGCTGGCCTCCCTGATGACAGATGATGAGGCCTGATGATGATGCTGCTGCTTGCTCTTCTCCCAGAAAGAAAATAATAATTTAGGCTAACTATGCATAGACAGTCTCATGCCTACCTCTTTCATGTAACGAATATACATTGCTTCTGCAGTTTCCAAAAATCCTTGGGCTTTCTCAATTTCATCCCTGCCCGCCCACAGAATGCCCAGTTGATTCTGAAAAAAACAACAACAAAAAACAATGTCAGTCCACAATATTTGACTAGCTACTTCATTATCTTCAGCCAATGCCAATGTGTGTGTATAGATTAGGCAAATGTTATGCACTGGACTGCTAGTTGCAGGCTTAAATGAAAGCTAACATAGGTTTTAGCTGTCATTACCCTGACTTGGATGAACAAAGACACGTTCTCTGGTGATATGCTGCACTTTTCCAGCAATGTCATGCAATTCATCAAATGTTCCTCTCCAGCAGACAGCTCTTCTGTTTCAACGTGGTTTACACCAAGATAATACTCCACCGCCCCGAGTTTAGCTGCTCTTGATCCGGCTGGGGAGTCTCCACAGTGGCCTCTCCCAAAGCCCTCCTCATTTCCTCCGTCAACGGGCTGCTCTGTCGGGCGCTGGTCTGCTTCATCATTGACGCTCTCGTGTTCACCGACATCGAAATTCTTCAAGGAGCAGTATATCTCTCTCAAAAGCTCCCTTGCCTTATACTTCGATCGAAAAGGGTCGTTTTCTGGGTCTTTTCTTGATTCTACTTCAGAGAGATCTTGAGCATTACAAAAAATTTCGCACACTGCTCTCCATTCATGACTGCATAGGGAAGCCATGTTTGTTATTTCAGTAAGACCCAAGGGGGACCCGTAGTTGGGTGCTCAGGGTCGTATTCATAAGATTAGGGCACACGGTAGCAATACGTTTAGCAACAGAAAACATAAACGAGCGTTTAGTCACAGAGTTTCGTAAACCCACAGCCGCAACATCGCGACACTTCCGGGAACGCTTGCGAAACAGACCAAACAGACCAGGACGGGGTTTGAGAAGTCAATGAGAGCAGTGAAAAATTATTCCTTAGTTGTTAATTTTCTTGAAATCTAAATACACAACTTAGATTCTAGACAATGTCTTAAGTAGGTGAATATGTTATTACTCCAACCTCTTTAAAGTGACAAACTGACACTTTTTCATTTTCGTCAAAAACAACTTTATATCGAAGTAGGGCCTTAGATTTAACGGAATGCACATGCGCAGTTCGGCGCGAGATGACCTTAGACCCGATGACGTATGAGACGCATGAGTTTAGCTAGCCAATGTCGCCATGACATCGCCTACAACTGTCATCTGGGATTTCTAGTGGATAGGAAAGTTTCTGCCTATCTTCACGATGATCTGGTCCAGACAGTTTTCTTATTATAATTGTAATATTATTTGGAAATATTTACTGTGTGATAACGCATTGGCTATTTTGTTTATTTGAAACACATTTACTATTTACTGTGTCGATAACGTTAACGTCGAAGGAATTTTATTATTTTACTTGATAGCCTAAAGGTAAAGTTGCGATCAATTATTTAATTTGTTGATAAGATACGCAAGTAGCCTAGTCTACAGTAACTTTCCAGGGTGTGCTGTTATTATTTACTGTGTGATAACGCATTGGCTATTGGGTTTATTTGAAAACATTTACCCACTTACTGTGTCGATAACGTAACATCCAAGACATTTTGTTAGCCTAGTCTACAATAACTTTATTGTTCCGTTATTATATATTTCATTGATAAATTAAATTGTAAATTAAAATATACACATTTGGTGATACAGGGTTGATTTTATATTAAAAAGGCCAACATCATTATAGGCTACAGCAAAAAGAAATCTACAATGTAGCTTAGTATGCTATATTTTCACAGCACAGAACTTTCCTCAACCCCAAGGCATTTTATTATTTCACTGTGTTGATATTGACAATATACACACTTGGTGATACAGGGTTTATTTTATATTTGAATAGGCCTATAGGCTACAGCACATAAAATTATGCTACGTTTTCTCAGCACAGAACTTCCCCCAAACCCCTACCACTACAAGAAAACAATAGCACAGGACAGGCTACACCATTATCCCCCTTCACACCCCCACTGAGCTAAATGGGGAAGGGTAGTTCATTTAGTGAAGGAAAAAAATGAATGTTGGTAATTAATTTTAGTCAAGAAGATGAGATAGCACAGTCAAGAAAACAATAGCACAGGACAGGCTACACCATTATCCCCCTTCACACCCCCACTGAGCTAAATGGGGAAGGGTAGTTCATTTAGTGAAGGAAAAAAATGAATGTTGGTAATTAATTTTAGTCAAGAAGATGAGATGAGCCAGACCAAACAACCACCCCACTGAGGTGGATCAGAGATGGCAACCACCTCTTCACCAGGTGGATGGGCACTACAGTACTACCACAGATAGAACAATGAGTCAGATATTTCACCGGCTGTATAAATGTGAAGCATCCGCTTGACGTTTCCACTCACTACCAAATAAGATGGAACGAGAAGGATTTTGGCCGACATTCTGCTAATTTTCTCATCGATGAAACATTTGATCTCAATGCCGTTTTCTTTTCCCAAAACTAGAATCTGTTACGGACAGAGTGGATTAAGTTTTGTAGACTTTACACTTTACCAAAGTTGTTAAAAAACGCGTTGTTTAGAAGTAGTGCGAAGGCGAATTGAGTTATTACACATGCGCACTTCACAGAGTAGGCGTTCCCTAACGGAAATAAGCAAATGTATGCTAGAACACGCCAATAGGATCTCGCTAGCTCGTGCTTGGCTCTGCCCACCTCCTTGCTTGTTCTGCTCACTGTGACTCATTTGTTCCCATTTGAAAAGGCGGGCTGTGATATATTTTGGTGCACCACAATACTAAGAGATGGTACAGGACCCTTTAAAAAATTTTTATTCAGCTGCTACTTCATGTGCTACAAACAATGCCTATAAAGTATTTCCCTAAGGTGCAATACACATGAAAGGCCAGTAGATGGGGAACTAGTCCCACTAATGAGTGTGGGTTCACTGGGTTGACCCTCTGTGACATTATATTTTTTACATTTTAGTCATTTAGCAGACGCTCTTATCCAGAGCGACGTACAGTTAGTGCATACATTCTTTTTTATTTTTCATACTGGCCCCCGGTAGGAATGGCTTCCACCTGTGGCATAACATGTGAGGGAAAGACATGACAATTCTGTGTGATTGGGCTTTTTGTTCTGTTGAAAAGCAGATGTGGACAGTATTCAGTAGTTGTGGACAGTAGTTGTTGGTTTGTTTGATATTTTTGCCCCCTAAAACTTATAGAGACCTGGGTGAACCACTATCTGGTGTTGGATATCTTGTTCATTATGGGTTGCAGTGCTTTGTCATAATGCCTTTATGACACATTATCACTCATATACAGTAAGTACCCCATCTTTTTACGCTGCTGCTACTCTGTTCATTATTTATGCATAGTCACTTTAACTCTACCCACATGTACATATTACTTCAACTACCTCAACTAGCCGGTGCCCCCGCACATTGACTCTGCACCGGTACCCCCCTGTATATATAGCCTCCCTACTGTTATTTTATTTTACTTCTGCTCTTTTTTTTCTCAACACTTTTTTGTTGTTGTTTTATTTTACTTTTTTATTGAAAATAAATGCACTTGTTAAATCCACTTCAATCAGTGTAGATAAAGGGGAGGAGACAGGTTTAAGAAGGATTTTTAAGTAAGCATTTCACTGTAATGTCTGCACCTGTTGTATTCAGCGCATGTGGCCAATAACATTTGATTTGATTTGATAAGTGTCTCAAGTTTGTTTTGACATTATATTTCTTGTAGCTGACAGTGTGCTGAATCCATAGACCTAAAACACTTGATGGTGCCTATTACAGAAATGTCTGTAGAAGGCAAAATGTGAAGGTAGTGAAAAATGCCTTAGACTTTAGGCTTTCTTAAACGATCCCACTCAGAGGGACGGTTGCAATACTGTTACACACATACAAGTGAAATCTGAGGCTGTTGAAGGATGGACGGCTCATAATAATGGCTGGAATGGAGTGTAATGAGCTGTCCTCCCCTCAGCAGCCTCCACTGAATCTGACCATTCATCTTGGGCAGAAAATGGACACATGGAGACAAGATTCCGTTTTTTTACCGTATGCCACAATGAGCCAAACTGCAAGTTCTCAACACTCTATCACAACACTGAAGTTCCATTCTGTAAACATAAACAATATCATGGCACACTATCCATCCATATCACACAACATTCATGCAAGCTATTCATTGAAATGATATCTCAAGATGGTATTTTTCTTTTCTCAATGCATATGCCAGTACTCAAACTATCTTCATAAAATTAAGGAAATGCTCAAATAAAGCTTTGTCTTGTCTGATGGTCCACATCCTGGCCACTGAGCAGTATTTGCACTACTTTTAGACACATACACTGAGTGTACAAAACATTTATTGGAAAGGGGCATCAAGCTCATATCCTTGCACTTTCACCATCCTGTGAATAGCTTAATCAGAGCGTGAATAGCTTAATCAATTGATAGTGACAGAATTAGATTACTTCCCAAGAAAGTACATTTTTTGTCTCCTCCACTATAGGTTGTAGCTCAGCATCTGAATGTCAAAGAAACGGAACAATGATATCTCCATATGCATTGGAGTCATGTCTTTCCAGGGTATATTACATCTTATTTCTAGCATAAAGCAAAAGCGGACCAAAGCGCTGTTATACACTGAGTGTACAAAACATTAAGAACATGCTCTTTCCATGACATAGACTGACAAGGTGAAAGCTATGATCCCTTATTGATGTCACTTGTTAAATCCACTTCAATCAGTGTAGATAAAGGGGAGGAGACAGGTTAAAGAAGGATTTTTAAGCCTTGAGACAATTGAGACATGGATTGTGTATGTGTGCCATTCAGAGGCTGAATGGGCAAGACAAAATATTTAACTAAGTATGGTATTAGGTGCCAGGCACACCGGTTTGAGTGTGTCAAGAACTGCAACGCTGCTGGGTTTTTCACGCTCAACAGTTTCACATGTGTATCAAGAATGTTCCACCACCCACAAAGGACATCCAGCCAACTTGACACAACTGTCGGAAGAAATGGAGTCAACATGGGCCAGCATCCCTGTGGAACTCTTTCGACCCCTTGTAGAACCCATGTCCCGACAAATTGAGGCTGTTCTGAGGGCAAAATGGGTAGCAACTCAATATTAGGAAGGTGTTCCTAATGTTTTGTACACTCAGTGTATGTCATGCTACAAGTTGTTACAACCTAGTTTTTTGTGTGGGAGTCATATTTCTGTATATAATGTACATGGAGGAGGGGCCTTAAAGGGTGCTGTGTGAGTGTAATAGAGTTTCCTTGAAATTACAACGCACTTCTCAGGAAACCTGGCTACCTGTCAGTGTGGGCACCTGTAGTTTAAGGAAACCTGTCAGTGCGAGCACACAGAAGGTTTGAGGATTCCATGTGCAGGTAAGTGAAGTAGCTATTATCAAGATTATTCTAAACAGCGGGGGGGATCAATTTTAATCAAATATGTAATGACAAGTATCACAAAACATAGACATTAGTCATTATTAAGCATGGTCTGGTTCATGTCTGAAAAGCAGTCTAGTTGGACAAAATCATGCATGTTCTAAACATTGTGGTGATTGCAGAATTGAGTCAGTTGTATAAATAGTTGAGTGGGATCATTCAAGAAAAAAGCTGTCCTACTGTATTTATTTCAATTTGTTATAATCTTTGAGAGATTCACCTGACAATTTAGGGTCATTCCTCACCTCATTTTATAATCACCAGGACATACACATAGACTCACTTATCAAGCACAGTTCTGAATTCTGAATCCCCTGGACAAGACGCTGATGTAGTTGAACAAAGTACAAATCCATTTTGGTACAAAATGTGTTTTATTGCATGTCAGGTGCGAAGTAAGGCAGACTGAAACCCTAGGTTCATTAGAAGATGCATCAAGGTCGTCTAAGACTGCGACCCTGGCTTGAGGAGCAGATACAGTCAGGGAAATACCCAGGGGTCACCTGGCGTGATGAGGTAAGATATTGTTTCAGATGTTTTAAATAATTGTACAATAAAAATGTCATAATCCAGATTGTCATTGCTTTTGTTCTTGTACATTTGTAGTATGGTTATACTGTACTCTTAAATGCATTTAGGTCCAATGTTTGATACATAAAAAGCTTTTAGGCCACAAATCTTAATTATGTTAGATATTGTGTTAACTTTTACTCACACCAGAAAATGCTTAAGTCCATATCCCACAGGTATCATATCTCAAGTGAAATATATTTCTGTTTATAGCCAATATAATTTAAGTCCCCTCTCTAATAGAGGTCTCACTTCTTTCTTTTTGGAATATACTGCTTTTGTCACAGTCCAGATATGAAAAGATAAAAGGTTTACCATTTTGACAACTCTGCTTTGATCTTTAGACAGCTCAAGTTTTTCAGATTCCTTGGAAGCATGCGGCTCGACATGGTTGGAATATAGACAAGGACGCCACTTTGTTCCGAAACTGGGCGATACACACAGGTAAGAAGCAAGTCCAGACACCAATGGACAAAGCTCACTGATTGCACTATGAAAATCTCTCTTCCACCATGGCATGAAGGTATTATGTATACCCAAGTGTCGCATGGTCCGTTGCCGGTAAAGTGCATTTATCACATCTCTAAAGCCAGTTAGAATAGCAGCAAATGTATCCGTTTGCTTGCTCCAATATTTGTCACTGATACTTGATATTACATAATACATCCAGGTTAGCACTAAATATCCACTTCGTTGTGTCTAGTGTTTGGAACATGGACCTAAAGAACAGAGTTCTGCATTTTTACATGACCCTTGTGGATTAAACCTTTTCAAAGATTTTAGCCTTATTCTCCTCTTCCATGTTCAATTGCCATAGCAACTGAAACCCTGAAAAGCCATCTGCCTGTAAACATGTCACACAAGCCAAACTACATTTTTTTGATGTATTCAGATCTATGGATGGGAAAATCAATTTCAATTGTTGTGGATATGGGTAGTTTTATCAATTGCTACAATTGTTTTCTGTACTGACAAGGGCAACAAATTGACCTATTTGTGCATGTTTTCCAAGTCAGTAGTCAGAACCTTTGGGATACAACAATACTTGCTCATCCTTTCTTGTATGTAAAATGACACAGTTCACAGGTTTGCTTTGATTAATTCATTTTATCCCTTTGGTTCAAGGCAGATACAAACCTGGGATAGACAAGCCTGATCCTAAGACATGGAAAGCCAACTTCCGATGTGCCCTGAACTCTCTACCCGATGTGAAAGAGCTACAAGACAAGAGCATCAAGAAGGGCAGTAATGCCTTCAGGGTTTACATGATGCTGCCTGTTATTAAAATGACCAAACAAAGAAAAGGTGAGTAGCTTTAGAAAGCATGCTTTATGCCATCATTTTGTTGATATATACGATCAAGGGTATACATCTCAATGATGGAATATAGCCCAGTGAGAATAATGACAGTCATGTGTTATTTGCTGCCATTTACTTTGTTCCTGTCTAGGACTAAAGGAGTCAGATGTTGCCATTAAACAAAGTCTGATCTCCCTCTCAGAAACTCAGGCAGGTTCTTGTGCGCCACTGGATAGGTTTGCAGGTAGGGACAACTCACTATATAGTGTATTGGCAGAAAGTCACTGTCTTGCATGTTCTTATGGCGTGTTGATCAGTGAATTGGGTTCTCTTGGTATCAAGCCTTCTGTCAAATTCAATGTTTAAGCATCAGCCATCCTTGTTTCCATAGAGGTTTTCCTGAAGTATAGAGGTGGGCAGGCCAGTCACAGCCCTGGTATCTTTCATGTCAATGACAATTACCCTCCCTACAACACCATAAAGGATGAACAGTCACCAGAACAGTCCTACTCTCACCAGTCTTCCTTCACAACTGAAGTGCATGGTAAGAGCTGCAAAGTATATAGCTAAAGTGCCAAACATACAAAAGTAGTTCAAGCGCATGACTTTTTTTCTTTCTAGAAATAACCTTTTGCATGGCCTTATTTTTACGTGTACAGAAAGTTCTGATACTACCACTGATGACAATGAGCAAGCAGAGGCTGTATTCAAGGTAAATTAGCAGTTGAAGTTTCTGTGATTTCTGAGGGGATTTGTGTATTGCTGTCATTTGTAAACTCGTTAATATGACTAATATATGTACATAAATTAAAATGACATTCCATGCAGCTACAATTTTAAACCAGTGATATGTGCTCCTGCAGATAGTTGATCACCTAAAAACCGTAGAGCACTGGAGCCAGTCTAATGAAAACAGAAGCAGCTGGAGGGCAGCAGCCACCGGCTGGGTGGACTGTTACTGTAAGGCACTTGGCTACTGCCTACTTTCTCTGTACTCTCTGAATGGACAACTTTTTCAAATAATTTCCTCAGATATGGTCAACTTTTTTGGGTCGGAAATTCTTCTCAATATGTTTATCCTCCACTCTACAGGTGAGGATATGGATTACTTTGGGTATCCCTTACAGACCGATTGCTACACACACAGTGCACAGCAAAGACCACTTCTATAAGACGAGTGGGAGCAACATGCATCCAACAGACTGCCATGCTAAAATCCCTGAAAAAGGTGGGAAAAAAACATTCCAAGCCAAGCCAGGCACATCTCTATAATACTGTATTCAGATGAATTGTAAGACTAACCAAGCAGTTGAGAGCACATACAGTACATTAAAAACAATTGAGTTAATCACATTAAGCTGAACAGGTAACGACTGTCATTGTAGAATAGATTTTTTCCCCCTAAAATGTTTGCCTTTTATTAAACTTAATTGACAAAAGGCCTATGTTTAAAGTTGTTTTCATTATAACTACACATTTTTCTAGAAACTTCTTAAATTGAGAGTATTAGCACAGCATCTCAGGAAATGCCTTTCAAGATACATGAAGCAATGTCCATGGAGGAATTTATTTCTTTAGGAAAAAAAGGAGCAGGTAAAAATAAAATAAAGACAACCATTTCATTCCTCAGACCACCTTTAATGAAAAAACATCTCATTCCAATGAATGGGTTTATCAAGTACAGATAGTTAAATATATAATTGCAAAGCAATCAGCTCGTACATATTTGGTGGATATACTTTTGGGCGCAGGGTTAGCCAGTCCCCCAAACACCAGTAAAAACCGCCAGCTTGGTGTGCAGGAAACAGACAGACAGCCATGTCATCAGTCCAGAGAACGGAAGTCTGTGGTCAATAATCAAATGCACTGCTGAAGCTGCGTTTATGACTGCCTCCACCTCCTCTCCAGTTGCCACCACCACCACCGTTTCTGAAGCCACGGCCACCTCCCCGTCCTCCACCGCCACTTCCACCGAAGGAGCGTCCGTATCCACGGTCGCCGCGGTCACCACCCATGCGCTGTTTCTCCTCCAGCTCAGGGAGCTCTGTGGCGATTGACAGCTGCCAACGTCTACCATCCTGCCACGCATCCTGAGGAAAAGAAAACTGGAGTGGTCACCACAAGTACAATAGTGTCTCTGTGTTACTAACCACATTATCTACTGTGTCCTTAATGAACAAGCATTTGTTAAAAAAACAACAAAAAAAACAATGATGTGAGGGATTGCTTTTGTTATGAAATTTGAGGCAGTAGCATCACTCTGACAAAGCTTGACAGTATGGCTGGGGAAATAATACTCCAAACAATGAAAATGCAGTTTGAAAAATGGGCTTGGATAATTGCTCCCCTTAGCTTTGAATCACCTTACACCAAGCCTTTCACATGTGTCCAATTGCTCACAGTTAAGAGGAAAGGTATCTCTGCTTTCTACTTACTTGGTACTCCTTTACTTTGTCAGCCGGAACATCAAAACAGACTCCCTGCAAAACAAAACCAAAGTTCAGTCAGCGTTTGAACCATAATATTTTCCCTTAACATTAGGCAAGTCAATTACAGAGTCTCAATAGTATTGTCATTATAGTACCAACAGTGAAGGAGGGTGGTTTCATTTCAAAGGTGAAAACAGACGTCACCTGTTCCCTCCCGAACTGAGGCACATTAAATGACAAGCGTACCATTTTTCCCTTGAGGAAGGTCATCCCGCGGATCATGTTGTCAATCTCCTCTCCCAGTTGCTCCTTTAGACCACGCCAAGCACAGCCAATGTTTTGCAGCTCCTGGGAGCAGTTCATTGTCATTGTGGTGTAGCCCTGGAAGGTTTGAATAATAAACATTAAATAGAAGTTCAAACCATTCAAGATGCATTTTAAACCATTCAGGGCATTTACACATCATTCATTATTCAATTGCTACATATAAATAGCACTGAATGTGTGAGTTAGTAGAGCCTGAACACTCACAGCGTCAGAGTTGAGGAGGGACCTCTGCTCCAGTGCAGTGGCACCTGATATGTGTGCCAGGGCGGCAGCCAGGGCATCCACGGCTCCACGCTCCTCAATCAGCTTGGTAGCAGACACACGGAAGTACTCAATGGCTTGGGGAGGCACAGAGTCTAAAAACCTCACTGCATCTTTACTGGAGGATTTGATGATGTCATTGGCAGTGGGCACTCCAACTCGCTTAAATGTGATGCCTGCTTTCTGCTCTACGTATCGGAGCTGGTCTTCCTCTTTGCGTTGGTAGAAACAGATGCAGACGCCTGTCCTGCCAGCCCTACCAGTGCGACCTGACCGGTGAATGTATGACTCCACATCCTGGTAGAGGGTCAAAGCAACGTTCATGTTTTAATACATTATTGTTCTTGCTAGATCAATTAGTGTTACTACACAGGTATAAGACCAACTAACAGTGTTATCAAAGTATTTGTCTACCTTTGGGGGTGAGCACTGCACGACCAGGTCTACCTCTGGGATGTCCAACCCACGAGCAGCAACGTTGGTGGCCACTAAGACCTCAAAGGTGCCACTTCTGAAGCCTTTCAATGTGATCTCCCTCTGCTTCTGAGGAATATCCCCATGAAGTGACTGGGAACTCTGTAACATTCAACATGTATCACAATCAGTCAGATAATAAGCCAATGAACACAGAAATACAGTCAACTACCTCACTTCATTTTCAATGTAATTTCACATCTCAAGTCTAACCTTCCATGTTTATCCTGGTATCAATGTCATACCTCACAAATGTTCTGTATGCACTGTGTAACAAAATGTCAACAACAACAAAAAAAACTGCTATGGCAGGTTTCTGGTACCTGTTTTATGGAGGCGTTCATTGACAACTCGTTGGCATCCTTCTTGGTCTCACAGAAGACGATGGTGCGGCCGTGGCTGCCACTGTACACCTGGACCACATCCCCAATGACTGCAGCCCTCTGGGACCAGTGACACGCAATGGCAAGGTGCTGGGTGGGGAGGAAGAGACAGGACTTTTAATGCTTTTAGTGCTGATAAGTGTGAAAACTACTATGTTTAGTAGGCCTGAGTGAACCACAGTATAAGGTAGATGCAGAGTAGGCAGGTTAATTATCTCTGCTATATGGAAACTGGTTTGCGTGTGAGCATCAGAAGTGGCATAAATGTGTTGTTGTTTTTGGCACAAGAGAGTGCCAAGTTACTTCCAGGTAAGACATAACTTGATCTTTATTGCTGGATTACAACCAAGTAGAAACTAGAATCGTACAAGGGGGATACAGTAATTATGTGTTTAAGGCTCACGTAGCTTTAGCCAGAAGAAACTGGTTCAACAAGTATGATATTTAAGAAATTTGTTGTGCATTTCTTAAGAATCATGCAACTACTATGGAAGTATTATAGCAGCCTGGTGGCTTTACGTTACTCAATAGAAAAAAGCATAAATTATACATTTGTTTTCTAAAATGTACATTTCAAAGATCAACATTTTCATCTGAATTTAATCTGAAGTGGAAACCATTGTCAATCAAAAAATAAAACATCATTTGTGGAAAGCATAACATATATTTTCTTTATTACCTCTACTGTGGTGGCAGCTTTCTGGGTCTTTTTGCCAATGAGGTCCACATGCTCATAGGTTGGCCTCATGTACTTCTTTGCCACAACATACACCCATGGTGGGCATGTGGCAGAGAAGAGCAGGGTCTGGGGGTTGCTCTCAGAGTCTGCACACAGAAAACATTGGATCAGTTGTGTGCATTTACTCTTGTCTGACTCAGTACTATTGATGAGGTATACTATCAAGGCCTCCCATCCAACCCAAGGTAAACCTACAGTATATGGCCTAAATCAATCAATCAATCCCATATGAAAATGTCTCGTTACCTTTTTGGTAAGACGCAGAAAGTATCTCCTCCACCTGTTCTGCAAAGCCCATATCAAGCATTTGGTCCACTTCATCTAATACAACGTGCTTCAATTGAGACAGGTCCAGTTTGTTATTCTGTAGATGGTCCTTGATACGACCTGGAGTTCCCACTAGGACATCGATGCCACTGCGGATTGCATCAACTGAGAAAAAAAAAAGATTTCCACAAATATGATCAACTTAACTGTATGCAATTTACAGAATTACTTTTCACCGAAAAACTAAGGCTGAGGATCGACTTTTCTGGAACCCGCTTCCCGGCGGCTGGGGGTCCTGTGGCTTATGCGCATGTGTGGGATTCTGTACTTTGCGCACATTCCTTCGGCTCTTCCGTTAGAGAACCTCGCTTCACATTTCTCACTGTCAATCATGAATGATAATTCTTCAAATTTTACCGGTGAAACATCCATGCAGCATCTGCATATCAACCATTTGATCTCAATCAGTTTCATGGGGATATGCACTTAGATCTTTAGCTATAAGCTACAAATTCAAAGTAGCCTACAATGTTGTTTTGAATTATGTGCAGTGAGTGAATTTTAGAGCAGATGGTGTTATACTGTAGCATAGCCTACCTGTTTAGTTTCAATCAAAGCACATATTTTGCCTCGCGCGCTGTTGTGTTTTGGCCACATGAGAGAAAAATGCGCCAATTCACACAAACATAAGAAATTAGGTGATGTTTTTTGTCTTACAGTAACATTATACTATGGTATTATATCCTGTTCTGCTATGTAGAATACTATCATTCTGTGATCTTTATTAAGCTTTGATCTAACTTTAATAAATGAGCACCATTCGCCAGAGTAGACTGTTCACGTCAGTAGCCATGAAGTGCTTTGAAAGGCTGGTCATGGCCACATCAACACCATCATGCCGGAAACCCTAGACCCACTCCAATTCGCATACCGCTCCAACAGATCCACAGATGACGCAATCTCAATCGCACTCCACACTGCCCTTTCCCACCGGGACAAAAGGAACTCCTATGTGAGAATGCTGTTCATTGACTACAGCTCAGCGTTCAACACCATAGTGCCCACAATGCTCATCACTAAGCTAAGGACCCTGGGACTAAACACCTCCCTATGCAACTGGATCCTGGACTTCCTGATGGGCCGCCTCCAGGTGGTAAGGGTAGGCAACAACACATCTGCCACGCCGATCCTCAACACTGGGGCCCCTCAGGGGTGCGTGCTTAGTCCCCTCCTGTACTCCCTGTTCAACCACGACTGCGTGGCCAAGCACGACTCCAACACCATCATTAAGTTTGCTGACGACACAACAGTGGTAGGCCTGATCACCGACAACGATGAGACGGCCTATAGGGAGGAGGTCAGAGACCTGGCAGTGTGGTGCCAGGACAACAACCTCTCCCTCAACGTGAGCAAGACAAAGGAGCTGATCGTGGACTATAGGAAAAGGAGAGCCGAACAGGCCTCCATTAACATCGACGGGGATGAAGTGGAGCGGGTCAAGAGTTTCAAGTTCCTTGCTGTCCACATCACCAACAAACTATCATGGTCCAAACACACCAAGACAGTTGTGAAGAGGGCACGACAACACATTTTCCCCCTCAGGAGACTGAAAAGATTTGGCATGGGTCCCCAGATCCTCAAAACGTTCTACAGCTGCACCATCGAGAGCATCCTGACCGGTTGCATCACTGCCTGGTATGGCAACTGCTCGGCATCTGACCGTAAGGTGCTACAGAGGGTAGTGCATACGGCCCAGTACATCACTGGGGCCAAGCTTCTTGACATCCAGGACCTATATACTAGGCGGTGTCAGGAAGGGCCAAAGAAATTGTCAGAATCCAGTCAACCAAGTCAGACTGTTCTCTCTGCTACCGCATGGCAACCGGAGCGCCAAGTCTAGGACCAAAAGGCTCATTAACAGCTTCTACCCCCAAGCCATAAGACTGCTGAACAATTAATCAAATGCCCCCCCCACCCCCACCAGTACACTGCTGCTACTCGCTGTTTATTATCTACTCAGTCACTTTACAAATTACCTCGACTAACCTGTACCCCCGCACATTGACTCGGTACCGGTACCCCCTGTATATAGCCTCGTTATTGTTATGTCATTTTCTTGAGCTACTTTTCTTTTTTTGTTCTTTTTTTAAACTTTACTTTATTTAGTAAATGTTCTTAACTATTTCTTGAACTGCATTGTTGCTTAAGGGCTTGTACAGTGAGTGAAAAAAGTATTTGATCCCCTGCTGATTTTGTATGTTTGCCCACTGACAAATAAATTATATATAATTTTAATGGTAGGTTTATTTGAACAGTGAGAGACAGAATAACAAACAAAAAAATCCAGAAAAACGCATGTCAAAAATGTTATATATTGATTTGCATTTTAATGAGGGAAATAAGTATTTGACCCCTCTGCAAAACATGACTTAGTACTTGGTGGCAAAACCCTTGTTGGCAATCACAGAGGTCAGACGTGTCTTGTAGTTGGCCACCAGGTTTGCACACATCTCAGGAGGGATTTTGTCCCACTCCTCTTTGCAGATCTTCTACAAGTCATTAAGGTTTCGAGGCTGACGTTTGGCAACTCGAACCTTCAGCTCCCTCCACAGATTTTCTATGGGATTAAGGTCTGGAGACTGGCTAGGCCGCTCCAGGACCTTAATGTGCTTCTTCTTGAGCCACTCCTTTGTTGCCTTGGCCGTGTGTTTTGCGTCATTGTCATGCTGGAATACCCATCCACAACCCATTTTCAATGCCCTGGCTGAGGGAAGGAGGTTCTCACTCAAGATTTGACGGTACATGGCCCCGTCCATCGTCCCTTTGATGCGGTGAAGTTGTCCTGTCCCCTTAGCAGAAAAACACCCCCAAAGCATAATGTTTCCACCTCCATGTTTGACGGTGGGGATGGTGTTCTTGGGGTCATAGGCAGCATTCCTCCTCCTCCAAACACGGCGAGTTGAGTTGATGCCAAAGAGCTCGATTTTGGTCTCATCTGACCACAACACTTTCACCCAGTTCTCCTCTGAATCATTCAGATGTTCATTGGCAAACTTCAGACGGCCCTGTATATGTGCTTTCTTGAGCCTTGCGGGCGCTGCAGGATTTCTGTCCTTCACGGCGTAGTATGTTACCAATTGTTTTCTTGGTGACTATGGTCCCAGTTGCCTTGAGATCATTGACAAGATCCTCCCGTGTAGTTCTGGGCTGATTCCTCACCGTTCTCATGATCATTGCAACTCCACGAGGTGAGATCTTGCAAGGAGCCCCAGGCCGAGGGAGATTGACAGTTATTTTGTGTTTCTTCCATTTGCGAATAATCGCACCAACTGTTGTCACCTTCTCACCAAGCTGCTTGGCGATGGTCTTGTAGCCCATTCCAGCCTTGTGTAGGTCTACAATCTTGTCGCTGACATCCTTGGAGAGCTCTTTGGTCTTGGCCATGGTGGAGAGTTTGGAATCTGATTGATTGATTGCTTCTGTGGACAGGTGTCTTTTATACAGGTAACAAACTGAGATTAGGAGCACTCCCTTTAAAAGTGTGCTCCTAATATCAGCTCGTTACCTGTATAAAAGACACCTGGGAGCCAGAAATCTTTCTGATTGAGAGGGGGTCAAATACTTATTTCCCTCATTAAAATGCAAATCAATTTATAACATTTTTGACATGCGTTTTTCTGGATTTTTTTGTTGTTATTCTGTGTCTCACTGTTCAAATAAATCTACCATTAAAATTATAGACTGATAACTTCTTTGTCAGTGGGAAAACGTACAAAATCAGCAGGGGATCAAATACTTTTTTCCTTCACTGTAAGTAAGCATTTCACGCTAAGGTCTACACCTGTTTTATTGGGCACATGTGACAAATAATATTTGATTTCTCTACGAGTGGAGCGGAGACTGTGTAGAGTGAGGGTCCGGCACATGCGCAGAGGCTTCGGGACTTTTAGCTGTTGGGAGGAAAGGTTCTGAAAGGTTGGATCCGCAGCCACTCGTAAATAATAAGCACTTTGCAATGAAGCCGAATTTTTGTACCATATCAATTGTAGGAATACTACTCACGTTGAGGGTTGTAGGAGCTCCCACCATAGAAACAGGTAACAGACAGTTTCTTTGTCATGTCCTTGAAATCCTTGGATACTTGAATAGCCAATTCTCTCGTTGGAGCAAGGCACAGAACCTAACAAAAGGGGAAACGGTTAATGATGAGAAAAAAAACATCAAGCATTCCAGAAGCATTTTGGACAACAGATTATGCATGCTCCACAAAACTATACTTAAGCAATAATAAGCCATATACCCCCCAAAATTAAAACAGATAACTGCCTTATTGCAATTATAAACCGGTTACCAACATGAATATAACAGCAAACAAGTAGATTTGCTTCATACACGTTGTATATAGTCCGATATACAGTGCCTTCAGAAAGTATTCATACTCCTTGACTTATTCCACATTTTGTTGTGTTACAGCCCGAATTCAAAAATGATTAAATATATTTTTCCCCCTCACCCATCTACACACAATACCCCATAATGACAAAGTGAAAACATGTTGTTTTCACTTTATTGAAAATGAAATACAGAAATCAAATTTACAGAAGTATTCACACTCGAGTCAATACATCTTATCACCTTTGGCAGCGATTACAGCTGAGTCTTTCTGGGTAAATCTAAGAGCTTTGCATACCTGGATTGTACAATATTTGCCCATTATTCTTTCCTAAATTCTTCAAGCTCTGTCAAATTGGTTGTTTATCATTGTTAGACAACCATTTTCATGTCTTGCCATAGATTTTCAAGCAGATTCAAGTCAAAACTGTAACTCTGCAACTCAGGAACATTCAATGTCGTCTTGGTAAGCAACTCCAGTGTATATTTGGCCTTGTGTTTTAGGTCATTGTCCTGCTGAAAGGCCAATTCATCTCCCAGTGTCTGGTGGAAGCAGACTGAACCAGGTTTTCCTCTAGGATTTTTCCTGTGCTTAGCTCTATTCCGTTTCTTTTTATCCTGCAAAACTCCCCAGTCCTTAACGATTACAAGCATACCCATAACATGCTGCAGCCACCACTATGCTTGAAAATATGGAGAGTGATACTCAGTAATGTGTTGTATTGGATTTGCCCCAAACATAACACATTGTATTCAGGACAAAAAGTGAATTGCTTTGCCACATTTTTTGCAGTATTACTTTAGTGCCTTGTTGCAAACAGGATGCATGTTTTGGAATATTTTTATTCTGTACAGGCTTCCTTCTTTTAGCTCCATCAATTAGGTTAGTATTGTGGAGTAACTACAATGTTGTTGATCCATCCTCAGTTCTCCTTTCACAGCCATTAAACTCTGTAACTGTTTTAAAGTCACAATTGGCCTCATGGTGAAATCCCTGAGCGGTTTCCTTCCTCTCCGGCAACTGAGTTAGGAAGGACGCCTGCATCTTTGTAGTGACTAGGTGTATTGATACACCATTGAAGGTGTAATTAATAACTTCACCATGCTCAAAGTGATATCCAATGTCTGCTTTTTTATCTATCAATAGGCGCCCTTTTTTGGGAGGCATTGGAAAACATCCCTGGTCATTGTGGTTGAATCTGTGTTTGAAATTCACTGATCGCCTGGGGGACCTTACAGATAATTGTACAGTGAGGGAAAAAAGTATTTGATCCCCTGCTGATTTTGTACGTTTGCCCACTGACAAAGACATGATCAGTCTATAATTTTAATGGTAGGTTTATTTGAACAGTGAGAGACAGAATAACAACAACAAAAATCCAGAAGAAAACATGTCAAAAATGTTATAAATTGGGGGGTCAAATACTTATTTCTCTCATTATAATGCAAATCAATGTATAAAATTTTTGACATGCGTTTTTCTGGATTTTTTTGTTGTTTCTGTCTCTCACTGTTCAAATAAACCTACCATTAAAATTATAGACTGATAATTTCTTTGTCAATGGGCAAACGTACACAATCAGCAGGGGATCAAATACTTTTTTCCCTCACTGTATGTGTGGGGTACAGAGATGAGGTAGTCATTCAAAAATCATGTTAAACACTATTATTGCACACAGTGAGTCCATGCAATTTATTTGACTTGTTAAGCACATTTTTACTCCAGAACTTATTTAGGCTTGCCATTGACTAAAGACATATCAGCTTTTCATTTTTAATTTATTTGTAAAATTTTCAAAAAACTTTATTCCACTTTGACATGATGGGGTATTGTGTGTAGGCAAGTGAGAAAAAAAACTCAATTTAATCATTTTTAAATTCAGTCTGTAACAACAAAATGTGGAAAAAGTCAACTGTGGAATGCTGTTTCAGCATCCAGGTTGGAATGCTGTTTCAGCCAATCAGCATCCAGGACCCAAATTACCCAGTTTATAATATGTAATTGACAGTATCTTAGCACTAACAGCAAATGCTGAATATTTTATGACAGTATCTGCAGCAGACCTACCTTTGGGGCTCTGCCCCTCCTCTTGTCATCCGGGTCATTTTGGATTTTCTCGATCAGCGGAATGGCAAAAGCTAATGTTTTGCCAGTGCCTGTTCTTGCCTGACCAATTACATCCTTTCCCTCATACACTGAATTGAAGGTTTGGGTTTGGATGTCAAAGAGGTAAGATATGCCTCGTGCTAGGGGGGAAATAAATGGTTAAAATTTAGGTTAAAGTGGATTAAAGTTGTTTTACCAGAAATGAAAGGGATACTTCAGGATTTTGGCAATTAATCCCTTTATCTACTTCCCCAGAGTCAGATGAATTTATGGATTTTTATGTCTGCGTGCAGTTTGAAGGAAGTTGCTAAATAGCATTAGCACAATCGCGCAAAAGATAGAATATACTTCCAGTCATTGTGCTAATGCTAGTTAGCATTGGCTCGCGAAACTACCTCTAACTTCCTTCATACTGGATGAAGAGATAAAAAAATTGTATCCATGAGTTCATCTGACTCTGTGGAAGTAGATAAAGGGCTTCACTGCAAAAATCCAGAAATATCCCTTTAAATAATAGATTGCACCTTTAAAAATAGGTAACAACTCAAACAGCATTTTTGTTGCATGAAAATTGACAAATAAGGAAAAATACCTTGAAGTAGTTTGATGGTGTTGGGGGAGATTCTGAAGTTTGAAAAGGCTCCCTCTTTTTGTTCTGGTGTCTCCTAATGGCATGAAAAAAGAAAAGAAATACAATGTTCTTAAACTCCTTTAAATCGTTTTTCCACAAACCACCATGGTACATCTTCACTGAATGAGAACATCACTGGGAAAGACTCACGGTTTCTTTTTCACCGTCACTGCCGGAGTCTTTGCTTGATTGTGCTGGAGTTGTCGCTGTGGAATGTCCATTAGTTTGTGCGATCAGCTTGGTAGTCTCAGGCAACACTCCGTTGACTACTTCTTCTGACGTCTTTTTCTTCTTCTTCTTCTTCTTCTGTTGGTAATGACAAAATGGGACATGTTAAAAAGATGCCTTGCCATGGTAATTACCGATGAACATTTGATTATTACACCGCGTGGCTGCTGCCTCTCTAACCTGGTGGTCCCTGCACACACCACCCACGTGGAGTTCCAGGTCTCAGGCAGCCTCTGGAACTGCCGTTCTGCTGCCAACAAGGCAGAGTTCATCTCAGCCTATGCTACCCTCCAGTCCCTCGACTTCTTGGCGCTGACGGAAACATGGATTACCACTGAAAACACTGCTACTCCTACTGCTCTCTCCTCGTCTGACCATGTGTTCTCGCATACCCCGAGAGCATCTGGTCAGCGGGGTGGTGGCACAGGAATCCTCATCTCTCCCAAGTGGACATTCTCTATTTTTCCCCTGACCCATCTGTCTATCTCCTCATTTGAATTCCATGCTGTCACAGTCACTAGCCCATTTAAGCTTAATATCCTTGTCATCTATCGCCCTCCAGGTTCCCTTGGAGAGTTCATCAATGAGCTTGACGCCTTGATAAGTTCCTTTCCTGAGGATGGCTCACCCCTCACAGTTCTGGGGGACTTCAACCTCCCTACGTCTACCTTTGACTCATTTCTCTCTGCCTCCTTCGTTCCACTCCTCTCCTCTTTTGACCTCACCCTCTCACCGTCCCCCCCTACTCACAAGGCAGGCAATACGCTTGACCTCATCTTTACTAGATGCTGTTCTTCTACTAATCTCACTGCAACTCCCCTCATGTCTCCGACCACTACTTTGTATCCTTTTCTCTCTCGCTCTCCTCCAACACTACTCACTCTGCCCCTACTCAGATGGTAATGCGCCGTCGCAACCTTCGCTCTCTCTCTCCCGCTACTCTCTCCTCTTCCATCCTATCATCTCTTCCCTCTGCTCAATCCTTCTCCCTCCAATCTCCTGATTCTGCCTCCTCATCCCTCCTCTCCTCCCTTTCTGCATCCTTTGACTCTCTATGTCCCCTATCCTCCCGGCCGGCTCGGTCCTCCCCTTCAGCTCCGTGGCTTGATGACTCATTGCGAGCTCACAGAACAGGGCTCCAGGCAGCTGAGCGGAAATGGAGGAAAACTAGACTCCCTGCGGACCTGGCATCTTTTCACTCCCTCCTCTCTACATTTTCTTCATCTGTTTCTGCTGCTAAGGCCACTTTCTACCACTCTAAATTCCAAGCATCTGCCTCTAACCCTAGGAAGCTCTTTGCCACCTTCTCCTCCCTGCTGAATCCTCCTCCCCCTCCCCCCCTCCTCCCTCTCTGTGGATGACTTCGTCAAACATTTTGAAAAGAAGGTTGACGACATCCGATCCTCGTTTGTTAAGTCAAATGACACTGCTGGTCCTGCTCACACTGCCCTACCCTATGCTTTGACTTCTTTCTCCCCTCTCTCTCCAGATAAAATCTTGCGACTTGTGACGGCCGGCCGCCCAACAACCTGCCCGCTTGACCCTATCCCCTCCTCTCTTCTCCAGACCATCTCCGGTGACCTTCTCCCTTACCTCACCTCGCTGATCAACTCATCCTTGACCGCTGGCTATGTCCCTTCCGTCTTCAAGAGAGCGAGAGTTGCACCCCTTCTCAAAAAACCAACACTCGATCCCTCTGATGTCAACAACTACAGACCAGTATCCCTTCTTTCTTTTCTCTCCAAAACTATTGAGCGTGCCGTCTTTAGCCAACTCTCTTGCTATCTCTCTCAGAATGACCTTCTTGATCCAAACCAGTCAGGTTTCAAGACTGGTCATTCAACTGAGACTGCTCTTCTCTGTGTCACGGAGGCTCTCCTTACTGCTAAAGCTAACTCTCTCTCCTCTGCTCTTGTCCTTCTAGACCTGTCTGCTGCCTTTGATACTGTGAACCATCAGATCCTCCTCTCCACCCTCTCCGAGCTGGGCATCTCCGGCGCGGCTCACTCTTGGATTGCGTCCTACCTGACCGGTCGCTCCTACCAAGTGGCGTGGCGAGAAGCTGTCTCCGCACCACATGCTCTCAACACTGGTGTCCCCCAGGGCTCAGTTCTAGGCCCTCTCCTATTCTCGCTATACACCAAGTCACTTGGCTCTGTCATATCCTCACATGGCCTCTCCTATCATTGCTACGCAGACGACACACAACTAATCTTCTCCTTTCCCCCTTCTGATAACCAGGTGGCGAATCGCATCTCTGCATGTCTGGCAGACATATCAGTATGGATGACGGATCACCACCTCAAGCTGAACCTTGGCAAGACGGAGCTGTTCTTCCTCCCGGGGAAGGACTGCCCGTTCCATGATCTCGCCATCACGGTTGACAACTCTGTTGTGTCCTCCTCCCAGAGTGCGAAGAGCCTTGGCGTGACCCTGGACAACACCCTGTCGTTCTCCGCTAACATCAAGGCGGTGACCCGATTCTGTAGGTTCATGCTCTACAACATTCGGAGAGTACGACCCTGCCTTACACAGGAAGCGGCACAGGTCCTAATCCAGGCACTTGTCATCTCCTGTCTGGATTACTGCAACTTGCTGTT
Organism: Coregonus lavaretus; assembly: GCF_964263955.1. Classification (NCBI taxonomy): domain Eukaryota; kingdom Metazoa; phylum Chordata; class Actinopteri; order Salmoniformes; family Salmonidae; genus Coregonus; species Coregonus lavaretus. Next base: position 24,457,777 of record NC_139988.1, read on the forward strand.
GGCTGGGCTCCCTGCCTGTGCCATTAAACCCCTACAACTCATCCAGAATGCCGCATCCCGTCTGGTGTTCAACCTTCCCAAGTTCTCTCACGTCACCCCGCTCCTCCGCACACTCCACTGGCTTCCAGTTGAAGCTCGCATCTGCTACAAACCATGGTGCTTGCCTACGGAGCTGTGAGGGGAACGGCACCTCCGTACCTTCAGGCTCTGATCAGTCCCTACACCCAAACGAGGGCATTGCGTTCATCCACCTCTGGCCTGCTGGCTCCCCTACCTCTGCTGAAGCACAGTTCCCGCTCAGCCCAGTCAAAACTGTTCGCTGCTCTGGCACCCCAATGGTGGAACAAGCTCCCTCACGACGCCAGGACAGCGGAGTCACTCACCACCTTCCGGAGACATTTGAAACCCCACCTCTTTAAGGAATACCTGGGATAGGATAAAGTAATCCTTCTACCCCCCCCCCCCCCCCCCAAAAAAAAAAAAAAACATTGTAAAGTGGTTATCCCACTGGCTATAAGGTGAATGCACCAATTTGTAAGTCGCTCTGGATAAGAGCGTCTGCTAAATGACGTAAATGTAAAAATTATAAAATGATTATAATAATTCCTATCTTAAGACGAACAAAAATAAATAGTGGTCCTCTGTAGCTCAATTGGTAGAGCATGGCGCTTGTAACGCCAGGGTAGTGGATTCCATCCCCGGGACCACCCATCGTAAAAATGTATGCACGCATGACTGTAAGTCGCTTTGGATAAAAGTGTCTGCTAAATGGCATATTATTATTATATTATAAGAGATATCCTGTGTAGCTCAGTTGGTAGAGCATGGCGCTTGCAACGCCAGGGTTGTGGGTTCAATTCCCACTGGAGACCAGTACAAAAATGTATGCACTCACTAACTGTAAGTCGCTCTGGATAAGAGCGTCTGCTAAATGACTCAAATGTAAATGTAGATATAAAAAAAAATCAATACCCATCCATTGTAATGCAGTACTGAGTGTAGGAATGTTTTATCAAAACACTATGTACTATAAGTTACCTCAGTTGCTTTGTCATTGTCTGCAGACTCCTCATTGGAATGAGATGCGTTGTTCTTCAAAGGTGATTCAACATTTCCATTAACATCAATGGATTTGTTCACGTCCTCGTTTGCTTTGCCCACTTTTTCTTTCTTCTTCTTCTTCTTGGGAGCAGGAGGTTCACAGTCAGGCTCCTCTTCAATAACCGTTTTCTGTTTCTTGATTTTCTTTCCCTCCTTGGTCTTCTTCTCCTTTACTTTCTACAAACCAAACATAGTGCACCATACATTAGTTGAAGGGGAAAGAATAGTAGCAAGCTATATCAATGTATAGCTACATTTCTTACCACATAACAGTGCTAGTGAACTAGAACCTAAGTAGAGAGATAGATTGATCATTATTGACATACTGTATTGGATACATTGTTACAAGTTCAAAGCTGACTAGCTAGGTATGCTGCATTCACGTGCTAGTTGGAACTGGGAATCTAGGAAATGTCCGACTTAAAACTGGTTGAACGCGGCACGTGCGTAACAACAACTAGTCAATTTCTGAGTTTCCTAGTTCACACTAGCATGTAAGCAACTGGGAACAGTCGGAACCCGTTTTTCCGAGATCGCAGCTGCTTGAACGCACTGAAGTCAGAGATTACCGACTTCCCAGTTGTCTTGAACGTGGCATTAGAATGGCAACATGTCGAGCAACGTCATCAAGTGCTGTACGTAGCACAAATTGATAGGCTGTGACCGTACCAGAGTACATCGGGGCACGTTGATCCTTCTGTTATGAAGATCAACTGAGCACGTGTCATGGGCACGAGGCTGCGCACTAGTAGCAATGAAAATGCCATGTGCCGGTACTAGCTACTTTCTACAATGATTGACAGTTATTTAAATCTCGAACTACTTGTATTTTCCTTACCTCTAGCTAACGTAATGGCAATAATATATTAGCAATATGACATTCGTGGCGACATGATATAACGTTAAATTAGCTACCACGCGGCTGTAGAATGTAACTAGGTAGCTGCTAGCAGGCGGTGCTAACGCAGTTTCGGCTGTTTTAGCAAACGGAAACAACCAGCTATTTGTGTTCTATTTTACTTACTTTGGGTGTCGTACTGCCCGCACTAATGTCCAGTTCACCTTCCATCCCGATGTCTTCGGTTTCAAAAATAATCTTTGATGGCATCTTCCCCGGTTGTTTTCCCTTCGAGTGGACACTAGCTAACCCTACGGGTACGCTTACAGAAAGGAACGACAAGAGCGTGCGGTGTTGAGCTAGACCTTTTACAAGCATAGAAATTGAGTAGGTAGAATGGACCTCCCATTGGAAGCCAGTACAAAGCCATTTGAACGCCGTGATGTGGAACTTTAAGTTTGTTCTTTAATTTACAAAGATGTGTGTATTCTTCTTTGTAGGTGCTTTATGCGTCTTGCTCTCCATAAATGTTAATCTCTCAACTGCGCAGACATGATGGTTTTATGAAAAATAATGTACAAAATACATATTTATTCTACTTCTAGGGATATGACGGAAAGCCAGAGTCATAACACAGTGGTATTGCTATGTTGATGGGTTTTCCTTTTTTTGTTGCTCAAATCAACAATGTTGAATACTGTAGAAGAAGAAAATAATAAGATGTATTTTTAATTTTTTATCCATTGTCAGAGCACACAGATTATTTTGTATTTTTGCTTTATCCCAACACATTTTAGAGATTAGACAACAAAATCAGAGATTAGACAACATAGTCCGCCGCAATGCAGCGCCCCAGCAATTTAGGGGTTAAGTGCATTGCTCAACGGCACAGCGAATGGCAGGAGATGCATCTATGATACGGGTTACAACCAATGACGTATATACACCGAGTGCACAAAACATTAGGAACACCTTCCTAATATTGAGTTGCACCCCATTTTCCACTCAGAACAGCCTCAATTCGTCAGGGCATGGACTCTACAATGTGTCCAAAGCGGTCCACAGGGATGCTGGCCCATGTTGACTCCATTGCTTCCCACAGTTGTGTCAAGTTGGCTAGTAGTGGATCGCTACTTCAAATAGCTTGTTCCATCTTATCCCACAGATGTGAACATACAGATGTGAACATTCCTGGACAATCCTAGCCTTGTGGCATGGGGCATTATCCTGCTGAAAAAAATCAATTTGCAGATGGATACACTGCTGCCATGAAGGGATGCACCTGATTGGCAATGATGTTCAGCTATCCTGTGGCATTCAAATGTTGCCCCACTTTTATCAAGGGGCCCAATGTGTGCCATGAAAACACACCCCACACCAACACCACCACTCTGCAATGTTGACACGCGGCATGATGGATGCATGTACTCTTGGTTTTCGCCATACCCTAGTCCTCCCATCAGCATGAAACAGCAGGAACCGGGACTCATCAGACCAGGCAATGTTTTTCCAATTCTTCAGTGTTCAGTGTTTTCGTTCCTTAGCCCACTGCAACCTCAGTTTCTTGTTTTTTGCTGAAAGAAGTGGAACTCTGTAAGGTCGGTTGCCATACCCTATTCGTGTCAAAGTACGATGAGTTGTGCATTCTTCTATGGGTCTTTGAGCACCAATGTTGTCCTGGACTGTCAGTTGACTAACTGTAGCCCGTCACTTGCTCTGCACAAGTTGTGTCAGCCTCCTTTGTCGTCTTTCGTCAATGACCCATTTTCAACCACTGGCCATGCTGTTGGCTGGATGTCCTTTGGGTGATGGACCATTCTTGATACACACAGGAAACACTTGAGTGTGAAAAACACAGCAGTGTTGCAGTTCTTGACACACTCAAACCGGTGCGCCTGGCACCTACTACCATACCCTGTTCAAAGGCACTTAAATCTTTTGTCTTGCCCATTCACCCTCTGAATGACACACAAACCCAATCCATATCTCAATTGTCTCAAGGCTTAAAAATCATTCTTTAATCTGTCTCCTACCCTTCATCTACACTGATTGAAGTGGATTTAACAGGAGAGATCAATAAGGGATCATAGCTTTCACCTGGTAGTCTATGTCATGGAACGAGCAGGTGTTCCTAATGTTTTGTACATTCAGTGTGTGTATATATTTTACCAGAGAAACGTTAATGTTTTTCATATGTCACATGCACTTATCAAAGTCTTTTTACAAACTTCATAATTGGCAGTGTACAAGATTAAAGCTTTGAGTGACCTGACCAAATTCACATAGAAATGTGAGCTATAAATCTGTCATTCTCATTGAAAGCAAGTCTAAGAAGCATAGATTTGTTCTATGTGTGTGATTTCTTTGCTTCCTGTTCTTCAGTTTCATTTTTGCATCTTTTCCTTTCAGTTTTGTACACCAGCTTCAAACAGTTGAAAATAAAATAAAAAATGGTTATGGAAAAAATATTTTGTACACAGTGTTTATCATTGGTTGCAACTGATACTAGATGCCAGCAGCTACCCTCCAGCTGCCAGTTCACTCACTGACTTAAGATTCGAACTCTAGCCTACCTGGCGCCCACACCAGACAAACACAATGATATTCTGGTCCAATTCTGATTAAGCAATAAGGCCCGATGGGGTGTAGTATATGGCCAATATACCAAGGCTAAGGGCTTCTCTTATGCACGATGCAAAGCAGAGTGCCTGGATAGAGCCCCTAGCCGTGGTATGTTGGCCATATACCACAAACCCCAGAGGTGCCTTAATGCTATCATAAACTGGTTACCAACGTAATTAGAGCAGTACAAATAAATGTTTTGTCATACATTTATTGCTTTTTAGTGCTGTCAGCCAATCAGTATTGCGTGCTCGAACCACCCCGTTTATAATCAATTATAGGTCACCATAGCCCATGAAAAATACTGTAGAATTAAACATTAAAAATCCTTATGATATTGGGAAGTGATCACCAACCTTTTCTGAGTCAAGATCACTTTCGCAGTCAAAAAGCAAGACAAGATCTACAGATCAGATTTTTTAAAATCATGACTTAACAAAAATGTAACATTAACCTAATAAAAACAGTTCTGTAGGAATGAGGTTTGTGCAGTAGGCCCAATACATGGTCCTCTGTAGCTCAGCTGGTAGATCACGGCGCTTGTAACGCCAAGGTAGTGGGTTCGATCCCTGGGACCACCCATACACACACAAAAAATTTATGCACTCATGACTGTAAATCGCTTTGGATAAAAGCGTCTGCTAAATGGCATATTTAATACATTATCACAGCATATTGGAAATATGCCTGGCCTACCAATATTGTATTCTCAGACCATATTATATTTAAGAACTCGAGCTTTGATAACAAAATACATCAGTTGGTGTATCACTTGCGAGGCACAGCTGAGCATAAATTTAAATAATTAGCTTTTTTATTTTGCTGGACTGATGGTACCTGCGTCTGATGGTTATTGTGCTTTCAAGACAAATGGGAACTTGGAATAAAAACGAGACCAAATCATGTCGTCAGTGATCTTCAGGTCGGAAAATCGGAGCTCTAGAAAGATGCCCGAGTTTCCTTTCCTATTTTTCCCAGTTGGATCAATTTTTTTCCCCGAGTTCCCAGTTGTTTTGAACAACATTAGTCTCAGCGGAGGGAGGGCAGCAGAGTGTACGCCTCTCACGGTCCCTGCTCGCTCCTTCCTTTCCTCCGGTGAGACTGACCAGAAAGAGGAGACACTGTCTTCCACCTGATGGCGAAATTCGAGTCGCACCGTATCTGCCTCATGCACAATTTTATGTTGTTCCTATGACCAGAGAAAGTGAAATATTCCTCAATATTAAAATATACACGACGAGCTGCTAATAATAATAAAAACGTAGGGCGACTCATTCATTGCAGCTGCAGCGCGAGTAGGGAGAAGCACTTTTATGTTTTGTAATTGTTGAACAAAAACGTAGACATTAACTCAGTCATCAAAACAGCAGCTCTTTGCTGTATTATTTGACAGTCTCTCTCTTTTCATGGTTTTACAAGTTATGAAATCTCACGTAGGCTAGTATCAAACTTTGCTGTGGCCGGGGTCGTGGAAGCTGTGGGAACAGAGATTTGAGCAATCCGATTGGCCAGCGCAGTAGATGAACTCGATTTAGCCACAGATCTCCCGGTCTGCCATGCAGGCGGAGTTTGTTTTTTCAGACGAATGAAATGGTTCTAAATGAGAACACTTTGCCTACCTGGTGCGCACGGCTTTTGAATAAAGTGCACCTACTGTCAACAGCGCAACACAAATAATAATAAAAAAAGGAGCGCAAGCCTTTTTCTACAGAAATGTTTGGTGATCGACTAGGAATGCTTTGAAGATCAACCGGTTGGTGACCACTGATATAGGGCAACAACAATGATTGCAAACTTAAAATATCAGAAAGTAGTGTAGTGACCTTAACCCAACACCTTGCGATCTCGTCAAGCGTTTCAGACCTCTTGGCGTAACTGTTAAGGTGTAGGCGTGACAGATCCGGGTTCGAGGCCTGGTTGGGTCTACCCCGTGAATTCGCTACACTATGTTGCAAATGGCCCATCAAATTACATTTACATTTTAGTCATTTAGCAGACGCTCTTATCCAGAGCGACTTACAGTTAGTGAGTGCATACATTATATTATTTAATTTTTCATACCCCGGTGGGAATCGAACCCACAACCCTGGCGTTGCAAACGCCATGCTCTACCAACTGAGCTACATCCCTGCCGGCCATTCCCTCCCCTACCCTAGACGAGGCTGGGCCAATTGTGCGCCGCCCCATGGGTCTCCCGGTCACGGCCGGCTACGACAGAGCCTGGATTCGAACCAGGATCTCTAGTGGCACAGCTAGCACTGCGATGCAGTGCCTTAGACCAATGCGCCACTCGGGAGCTGTATCAGACCTGGGTTCAAATACTGCCCATAAAAAGCAACTTCTCCTATTGAAAACTGCCTATGCCAGATAACACATTTTGGGTGAATGTTGTGGGAACGTTTCACCAATGTTCCCGAAAGGTTCATTCAACTACTTTTCTTAACGTTATTTGAACGTTCTCTTTTGGTTGTGGGAACGTTATCTGAAGGTTACAAAGCTAGGAACGTTCTGGGGACGTTCTCTGAAGGTTCTGGGAATGTTCTCTGGAGGTTACCAATGTTCCCTAAAGGTTAAAACGGATGGTTTTCATGACGTTCTACAAACTTTCTATTTTGGTTGTATGACGGTAGCGGGGAATGTTCTCTGGAGGTTACAAAATTGGGAACACACACCCAGGATTACACAATTACAGTGGGGGAAAAAAGTATTTGGTCAGCCACCAATTGTGCAAGTTCTCCCACTTAAAAAGATGAGAGAGGCCTGTAATTTTCATCATAGGTACACGTCAACTATGACAGACAAATTGAGGAAATAAAATCCAGAAAATCACATTGTAGGATTTTTTATGAATTTATTTGCAAATTATGGTGGAAAATAAGTATTTGGTCACCTACAAACAAGCAAGATTTCTGGCTCTCACAGACCTGTAACTTCTTCTTTAAGAGGCTCCTGTCACGAATGCTGATGTGGATGCGGTGGTGGAGTCAAACGCAGGACACAGAGGAATAAGTCAAAACGACTTTACTATAACCTCGGAAGGTACACACAAAATAAACGGCCTCAAAATACACTAGAGGCGAAACAAATACGCAAGTGCGTAAAACCAACACGAAGTGCCAAGGTACCGAACCTATACATCCATGACAAGCGGGCAATAACACACAAAATACAAACATAACATAGGGGAACTTATAGGTGACATAATCAATACAGAATACGAAACAGGTGCACTAACTAGGCATGACAAAACAAACATCGAAAACATCAAACGGTAGTAGCTAGTACTCCGGGGACGACGAACGCCGAAGCCTGCCCGAGCAAGGAGGAGGAGCAGCCTAGGCGGCATCCGTGACAGTACCCCCCCCTTGACGCGCGGCTCCAGCCGTGCGTCGACCCCGGCCTCGGGGACGGCCAGGAGGACGCGGAGCAGGGCGCGTGGGATGACTCCGGTGGAACTCCGTCAGGAGGGAGGGATCTAAAATGTCCCTCCTAGGCACCCAGCACCGTTCCTCCGGACCGTACCCCTCCCACTCCACGAGATACTGCAGACCCCCCATCCGACGTCTCGAATCCACAATGGACCGGACTGAGTACGCCGGAGCCCCCTCGATGTCCAGTGGGGGCGGAGGAGTCTCCCGTATCTCATTGTCCTGGAGTCTGCCATGGTGCCAGAACCGGCTGATACCCCAACACACACTGGAAAGGGGTCAGATTAGTAGAGGACTGGCGAAGATAATTCTGGGCAATCTCCGCCCAGGGGATATACCCCGACCACTCCTCCTGCCGGTCCTGGCAATATGATCTCAGAAACCTACCCACATCCTGGTTCACTCTCTCCACCTGCCCATTACTCTCAGGGTGGAAACCCGAGGTAAGGCTAACCGAGACCCCCAAGCGTTCCATGAACGCCCTCCAGACTCTAGAGGTGAATTGGGGACCTCGATCAGACACTATATCCTCAGGTACCCCGTAGAGCCGGAAGACGTGGGTAAACAAAGCCTCAGCAGTCTGTAGGGCAGTAGGGAGACCCGGCATTGGGATGAGACGACAAGCTTTAGAGATCCGATCCACAATGACCAGAATGGTGGTATTCCCCTGGGAGGGGGGAAGGTCCGTGACAAAGTCTACTGAGAGGTGAGACCACGGCCGTTGTGGAACAGGAAGGGGTTGTAACTTCCCCCTGGGCAGGTGTCTAGGCGCCTTACACTGAGCGCACACCGAGCAGGAGGAGACATAAACCCTCACGTCCTTAGCCAATGTTGGCCACCAGTACTTTTCGCTAAGACAGTGCACTGTCCGGCCAATACCAGGATGTCCAGAGGAGGGTGACGTATGAGCCCAATATATGAGACGATCCCGAATCTCGAGCGGAACGTACGTCCGCCCCACTGGACACTCTGGAGGAGTAGGGTCGGTGCGTGACGCCTGCTCGATTTCCGTATCGACCTCCCACACCACCGGCGCCACCAGACAAGACTCCGGCAGTATGGGAGTGGGCTCAATGGACCTCTCCTCTGTGTCATATCGCCGGGACAGGGCGCCTGCCTTACCGTTCTGGGACCCTGGGATGTAAGTGAGCTTAAAAACAAACCGGGCCAGAAACATGGTCCACCTAGCCTGACGAGGGTTCAGTCTCCTAGCTGCCCGGATGTACTCCAGGTTACGATGGTCAGTCAGAATGAGAAAAGGGTGTTGAGCCCCCTCAAGCCAATGCCTCCACACCTTTAGGGCTTGAACCACGGCTAGCAGCTCCCTGTCCCCCACGTCATAATTACGCTCCGCCGGGCTGAGCTTCTTAGAGTAAAAAGCGCAGGGCCGGAGTTTAGGGGGCGTGCCTGAGCGTTGAGACAGTACAGCCCCAATACCGGCCTCTGACGCGTCCACCTCCACCTGGAACGCTAAAGTGGGATCCGGATGCGCCAGCACCGGAGCAGAGGTGAACAGGTCCTTCAGTTTACCAAACGCCCTGTCCGCCTCAGCTGACCACTGCAAACGCACCGGGCCCCCCTTCAGCAGGGAGGTGATGGGAGCTGCTACCTGTCCAAAACCCCGGATAAACCTCCAGTAGTAATTGGCAAAACCCAAAAACTGCTGCACTTCCTTAACCGTGGTTGGAGTCTGCCAATTACGCACGGCTGAAACGCGGTCAATCTCCATCTCCACCCCTGACGCGGACAATCGATGGCCCAGGAAGGAGATGGACTCCTGGAAAAACAGACATTTCTCTGCCTTGACATACAAGTCATGCTCCAACAGCCTACCCAACACTCGACGCACCAGGGCTACATGCTCGGCTCGTGTAGAAGAGTAAACTAGTATGTCGTCAATATACACTACTACACCCTGCCCATGCAAATCCCGGAAGATCTCGTCCACAAAGGATTGGAAGACTGAAGGAGCATTCATTAACCCGTATGGCATGACGAGATACTCATAGTGACCCGAGGTGGTACTAAATGCTGTCTTCCATTCATCTCCCTCCCTAATGCGCACCAAGTTGTAGGCGCTCCTGAGATCCAGTTTTGTGAAGAAACGCGCTCCGTGTAATGATTCCGTCATACTCGCAATCAGAGGGAGTGGATAACTGTATTTCACAGTGATCTGATTGAGACTACGGTAATCAATACACGGGCGCAACCCTCCATCCTTCTTCTTCACAAAAAATAAACTTGAGGATGCAGGGGAAGTGGAGGGCCGTATGTATCCCTGTCTCAGAGACTCGGCTATGTACGTCTCCATAGCCACCTTCTCCTCTTGAGACAGAGGATACACATGACTACGTGGAAGCGCAGCGCCTGCCTGGAGGTCTATCGCACAATCCCCCTGTCTATGAGGTGGCAATCGCGTCGCCCTAGCCTTGCTGAACACGAGTGCCAAATCCTCATACTCAGTAGGAATGTGCAATGCGGGCAATTGGTTCAGACTTTCCACCGTGGTCGCCCCTACGGAAACACCTAGACATCGCCCAACATACTGGTCAGACCACTCCTTGAGAGCCCTCTTGTCACGCCCTGGCTCTGGGGACTCTAGTATGTTGAGCCAGGGTGTGAGTTTTCATTTGTTTATGTTCTAGTTGTTGTATATCTATGTTGGCCAGGGTGGCTCCCAATCAGAGACGGCTGTAGCTCGTTGTCTCTGATTGGGAGTCATACTTAGGTAGCCGTTAGGCATTCATTATTTGTGGTTTCTTGTTCGTATTTGGTTTGTGTATTACCATTGACTGTCACGTCATCGTTTTGTTATTTTGATCGTGTGATCATTCTATAAATAAATATGTTCGCCTTCAACGCTGCGCCTTGGTCCTCCTCTCTCACCGACGATCGTGACACCTCTGTTGCCACGAAATGGTGGGGTCATGTGTGATTAACCAGGGAAGCCCCAGCACCACTGGATACGCAGGAGAGTCGATCAGATATAACTGAATGATCTCTTCATGACCCCCCTGCGCCTTCATCTTTAGTGGTGCTGTGACCTCCCTAATCAAACCAGATCCCAACGGACGGCTATCTAGGGCATGAATAGGGAAAGGCACATGTAGTGTATTGACAATATGATGGTGTTAAATGTTGTTTAAATGGAACTGAAAGAAGGTTGATTTTTGGTATCAAGAAGGAAGGTTTTGGCGTGACGTCACATATGACAGACAGGAAGTGGGTTGTAAGATACGGGGATTGAACAGTTGAGGGAGCCATTCAACTCTTGGAAGGCTATATAAAGGGGGGAAGAACGGCGGAGAGTTAGAGCAGCCCCTAGAATGGGAGGACACTGCTCTCCAGACCTCGCGAGTCTGTCACCCATGCTGAAGCTTGTGATCTGAATAAACCTTATGATCAATGTTCAGTATGAGCAGACTCCTTTTGTTGACAGCAATAATGACCACCATTCATCATATACGACATAATGGCGAGCTTGCCAGGAGATGGTTATGCAGTCCTTCTTTGCTGCATTTGGAGTCGCCAAACTAACTCAAGCTGACTTCGGTTTGGAGTCATGACCCGACTACATACAGCTAAGTGGTTGGTTTTGTTACTGCTTGTGTACACTGGAGGAGTGTACCATTACGACCGTGTTTCGGGTGGCGTTATGGCTGTTGACTAGGAGTCTGAAAATTTCTAAATTTGGTTGATGGGTAAACGGGGAATAATAGCATGTTTAGGACAATGGATTGGTAGAGAATAAATGTTGGAAGACGTCTGCATAGTTAGGGCACCGTGAATCTGGAAAAGACCTCGGACCGAAGCGATTCTTTAGGAGTGGGCTACAAATCCGGGGCTTAGTTAGACTGGGTCAGGTTGATTCCTTAAGCGGGAATTATGAAGTGAATGGTTGTATTTATGTTATACTTCTTCTATAGCCGACGGGAGATATGTTGGGGATAACCTCTTGATATGAGATTCATCTTTCAAGGCAACAAAAAGTTAGACGGAGATAATTGCGATGATGATGATTTGGCCGCGGTGCGGGGTGTTCATTTGTATAGCTAGTAGGCCGCAGTTGGCTAGAGGCTGAAGCTAATGCTTGATTGTTTCAGGCCACGTGGTACATCGTTGCTAAGGCTAATTTTTGTAAGGCTAAAGTGTGAATCATGCTACATTCTACATGGTGGCTGAGGTGGATGCTAATGCTACATGCTAATTGTGGTTTGTGTCGCAGTGTACCTTAGGCTAAGCTAAATGCTAATGCTACATGCTAATTGTGTTGCGTGCTACATGCTAACGGATATCCTTAGAGATTCCATTGCGATGGATTAAAGTCTCTTAAACTTGTCACTGTCTGTAAGTCAGGTTGTATGTTTTGTGAGCGCTGTATGTTGTTTGACTAGGAGGGGAAAACGAGAGTTACAGTTGGACGGTTATTCTGTCTGTTTGGGGAGAGATCTAAAATCTTCCACGGTGAAAACGTGTTTTTGAATGGATGTGCGCATGTGCATGATTTTGCGACACTACACTACAGAAAGGGGGAGTTTATGACACGAGATTAGGACACGTTTTGGTTTACGGCACTAAATCTACGACATGCGGTTGTGCTCAGCCTACAAAACAAAATGGTTGGTTAGGGTCATAGGTCCCATCTGGGGGCTGCAGGGAGACGGAGAAGCACACAGACAGAGAGATTTTAGCACGAGTATTCTAGTTTAAAGATTGGTTAAAGATGAAACTTGTGGTGTGTCCTATTGAATTGATAAATTAAATATATGTTGGCGAAGAATAATGCATTGAATTAAATGACGGATTAAAATAAAAATGTTTTGTTAAAATAAAATAAAATAATGTTTTTGAGCGATCTATGTAGTTCTGATTTTAGTCTTAGAGTGAATAATGTAGAACGAACGAATATTGAATGGTTGAAATAACTCAGGGATTGCATTAACTAGTAAGATGTTATTCTGTGTCTCTGTTTTTTTCCTGTCATATGAGTGGAGCAATACGATACGATACGACAGGAGAGAGGAGGGGCTGACGTGTGCGTCACGTGACAAGGTGTGACGAGGCAGACGAGAGGATCAGATCAGGCTAGTACACAAAATCATCCTAACAAAATATGTGATGTTATGACAATTTCACATAGGCTTGGCAAATACTATTTCATTAAAAATTGCATTTTGGAGGCTCTGTGTATCACTGGGGTTTGATGGGAATTGGAGTATTGAAGGGTTGTAAGGTTAGAAGGCTTTGTTTATGGGTATTTTAGTCTGAAGATGACTAACTTGCATTTACTTGCAGTTGATGGGTTGTGGTTAGATAGCCAACACTAATTGATAAATTGGTAATATAGGAATAAAAAATTGGTTTTAAATTATTCATAATTTTTAATTGAGTTTTTAATTGGTTTTTATTTTTAATTAAAGGGTTTTTGAATAAGGCATTTAATTGAATTTTTTAATATTCATATTTGATTTTATTTGATTTTTTGGGGAGGAAGAAAAAAAAAAAAAAAAAAAATTTTTTTTTTTTTTTTTTTTTTTTTTTTGGGGGGGTTGTTAGGGTTATATTAATAATTTAAGGGGGGAAGCCATAGGCTATACAGTCTAAAATAACATAGTTCACAATAAAGGAATATAAAAGGCTTGATATAGGGGAAAATTGATTAAAATAGTCATTTTTTAATCGAAGTAGGGTTAGAGAGTAGTGTTAGAAAGACTAATGGCAGATGTTAGTACACCTTTCTCACATACGGATTCAGCAAAAAGACACCCACCTTACGAGAAGGAAGCTTTCAGTGATCATCTAGCATGGTGATTATGGCATCAGAGATGAAGATGAATACAAGCAGAAACGACGATGAAGATGAATTCAAAACTCCAGAAGGAAGGAAAACCGGGATGTCTGGGAACTTAAAGAAGATGAGGAGGATGAAGATGAGAGTGATTGATGAGAGGCCATGGGTGGAGGTGACTCTGTGATCAGAAGGAAGTGGCAAGAGAGGAAAGAAGGATACTGGAGACTTGATCTCTGATGAAGGTTGAAGAAAGAAGGGTACAAGAGCAAAGAAGAAATGGAGATATAGGCAGATTGCTTATCATGCCTGGATAAATCGAATAAGAAGTAACACGACTGGATGAAGAATTCAAGAATGGAAGGAGAAGAACACATTGAGGTCAAGAAGAGCCCACTAGTAAGAAGATGATGGAAGATGATATTTCGAGGACAGAACTTAGAAGAGAACCTTTTGAAGAATACTGATATGTCAACGACGAGAAGAACAGGACGAAGAAAACTCAATCAAATACAACTTATAACTGGTGGTGGAGAAGAAGAAAATAAGTGTTGGTTATGAAGAATCAGAGTGAACCAAATCAACAATCACTGTTACAGCTTCAACTGAACAATATTGATAATGCAATTGTACCAGCCAAGGGGGTACCAGTTGATTCATATCCAAAGCCAGTTTCTGGACAGACACATAATGGCACCTGTTAGTGTCTAGGAGATCCGGAAGGGGGGTGCATTGCTGAGAGCATCGATTAGAGGAGAAGAGAAAATAGCTAACAGTTGAAACAACCGGCCATTAGAAGTGATAGTGAATAGGGGAAAAACTTATTTGGGTTTAGGCCTAAAGAGGTTAAACATCTCACTAATTGATAACGAATTAGGATAGGGATTTGAGGTAGTAAAACAGTTAATCAAAATAGACATACTAATATTAGAAGATACTGTTATTGCAGTGTTGGGAAGAGAATTGAAGTGTACAATAAGATGTACACTAGACGATTGTCTATTAAGACAATCTGTCTGAAAAGTTAAAAGGGGTGACTATTATTCTGGGTTACATTCTTACACTAAGATTTCAGCCTAGGCTAAAAGGTGTTTAGTCGTTTTGCCAAGTCTGTGTGTAATGAGTCAGAAGCAGGTGGGGAACTTTCCCAATCACATATTCTACAAATTTGGTGGTAAGGGATTTTGTGAAAATCAGGGGAAAAGGTTTTAAATGTTATGAGAGAAAATATTAGATTAAAATAAGTTAGGAGTAGATTAGGGTTGAAGGAACTCTGAGACAGTAAGCTAAGTTTTAAGGTTAGTAGTAAGAGAGAGAGAACAGTAATGAATGACACTTTAGAGTAGGGAGATCAAGGTAATTATGGGTGTATTTGGTGTAATCAAAGGTTTGAAAGTCAGGGATTTAGAGAAAGGACTGAGATTTGGGGAAAAAGTGACACTAGTGGTGATAGATGGAAGGACAAGCAAAGACAACTTTTATATTGGGGGAAAAACTAGGAGTAACTAAGGACATTCACACTTCAGTCTATTATAACAACAGTGAGAAGCAAGTTAACTCTTTCAACATTGATAGGTATTAAAGTCATAAATATATCGCATTTGATTATAAGGGAACCAATACAGCACCAATTTTAGGGGGAAAAATACTTATTAGGGTTTAGGATGGGGACGTTTCTCCCATATGGAGAGATAATTATGGAGAATAAGAATTGTTATCAGGACCAGGAGTAAAAGGAGGTATAGTTTAGAAGAGGGTTAGGAGTGACTGTTCACTTATGTTGCGTAATGTTACAGAGAAAGGTCAGGGAGAATATTTGTATACTTATCTAGTGCAAGCATTAGAAGTTGTTCCGGTTAGGAATTATTGGTTAAAGGGCTATGTAATTCATAAAGTAACGCTTATAATGGAAGAGTTAAGGTTTGTAGCCTCCACAGTCACCAAAGGAGTTCAGGAAGAGTAGATTACAGTCACTCCAACAGTAGATAAGACACAGAGGATAATGGGAATGGGAACTTTTGCACTAGAAGTAATTAGGGTTGATACAGCAGCTAAATCAACTACTTTAATGGTAACTTTGGAAGGGATTAGTGATACGATGGCAATAGCAAAAGAGGGAGTATGACATCGACAACAACTTTTCTGAAATTAAATGGGGGATTGTAGACTCATGGGTTATGTTACGGATGGAGAGTGCTGTCAATGATAGTACGAATGGGGTTAAAATAGGAGAACAGATAGTAGTAGAGAGAATATAGATTCATCATGGAGGACAGGATGAGGTCTTTGATTTTGATGACAGACAGGGAGAGGTATCTGATCAGTACCGCTCGTTCTTCTGTTGTGGAAATTAGAGATAGATTAACTCATTCTGTAAGATCAGTGAGGAATCTTGAGGGTCCATGTCTGTTGAGAATTCCATCCCAAACATGTTAGACGGTCGCGCGGCCTCTATCAGGTATGGGTCAGTCTTATGCTTTGTCATGACTGTGGTATTGGCAACAGTCATTGACAGATAAAATAATGTCGTTGTCAGAACAGTGGTTTAAGCCTAGGTTTAAGTGTTCTTGGTTAAATTAATTACCCTATGGAAATTGTTAAATGGGAAAGGAAAATCAGGTAACAACGGAAACCTGAAGTATTCAGGTGAAACATTGAGGGCTAAAAGTTGTTTTTGTTCTAATAAAATATATGAGGTAAAGGGTATGTTTATGGGAATATTAGATTGGGATGTTATATGATAACTGGATGAGCATGAACATAAGGTTAGAGATGACAAATATAATGTAATTTTTATGTATCAGGTAGTAGGAAAGCTTACATTAGGGATAGACAGGATTTGGTTACATGTCAACGTTGAAGCTTCCATATGAGGTTTTACCATTATAAGAGGGATAGCATTGGACACAGCTAAATCTAGGGTTAAAAGGGTGACATGGCGACATGTCATAGTCTTCAAGCCTATCATTGAAGGATAAGGTCAGGGAGAAGGGGGGACTTTATTCATGGTATGGTGTAACATTTGGGAAGATCATATTGATAAATATTAGTTATACTTTGAGTCCAGATAGTTCAGATAAGATCACTGGGGTTATAGATGCATTATAAGGGATGTGTTTGGGAGATCTGAGAAGATTTGGTTGCAAGATCAATTAGGCCAGTAGGGGCAGTGATGGGTCAGATTTTAGTTTCAGCTTTGATAACACTGTGATGTTTGTAATTTGTTACTGATCTTTGAGAAAGTTATGATATTGAGATAGGTTGGAGAGTGATTCCTGGAGACAACACTCAGATGCCGGTGTTGACTGTTCCGGATCTGGAGGAAGATGGATGGACTACTGATGGATAAATATCATTTTGATGATTTTTCAATTATTATTATTTTTTTCAATATTGGGGTGATGTTGGTATGATTTATGAATCAAAGGGGGGAATAGGTTTATGTGATTCATACATCATTTATATATCATTTTTTAAATTCTTAGGTGAAATTGAGGTTTAATTTGAAAGTGGTTGTTTTGCAAAAGATACTGTTTGGTCGTTTCTGTTCTTTTCATTCCAGAGGCATTTGGGAGAACATGGGGAGATTGGAATATTCAAACAAAGACAATATGAAGGGACAATATGACTGGAGGAGATGAAACAAGGAGGGTGTGGCTGATTCCATCATCAACAAGTCCATTGGAAGAGGGGACTACGGGGCAATGAAGTGTAGTGGACTACATTCCAGTGTCTGCAATGAAATATAGACATGTGTAATACATAATTGTGTCATAGCCTTAGGGATTAATTTTTGTAGAATGATGTTTGATGTTATTGAATACATGGGAGGATCCTAGATGTTTTTGTTTATTTCGTGAATGTTTAGGGACAGAGAGGCTAGGAAGGGAGAGATTCATTGTACGATTCGATGGGTTGACCAGCCGTACAATGGATGTTATTGGATAGGATTTTGTTTGCAGGGGCTTACATGTGTATTTAATTGCATCATAGTTTCAAATGCATTTACATGGTTAATGAGGTTATCTGGAGTACCGACGGTGGTTGCCTGGGGCAGAGGGACCGTGAGAGAATTTTACTGTCTTGATTGATATGGATGGATGGCTGCCAGACAGTTTTTCGCTCTTACACTCCATAGAGATTTCTTCATATGCCATAGTAATGTATTCCCACTTCATAAACAGTTATTGCATAGAAAGGAATTTACGCTCTAGAGAATAATGTTTTGGTTTAATGTTAAAGATACTCAATGAGATAAATTGTTACTTGTTATAATCTTATTCTGTTTGGTTTCGAGACGTTTAGGTTGTCTCGAAAGGGGGGAATGTAGTGTATTGACAATATGATGGTGTTAAATGTTGTTTAAATGGAACTGAAAGAAGGTTGATTTTTGGTATCAAGAAGGAAGGTTTTGGCGTGACGTCACATATGACAGACAGGAAGTGGGTTGTAAGATACGGGGATTGAACAGTAGAGGGAGCCATTCAACTCTTGGAAGGCTATATAAAGGGGGGAAGAACGGCGGAGAGTTAGAGCAGCCCCTAGAATGGGAGGACACTGCTCTCCAGACCTCGCGAGTCTGTCACCCATGCTGAAGCTTGTGATCTGAATAAACCTTATGATCAATGTTCAGTATGAGCAGACTCCTTTTGTTGACAGCAATAATGACCACCATTCATCATATACGACACACATCTACGGGTAGGAGGGGAATCCCTAACTTAACACAAAAATTACGATCAATAAAATTTCCAGCTGCGCCTGAATCGACTAGCGCCTTATGCTGGGAATGAGATGCAACCTGGGGGAATACTACAGGTATACACAGACGAACAACAGAGAGCTCTGAGTGAGTTGGGCGCCTACTCACCTGGAATGACTCCCCAGTGCGTGCCCTGTTGCCTCGATCCCCTGGAGGCCCTCCCCAGCACCGAACCACAGTGTGTCCTCTACGGCCACAGTTGGTGCAGGGGACGACCTCCCTCCGGATCTCTCTCCTCTTCTCTCTAGCGCCAGCACCCCCGAGCTCCATAGGGCTCGGCTCGGAGGTGCTAGGAGATGGAATGGACGGCCCCAACTCCGTACGTCTGCGGGTAGCCAGCAGGGTATCCAGACGGATTGACATGTCCACCAAGTGGTCGAAGGGTAGATTGGTGTCCCTGCAGGCCAACTCTCGTCGAACGTCCTCTCGCAGGCTGCACCGATAGTGGTCGATGAGGGCCCTCTCATTCCACCCCGCATCCGCCGCTAGAGTCCGGAAGTCCAGGGCGAACTCCTGTGCGCTCCTCTTCCCCTGTCGGAGGTGGAACAGACGCTCCCCCGCCGCTTTACCCTCTGGGGGGTGATCGAACAAAGCCCTGAAGCGGCGGGAGAACTCCACGTAGCTGATGGTGGCGGCGTCTATTCCCCTCCATTCGGCATTGGCCCACTCCAAGGCCTTGCCGGAGAGACAGGAGATGAGGGCGGAAACGCTCTCGTATCCCGAGGGCGCCGGGTGTATGGTTGCCAGGTAGAGTTCCACCTGAAGGAGGAACCCCTGACACCCGGCTGCGGTGCCATCATATGCCCTCGGAAGCGAGAGCCGAATCCCACTGGACTCCGGAGCTGGTATGATGGGGCTGACTGATGGTGGTGGTAAGGTAGGAGGAGGTGCGGGCAGGCCTTCTCTTTCCCATCGGCGCAGAGTGTCCATGACGCCTTGCATGGCGGAGCCGAGTCGCTGGATCATGGCGTCCTGGCTGCTGACCCGATCCTCCAGTGACTCGGTCACCGCCGCTGCTCCTGCTGACTCCATAGTAGGTGTGTTATTCTGTCACGAATGCTGATGTGGATGCGGTGGTGGAGTCAAACGCAGGACACAGAGGAATAAGTCAAAACGACTTTACTATAACCTCGAAAGGTACACACAAAATAAACGGCCTCAAAATACACTAGAGGCGAAACAAATACGCAAGTGCGTAAAACCAACACGAAGTGCCAAGGTACCGAACCTATACATCCATGACAAGCGGGCAATAACACACAAAATACAAACATAACATAGGGGAACTTATAGGTGACATAATCAATACAGAATACGAAACAGGTGCACTAACTAGACATGACAAAACAAACATCGAAAACATCAAACGGTAGTAGCTAGTACTCCGGGGACGACGAACGCCGAAGCCTGCCCGAGCAAGGAGGAGGAGCAGCCTCGGCGGCATCCGTGACAGCTCCTCTGTCCTCCACTCGTTACCTGTATTAATGGCACCTGTTTGAACTTGTTATCAGTATAAAAGACACCTGTCCACAACCTCAAACAGTCACACTCCAAACTCCACTATGGCCAAGACCAAAGAGCTGTCAAAGGACACCAGAAACAAAATTGTAGACCTGCACCAGGCTGGGAAGACTGAATCTGCAATAGGTAAGCAGCTTGGTTTGAAGAAATCAACTGTGGGAGCAATTATTGGGAAATGGAAGACATACAAGACCACTGATAATCTCCCTCGATCTGGGGCTCCACGCAAGATCTCACCCCGTGGGGTTAAAATGATCACAAGAACGGTGAGCAAAAATCCCAGAACCACACGGGGGGACCTAGTGAATGACCTGCAGAGAGCTGACCCAAAGTAACAAAGCCTACCATCAGTAACACACTACGCCGCCAGGGACTCAAATCCTGCAGTGCCAGACGTGTCCCCCTGCTTAAGCCAGTACATGTCCAGGCTCGTCTGAAGTTTGCTAGAGTGCATTTGGATGATCCAGAAGAGGATTGGGAGAATGTCATATGGTCAGATGAAACCAAAATAGAACTTTTTGGTAAAAACTCAACTCGTCGTGTTTGGAGGACAAAGAATGCTGAGTTGCATCCAAAGAACACCATACCTACTGCGAAGCATGGGGGTGGAAACATCATGCTTTGGGGCTGTTTTTCTGCAAAGGGACCAGGACGACTGATCCGTGTAAAGGAAAGAATGAATGGGGCCATGTATCGTGAGATTTTGAGTGAAAACCTCCTTCCATCAGCAAGGGCATTGAAG
The DNA here is from genome assembly GCF_964263955.1 of Coregonus lavaretus. Lineage (NCBI taxonomy): Eukaryota > Metazoa > Chordata > Actinopteri > Salmoniformes > Salmonidae > Coregonus > Coregonus lavaretus. Next base: position 24,478,579 of record NC_139988.1, read on the forward strand.
ATGAAACGTGGCTGGGTCTTTCAGCATGACAATGATCCCAAACACACCGCCCGGGCAACGAAGGAGTGGCTTCGTAAGAAGCATTTCAAGGTCCTGGAGTGGCCTAGCCAGTCTCCAGATCTCAACCCCATAGAAAATCTTTGGAGGGAGTTGAAAGTCCGTGTTGCCCAGCGACAGCCCCAAAACATCACTGCTCTAGAGGAGATCTGCATGGAGGAATGGGCCAAAATACCAGCAACAGTGTGTGAAAACCTTGTGAAAACTTACAGAAAACGTTTGACCTGTGTCATTGCCAACAAAGGGTATATAACAAATTATTGAGAAACTTTTGTTATTGACCAAATACTTATTTTCCACCATAATTTGCAAATAAATTCATTAAAAATCCTACAATGTGATTTTCTGGAGAAAAAAAATCTCATTTTGTCTGTCATAGTTGACGTGTACCTATGATGAAAATTACAGGCCTCTCTCATCTTTTTAAGTGGGAGAACTTGCACAATTGGTGGCTGACTAAATACTTTTTCCCCCACTGTAAATATGAACAATTAACACAATTATAATTTCAGTTATCAATTTGTTTTATAAAACGGGTTCGGAGAAATCTGCAATCTGATTGGCACACTGGTTGGCACAATTAAATATGAACAGTTAGTTCTTAAATATATTCTCGGTAATACTAATTACCCCACTGAAGATAATAATAAATAAAAAAAGTATACTTGGTCATAACTGACTTTTATGGGCAAATAAAATTCATAGAATAAAAAGGAAAGTTTTAAGTCTTAAAAATAACTGATATTGGCACAAGATGGAGGGAATGTTCAAACATCACTAACTAAATTACAGTTAACAAAAATGTACACTTAATCCAGTATAAAATAATGTATAGAATTTATTATACAAGAGAAAAATCACAAATTCTACAGCACGACGACAGAGTCATGTCTTAAGTGTAAAACTAACAATGACACAATAATCCATACCTTCTGCAAATGCTATAAAGTCAAAAACGTATAGGCGGAGTTAGAAAGTTGTCTGTCAGAAGTATCACAATGTAAATGTACTTTTAATCCGTCTGTCTGCATATTTCAAGACATGGCATATGTCAAGCGGCTGATGTGGATGTGGTGTAGGAATCAAGCGCAGGACACAGAAGCTTCGTCCAACAGACTTTACTAGACGACAAAAATAACGAAATGGGCCTCAACAAACCCGGAGGCGAACGATTACGCAGCAGTGCGTAAAACACCAAAATACTAACAGCGCACGAAAACAGTGCGACGGTCCTAAACATACAATAGGCAAACAGAGCAGCACCAAAAGACAGGCGGAACAATTACACACAACTCACGACTAACAAAACGAGAAACTTATAGGAGACATAATTAACACTAAAAGGAAACAGGTGTACAAGGAAGACAAAACCAAACAAACATCGATAACATACAACGGTGGCAGCTAGTACTCTGGGGACGACGAACGCCGAAGCCTGCCCGAGCAAGGAGGAGGAGCAGCCTCGGCCAAAACCGTGACAGCATATGAGTGAGCAGTGAGATACCCGACGGGTTGGACGATACTTTTCTCATTGAAAAAATGCAAACTTAACTTGAAATCAACCAATACTCCATTGCCAAAACAATGGAAAGATCAAATACTTGATTATCTAAATGTTGAAAGTACGTGGGCGACAGAGAGAAACAAAAGGGTGCAGTTTGAGGCCATGTGGCAGAGAGTGATGCGGGCGCTGGAGATGGATGGGGGTGTGAGCAGGTGGGTCTGGCCGGGTGTGATGTTGTTGATGTTTGTGTACGTCTGTATGCTGTCGTTTATATGTGCATGTTTTGTAGTGTGTAAAAAATAATAATACAATCTTACAAATCTTAACAATTCAGAAATCTGCAATCTGATTGGCACACACACACACACACACACACACACACACACACACACACACACACACACACACACACACACACACACAACACACACAGGATTACACAATTGTCTTGTCTGAACACCTATGGTCAATGGTACAGGGGAGTCAAGGGCTCACTCCTCCACAACTTCCTCTGCAACCCTCTCTTCAACCTGTAAAACAAAGAGTTCTTAATTAGTTAATTACTATTATCAGGGTTCTTAAGTATATTGTGTCCTTCCCAAAAGTTCAGCATTGGGCATTGGTAGTTGATTGGTATTTAACTCATGTTTTTTTTTAATGCAGTGCTTTGACCAAAAAAATCAGAAATCATATGCATTTGCTAGTTTTAAATCTAAACCAGAATGGAAAAATAAAACATGAGGGGTGCCATTGGTGCACACTTAGGGAAGTAGAGCAGGGTTTCTTAAACTATGGGTCAGGACCCAAAGTGGGCCCTGGGTATGTGAGAGGTGGGTCGCAAATTAATACATTTATGATCACATATAATACTATTTCTTCTTAATTTGGGTCTTGAGCTGAACCCCTGAGGTAGAGAATCGGTCTGGAGCTGAACCCCTGGGGTAGAGAATCAGTCTGGAGCTGAACCCCTGAGGTAGAGAATCGGTCTGGAGCTGAACCCCTGAGGTAGAGAATCGGTCTGGAGCTGAATCCCTGAGGTAGAGAATCAGTCTGGAGCTGAATCCCTGAGGTAGAGAATCGGTCTGGAGCTGAACCCCTGAGGTAGAGTACCGAGACATAACACAAATCATGTCACATACACACAAGGTGATGAGAGAGAATGCTGTATTGGTCAGAAAGCAGACTGGGAGCAGGACCTCAGCAGAACCCTGACCGGGAACGACCGTCACCACCTGGGTCAAATTATTGTTACTGACTGTTGATGTACTTTGTAAGAGCCATTTTGCCAGTCTGTGGTCGGGATTCAAGAAAACGTCACAGTGCAGAAAGCGCACTGAGGATGATTACTTTCTGTGTAGCAGTGATATAGGTTGTGATGGCAGTGCTTCAAATGTATCCTGCATCATCAAAAGTCTCCGCACTCACAATTTTTAAGGCAGGGATGGCAACTGTTGCTGTACATGCTCCTGCTCTTGAAGAGAAAACAAACAGAAGGAAAAGTAGGCAGCTTGAACTGGACATCAAATATCTAGCAATACTAGTGCCCTCAATGTTTAAAGGCAGTGAGGAGAGGAGCAACATGAGGGGCTACATGAAAGCTCCCACTAGGATGGACTCACAACAAAAAACCTCATTGCTCAATGGCTAAAACTGTGTGAGGGAACATTGTATTGTCTGAAGAGATAAGCCTTGAATTGTAAACAGCATCTCCTCTCACTCTATCTTGGTTCGTGCAGGTGACTGTGACCTCCTCCTCAGACCAATTGGCAGTACGCCCAGAACATTGTTCTGGGACCAAAAGGAGTATCTCAGTTTCAAGGTCCCAGCTTTGAGAGAAGAAGCTTCGTGAGGTGTCAGTCAGTCACGTGCAGGAACCAACGTTAATGATGAAAAATGTAAATCATGCTATCATGCCTGGCTTGTTTGTGTAGCAGTATAAGAGGACTGAAAGGGAATGCCTTCTTCAGAGTTTTCATCAAGCTTGCATTGAGTTTGTGCACTTCTCCGGCCGTGATAATAAAGATTGATTCATTTACATTGAGTTTGAGTCCCTAGTGGTGAATTTCCACGACAACTGAAACAAAACTCCGAACTCTCATTCCATGTCACACACTCAGAATGTGCAGCCTAAGGATAGGATATACACACAGGAGGACCAAGGACAATATTAATCCTCCTCCAGACCCCTCCGGCCCATTTCTCAATCAGGCCTCAGACCCATGTCTCAATCAGACCCCTAGAAATATTTGGGCTCAACCATGTATCTGCCAGAGCCCTTGATTCCACCAGTAGACTCAGGCCTCTCTTAGACCCCATAAGTCAAACTCTCCTAACGTTAACTGAAAATACACCCCATGTATCTAGTTTGATCTGTGAAGATGGTCACATAGTGGAGCAGTGTACAAAAGAAAGGAAATGCACAAGGAGAAGATCACCTTACTTCAGGAAGAGGAATCTATTCTGGCTGCTCATAGGAACCTTGCAGCCTGTCTCTCAACCAAACCAATAGCCAGTAGCCCTTGCTAACCATCAAACATCTGGTTATGTTGGGGCCAGGAAGCAAGTGTAAGAACAGGACACACGCACTGAGGAAGGCACAAGCTATATAGGGTAGTATATTAAGATATTTTGCAAAAAGCTTTAAACACAAAGCTTTAAGTGCAAATCATATAAAGTGAGTGCTGGTCCTTTCTTAATTTGTATCTGAACAAGTTAACCCATTTGTTAGACCAGCAATCTAAGTGACATTTCTTTTTTAAACATAAAAATCGGTCAGTTTAAGCTAGAGTTTTTTGCATTGGATGGGTCTCACGAACACGATGGTGTTCTCCGTTTTGCTCTACGACCACCCTCGTCTGAAGGTAACCGGTACCGGTTTAAAAAAAACTAATGGAAGTATGAAGGTACCCCCAAAAAAGGGGTTAAATATGTGTAATAAAATATATATATATGTATATATCCTAGATTTAGGACAGACACTTTCTTATTATTAATTTTTTTACTGTCTTTTTTCCCCATTTATGAATGTGTTATTCAATGTGTTTCCATGGGCTTTAGTATTAAAGGCCAAAATCTATATTTGTTTTATACCTAAAGGGGTCCTAAAATTCCAAATCAAATAGCTAAATGATCCAACATATGACCATCTTAAAACAATTCCATATGTCAGCTTAGCACCCCCCTCCCCCAACGTCTTAGACTCTAAAGTAATAAAGAGGAAAGGCAAATCTCATTTGATGCATGGAGGAGACATGAAGGAGATGGAGAGGTGCGTCAAAAACAGTCTATCAGTAACCCACGTATCAAGTGGGTAATTAGAACCATAGGACTGATGTTGCAACTGTGCTCAATGTGCAACTACGCCAGCCCAGTACAGCTTAGCTTGGCTCAGTTGTTGTTCGGTAGTGTGAAAACGAACCTGTTTCTGTTTCTTCCCTGCATTTCGGTGGGGCGCCATCTTCAGTAGGGTTCCAATGACGTCCTCCACTTCAGTATTCTTAACTTTTTAAAAGTTAAGTTGGCACGCTCCTATAGTAACAACATACAGAAGGGGAGTTATAGAGACAGGATTGTAGGAACAAATGAGAAAAATGCAACAGAAAATATAATATCTGTATTACTTTCTGTAACAAAATATATAGTGATGTTGCTTATCATTTAAGAAAAGCAATAGGGGGGCTCCCGAGTGGCTCAGCGGTCTAAGGCACTGCATCGCAGTGCTAGAGGAGTCACTACAGACCCTGGTTCGCTCCCGGGCTGTAACACAACTGGCCGTGATTAGGAGTCCCATAGGGCGGCGCACAATTGGCCCAACGTTGTCCATGTTAGGGGAGGGTTTGGCCGGGGGGCTTTACTTGGCTCATCACACCCTAGCGACTCCTTGTGGTGGGCCAGGCACCTGCAGGCTGACCTCGTCGTCAGGTGAATGGTGTTTCCTCCGACACATTGGTGCAGCTGGCTTCCGGGTTAAGCGGGTGGGTGTTAAGAAGCGCGGTTTGGCGGGTCATGTTTCAGAGGACCTTCGCCTCCCGAGCCCTTTGGGGAGTTGCAGTGATGAGACAAGATAGAAATTGGGGAGAAAAAAGGGGTAATTGAGACATGGATTGTGCATGTGTGCCATTCAGAGGGTGAATGGGCAAGACAAAATATTTAAGTGCCTTTGAACGGGGTATGGTTGTAGGTGCCAGGAGCACCTGTTTGAGTGTGTCAAGAACTGCAACAGTGACCCTTCCAGTGAGCAAATCAAATCAAATCAAATTGTATTGGCCACATGCGCCAAATACAACAGGTGCAGACATTACAGTGAAATGCTTACTTACAGTCCTTAACCAACAGTTCATTTATTTTAAATAAAAAAGTAAAATAGAACAACAACAAAAAAGTGTTGAGAAAAAAAGAGCAGAAGTAAAATAAAATAACAGTAGGGAGGCTATATATACAGGGGGGTACCGGTGCAGAGTCAATGTGCGGGGGCACCGGCTAGTTGAGGTAGTTGAAGTAATATGTACATTTGGGTAGAGTTAAAGTGACTATGCATAAATAATTAACAGAGTAGCAGCAGCGTAAAAAGATGGGGTGGGGGGGGGGGCAGTGCAAATAGTCCAGGTAGCCACGATTAGCTGTTCAGGAGTCTTATGGCTTGGGGGTAGAAGCTGTTGAGAAGTTTTTTGGACCTAGAGTTGGCACTCCGGTACCGCTTGCCGTGCGGTAGCAGAGAGAACAGTCTATGACGAGGGTGGCTGGAGTCTTTGACAATTTTGAGGGCCTTCCTCTGACACCGCCTGGTATAGAGGTCCTGGATGGCAGGAAGCTTGGCCCCAGTGATGTACTGGGCCGTACGCACTACCCTCTGTAGTGCCTTGCGGTCGGAGGCCAAGCAGTTGCCATACCAGGCGGTGATGCAACCAGTCAGGATGCTCTCGATGGTGCAGCTGTAGAATTTTTTGAGGATCTGAGGACCCATGCCGAATCTTTTCAGTCTCCTGAGGGGGAATAGGCTTTGTCGTGCCCTCTTCACGACTGTCTTGGTGTGTTTGGACCATGATAGTTCGTTGGTGATGTGGACACCAAGGAACTTGAAGCTCTCAACCTGTTCCACTACAGCCCCGTCGATGAGAATGGGGGCGTGCTCAGTCCTCTTTTTTTTCCTGTAGTCCACAATCATCTCCTTTGTCTTGGTCACGTTGAGGGAGAGGTTGTTATCCTGGCACCACACGGCCAGGTCTCTGACCTCCTCCTTATAGGCTGTCTCATCGTTGTCGGTGATCAGGCCTACCACTGTTGTGTCGTCGGCAAACTTAATGATGGTGTTGGAGTCGTGCCTGGCCATGCAGTCATGGGTGAACAGGGAGTACAGGAGGGGACTGAGCACGCACCCCTGAGGGGCCCCCGTGTTGAGGATCAGTGTGGCAGATGTGTTGTTACCTACCCTTACCACCTGGGGGCGGCCCGTCAGGAAGTCCAGGATCCAGTTGCAGAGGGAGGTGTTTAGTCCCAGGATCCTTAGCTTAGTGATGAGCTTTGAGGGCACTATGGTGTTGAATGCTGAGCTGTAGTCAATGAATAGCATTCTCACGTAGGTGTTCCTCTTGTCCAGGCGGGAAAGGGCAGTGTGGAGTGCAATAGAGATTGCATCATCTGTGGATCTGTTGGGGCGGTATGCAAATTGGAGTGGGTCTAGGGTCTCTGGGATAATGGTGTTGATGTGAGCCATGACCAGCCTTTCAAAGCACTTCATGGCTACAGACGTCAGTGCTACGGGTCGGTAGTCATTTAGGCAGGTTATCTTAGTGTCCTTGGGCACGGGGACTATGGTGGTCTGCTTGAAACATGTTGGTATTACAGACTCAATCAGGGACATGTTGAGAATGTCAGTGAAGACACTTGCCAGTTGGTCAGCACATGCTCGGAGTACATGTCCTGGTAATCCGTCTAGCCCTGCGGCCTTGTGAATGTTGACCTGCTTAAAAGTCTTACTCACATCGGCTACGGAGAGCGTGATCACATAGTCATTCGGAACAGCTGGTGCTCTCATGCATGCTTCAGTGTTGCTTGCCTCGAAGCGAGCATAGAAAGTGGTTTAGCTCGTCTGGTAGGCTTGTGTCACTGGGAAGCTCGCGGCTGTGCTTCCCTTAATAGTCTGTAATAGTTTTCAAGCCCTGCCACATACGACGAGCGTCAGAGACGGTGTAGTACGATTCAATCTTAGTCCTGTATTGACTCTTTGCCTGTTTGATGGTTCGTCGGAGGGCATAGCGGGATTTCTTATAAGCGTCCGGGTTAGAGTCCTGCTCCTTGAAAGCGGCAGCTCTACCCTTTAGCTCAGTGCGGATGTTTCCTGTAATCCATGGCTTCTGGTTGGGGTATGTACGTACAGTCACTGTGGGGACGACATCATCGATGCACTTATTGATGAAGCCAGTGACTGATGTGGTGTACTCCTCAATGCTATCTGAAGAATCCCGGAACATGTTCCAGTCTGTGCTAGCAAAACAGTCCTGTAGCTTAGCATCTGCGTCATCTGACCACTTTTTTATTAACCGAGTCACTGGTGCTTCCTGCTTTAGTTTTTGCTTATAAGCAGGAATCAGGAGGATAGAGTTATGGTCAGATTTGCCAAATGGAGGGCGAGGGAGAGCTTTGTATGCGTCTCTGTGTGTGGAGTAAAGGTGGTCTAGAGTTTTTTTTCCTCTGGTTGCACATTTAACATGCTGGTAGAAATGAGGTAGAACAGATTTAAGCTTCCCTGCATTAAAGTCCCCTGGACCTGGTGACAGTAAGAATGGTCTTCACGGAGGCAGTAAGACCCTTCCTCCTTGATATAGAAATCCTTCAACTTCACTGCCTCTTCAATGGTAAGATATCTTGCACCATAGGGACACTTGACCTCCACCACTCCTGTGGTGCCCACCAGACCATCCGGTGAGGCACCCAGGATCCCAGACCCCGTGACCCAAAGCCCTGACTACTGCACAATCATCCCTGTAGACATTTTGAATGCCTTGATGCCCTCCTCTTCGTTATCTGTACCCCACTTTACAGACAACACCCCATCCAACGACTGTGATCTGAGGACCCTTTTTAGCAGTGACAGAGTTACGCGCTTGGCCCTAACCACTGCTCCATAATTGCTGGCCGTCAACGTCCCTCTCCTCATGGTGTGCCAGTTGGGGTTGGTGCGCTGTCCATCTGTTGCCTGCCGTATAACCTCCTGCTGCTCCACCGACAGCGAGGATGCCTGCATGCCCCAGGTGCCCTTGCTTTTTAACAATGTCCGTTACAGACAGGGATGACAGGGAGGGTAGCGGTTGTTCTGGCTCAGGTTCAAGGAGACATGCCATTCCACTGAACCTGCCCCAGAGACGGTTCCTTAGCCACTGAAGATCCTCCTCTGTGGGCTCTCGGGACAGAGTGCTGTAGTCATTGGCCGGGTACAGGTCCTCCACTGACTGCACCTGGTTGGGCACGGCTGGCTTCCTCCACTCACATTCTGCATCCGTATGGCCGATATTGTTAACCACCAAAATAGGCTGCATGGCTTCACTTATGAGCTCCACAGAGGCATTAGCATGTGGTAGAGAGAATCCCCTGGTCACCTATAGAGACCTGCCAAGAGGAAGGATATTAAGTGCCACATGCCTTTCAGTGCATGACTTTGAACAACTTGAAATGCATTTGGTGTAAGAAATGTGTTATATAAATGAAGTTTGATTTGATTGATGACATTACAGCTATAGAATACTTAATCAACTGTCATTTTCACATGAGGACAAGTACAGTTTTTCCATAAACTTTTAATTGATAACTTTGGATTTTATTACTTGACATATCAATCATATAGTGGGAAGGATCCTATAAATCAAGAATGTGTGAATGCATGTACCACTCTGAATAAATCAATACTGTGCCTTTGAAGATAATAGCTACACTCACTGACACAGGATCAACTTTATTGATTAAAATTAAAATGTGTCAGTTTGTCATTTTCATAAGGTTGGAGTAATAACATGTTCAACTACTTAGGAAATTGGCTCGAATCTAGTTTGTGCCTTTAGATTTCGAGAATGTGAACAACTAAGGAATAATTATTTACTTCTCTCATTGACTTCTCAGACCCCAAACCCTGGCCTGTCTGTTTGGTCTGCTTTGCAAGAGTTCCCGGAAGTCACGTGATGTTGCGCCTCTGGGTTTAGAAACTCTGTGTGAACATTGCAAGGGAAATGTGGGTGGGGTCTCACCGTATGGGGACGATCATTTCGGGACATGGAGACTTTGACGTCATGGCATGGCCTCCCTAAAAGCAAGCTGTGGACGAGTGTCACGTCACCAGGCTCGTTGTATTAAAAGCGTGTGATTCTTTTCCGAATGAAAGCCACCGTTAGCGGAGTATAATGCCATGTTCAAATACTAGCCGGAACTAGGAAACTCAGAAATGGCCGACTTGCTAACTGGTTGGACGCTGCACATGTATAACTACAACCAGTTAGAAAGTCGTTTCCTAGTCAGAGTTTCCTAGTTCCGACTAGCACATGAATGAGGCATATACCCGGGTATTTCTTTCAGAGACGAAAGAGGAAACAAGACACCCCACTTGCAGTTGTATATACAGTGGGGAAAAAAAGTATTTAGTCAGCCACCAATTGTGCAGGTTCTCCCACTTAAAAAGATGAGAGAGGCCTGTAATTTTCATCATAGGTACACGTCAACTATGACAGACAAAATGAGGAAAAAAAATCCAGAAAATCACATTGTAGGATTTTTTATGAATTTATTTGCAAATTATGGTGGAAAATAAGTATTTGGTCAATAACAAAAGTTTCTCAATACTTTGTTATATACCCTTTGTTGGCAATGACACAGGCCAAACGTTTTCTGTAAGTCTTCACAAGGTTTTCACACACTGTTGCTGGTATTTTGGCCCATTCCTCCATGCAGATCTCCTCTAGAGCTGTGATGTTTTGGGGCTGTCGCTGGGCAACACGGACTTTCAACTCCCTCCAAAGATTTTCTATGGGGTTGAGGTCTGGAGACTGGCTAGGCCACTCCAGGACCTTGAAATGCTTCTTACGAAGCCACTCCTTCGTTGCCCGGGCGGTGTGTTTGGAATCATTGTCATGCTGAAAGACCCAGCCACGTTTCATCTTCAATGCCCTTGCTGATGGAAGGAGGTTTTCACTCAAAATCTCAAGATACATGGCCCCATTCATTCTTTCCTTTACACGGATCAGTCGTCCTGGTCCCTTTGCAGAAAAACAGCCCCAAAGCATGATGTTTCCACCCCCATGCTTCACAGTAGGTATGGTGTTCTTTGGATGCAACTCAGCATTCTTTGTCCTCCAAACACGACGAGTTGAGTTTTTACCAAAACGTTCTATTTTGGTTTCATCTGACCATATGACATTCTCCCAATCCTCTTCTGGATCATCCAAATGCACTCTAGCAAACTTCAGACGGGCCTGGACATGTACTGGCTTAAGCAGGGGGACACGTCTGCCACTGCAGGATTTGAGTCCCTGGCAGCGTAGTGTGTTACTGATGGTAGGCTTTGTTACTTTGGTCCCAGCTCTCTGCAGGTCATTCACTAGGTCCCCCCGTGTGGTTCTGGGATTTTTGCTCACCGTTCTTGTGATCATTTTGACCCCACGGGGTGAGATCTTGCGTGGAGTCCCAGATCAAGGGAGATTATCAGTGGTCTTGTATGTCTTCCATTTCCTAATAATTGCTCCCACGGTTGATTTCTTCAAACCAAGCTGCTTACCTATTGCAGATTCAGTCTTCCCAGCCTGGTGCAGGTCTACAATTTGGTTTCTGGTGTCCTTTGACAGCTCTTTGGTCTTGGCCATAGTGGAGTTTGGAGTGTGACTGTTTGAGGTTGTGGACAGGTGTCTTTTATACTGATAACAAGTTCAAACAAGTGCCATTAATACAGGTAATGAGTGGAGGACAGAGGAGCCTCTTAAAGAAGAAGTTACAGGTCTGTGAGAGCCAGAAGTCTTGCTTGTTTGTAGGTGACCAAATACTTATTTTCCACCATAATTTGCAAATAAATTCATAAAAAATCCTACAATGTGATTTTCTGGATTTTTTTTCTCAATTTGTCTGTCATAGTTGACGTGTACCTATGATGAAAATTACAGGCCTCTCTCATCTTTTTAAGTGGGAGAACTTTCACAATTGGTGGCTGACTAAATACTTTTTTTCCCCACTGTATATATATATATTTTTTGGTTCAATGAAAGTCAATGAGCTAAGTAGACCCACCTCCTGTTGCATTGGTGTCTGTGGGAGACACACCTAGTTAAGTAGACGGGAACTTAACAAAAACAATTTTTTTGTTAAACGGCCTGAGTGAATTATCTTTATTTATCCACCATCTGTGCTTCTATTTAGATTTCACTTTTGTAAGGATTCTATGCACTTATGTAAGAAGAGTGCCTTCATGATTAATGTAACACAATACGTTTGACTTGTTTTATTGATTTTCTATTACTGTATACGCTATTAATCAGTATATAAATCTATAGGCCTACTGAATGAAAATGTGAAATTAAATTATTTCAGAATTTAATCCAGTGTTTCACACTTATTGCAGCTAATGCCAATTTTATCACAGTAGGCCTGTACATACTGACTATTACTTTTACTTTCACAGTTGATTTATTGAGTGAATCAATGGAAATGCTGGTCATGTAGGCTATAATAATAGGTCTACAATCTAGTTATTGATAGGCTTATAAAATATTATTATTATGTCTTGTTTCATGTTGGGATATTATTTGTATTTTATAAATGCAAAACCAAATAGACCTGTTGTGTGCATGAAACTCAAAATCAGTTCTACAGGTTTGAAAAGTTGTTTATTGTCACACAGAAGCCCTCTAGAATCCTTGACAAATATTTTATATTGTCATAATATTGTCATAATATTTGCAATGGTCTAGCTAGCATACAGAACTCTTCACACACATTGAACAAAAATACTCCACACTCTAAAGAGTTAGATTAAAACAAGTAATTAAAACAATCTGTTACCTAGATGAAAGCATATCAATCAGTGGCCAGTGCCCATGATGTGGCCCTGCTGAGGAAACACATTTTTCAGAGAATAGAGCGGAAATTTTGTGACTGTGTGATTCAAGAACATCTGAACCAGGGTAAACTCTATCTGGCCCACAAAATGTCCTGACAGTTTATAGTCCCGTCCTGGCTTCCCTTTTCCCTAGTAAAGGTGTACTGCTGGACTTGCAGTTTCCATTCCCTTCCACTGAAATTGTGGGGTCTCTGTTGGTATTGATCTACATTGGGGCACTACCCCTACCAGATCAGGATTAATCTATTTTCTCTGCTTCTGCTGCTACTTATTTGCAAATGGAGGAACTACAGCCAACTTTATTAAGGACCCAACTGGACACATCATCTGAGTCAGACTGCTCTGTTGCAGGTAAATAATCCATCTATTAATTATTTAAATCCTGTAAGAATAAAACACTTTTGGTATGATAGTCTGTGCTACCAGCCATTTGATGAAAAGGAAATGCTTTAAGTTGTTCTCTCTCACTTTGAAAACTATTTGGGAAAGCTCTTTTTGGCATTAGTCTATTATGCCATGACGTTTTATGAAGTGGAGACGACTCAGATTTGTATGATATTTTCATAGATTGTCTGAAAATGAACCATAAATCATTAAGATGGATTTCTCTTAAACTCTGTTTCAAGTGCTCTTATACTGTACGAGTGACCATCTTTGTAAACCACATATCTAAAGGAGGCAATGAGGCATTATAAATTGTGTAGAGTGATGTGACCTCCTTTGTAGAAACCTAAAAAACACTGCCAGAGAGCTCTCTGGCTCTTGTTTCTGGCATAAGAGAAAAGCAACGATATTTGGGACCATCAAGACGAACAAAACAAATGTCTAGTGGACATTTATATGCACTGAACTGAGTGCTTTACTCATAAGAAGTGTCTTGAGCAAAAGTGATTTTTCAATAATGAGTAAACAAGTCAACAGTGTTCCATGAAATTACAATGCTGTGAGTGGCATATAATGACCATGTTCATTTTCTATTTTATTATGTGGATGTGTTATTTTATTTTGGAAGTGGAGTATGTTTAGAAAATACATTGTCTATTTTCTTACACTGTTAGATCATTTCTTCTACATCTGCATTGCTTGCTGTTTGGGGTTTTGGCTGGGTTTCTGTACAGCACCTTGTGACTGCTGATGTAAAAAGGGCTTTATGAATACATTTGATTGAACAATTGATGTTACATTTATTTCAAAATGGAAATGAAAAGTGTCTTGTATACATAGACAATTTCCATATGTGGATTTAAAGAAATGTTCTACACATTGAATTACATTTATTGTATATCAATGAATCCAAGTTTTCTATCCATCCATCATGGCAGAGACAGTCATAAAAGGCTTTCTTTCTTTCATTCAGTCTGCTGATGGTAGATTGTTCATTACCACAATTGCCTGTATAAAAGAGAAAGGACAGAGTTTATCTTAGGCATTCATCCTGCAAGAGAAAGACAAAAAAGCATTATGTACACTGTATACAGTATAAACATACCACAGGAGGTTGGTGGCACCTTAATTGGGGAGGACAGGCTTGTGGTAATGGCTGGAGCGGATTAAGTGGAATGATATCAAACACATGGTTTCTGTGTTAGATGCCATACCATTTGCTCCATTCTAGTCATTATCATAAGTCGTCCTACCCTCACCAGTCGCCACTGAAACATACACTGTAATAACATAATTTACAGATAAGATGATGTCTGATTCTGTAGGGCACTTAAAAATCTAAATGTATTTGATTAATTGCACTGGCATACTTACCACAGTCTACAAGCCCCAGGTTAGGATACAAATAAGGTTATAAAGTATGTCACTGCCACAGTACTTTACCTGTGTCTTACTGGACTGCAAGGCAGCCCTGGCAAATGCTGTCATCAGTATTAGGAGCACCATGCCCACTAAGCTCTGATACATGAATACAGCCTCAAGGCTGAATAACTGGTCCTGTCAGGAGAGAGAGCAGAATGAAAGGTCTCTTTATTTAGACAGAATGAGAAAGGTTCCAGTGTAAAGCTGTGTTATATGATGTTTATCCTTTCTTTATTTCATTTACTGGATGCAATTTTAAAGAGGTTGTCACAAACCAAATACCCAAGAGAAGGACTGCCAATAATAATTGTTCCAGATAGCAGTGATCCAATTTCACAACAACAACAACAACATTTACCATATGTCGTTTACGCCAGGGGACAACAACTCCGGCAGAGTCTGTGATGTTGTCATCATAGTAGGAATGATAAAAGTGGTAATGGTGATACTTCAGGCTCAGGATGCCTTTAAGGAATTCAAAGAAAGCCACTGTGACCCCCAATATAGAGATGATACTAAGGGCCAGGCTTGCTGTCACCTACAGGGTGAGAACAAAGAAAATGGTGAAAAAATAGCAACCACTTCGTGACAAAGCCTCTTTCAAGGCACGCATCGGATAGAATTCTATTGCATTGACAAGCCATACTCTCCACAGACCTGCGTGGCATAACCAATCAGAGCTGCAGTAGGCCTACAGTGAGGGAAAGAAGTATTTGATCCCCTGCTGATTTTGTACGTTTGCCCACTGACAAAGACATGATCAGTCTATAATTTTAATGGTAGGTTTATTTGAACAGTGAGAGACAGAATAACAACAAAACAATCCAGAAGAACGCATGTCAAAAATGTTATAAATTGATTTGCATTTTAATGAGGGAAATACGTATTTGACCCCTCTGCAAAACATGACTTAGTACTTGGTGGCAAAACCTTTGTTGGCAATCACAGAGGTCAGATGTTTCTTGTAGTTGGCCACCAGGTTTGCACACATCTCAGGAGGGATTTTGTCCCACTCCTCTTTGCAGATCTTCTCCAAGTCATTAAGGTTTTGAGGCTGACGTTTGGCAACTCGAACCTTCAGCTCCCTCCACAGATTTTCTATGGGATTAAGGTCTGGAGACTGGCTAGGCCACTCCAGGACCTTAATGTGCTTCTTCTTGAGCCACTCCTTTGTTGCCTTGGCCGTGTGTTTTGGGTCATTGTCATGCTGGAATACCCATCCACGACCCATTTTCAATGCCCTGGCTGAGGGAAGGAGGTTCTCACCCAAGATTTGACGGTACATGGCCCCGTCCATTGTCCATTTGATGCGGTGAAATTGTCCTGTCCCCTTAGCAGAAAAACACCCCCAAAGCATAATGTTTCCACCTCCATGTTTGACGGTGGGGATGGTGTTCTTGGGGTCATAGGCAGCATTCCTCCTCCTCCAAACACGGCGAGTTGAGTTGATGCCAAAGAGCTCCATTTTGATCTCATCTGACCACAACACTTTCACCCAGTTCTCCTCTGAATCATTCAGATGTTCATTGGCAAACTTCAGACGGCCCTGTATATGTGCTTTCTTGAGCAGCGGGACCTTGTGGGCACTGCAGGATTTCAGTCCTTCACGGCGTAGTGTGTTACCAATTGTTTTTTTGGTGACTATGGTCCCAGCTGCCTTGAGATCATTGACAAGATCCTCCTGTGTAGTTCTGGGCTGATTCCTCACCGTTCACATGATCATTGCAACTCCACGAGGTGAGATCTTGCATGGAGCCCCAGGCCAAGGGAGATTGACAGTTATTTTATGTTTCTTCCATTTGCGAATAATCGCACCAACTGTTGTCACCTTCTCACCAAGCTGCTTGGCGATGGTCTTGTAGCCCATTCCAGCCTTGTGTAGGTCTACAATCTTGTCCCTGACATCCTTGGAGAGCTCTTTGGTCTTGGCCATGGTGGAGTGTTTGGAATCTGATTGATTGATTGCTTCTGTGGACAGGTGTTTTCTATACAGGTAACAAGCTGAGATTAGGAGCACTCCCTTTAAGATTAGGAGCACTCCCACCTGGGAGCCAGAAATCTTTATTGATTGAGAGAGGGTCAAATACTTATTTCCCTCATAAAAATGCAAATCAATTTATAACATTTTTGACATGCGTTTTTCTGGATTTCTTTGTCTCTCACTGTTCAAATAAACCTACCATTAAAATGATAGACTGATCATTTCTTTGTCAGTGGGCAAACGTACAAAATCAGCAGGGGATCAAATACTTTTTCGCCTCACTGTATATGCAAATAGACCATTGCCATATGGATCTGTGCCATTCACTTTGAATTGGACTGTGTTTACAGTATGAGCGGTCGTGAGTAGATGCAAGAGATCAAAGTGAGAGCTGCATGTAGCCACGTGTGCACTTTGTTTCATATCCTTTGTTAGTGAGTTATTAGCCCAGTTATAGATAATTTGTAGTCAGCAATGGGGGAGTGATTGCTTCCTACAAGAGCACAAAACGTTTACATTTCTAGACATATTTGAAAAGTAAGTTGGGTAAAGAGCTTTTTTTTTGTCTTAAAGGGGTAGGAAAGGGAACGGGGGATACCTAGTCAGTTGTACAACTGAATGCATTCAACTGAAATGTGTCTTCCGCAGTGTTGTATTTTGTGACAGGCTTCAATAAGCTAAGTAGCCAATAGGTAGAGGGTAGCATAATTTGTCTGATTCTTTGTAATAATGGCATGGGAATAATAATGCATTTTATTTTGTGAAGTGGTTTCTTGCATCAAACAACACAACATTTGTTGTGGATAAACAGGTTAATGTCAAGCTCTGCATGTTTCTATTCAAAAGTATCATGGAATGTAGGCCTACATTGAACATCACATTAGCTGATACAGTAGACTGAATGATAGAACAGCTATTTCCATGTTAAAATGTTATGGGATGCATTTTCTGCATTTGAAAAAAAATGTAGGCCACTCCGGTAGGCCTACATTATGATCAAATAGCCACAGTAGCCTACTTGACCACTGTCTGAAACTAACTTAAAGCGGGTACAGCCTCAGTGTTTAGAGTAAACACGCGCTGAAAGTTGCACAGAATTTTCACAACATTCAAGTTTGCGCTCAGCAGACCTGAAATTTGCTCAGTGCCCATAAAATGTAGAGGGAACATTGGTGGGCAGTAATATTTGATATGTGTATATACAGTCTATTATATATACAGTACATAACATGCCACTCGAAATAAGACTAAGCAATTAGCCTGTTAAAATGTTTCTCTGACTCCATAAGATAAATACCAATGTGCAAGAGACTATGTAAACCATGTGCAATCAAGTATTATGCATTTAGCTGACTAAGATCAAGGAGCGGTCATGAGAATGGAATTCTAAATACAAGTATTATTTAATAACTTTGTAAAATGAATGGATTCACATACAAGGCATAAGCTTAAGTTACAAGGTAATACTGACATTAACAAAGCATTATTCTAGATATATACACTACCAGTCAAAAGTTTGGACACACCTACTCATTCAAGGGTTTTTCTTTATTTTTACTATTTTCTACATTGTAGAATAATAGTGAAGACATCAAAACTATGAAATAACACATATGGAATCACGTAGTAACAAAAAATGTTTTAAACAAATCAAAATATATTTTATATTTGAGATTCTTCAAATAGCCACCCTTTGCCTTGATGACAGCTTTGCACACTCTTGGCATTCTCTCAACCAGCTTCATGAGGTAGTCACCTGGAATGCATTTCAATTAAAAGGTGTGCCTTATTAAAAGTTAATTTGTGGAATTTCTTTCCTTCTTAATGCGTTTGAGCCAATCAGTTGTGTTGTGTAGTCCCCTGTAGCTCAGTTGGTAGAGCATGGCGCTTGCAACGCCAGGGTTGTGGGTTCGTTTCCCACGGGGGGCCAGTATGAAAATGTATGCACTCACTAACTGTAAGTCGCTCTGGATAAGAGCGTCTGCTAAATGACTACAATGTAAATGTAAAAAGATTTATACAGAAGATAGCCATATTTGGTAAAAGACCAAGTCCATATTATGGCAAGAACAGCTCAACAAAGCAAAGAGAAACGACAGTCCATCATTACTTTAAGACATGAAGGTCAGTCAATACGGATTGCAGCCCAAATAAATGCTAATAAATAAACTCCTTCAAGACTGTTGGAAAAGCATTCCAGGTGAAGCTGGTTGAGAGAATACCAAGAGTGTGCAAAGCTGTCATCAAGGCAAAGGGTGGCTATTTGATGAATCTCAAATATAAAATATATTTTGATTTGTTTAACACTTTTTTGTTTACTACATGATTCCAGATGTGTTATTTCATCAATGTAAAAAATAGTAAAAATAAAGAAAACCCTTGAATGAGTAGGTGTGTCCAAACTTTTTCCTGAACTTTCTTATTTTTCCTAGATATAGGACAGACGCGTCAAAGCCTTATTCCTTATGATGAACTTTTTTGCCATTCATGAATGTGTTATTCAATGCGTTTCTATGGGATTTGTTACTAAAGTCCAAATTCAATATTTTATCAAATCATTTTATTTTATTTTATATATACCTAAAGGGGTCGTAAAATTCTAAACCAAACGTCTTAGACTGTAGAGAATTACATTTCCTGCAGGAAAGTTCTCCTGCAACAGGGTTATCAAATTAAGATCCTACATCTGTAATGCCTGTGCACTGAATTCCAATTCATGGTACTCACCAATTGTTTTGAAGTATTCTTCTCTGTGAGCACGTATAACAGCCCACAGATGATGAACTGCAAAACAGAAGAGGGTGCGAGTTTATAAATTCAACAACATTAAACTGTCATGGGAGACAGTCTGAAAGATATCATTGATTTTAAGATTTGGAAATGGGGGCTTAAGACTCCAGGTTATGTGTTACTGTAAGTTAGATGTTATGGTATGACATTTGGATTGTCAATATGATAGATTTATATAGACATGTGCAAAAAAGGCATACCAGGATTCCTAGCCAAAAAGAGGTGAAATTGTCCGCAGAGGACTCCAGTGGATCCATTCTCATGGGAATTGCCAAGATGAAGAGTGATGAGCCCATGAACAGCATTACAATCTAACCAACCAGACACAGAAATTATATATTTACACATAAATGAAGGGGTATCTGGGCAAATAATGTTTTCATTATGAGTAACTGTATCCTGTTACCATGCTATTACCATGTTATTGCCACTTTATTGTGTACTGTAATGTAAAGTGCTACCACTAAATGAACAGTGCATTTTTTGTTTGCGATGATACCTTGGAGTATTTGTCAACAATGAATACATCAGTTCTCTGTTTTCCAGTCTCACCCCAATACTCTTGGGCTCCCCTCTGATGAAGCGGTGCAGGGGTTTACTCCCTCCCACTATGGTGGTATGTGGCTCTCCTATTCCCCCTGCTGGACTGATGTCAGACACCATATTCACCGACATTATCATCTGTTGAAGGATTTAGACCTGTTAAGACCTCGTAGGCTTAACAACACAACACTAATAACACAGTAAAACAATAACAACACAATAACAACAATAACACCATGACTACACTGATAACACCATGACAACACTGATAACGTGTGGTCCTCTGTAGCTCAGCTGGTAGAGCACGGCGCTTGTAACGCCAAGGTAGTGGGTTCGATCCCCGGGACCACCCATACACAAAAATGTATGCACGCATGACTGTAAGTCGCTTTGGATAAAAGCGTCTGCTAAATGGCATATTATTATTATATATAACACCATGACAGAGAAACAGAAGAGGGCCATAAACAGCAAGATCAGCTGTGATGAAAATAATTGAACCTGTGTGGTTTTAATTACACTTGAAACTATGTGGGAACAGTGTAAGAACAGTGGCAAAGCAAACCTCAGAGCAACCAACATTGAAAATAGTTTTGTAAAGGCCCAGACCCCAATCACAGGGGTCTAGAACTGGGTGAAAGTTCATAAATATGCTATGGTATGCATCACACAAAAACAATCTAGCAACAAATGAACCATTTGAAAACAAACACTGAGCTCATCTTTTCTACATGTGACAATCATCATAGGCCATAAACTGATAAGCCGATTATAAGGTATAGTCGGATGCTATATGCCACATCAAACCAAGATAGCCTAACTTTTTAGTGTTTTGAAAACATAATAAGGCTGAGATTGAGTACTAGGTCTGAACCTATAATTCAAAACTAACAAATGTCAGAAATAATGTATTATACTGTATTTGTCTGCAAGGAACTGCAATATTCATCAAATATTCCCCAAATAGTTCACCACCAACAAAAACAACACTAGAACCTATGACATAATATGGTCGGCCATGTTCAAATGGACTTTGACTACTTTTGGTGACATATGTAAAGATAAGAATGTCCGTTGTGTTGATAACAGAACCTAACCTGTTACAAATGCACAAATAATTGAATTGTAGCATATTTAACAGATAGATACTGTACACGGATAGCATAGAAAGTGGTAAAATAGTAACAGACCTGGCTTGCCTCAAACAGAACCTCGTCGATGAACTAATATTACACAATGGAGGGAGATATTTACATGAGGGAGACGGGTGGGTGTGGATGTGGTTGGGCGGGCGGGCAGATGATAGTGCTACAGAATTGTGTTCACAATGGAATCTGTCCCGAAACATTACAAAGAAATGAACACTTTTGCGAGAGATAGAGAGGTTGAAAGAAAAGACAGAGCAGAGTGGAATGTTGCCAACATGCACTACAGGTTTATTTTCTTTATTAATGTTGAATGTTCGTCAGTTGAACTTAGAGAAATGACAAAGCTGGTTTTGTTCTGCAACCACAGCTGTTTTCCAACATGAGAGATGAAGAGAGACCACAGAGAGGAGAAATGGGGGAGGGGAGAGGGGAGAGGCGGTAGGGGGTTAACAGAAAGCAAAGGGAGTGGGAGGGAGAGAAATAAAAGGTTTTACTCAATGTCTACTTCTATTTGGCGGTGGGTGAGATTGTTACAGTATTTCGGAAGAAAGAGGAGAGGGAGGAGAGGGAGGAGAAGGAGATGAGATGGATCATAAAGAGTATAAAGGAATGGCTTGAAGCGATGTCTGTGTGTAACATCCTACAAATTCAGAATTCAGAAAATGTTCCATGCAGAGATGCTTTCTGAGCTACTGAACAAGGGGAGAGATCGAGACATATAAGGATCAAGATACAATTGTAGCTTACCAAACTTTAGACTTGATCAGTTGACTAAATCAAGAGGTCATCGATCTGAACTTTTCAACAATATTAAACTTTGAGCTTTTCCTCATCACTGAAGCCCTCTTATCTGTCACGAGCCGTCAAAAATAAGCTTTTCTAGCAATGTACAACTAACCTCGAATTTCATGAGACCACCTCAGCCCCCCCCCCGCCCACTTCCAGACCCCATCCTCAACCCCTACCCCCCTCTTCCCCAGAACAGCTGTGGAGTAAATCATTCTCTTCGCCCCAATCTAGCGTAACCTCTCTCCACACACACACACACACACACACACACACACACACACACACACACACACACACACACACACACAGAGAAAGTGGTCAAATAGTAAGAGCCGACTCAAATGTTTGTTCACTATGTGCTTCTGTAGGTTTATTGATTATCATTTGACAATGATTAAACAGAAATATCAGGTAACCATGCAACCAACATATCCAATTAAATGTTATTAATTTGCCAATCTATGGCATTGAAAACAGTTTAGTATGAGTTAGGGTTGGGTTTGCTTGCTGGTTATGTTAGTCAGTGTAATAGTGTGTCATATCAAAGTTCAAGTTGAATAGATGGCTGTGATTTACTGTAATAGTATCAGTTAGACCTGGCATATCGGCCAAGGGGTGATATTGCCCTCTCAAATTCTGCTGAGTGAACAACAGGGACCTTTTGGGTTCTATGCCAAAGAGGCTAATGATCTGTGATACCGTAGCAAGTCTGTGAAGTGCGTCCCTGTATTTGTAATTCAATTGAAAATTGCAAAAACCTTTAAAAAAAATTATACCTAAAGAGTCTAACTTGGATGAATAAATGTGAAATAAATTACATAAAAAACTACATTTAAAAACAAAAGAAGGAATGACTATAACTAACTATATTAACTATTACTGAGGTTGAATGCTTGATCTTGGTCAGTCATGTATAAAAGAAAATCTACTTTGTCATGTCTGGGTATAGTGCATAAAGTCAATTCAGACATTTTGATTGCTCCAATAACTGAAATTGTTTTGTTAAATCAAAAAGATCTTCACTTCCTCATGTCCTACATCCTTGGCAAGAATCTTGAATGTTTTTTTTTTTTTACAATCGATTACTGTACACATGAACAAGGAAATAACCTCTCTGAACTCTCTCTTAAGTTGTTGGAAAAACTTGGCCCCTCATGCAGTATATCTTATTTTTGTACACATAGGCTACAAGTACAAACGGAGGATCTACGCATACTAAGGGTTATTTCGAACACATTCATAATTTGTAATCCAACAAAACCATAGTTAAAGAAGGCCTGAAAGAAAAATCACATCTAAAAGGGTTTAAGAGTGTGGGAGAGGTGGATTTTTATCTATGAGGTCCTTCATCATACTATGACCTTGCACTGAATCACTGTTAATGTATGCTCTGTAATGATAGAACTAGAATATCAAACATATTCTCAAAACATTGTTGCTATGTAACTTATCTTGGTAAATAAATTGCCCAACTGAAGACATGTAAATGTTTGAGGTGGTTAATTTTGTCCATACAGTATGTAAATCATCAACCTTTCACATGTACAGTGGCTTGCGAAAGTATTCACCTCCCTTGGCAATTTTCCTATTTTGTTGCCTTACAACCTGGAATTAAAATTGATTTTTTGGGGGGTTTGTATCATTTGATTTACACAACATGCCTACCACTTTGAAGATGCAATATTTTTTTTAAATTGTGAAACAAACAAGAAATAAGACAAAAACACAGAAACTTGAGCGTGCATAACTATTCACCCCCCCCCCCCCCCCAAAGTCAATACTTTGTAGAGCCACCTGTAGAGTCTCTTGGGGTATGTCTCTATAAGCTTGGCACATCTAGCCACTGGGATTTTTGCCCATTCTTCAAGGCAAAACTGCTCCTGTTCCTTCAAGTTGGATGGGTTCCGCTGGTGTACAGCAATCTTTAAGTAATACCACAGATTCTCAATTGGATTGAGGTCTGGGCTTTGACCAGGCCATTCCAAGACATTTAAATGTTTCCCCTTAAACCACTGAAGTGTTGCTTTAGCAGTATGCTTAGGGTCATTGTCCTGCTGGAAGGTGAACCTCCGTCCCAGTCTCAAATCTCTGGAAGACTGGTTTCCCTCAAGAATTTCCCTGTATTTAGCGCCATCCATCATTCCTTCAATTCTGACCAGTTTCCCAGTCCCTGCCGATGCAAAACATCCCCACAGCATGATGCTGCCACCACCATGCTTCACTGTGGGGATGGTGTTGTCGGGGTGATGAGAGGTGTTGGGTTTGCGCCAGACATAGCGTTTTCCTTGATGGCCAAAAAATTGAATTTTAGTCTCATCTGACCAGAGTACCTTCTTCCAAATGTTTGGGGAGTCTCCCACATGCCTTTTGGCGAACACCAAACGTGTTTGCTTATTTTTTTCTTTAAGCATTGGCTTTTTTCTGGCCACTCTTCCGTAAAGCCCAGCTCTGTGGAGTGTACGGCTTAAAGTGGTCCTACGTACAGATACTCCAATCTCTGCTGTGGATTTTTGCAGCTCCTTCAGAGTTATCTTTGGTCTCTTTGTTGCCTCTCTGATTAATGCCCTCCTTGCCTGGTCCGTGAGTTTTGGTGGGCGGCCCTCTCTTGGCAGGTTTGTTGTGGTGCCATATTCTTTCCATTTTTTAATAATGGATTTAATTGTGCTCCGTGGGATGTTCAAAGTTTCTGATATTTATTTATAACCCAACCCTGATCTGTACTTCTCCACAACTGTGTCCCTGACGTTTTGGAGCGCTCCTTGGTCTTCATGGTGCCGCTTGCTTGGTGGTGCCCCTTGCTTAGTGGTGTTGCAGACTCTGGGGCTTTTCAGAACAGGTGTATATATACTGAGATCATGTGACAGATCATGTGACACTTAGATTGCACACAGGTGGACGTTATTTAACTAATTATGTGACTTCTGAAGGGAATTGGATGCACTAGATCTTATTTAGGGGCTTCATTGCAAAGGGGGTGAATACATACAGTGGGGAAAAAAAGTATTTAGTTAGCCACCAATTGTGCAAGTTCTCCCACTTAAAAAGATGAGAGGCCTGTAATTTTCATCATAGGTACACGTCAACTATGACAGACAAAATGAGAAAAAAAAATCCAGAAAATCACATTGTAGGATTTTTAATGAATTTATTTGCAAATTATGGTGGAAAATAAGTATTTGGTCAATAACAAAAGTTTCTCAATACTTTGTTATATACCCTTTGTTGGCAATGACACAGGTCAAACGTTTTCTGTAAGTCTTCACAAGGTTTTCACACACTGTTGCTGGTATAAGTAAGCATTTCACTGTAATGTCTGCACCTGTTGTATTCGGCGCATGTGACCAATAAAATTTGATTTGATTTGATTTTGGCCCATTCCTCCATGCAGATCTCCTCTAGAGCAGTGATGTTTTGGGGCTGTCGCTGGGCAACACAGACTTTCAACTCCCTCCAAAGATTTTCTATGGCGTTGAGATCTGGAGACTGGCTAGGCCACTCCAGGACCTTGAAATGCTTCTTACGAAGCCACTCCTTCGTTGCCCGGGCGGTGTGTTTGGGATCATTGTCATGCTGAAAGACCCAGCCACGTTTCATCTTCAATGCCCTTGCTGATGGAAGGAGTTTTTCACTCAAAATCTCACGATACATGGCCCCATTCATTCTTTCCTTTACACGGATCAGTCGTCCTGGTCCCTTTGCAGAACAACAGCCCCAAAGCATGATGCTTCCACCCCCATGCTTCACAGTAGGTATGGTGTTCTTTGGATGCAACTCAGCATTCTTTGTCCTCCAAACACGACGAGTTGAGTTTTTACCAAAAATTTCTATTTTGGTTTCATCTGACCATATGACATTCTCCCAATCCTCTTCTGGATCATCCAAATGCACTCTAGCAAACTTCAGACGGGCCTGGACATGTACTGGCTTAAGCAGGGGGACACGTCTGGCACTGCAGGATTTGAGTCCCTGGCGGCGTAGTGTGTTACTGATGGTAGGCTTTGTTACTTTGGTCCCAGCTCTCTGCAGTTCATTCACTAGGTCCCCCCGTGTGGTTTTGGGATTTTTGCTCACCGTTCTTGTGATCATTTTGACCCCACGGGGTGAGATCTTGCGTGGAGCCCCAGATCGAGGGAGATTATCAGTGGTCTTGTATGTCTTCCATTTCCTAATAATTGCTCCCACAGTTGATTTCTTCAAACCAAGCTGCTTACCTATTGCACATTCAGTCTTCCCAGCCTGGTGCAGGTCTACAATTTTGTTTCTGGTGTCCTTTGACAGCTCTTTGGTCTTGGCCATAGTGGAGTTTGGAGTGTGACTGTTTGAGGTTGTGGACAGGTGTCTTTTATACTGATAATAAGTTCAAACAGGTGCCATTAATACAGGTAACGAGTGGAGGACAGAGGAGCCTCTTAAAGAAGAAGTTACAGGTCTGTGAGAGCCAGAAATCTTGCTTGTTTGTAGGTGACCAAATACTTATTTTCCACCATAATTTGCAAATAAATTCATAAAAAATCCTACAAAGTGATTTTCTGGAAAATCTTTTCTCAATTTGTCTGTCATAGTTGACGTTTACCTATGCTGAAAATTACAGGCCTCTCTCATCTTTTTAAGTGGGAGAACTTGCACAATTGGTGGCTGACTAAATACTTTTTTTACCCACTGTATGCACGCACCCCTTTTACGTTATTTATTTTTTAGAATTTTTTGAAACAAGTTATTTTTTAAATTTCACTTCACCAATTTGGACTATTTTGTGTATGTCCATTACATGAAATCCAAATAAAAATCAATTAAATTACAGGTTGTAATGCAACAAAATAGGAAAAACGCCAAGGGGGATGAATACTTTTGCAAGGCACTGTACACTGTCATAAAGGTAAACAAAAATACTTTCAAAATTTCTAGTTTCATTCATTTCCGTAAGCGACAATAAAGATGTTAAAGTGTCTTACGTATGATCCTTGTACCTCTTTATGGTTAATGGACAGTAAACGAGGGAGTGGCGAGGCGTTGCAGATAGTAGTAGCTGATTAAAGTAAACGTACGCATATCAATACCTTAGTACCTCAGTAAATGGACTGCTAATAAGGACTACTAAGCTCTACCACTAAGGACGGTGAAACATGGAGGAGCTCAAATTCAGAGGGCGGAAAAGGGAAGGGAGGCACAGGTACATTTTATTAATCTAAAATAAATACATTCAGTGGGAATGTGGGAATAATTTCAGGCAAAACTGTTAGGATTCATAGGGTCTGATCCTGAACATAATTAGCTCTGTACAAAAAACAGAAATTATTCCATAAATTGAAAATATTCTACCTATACTGAAATCATACTAAATAGAGGTAATACAACTATATCATGATACAACTATATCATGTACAATGACAGACATCATTTACCATTATTTGGAGGGTAATGAGAATTTAGTGTACAAAACATTATGAACATGACACAGACTGTCCAGGTGAATCCAGGTAAAAGCTCTGATCTCTTATTGATGTCACTTGTTAAATCCACTTCATTCAGTGTAGATGAAGGAGAGGAGACAGGTTAAATAATGATTTTTAAGCCTCAAGACAGCATGGATTGTGTATGGTGCCATTTAGATGGTGAATGGGCAAGACAAAATATTTAAGTGCCTTTGAACGGGGTATGGTAGTAGGTGCCAGGCGCACTGATTTGAGTGTGTCAAGAACTGCAATGCTGCTGGGTTTTTCATGGCCAACAGTTTCCCATGTGTATCAAGAATGGTCCACCGACCAAAGGATATCCAGCCAACTTGACACAAGTTGAAGCATTGGAGTCAACATGGGCCAGCATCCCTGTGGAACGCTTTGGACACCTTGTAGAGTCCATGCCCTGACAAATTGAGGCTGTTCTGAGGGCAAAAGGGGGTGCAACTCAATATTAGGAAGGTGTTCCCAATGTTTTGTGCACTCAGTGTATATTACAACCTACTAGTTTTGATTTACATTTGGTTGAGTTGTCAACTCGTGTGAATTCAATATGAAATCCACAACAAATTTCACCATGCCAAGCTTACGCTGATGACTTTTTGCAAATCCAAATAGTTTTCCATGTTAATTCAACCTCATCACATTTGTTGTTGTTTTTGTTGTTGAAATGACGTGGAAACAACGTTTATTCAACTAGTTGTTGCCCAGTGGGAAGGAAGCAAAGTTTAATTCCTTCCCAAATGCTTCTTATTGTGGACCTCTGTTTTGTTCTGATATTGCTGGAATTACAGTGTGTCAGATGTCATCAGAAGCTGTCATAATGTATCTATTATTCTACATAAGGTATAGTGTGATGACAATAGATATTAGCTCAATACTGACAATGTTATATCGATAGGAAGCCTATCAATAGGAATGAGAAAACAAAGACATCTGACAATGTATTATTCATTACTACATTATGTTTACAATAAGTGTTTTGAGACTCATGAGAATGAGCATGACAGATGCATTGCAATAAATTCATGCTTTAGGGTGAGTAATAGTATACAAATATAGGTATAAGACTTATGATCAGGCCTATGTTATGGGTGGCCAGGCTGAGAACCACTGAGCTAGACCATAATCAACAGTCTATTCAGATTCATTATTTGAGACAAGTTGATCAACATTTGGTTCCCTCTTCAGATCAGTTTCTTTCAGTAAACCTGATAGAGGTGACACTTAACCCACTTCCTTGTAGAAAGCTTGTATAAGCAATAGTTTACATAAGGTTGATATAATGGATAACGGTCATATCTTAATTAGGGTGATTCAACTTGTAGGGCTGGTCACAATTGGGTTGGGTGAGTTAGGGTGTTTCAAAGCCGAAGCTCATTAGATATACTAAGACTGGGGTATGACGTTGTCAGTATCTATTGTACCCCATCAACAGTCCCATTTCCAATGATTCAACAGTGGCTAATATAGTGTCACCTTTGCCTGCCACACACACACTTGAAAATGGATGTTGTTTGATGCCACTTGTGACTCACTTGTGCCACTGGGCTTCCTTTGATATAACATATCTTCAAGTTAGATATTACAGTAACACTTTATAAAGGGTTTATAAAGACTGGATGTTATTGTTTTAAGGATGGTTTATGAATCAGTAATAAACAGTTTTAACTGTTTGAAATTGTGTTTGATACTGTCACAGGGACACCTGGGATCCATTCCAGTTGAATCCCATTGGTGCTGAGAAAGAGGAGAAGAGAAGATGCTTTGAGCTGTTCCAGCACCTGGTGGCAGGGTTAGTGGGGATAATGGTCCTGTCCAGTGCTGTCATCAGCAAGGTGAGCCACAATGAGGGACCAGCACCCTGAACCTGGAAACTACTGGATCAACACATTCAAGCATAATACCTCCTGTGATGTCATCTTATAATCATATTTTAAAGGGATAGCTCACCCAAATTACAAAATAACGCATTGGTTTCCTTATTCTGTAAGCAGTCTATGGACAAGGTAGATGTATGACAGCAATCCATGATTTGGTTTAGTTTCCCTGGCACTATTTCCACATGCTAATGTTTTAGCATTGTGGCACAAATCCCATTCAAATCCCATTCAAGTCATGGGACCGATATAAGCATTTTTCGCACATCATGTCCAAATATCGGTCCCATGACTTGAATGGGATTTGAATGGGATTTGTGACACAAATGCTAAAACGTTAGCATGTGGAACAGTGTCAGGGAAATTAAACCAAATCATGGATTCCTGTCGTACATCTACCATGTCCATAGAATGCTTACATAGACTGCTTACAGGGTAAGGAAACCAATATGTCATTTTGTAATTTGGGTAAACTAACCTTTTAATGTATATCGAATCCATACAGTATCAGATACGTTCCCACAAATCAGCATTGATGAATAGTTTAGGGAAGTGGTATGGGTTCTATATGAGACAAATCTCATGACTGTCTTTAATGAGAGGGTTTATATAAATATGCTATTTCTATATCACAGGAGGTTGGTGGCATCTTAATTGGGGAGGACATGCTCGTGGTAATGCCTGGAATGGAATAAGTTGAATGGTATCAAATACATTACATTTACATTACATTTACGTCATTTAGCAGACGCTCTTATCCAGAGCGACTTACAAATTACATTAAACACATGGTTTGATGCCATTCATTCGCTCTGTTCCAGCCATTATTATGAGCCGTTCTCCCCTAAGCAGCCTCCACTGTTCTATATCCACATAGATGATGTATGTGATACTGTAGGCCATGCACGACAACGACTGAGCAATCTATTTTTTCGAACAAAAATTAATTACATTTCCACTGACAGAATGATACTAATTAAAGCCCCTTGTACGTTTTCCCTTATCGCCTCAGCTGGCATTGCCATCTCCATGGACACGTGTGTAGCAAGAGAATTTATGACATGACTGTACTGTATACACTTTGTACTCTGCTATCTGTTTTCTCTCTAACATGTACACTGCAAACATTCTCCTCATAAAGTCAAAACACTATGAAGGAAATGTTCACACTCACTATGTAGTTTCAGGGTTGAGTAGGTTACTTTCTAAATGTAATCCAGTAACCATTACTAGTTACCTGTCCAAAATTGTTATCAGTAACATAACTTTTGGATTACTCAAACTCAGTAACGTAATCTGATTACTTTCAGTTACTTTTGGATGACTTACCCCTTAAGAGGCGTTAGAGGAAGACAAACTTAAACTTGCGCCTTGTTTCAGTGCTGAATTGAATGTCATTGAGAAAACAGAAAGGTGTCATAATGTATTTTTGCCCACGTCCTTTCTGAATTTAAAAGTAATCCGAGAAGTAATCATCTAGTTTTTCAAAAGTTGTTTTTCTTTTTTCAGATTACATGTTGTCTGATTACATGTAATCAGTTACTACCCAACCCTGTGTAGATCAGTGTCTAAATGAATTAATTCAGTCATCTTTGATTTTATAATATAAGAAGTCTGATGCCAGTTGTGTTTACATCCAATCTTCAGGGCTCTCTGCTAGTTCTAGCCACGCTCTCAAGCCCCACATCAACTAGGACTCCCAAGGAAAGACAATACTACGTGCTCATGCTGGTGTGCTCTTTGGTGGTGCCCAACCTGCTCGTGTTCCTCAAGTCACTGTGGAAATGCGCTTTCAAGAACTTCGTTCCGCCAAACATGAGAACTATGGGAATTGTAAATTGACACTGTGAAATACTATACAATTTGACTCCTTGGTGATCTTTGATTGTCTTATTTGCTCCTCGATTGCTTGCTGTCAATACAAATGTAAATCTTTATCTTTCAGGTGTGTGTCATTGAATGCCTGGTGTCTCTTGGGACCTCCATCCTGGTGCTGGTTGTGATGCCCCAGTTTGACGTACTCACAAACCTGTTCATCTCTGGGGGAGTCTGCATGCTTTCCTCTGTCCTACAGATAGCATTTCGCCTGCAGAGAGAGAACTGGAAGATCATCTTCCCCATTTGTTCGCTTATGCTTGTCCTGACCGGCTACTTTCTCCTCGGGGCAGACTATTACGTTCGGGTAACCTCGTATGTATCAGGCCAGGAAAATGACTGTTATTGGTATGTTGGCATTGCAGTTTTTGCATCCTTTTTGGTTTCTCTGACCTGGTGGGAAAACCCAGTGCAGGCAAGCAACAACATGCAAGAAATACTGACTGAGTTGGACACCTTCAGAGACTTTGTGTTTGTGATATCCAGCCTCTTAAGGATAGTAGTCATTGCTGCTGTGTACCTCATCTACCACGTGTTGATACAGGAAAACATTGTATGGTCAGATTTTGATTTCACTCCTAAGGCCGATGAAGATGAAAATACAATTGCAAGGCATAGAGAGACCCTTGATATTGGTCTTACTGTCCTTTTCCTCCAAGCCTTTTTCTCTGCTGCATGCCATTGGTTTGGGGTGGTGGCTTGTAAGATCCACTCTGTGCGAATGAGCTTCGCCTTCCCTGTCTGTTTCACTGGGCCCGCCGTTCTCATCCTCGGCATGATCCTTTTCCTAACGCAATCTGAAGACCTAGCTGCGGCCGACACAACTTCTATCATAGACTTTTGCTCAAGCCTAGTGGACCTAAGCACCAAGAACACTACCGCAGTCGTGATGCTGGAGATCACCAAGAGCATCTGCAGGACTTCTTTGAGCAGCCATTACTGGACCTGGCCTTTCTCCCTACTTGCGCTGGAGGGGATTTGCATGTGGCTCGGGCTTATCACATGCACCTACTACGTGTGGAACTTCAGGGTCCAGAGGATCGAGCGCACAACTGAGCTGTTTGTGCGACGCCTCTACGAGTCTGCCTTCATCGACCTGTCTATGCTTCTGAACACTAAGATGAAGGTTGTACGAACGAGGAACCAAGAGAGGCAAGATTCTGCTATTTAAATTATTAAAAGTCCATGTGGTCTAATACTTCACACGGCAAATAGACATTTGTTCACTAATTGTTTAGTTTTACCGACAGTGTACTATATAACACAGCGACTCAGTGGTAGTGTGCTGAAATATACTCACGGACATTAACATGATTAGAAACAGCTCTCTCTCTGCCCATCCATCCAAACATGTTCTCGTACTTTCCCCATATTTTTCATTCTACAGTAGTGTTGTTGACAACGTGGAGAATTGTGTAATTTACCTCTGTGCAACAATGTGGCATGAGACCTATGATGAGATGTTGAAGATCCTGACATCCATGTTCAGGTAAAGCAGAGGCCTCTTGTATACAACACAAGACAATGGCCCCGTACACAAGTTGTATAACTCATGAAGCCTTCAACACATTTGGCACAACTGGTTGTGATACAACAGAGAGTTTTTCTGCATAAAACTAATTACACAAGAGTTGTGGAGACAACGTAAAATGTTTGTGTAAACATGTTTGTACAGACAAACTCTCCGTTGTATCACAAAATATCAGTTGTATCACAACCATTGTGTAAAATGCATTGCACATCAGTTGTACAAGCTTAGTGTGTACGGGGTCAACAGACTTTCAGAAAATACAATGAATGATAAGGTGATCATAATGTTTAGCAGAAAAATATGACTTTCTGTAATTATATGTGTCTTGATGGTTTCAGGTTGGACCGGTACAGAGGTGACCCAAAAGAGGAACATAAAGATGTTTTTGACTTTGAGTGCCACATATTTGTAGATGACGCATTCATGATAGTAAAGGAGAAGGGCAAAAAGTTGATCAACGAATATGTGACCGATCTCATTCACGTGGTCATAGAGGTATACAGGTAAGTGGACATTTTGTTTTTCTTTGCTCTTTGTTCCATATAAAACCAAACCAATAGTGTCAATTAATGAGCACAAGCAAGCGTAACGATGCATTCACTACAAATGGCAATTCTATTAATCCAACTACTGTGAACTGTTTTATAATTAATCTTGAATGTTTGTGTATTTCAGGGTATTCACCAATAAGGAGCCTGATGATGTGTCAATTATCGAGACTCCCTATGGTGGGCGATTAATGTTTGTGATGCCAGAGGGAAACATGTTGTATGTCCATCTGAAAGACAAACAGCTGATCCGAAACAAGAAGAGATGGTCACAGGTGGGTGGGATGATTTTCTATATTCCATGATTTCACCACAGTAACCTATATTAACATACTTTAACCCTCCCGTTGTCCTAGGGTCAAAATGACCCGCCACTGTGTTGAACCAACTTTATTTAATTTTTATATTTTTTGGATCATTTGTGAGAAGGAGGCAGTGATACTTTCTTTAAAGTCTCACTGCCTCCTTCTCACAAATGATCCCCAAAATATAAAAATTAAATAAAGTTGGTTCAACACAGTGGCGGGTCATTTTGACCCTAGGACAACGGGAGGGTTTTTAATGACATTTCTTGAAGAACATATGTACATCTTGTAATTGCTTTCTGGTTTTAGAATGGAAACACTTCAGGAAAATCAAATGGTTATAGGTTTGCATCTGTCATGTCTTTCAGATCATGTACCTGTACTATCTGCTTGGGTGGAAAGGATACATTGTCAAGAATCCTCAGAAGATAACGGTATGTAATACATGTAATGCTCATTTCCATGTTATTGCCTTTATCCCTACAATACAGGTGATCTGTAAATATGATAAATCACAGGTGATCTGTAAATATGATAAATCAGCAGAGCCATGGTTTCCATGGTTTCCCTAAATTAATGTGTATGATATTTTTTGTGTCTTATACAGAGACAGAACAATCCTTGCCGTGCCAGTCTCATATCATTGGATGGGGAGAGTTTCCTGTTGCCACAGCATGACAATGACAGTAAGAGAAAACACATATCTGATGACAATACCTACATCATGGCCTTGGATGGGGACACAGACTTCCAGCCCGCAGCTCTGATCTTACTGGTGGATCGACTTCGGAAGTACGGCAATGTGGGTGCTGCATGCGGAAGAATCCATCCAACAGGAATGGGTGAGTAAAGCTTTACCAAAGAGTTAGATGGTCCACTCAGACATTGCTATGTCTAGCATATACACTGAGTGTACAAAACATTAGGAACACCTGCTCTTTCCATGACACAGACTGACCAGGTGAAAGCTATGTTCCCTTATTGATGTCCTATATCACAAAGAGATGTAGGCTACAGTATGACTGATGAGCATTGTATTCTATTGTAGGTCCAATGGTGTGGTATCAGAAATTTGAGTACGCTGTTGGTCACTGGCTCCAGAAAACAGCTGAGCACGTGTTTGGTTCAGTCCTCTGCAGTCCTGGATGCTTCAGCTTGTTCAGGGGATCAGCTCTGATGGATGACAATGTGCTCAAGAGATACACCACCACTGCAACTAGAGCCTCTGAGTACGTTCAATATGATCAAGGTGACTACTTTCTTATTCTCCCATCAACAACACTTGATTGTCTGTATCAGCCTATACACAGGTGGTTCATAGAAAGTATTATCACAGTTCCTTGAGCTACATATTTGCTTGCTGATTAAGGGTTCCCTAGAGATAATCATTATGGTGTGCACCGGTCCTAGGACCTGATCCATACAATGACTTTCATGAATCTTCCGTCTTCCCGCTGGCCAGGTGAGGACCGCTGGCTGTGCACCCTGCTCCTCCAGCAGGGCTGGAGAGTGGAGTACAACGCTGCGTCGGATGCCTACACCAACTCCCCTCAGGAGTTCAAAGAGTTCTATAACCAGAGGCGTCGCTGGGGGCCCTCCACTCTAGCCAACACCCTGGACCTCCTGCACAGCGGCAATGAGACGGTCAAGAGGAACTCTTCCATCTCCAGGCTCTACATCTTCTACCAGATATTCACTGTCAGCTCCTCCATTCTCGGCCCTGCCTCCGTTTCTCTGATGATAGCAGGTGGGCACCAATCTCACGCTGTGCTTGTTCTGTTATTTCTTGGAAATTAATGTTGATGAATACCAATTATACTGTATGACCTAGAATAACTAGAGCTGTGCTTAAAGCAGATGTGCCACTTATTCCCTTAACTGGTGCGTCAATCTGTTACATAACAAAACAAATCCCCTTCAAAATCAGTCAGTTTAAACTAGAGATGTTTTTTTTGCATTGAATGCGTCTCAATCCACCACATCCTCCAGTGTCACACTTCCATAGTATGACCATCTTAAAACAATTCCATGTCAGCTTAGCACCCCCTGTCTTACACTCTAAATAATGAAGTAAAGTTAAGTATTTCTAATTGTCAATAAATTAAAAAGCTCAACTTCAGGCAGCGCATCAGCTGGGTGGATGAGATTACATATGACTAACATTTTAGGGCACAGGACAAAAGGTATAACCATAAAGTATGTCTAACCAATTAAAGCAGGGATTTTCAAACTGGGGTCTGCAATGAATTTATTTTGTTAGAACAAATATTTGGGGTAATTATTTTCCGTGAAAAAATATTATTTTATGAATATCGCTAGCTGCAACAGAATACCACCTTGGATACCAATTTTACGTCTCTACGTCCAGTATGAAGGAAATTAGAGGTAGTTTCATGAGCCAATGCGAACTAGCGTTAGCGCAATGACTGGAAGTCTACAGGAACAGTTAGCATGCTAGCTGTTCATCCAACTCTGGGGAAGTAGATAAATGGCTTCATTGCCAAAATCTCAAACTATCCCTTTAATATGGAGGAAATTACAGTAATTTAAGCTAATTACTGGTATAGAAAATTCAATTTCGGGATGGAAAAACAGTTTGTTAACTTAGATGACTACAAAACAAATAGAAAGCATGCAGAAAAGATATTGAACTATGTATATTTTTTATAATACCATCTTTGAGAACTAACAATCAAAGACAGTCGAGAAGAAAAAAAAACGGTCATTATCTAATAAAAAAATATGCAAAAGTAGAGAGTTTGAAAAGGGGCAAATACTTTTTCACAGCACTGTATGACTTTTGCTTTGGTTGATAAAACCATAAAAAGTTATGTGGCGAAGATGAATTCAAATGGTTTTGTTCTTATATGCTAGGATATACAGATCTCCATTCCAGGAAGTATTCACCATTTTTCTTTCTTCCTCTTTAGGTGCTTTCCAGTTTGTGTTCAACATTGAAGGAACCCTGTCCATCATCATAGCAGTCATCCCACCTATTTTCTACATGTTCATTTGCTTTTTGGCAAAACCAAATGCCCAGATAATCATTGCAGCCATTATGAGTGTGTTGTACGCCTTTCTGATGTTAGCGTCATTCTTCGCCATCATCGGTAAGCTTTGGCAATGACTTTTCACTACATACCACAGGTTGTTTAGGCAAAGATAGAGGCTACCTGTCACGTTGTATACTGATAGAAGACAGGCGCAGGAATACGTAATAGGGTTTTTTATTACTCAACCCAACATAAGGTACGTCATGGAAAACGACGTGGACGAAGCCCAAAATAAACACACATATAACACAGGGATGTAACCCAAACAAAAGAGCGAGGTGTAAACCCCTAAATAATACACGGGACGAGACCCGTAATAACAAGTGCACGATTACTCTGCATGTAAACTGTAATACAATGTACTCACGAGACCATCGGACAATAAACGACAAGGACAATGGGGAACAGAGGGCACATATATACACATACTAATCAGGGGGAATGGGAACCAGGTGTGCGTAATGAGACAAGACAGTCAGGGGTTGGTGGTAATTAACCAGATCAGTGACGCCTAGAAGGCCGGTGACGTAGACCTCCGGAGCTGGTGAATGGAATGAGCAGCAGTATTGGGGGGATCCGTGACACTACCTCTTATCATTTCAAGGGTGGAGGCTGGTGATAAATTAAATTGTATTGCCTGTCCCATCATCAGTATAACTATTTTTATATTTTTACATTATCGGTTAACCTGTAATCATCAGTAAACCACAGGTAGACTTTGTTCTAGTTTCTTTTCACCCAAACATACTGTATGACATTGAGCTGTATTTAGTCTCTCATGACAGCCTAAGTAACTGATTTAGTTATTGGTTCTGAGATTAAGCTGTAATTTATCACTAACTCTTACATCACTACTGTTGATTGGTGCCAAGTCAGACTGTTACGATACACATTTAATTTCATTCGTTCCCCAGGTGACATGGCTATGCAGGGCACATTTATCACCCCAACTGGCCTCTTCCTGGTGTCCATGGCTGTCATGTACTTGGTAACTGCCATCCTTCATCCCCAGGAGTTCAGCATGATCATCTATGGTCTGATGTACTTCATCTGTATCCCCAGTGGTTATCTCTTGCTCACAATCTACTCCCTGGTGAACATGCACATTGTCACATGGGGCACCCGAGAGACAAACAAGGAGAAAGAAGAGAAGATGACCCAGAATGTTCTCTGTGATCGCAACTGCAAACTTTGCTGTTGGGATATGAAACTACAAGTCACCCAAGAGACTGATAACTTGATGCTCCAGCAACTCCAGCAGGCAGTCAATCCAAACACGCAAGTCACTGAACAGGTGGTGAAAGAACAACAAGCCAACACTAAGAAAGAGATAAATAATGCACTGAATGAAGAAAACAACAAGGAAATACTTCCAGAGTCTTCAGACAGCAAATGGGCCAAGAAAGACAGCGACTCAAAATCTGATACAAGGCATGTACAAAGCATTTCACAAAGGCCCAAAGGATCTTGCTCATATATTGTTTAATGCAAACTTTTATCAAATGAAGTGCTATATCAGTTGTAACTTTTCATAATTTTGTTCACAGCAGTGATGACAGTCTTGACAGCCTTCCAAAAAAGGAGAGTGCTTATTCCAGCATTGAAGATGACAACAGAGATGATGATGATAATATGCTTTATGATGGTTCGCTTTATAGTGGCTTCACCGAGGAAGAAAGAGAAATACTACCTCAAAGTGGTAGGTGGTTCAGTACATGAAAGTCTAAGCTTTTCCATCCATTTGCTAACCTGATTCTTGCTAACACTTTTAAATTGAAAGTACTTTATCTTACAGTATAGAAATTACTAGGTATTTACTGAAAGGGTACATGGTAAAATTGTAATTACATCATAATAACCAATTAATTAAATTAAATCAAGTACCACAAGCCACCATCTGGTATCAAGGTACCCATTGATTTCCTACATACAATACCAGGTAAATACCAATAGAAACACCCTGTGAAATAATGTGCAACCTGTAGACATGATTATTGACAAAGGAGCACGTCAATAAAAGAGTATAGCTGTAACCTATAGCATACAA
The DNA here is from genome assembly GCF_964263955.1 of Coregonus lavaretus. Taxonomy (NCBI): domain Eukaryota; kingdom Metazoa; phylum Chordata; class Actinopteri; order Salmoniformes; family Salmonidae; genus Coregonus; species Coregonus lavaretus. Next base: position 24,516,981 of record NC_139988.1, read on the forward strand.
AAGTCAGTATGTAACCGCAAGTTGAATTATACTCAACAGCACCCTCATCTCTACACAATTTGCTTTCAATAAATAGATTGGGTTCAGCCTGTCAAGGAAGAGTTCCTGAAGAAATTGACCTACGCCAACATGAAAAGGAACCTTCAGGAACAGATCCGCTACACCCTGAGGAACAAGAACCAGGAGGATGTGTGTGAAGAGCTGGTGATGATGCTAACGGACACAGTGAACGGAGAGCTGAAGGACAAGGTGGGCCCAGAGGACGTGCTGAGCGACAGCCAGTTAGAAGAGCTGCAGTACGCCCTTAACGAGGCCGCCAGGAGGATCCTAAAAACCAACCGCATGGAGAGGCTGGAGAGGAGGGTGAAAAGAGCCATAGAGAAGACCCTCATTGCCCCACAGGTGGTGAAACTGACTGAGGTATTTGCTTGAGTGCCACATGCCATTCATATTGTATTTATATGTTATATTGTATCGCCTGGTGTCTTATCAATGCAGCTCCATGCATTTTTTTCTCTAAATATTTGACCTGGGATGGATTTTAGCAATAATAAGACTCTGGAACCAGACCCTTTGAATTATAATCTGAATCAGGGGCGGACTGGCCGAAATGACATATGGGCTGGTCCATGTTTAGCCCAGTGGGCCTGTCTATCTTGGGTTTTTAGCACAAAATTATAATTATCTGGCTAATAATGGGGTCCTCAAGGGAAAAAATGGGCCAGTGTGGGGGCCTTGAGGAAAATAATGGGCCGGTGTGGGGGCCTCAAGGAAACAAATGGTCTGGTGTGTTATAAATGCCAGGGCTGATTTCTGATCCGAGTCCGCCCCTGATCTGAATAACAGACAGTGTTGAGAAACAATGTTTGCCCTCATCTAGGTAGGGATTATGAATATTACAAATGGTCAAAAATATAGCTACCATGTTTCCCTATGTATTTTGGCAGGATGAACATGACTTTTGGAAGAAACTGCTTGAGAGATACCTTGCACCCATTGTTGATGATAAAGCACATAAAGAGGAAGTGACAAGGGAACTGAAGTCACTACGGAACAAGGTGAGCTTTAATTTTATTAACTGCATCTAAATCCGTCTATTTATTTACTCGCATGGCTCGTGGAATGATCATCTTTTGTTTTTGCTGTTTTACAGGCAGTGTTTCTGTATTTCATCGTCAACGTTTTGTGGATTGTGGCCACTTTCTTTTTACAAGCCATTGGAAATGATGTGATTAGCATCAAGATTGAAAAAATCTGGCCAAATGGCACATCATCTGGAGAATACCTGAAGGTGGAGCCTCTCAGTCTGATGTTCCTCTTGTCATTTGCTGTGCTTCTAGTGGTGCAGTTCCTGGCTATGCTTTACCACAGGTAGGAAAACATTTCTCAAACACAATATGATACATATTTAATAATTTGATACATGATATATCTACATAACACCACCTTCCAAACATGCATAAGACAGACATTTCCAAATAAAAGACAGAGACACTAATAGAATACGATTACAACCTCATGCCATGCCCATTATTACAGCTGAAAATGTTAGTTTTTCTCTCTCAATGCACGCAATAGTTCAGTTTCAGTTATCTGATGAGTCTTAATGAAATCAAACTAAAAGTACACACTGTGCGGTTTCTCTTCAGAGTATATACTCTTATCCATGTGGTGTCGTACAGAAGCACAGAAAAAGACTACATTCCCAGAAGCGAGGTGAGTGACCTCTGCTAATCCAAACGATGGGAGGATAAAGTGTACTTGATCATCATGCACTTTAGTAGACAATGAATCATTTGCGTAATTCTGGTGCAAATATATCAAATAGGTTACTAAATTATTTACTAGACCATGCATTAAATAATATTGTGAAGACCTAAAATGCTTGTTGTTGATCATTTTAATTATCTCCATTGCTTGTGCAGGAGGACGAGGAGGGGCTGATTCTTGAGAACCAGATCGCCAATGGCCTTGTGATCACCAGTGATGACTTGTGAAACTTGACTTGGGGGCGTGTTGTTACCGAGTGTTCCATCAATAAAAAGGGTGACTTTGTCTAAACATAATTCAGATATACCTAGCAGGGAAAGCTTATTTTGATACTGCAGCAGTGAAATACCAAATGGTATACTAGCATTAAAGTAGTTGCCCAATGCCTCAGTAATTTTTTAAAAAATCAACTGTATCTATTGAATAACAATATGAGTGATAAGATGTGTATTGAAAATAATTGTAATTCAGACAGATTGTAAGTACTAACTGGGAAACAGACAGTATTATGATCAGACAATAAATAACAAAATCATTAAACAAATACATATACATACTTCTGCTAATACACTAGCCTTCATTTTTCAAGGGAAAATGACCCTTTCTAAATGTATGGCACTGAACCTATCCAACTGAAGAAAAGCCTGATCACAATTGGCTGTTTCTTGGGTCAAAAAAGGTGGGTTTTGCCATTTTCCACAGACAGACAATGTAAACATATTTTAGGTAATTTTACTAGAATTTATCCTGCAATGTTTATTATGTAAACGTGTGACTGCTTATGCTAAACTCAAATAAAATGAATATTTCTAACAGATACATTATTACGAGTCATAGCATTCAATGGCAACTGCATGAGTCTATAAGCAGATATGTCTAGCTACTTCACCTCAAGTATCATTACTCAAATTAACAACACATTTAAAATAAAAAGCATGATGAGAGCAAGATACAACTTCAAAGATATTGCAGTACATGTAACTTAGGCAGAATGTTCGCTGTTGCCTTTCATCAAGTTCATTCAGAATGCAGCCTTCCTGGAAGAGTTATCAGTCTTCATGAAGGTAAAAGTTAATCAGCCACTCAATGGATATCAGACAGTTTATTAGACATTATGAGCATGTAGTTTGATCAGTGTAAGAGGACGTTTCATTTATGGGAAATAGATAAGGGTTTATTCATTATCTTCAGGAATAACACTGCCATGGCAACACAACAGAGTACCACTTGTATTGCCAGTACATTCTGATAAAGATTGTGTTATTGGTATAGCTAATACATTATCAAAATGAGGACATAACATACAGTGCATGTGTTACAGACGATCTCTTTAAAAGACATCTGTAAAAGGGCCTCTACAGATTCCATTCCATTTTATTCGTTTGTGCGTGATACATGTGGCAAATCTATTCATTTACCTTATATACCTGAAGAAACACACATGGTGATCTTCAACAGAAGTTGAAACTTTATTAACAATTTTTAATTTAAGAGTTTTACATTGGTATTCAATGATAAGATAAAATTGCCATACACCCGAAACCCATACGGCCAAACTATGCTGGTTTCCAAATGAAACTATATATTCCTCATGTCCACCCCTAAGATGACTTCTTCTCCATGCTGGAAAGAAGGGAAAGAATCCATCAGAATTACTGGAGATACACATTCTGTAGAATAGCATTTAAGTCTGAAATTATAACCAGTGACTATGTTTCATTATCTATGCGTGTACAGTATGAGAGCGCGAGAGACTGACGTTAAGACACTATCATGGATATGGATAAAATGAATGTCATGAAGTACAGTGCTTCCATGTTGTAAATTTTTTGTTAATTTGATGGTAACTTTCAACATGTTCTCGGATGGAGAAATCCTAAAAGATGTGGGCTTCAAGGCTGTGGCCTCCTTGAAATATCAGTCTATTATACCCTACCAAGTTCCATAAAGAAGTTGTTACGGACAGGAGACACCACCATCTGAGCAGTGAATAAATCACGTATGTGTTTAGAACTGGTATAAAACAAATTTGGTTTGCATTGAAATAAACAAATCATGCAGTACAGTAAAATGTGAGCTTACTTGTATTTGATAAGTCGTGATCCTTGAATGAGCTGGGCTGTCTCATTGGTTAGGTGGCAAGCAAAGAGGAGCCAATTCCTAGGCTGAACTTTGTATGCAAACCTCATAAACAGGAGTGAGTAGCAGGTCAGAGCTGCCGGAGGGGGGGAGGGGCGACAACAAAGAACACTGAATAAATAAGGAATTAACAGCCACTTGAAACTTCATTCATATCTTTCAGACATCCTAAATGTTCTTGCCTTGTGTGTCAGACTGCAGGAAAGGATTGTTGAAGTTCAAAGAATAATGTTAAACTATTGGAATTCTACTTGATCAAAGCATGGAGTTATTCAACAAGCTTGAGTCTGCTGCTAGTATTATAGTGAACAGGCGATCAAACCTGTCTATGTTTTCTGTATCGTGTCTCACCAAAGGTCATTCTGCCACTGATAATCTCAGGGCTTTTCTTCATGTCACTGATGGCAGCAATGGGCAGACCCCAGTTGGCCACAGGTCCCCAGAAGTGCTGGAATAGAAGTAGAAAACAACATTTTAAGGAACAATTAATGTTGAGAGCAACGAGGTTACTGTAAGGGTCAAATTTATTCAAACTGCCATAGCAATTATACCATCTTGCCAACTAACTACCTAAGAGAGGAGTCTATCTGCTATGTTCAATGAAGCCAAAACATTCTGTGATTTTAGTAGACAAAAACAAAAGTAGCCTACACAACGAACAGAGTACTTACTGTGCTTATTTTTGAAAGTTCCCGTGAAGACACCAAGATGACAGACATAACAAGACAGAAGGAGTTTTGGTTAGGGGATATGCCTATACCTTAGGAAAACAACCAACACATCGCATCCTGCCTGGGACAACTAATAAATGTATGGTTCAAGTCATGTCGGGAACTCATGAATACGACCTTCCTACTGGGAAAAATGCATGTGAACGCCCCTCCAACTCATAATTACGACTAGGAAACTCCGGTATGATCTCTGGACCCCCATCTTTCCCACATGCTGAACTATGACGTCACACACCACTGAAAATGGCAACAAACATGGCCGTGTTTTCGGCTGTCAATGGTGAGAATGGTTCTTGCGTTCCTTCCGATCTCCGAGCACGTGAACGGTCCAAATTGTTCCTCCGAAGTAGAAGGTCGTTCCTCCGATCACTACGACATGACGTGAACGCGGCATAATACTCATATAGGGCTGACATCCCCGGCAACACATCAGCAGTAGGCTAGTTTGACAGCTAGCTCTCGAGAACCCAAGGGGGCCCACGAGGGCTTATAGCCGGCCCCCTTTTGGGACCACAGCTGGCTCCATGTGAACTACAAACCTGACACTCTGTTCTGACGTTTAGAAACATTAAAGCTGCAATATGTAACTTTTTGGGCGACCGGACCAAATTCACATAGAAATGTGAGTTATAGATCTGTCATTCTCACTGAAGCGGTAGATCTTTTCTATGTGCAAATAATCCTCCCTTGTGATACTGTTTTGGAAACCTTAGCTTTGGAATTTAACTTTCATACCAACAACAAATAATCTTTCAAATACATTTACATTTTAGTCATTTAGCAGACGGTCTTATCCAGAGCGACTTACAGTTAGTGAGTGCATACATTTTTCATACTGGCCCCCCGTGGGAAACGAACCCACAACCCTGGCATTGCAAGCGCCATGCTCTACCAACTGAGCTACAGGGGACCAAAATATATATATTTACAGTACGCAATTTAGCAAAGTCACACCCAGATGTAAAAGCCTCCAGACAAGGGTACAACACAACCTCTCACCTTACGCTAGCAATTACATAGTGTTACTCTTGCCTGGAAACCCAAAGTTGAATTGCAGAATAAAATGATATTTTAACATACTTTATCAGTTGTTCGTGCGGTTGGACCTTTTGGCGGTAAGAATGTGAGACAATATATCCACAATAAAGTATAATTACATCAACTTGTCAAAGCCCCGTTTGTGCATTCACATTTGATATCGCCTGAAACATGCGCACAAGATAAAATACATGCATGAGAAGCATGCATACTTGCCGAGCTCGTGTTTACATGGTTCTGCGCATGTTTCAGGTGAAAGAAATCTGAACGCACTACAGCGCTTTGAAAAGTTGATGTAATTATACTTTCCTGTGGATATATTGTCTCACATTCCTACCGCCAAAAGGACCAACCACACGGACAACCGGTAAAGTACTTTAAAATATAATTTTATTCAACATTCTGGCTTGTAGAGGTAGCGAGAGGAAACGTTCCTGATTCAAACGTTCATTTCTGCCAGACGTAGAATTCTATGCAATTCAACGTCGGGTTTCAAAGCAAGTGTTACTCAAAACACAGCTGGGTGCAACTTTGCTAAACTAAGCACGGTAAGTGCATCTTTTGTATTTGAAAAAATATTTATAACTCGAGAAAGTTAAGTTCGAAATGTTTCCGGGGGGTGTCATTTCACTCACAAGGCAAAAGGGGACGTGCAATGACCCAATGTAATGTAATTGGGGTCATGAAGATAAGGGCTAGCTTGAGTGATAACAACAACATTCAAGCGCAAACGTCCTTCAGGCCGGACACAAAACATTTGTACAAAAAACGTTAACGGTAGTAGCTAGCTACAATTTACAACTAATGTTAGCTCGATACGTTTGATAATTAATGTAATTGCTATATTAGCTAGCTAGCTTGCTAGTTGGTACAGTAAAAGTGTTAGCTAGCTATCTTGCAAATGTGTCATACCTCATTAGATACTCTCTGAACTCCTTGCTTTTAAGATGGTCAACAGCCTTACGTGCCAAAGTACCTGCCATGACTTCGGATTGTGGTGGTTAGCAGTGCAGAGAAAAGTATAACTATGGGAATGTACAAACTGGGTAAATGCAGCTTAGCGTAGAGGACACTAATGGTCACAGTTCGAGTTCGTCACCGAAACATTATATTTATGACACTGTCGCAATGACTCAGTTAGGACGCCTCTCATTGGTGTTGCTATGCAATCTCACGATTTCCGGCCTCATGGTGATGACCCGCCTCTAGCGAAGATTTCTTTACAAATAAAACAAGATAGACCACAGCCTGTCGTTTCCAACGGGAACAAATGAGTCATAGTGGGCAGAACAAGCAAGGAGGTGGGGAGAGCCAAGCACGAGCTAGCGAGATCCTATTGGCGCGTTCTAGCATTCTCTGCATATTTCCGTTAGGGAACGCCTACGCTGTGAAGTGTGCGTGTTCAATAACACAATTCGCCTTTGCACTCCTTCTAAACAACGCGATTTTTAAACACTTTTGCACAGGGTAAAGTCTATAAAACTTAGTCCACTCTGTTCATAACATATTCTAGTTTTTGGGAACAGAAAACTGTATTGAAATCAAATGCTTAATTGATGAGAAAATGTGCAGAATGTCGGCCAAATCCCATCTCGTTCCATCTTCTCTCGCTGTCGGCAAGTGGGCTGCCTCTCACTACCATATTTGGAAACGCCAAGCGGATGCTTCACATTTATGCATCCGGTGAAATATCTGTCTCATTGTTCTATCTGTGCATCTACTTTCTGAGGTTGTGCCACTGATCCAGGATCAGCAATTTCTCTCTTGGTAGATACACATACTGCTCAAGAATAGTTGTTGAACTGGTCACACCACAATTCTCAGAAGGAGGTGTCCCTTTATCCATCACTTACTGGCTCAAACACACCTTTAACACCTTTAAAACATGTAGAACCAGGACACAATGGGCAACAGTTCTAGACTGACCACACTTCCATTCAATTAGGCCTAGATTTAAAAAATCTGCATAATGTTATAATAATAAATTAAATGCCATTTAGCAGATGCTTTTATCCAAAGCAACTTACAGTAGTGTATGCATCAATTTTTTTGTATGAGTGGCACCAGTGGAAGTCAAACCCACGACCCTTGTGTTGCAAGCACCACGCTGTACCGACTGAGCCACACAGGACCACAAATTGGCCACAAACTGGCAAGAGTCAATGTGTGTATGCCTGACCCATACGTGACTTATGCTGCAATTCTGCATTTCATTCATGGTTTCCAATAGGACATTGTGACTAAGATGCTCCATGTGGATCCACACCAACGGCTGACGCCCCCCCCAGGTGCTCAGACACCAGTGGATAGTCAACCAAGAACAGCTGTCTCAGAGTCAGCTCATCAGACAATATGTACTGCTTGTGAAGGTAAGGAGGAAAACCTAAGAAAATCACTAAACCAGACATAGTGTAAGAAGCACCATCATCTGTATGTGGTGCCAATCTCTAGCCTCATAAACCAGATTGACCACATTGTTTCAGTCACTGTGTGTATGCCTGACACAATCATCACAAAATATCAACACAAGAGTTTCTTCCACACCTGATTTATTTGTAAAGTTTTGCCTATACAGTATGTACAGTCCTACTAGCACAGATACTAACACTCGCACTGACTTTGCTGATAGCTACTTTATTGAGGAAAATGTATTTACTATGACTGAGATAGGTGGTTGTCCCACCTAGCTATCTTAAGATGAATGCACTAACAAACTGTAAGTCACTCTGGATAAGAGCATCTGCTAAATTATTAAAATGTCAATGTAAATGTACTAGTTTCACAATGTTACTTTTTACATGACTGAACACCACAGAGCTGAAGACTATTTGAATCAATTCTCTTTGCAGAAGTACCTTCAGCATGCACAAAACACTTAAGATCTATACAAGCCACAGCAGCACAAGGAGAGTCATTGATCATGGTTTTCTATTGTGTTATTCTATGGGGATCTCTTCACATCGTGCATTTTAGTAGTTATTCAATTAAGCTTTGTGAAAACAGAAATTATTAAGGCTCACTGTGCAATCAGCTACAGTTGAAGTCGGAAGTTTATAACCTTAGGTTGGAGTCATTTAAACTCGTTTTTCAACCACTCCACAAATTTCTTGTTAACAAACTATAGTTTTGGCAAGTCGGTTAGGACATCTACTTTGTGCATGACACAAGTAATTTTTCCAACAATTTTTTACAGATAGAATATTTAACTTATAATTCACTGTATCACAATTCCAGTGGGTCAGAAGTTTACATACACTAAGTTGACTGTGCCTTTAAACAGCTTGGAAAATTCCAGAAAATTATGTCATGGCTTTAGAAGCTTCTGATAGGCTAATTGACATCATTTGAGTAAATTGGAGGTGTACCTGTGGATGTATTTCAAGGCCTACCTTCAAACTCAGTGCCTCTTTGCTTGACATCATGGGAAAATCAAAACAAATCAGCCAAGACCTCAGAAAAAACATTGTAGACCTCCACAAGTCTGGTTCCACCTTGGGAGCAATTTCCAAACGCCTGTAGGTACTACGTTCATCTGTACAAACAATAGTACGCAAGTATAAACACCATGGGACCACGCAGCCATCATACCGCTCAGGAAGGAGACGCGTTCGGTCTCCTAGAGATGAACGTACTTTGGTGCGAAAAGTGCAAATCAATCCCAGAACAACAGCAAAGGACCTTGTGAAGATGCTGGTGGAAACAGGTACAAAAGTATCTATATCCACAGTAAAACGAGTCCTATATGGACATAACCTGAAAGGCCGCTTAGCAAGGAAGAAGCCACTGCTCCAAAACGACCATAAAAAAGCTAGACTACGGTTTGCAACTACACATGGGGACAAAGATTGTACTTTTTGGAGAAATGTCCTCTGGTCTGATGAAACAAAAATAGAACTGTTTGGCCATAATGACCATCGTTATGTTTGGAGGAAAAAGGGGGTGCCTTGCAAGCCGAAGAACACCATCCCAACTGTGAAGCATGGGGGTGGCAGCATCATGCTGTGGGGGTGCTTTGCTGCAGGAGGGACTGGTGCACTTCACAAAATAGATGGCATCATGAGGAAGGAAAATTATGTGGATATATTGAAGCAACATCTCAAGACATCAGTCAGGAAGTTAAAGCTTGGTCGCAAATGGGTCTTCCAAATGGACAATGACCCCAAGCATACTTCCAAAGTTGTGGCAAAATGGCTTAAGGACAACAAAGTCAAGGTATTGGAGTGGCCATCACAAAGCCCTGACCTCAATCCTATAGAACATTTGTAGACAGAATTGAAAAAGCGTGTGCGAGCAAGGAGGCCTACAAACCTGACTCAGTTACACCAGCTCTGTCAGGAGGAATGGGCCAAAATTCACCCAACTTATTGTGGGAAGCTTGTGGAAGGCAACCCGAAACGTTTGACCCATGTTAAACAATTTAAAGGCAATGCTACCAAATACTAATTGAGTGTATGTAAACTTCTGATCCACTGGGAATGTGATGAAAGAAATAAAGGCTGAAATAAATCATTCTCTCTACTATTATTCTGACATTTCACATTCTTAAAATAAAGTGGTGATCCTAACTGACCTAAGACTGGGAATATTTATTAGGATTAAATGTCAGAAATTTTGAAAAACGGAGTTTAAATGTATTTGACTAAGGTGTATGTAAACTTCCGACCAACTGTATAACAGTTGTACTGTCAAATTTATGAATATATTCTAGAAATTATGAATATATTCTAAAGGTATGTCTGTGGTATTTAGCCGATGTAACCTGTTTTGTCATATTGGTGTGTATCCCATATTATTATTATTATTATTATTATTATTATTATTATTATTATTATTATTATTATTATGGAGCAACTAAAGCTCCATTGTGGGCTTAGGTTGATTGATAAACCATTCCTGAATCCTGTGTACTTTCTAACTGTAATTCTATAATACGTCAATGTGTGGGTACACTGAATACACTGTTGAGATTTCTTGTTTGTTTCACATAGCTTCTTTACTACTTGACTTGCACATAAATCATTAACATAAAGGCATCCAAGGTAGCATTCTACTGTAGGTGTTTTATGTTGTCCGTGTTCAAAATATGAACAATACATCAAAATACTCACGTGCACTCATATTGGTTCCATAATGTTTAAAGATGAATCTTGTTGGTATATTTACTGAAAAAATAAAGAAGTAATTTTACAAACGGCAAAACAAGGTAATGCTGATAAAGGCATATCAATGTATTTGCTAATATAACAAATACTTCCTTCCAAAAAGTCACTTCAGATCAGGTATACATTTACATTTACATTTACATTTTAGTCATTTAGCAGACGCTCTTATCCAGAGCGACTTACAGGAGCAATTAGGGTTAAGTGCCTTGCTCAAGGGCACATTTACGTCATTTAGCAGACGCTCTTATCCAGAGCGACTACAAATTGGTGCATTCACCCTATAGCCAGTGGGATAACCACTTTACAATTATACTTTTTTTTTTTTTTTTTTTTTTTTTTGGGGGGGGAACACTTCAGGTATAAAACACTTCAATCTGTTGTGTATTAACAATAAAATAAATAGACATTAATAATGGATAATGTAGAAACAAATACATTTGTTTGATCAAATAACTTAAATAAGTCACATTTAAAATAAATATAACTTGCATTTATAATTTATAAATGGGTCTGTTTTCAGTAAACCCTCCAAAAACAAACATCCAACATAATGCTCACTAGATTTTTTTAAACAATAGAGTATTGCATTTTTGATCTACAGAAAATAAATATTGTACACTACAGTATGTCTAACCTTATGAATCAACCTGAAAATCAAAGACAGATGCATACATCTAATATTTGTGCTCATTCAGCTATTTCAGTATTTTAAATGTCTACTTCTACCTGTGGATTTCTGGATTGTTACAAAATGTACCAACGTATCCTTAGCAGCTGTAACTGAACATTTACACTGCCAACAATCTGTCAGCAATTATTCTCCCAAATGAAGACCTATAAAAGTAACATTCCAACATGTCACAGGGAAAAATACAGATGTTGTCTGATGTTGATAAAATCCCGTAAAATTGTCATCATGTAGTTATAAACTGTTCTCAACTTCTCTGTTACAGCCTTTATGATAGTGTCAACTCCAGGTTGTATAAGATTACTTGGTATCCTAGATAATATAATATGAAACATACTCTACATAATACAAAGGTGTCAAATAATTAAACAGTAGCAGATGGCACCTAAAGGAAAAGGCAAATATGAATGAATAAAATATGAACATTACATTTCTTCAATACCAATGAACATTTGAACATCATTCAGGTTTGTCTTTGATGCCACCATTTGTTTCTTGTGCATCTAAAATCCGTAAAGATGTATTTCTTAGTGCAACAACCTGATGCATCTTCTCCCCCGCAATTTTTTTCTTCTTCTGATAAGTTGCTTCTCCTTGCTCCCACTACTGTAGACTTCCTGGTACTTTGGACGGGCACTTAAACCAGTGTCTGATGAGTCATTGCACTTTGACCCCTTTTCAAGCTCTTTCCCTGAATCATCTATGACGGTGCTATAAACAAGTGGATGTGAGTCTCTTCATTCCTCTTCTCTGCGCCAAACTTGAACACTGCACAGGCTCCAGCTTTGGAGCCAGAGGCAAACGATTCAAAGCCAAGTATGTTGCAGCCATTGCTCCCTAGGATGACAGAGAACAACGTGTTTAAATGATATAAAGCTGGAAAAAACTGCATATTTAAAGGCCCAGTACAGTAGAAAACTGGATTTTCCTGTGTTTTATTTCCATACTATGAGGTTGGAATAATAATGTGAAATTGTGAAAATTATGATAAGGTCCTTTAATGTAAGAGCTGTCTGAAAAGGGCCTGAAAGTTCTGCCTGTTTTGGTGGGATAGAGTTTTTTAATAGATACAGTGGGGAGAACAAGTATTTGATACACTGCCGATTTTGCAGGTTTTCCTACTTACAAAGCATATAGAGGTCTGTAATTTTTATCATAGGTACACTTCAACTGTGAGAGACGGAATCTAAAACAAAAATCTAGAAAATCACATTGTATGATTTTTAAGTAATTAATTTGCATTTTATTGCATGACATAAGTATTTGATACATCAGAAAAGCAGAACTTAATATTTGGTACAGAAACCTTTGTTTGCAATTACAGAGATCATACGTTTCCTGTAGGTCTTGACCAGGTTTGCACACACTGCAGCAGGGATTTTGGCCCACTCCTCCATACAGACCTTCTCCAGATCCTTCAGGTTTCGGGGCTGTCACTGGGCAATACGGACTTTCAGCTCCCTCCAAAGATTTTCTATTGGGTTCAGGTCTGGAGACTGGCTAGGCCACTCCAGGACCTTGAGATGCTTCTTACGGAGCCACTCCTTAGTTGCTCTGGCTGTGTGTTTCGGGTCGTTGTCATGCTGGAAGACCCAGCCACGACCCATCTTCAATGCTCTTACTGAGGGAAGGAGGTTGTTGGCCAAGATCTTGCGATACATGGCCCCATCCATCCTCCCCTCAATACGGTGCAGTCGTCCTGTCCCCTTTGCAGAAAAGCATCCCCAAAGAAGGATGTTTCCACCTCCATGCTTCACGGTTGGGATGATGTTCTTGGGGTTGTACTCATCCTTCTTCTTCCTCCAAACACGGCGAGTGTAGTTTAGACCAAAAAGCTCTATTTTTGTCTCATCAGACCACATGACCTTCTCCCATTCCTCCTCTGGATCATCCAGATGGTCATTGGCAAACTTCACACGGGCCTGGACATGCGCTGGCTTGAGCAGGGGGACCTTGCGTGCGCTGCAGGATTTTAATCCATGACGGCGTAGTGTGTAACTAATGTTTTTTTTTTAGACTGTGGTCCCAGCTCTCTTCAGGTCATTGACCAGGTCCTGCCGTGTAGTTCTGGGCTGATCCCTCACCTTCCTCATGATCATTGATGCCCCACGAGGTGAGATCTTGCATGGAGCCCCAGACCGAGAGTGATTGACCGTCATCTTGAACTTCTTCCATTTTCTAATAATTGCGCCAACAGTTGTTGCCTTCTCACCAAGCTGCTTGCCTATTGTCCTGTAGCCCATCCCAGCCTTGTGCAGGTCTACAATGTTATCCCTGATGTCCTTACACAGCTCTCTGGTCTTGGCCATTGTGGAGAGGTTGGAGTCTGTTTGATTGAGTGTGTGGACAGGTGTCTTTTATACAGGTAACGAGTTCAAACAGGTGCAGTTAATACAGGTAATGAGTGGAGAACAGGAGGGCTTCTTAAAGAAAAACTAACAGGTCTGTGAGAGCCGGAATTCTTACTGGTTGGTAGGTGATCAAATACTTATGTCATGCAATAAAATGCAAATTAATTACTTAAAAATCATACAATGTGATTTTCTGGATTTTTGTTTTAGATTCCGTCTCTCACAGTTGAAGTGTACCTATGATAAAAATTATAGACCTCTACATGCTTTGTAAGTAGGAAAACCTGCCAAATCGGCAGTGTATCAAATACTTGTTCTCCCCACTGTAGTTCCAAACCTCTCTGCCAATAACAGGTAGTTTTCAGTTTTCCACTCACCACTCAGACCATTCCCAGACAGTCCTAGCAAAATTCTTGCTTGAGAAATTGATCTTTGCCAAGAAGCTATTTTAATTTAAAACAATCACAGTAAGGTATTTAAATGTTACCCAGAAATGATTTGATATTGAGATAAAAATGTCTGCAATGGACCTTTTTAAGGTGGCAAAGAGAGCATGTGAAACTTTGAGCAGGTTTCAAATGACTTTTGCTGACACAAAGAAGAACGCAAAAGGTCTACATGTAATGGCAGATCTGTACACTGGGTGGCAGTAGAATGTCAGTGAATACAAAAATTGCATTTCTAAAGAGGACAAATTAATTTGTGAGAGACCTTTCGTAAGTCAGTGAGCTTTAGCAGGCAAAGTTGCTAGTGATGCTAAAAAATAACTATCACTGCTTAGTGACATAAATCGACTTGCCTGGTCAACCAGTCAAACCGCTGGGCTGAAGTGAAACAATGTGTTCAGTCTGGTCTACGAGGCTAGATTGGCACCACATGCAGATGATGGTGCTTCTCACACTATGTCTGGTTTAGTGTTTTTCTTAGGTTTTCCTCCTTACCTTCACAAGCTGTATATCCTGTCTGATGAGCTGACTCTGAGACAGCTGTTCTCGGTTGACTATCCACTGGTGTCTGAGAACCTGGGGGGCCGTCAGCCGTTGGTGTGGATCCACATGGAGCATCTTAGTCACAATGTCCTATTGGAACCCAATAGAGAAATAGTCCAGTTAGGACCAGTATGAAATGCAGCATTGCAGCTAAACGAATGTGGATGGGATTTTATTTCAGTACAACAGTTGGATGGAAATTGCATGTATTAATCAAATTCAACAGTGATGTGTCATTTATAAAGGCCAAGTAACCTCACCTTTGCAGCATTAGAAACCGTATCCCAGTTTCCTCCGATGAGGGCATATTTTCCGCTACCAATGCGAGCCAGTATTTCCTCCGGGGTGTCATCAGGACCATTGGCAAAAGGGGTGAAGCTGTAAGTGTGGAGAAGGACAAAACAATCAAACACTTTTCAATAATACTTTGGGTAACTGAGTTAACCTTTTTCACCCTGCTCTACAGTAAGGAATGTGCTTTCCTGTTGCACAAATAATTATGTGTCTGGGTTTGTTTGAATTGGGGGTCTTGTATTTCTTTTAGTATCTCAAATCAAAGTTAATTGGTCGTGTACACAGTTTATCAGATGTTATATGGGTGTAGTGAAATGCTTGTGTTACTAGCTCCTAACAGTGCAGTATAATGCTTGTGTTACTAGCTCCTAACAGTGCAGTAAAACGTCAAACAAGTAGGCCTAAACAAATTAATAAATAAAAACAAGAAATGTCAGAACGAATCCAATTAACAACCCAAATAACACTGTATCAGCAATCCAAATGTAATCTATGCGTATATACAGTGCCTTGCAAAAGTATTCATCCCCCTTGGCGTTTTTCCTATTTTGTTGCATTACAACCTGTAATTTAAATAGATTTGTATTTGTATTTCATGTAATAGACATACTAAAAATAGTCCAAATTGGTGAAGTGAAATGAAAAAAATACCTTATTTCAAAAAATTCTAAAAAATAAATAACGGAAAAGTGGTGCGTGCATATGTATTCACCCCCTTTGCTGTGAAGACCCTAAATAAGATCTGGTGCATCCAATTACCTTCAGAAGTCACATAATTAGTTAAATAAAGTCCACCTGTGTGCAATCTAAGTGTCACATGATCTGTCACATGATCTCAGTATATATAGACCTGTTCTGAAAGGCCCCAGAGTCTGCAACACCACTAAGCAAGGGGCACCACCAAGCAAGCGGCACCATGAAGACCAAGGAGCTCTCCAAAAGGTCAGGGACACAGTTTTGGAGAAGTACAGATCAGGGTTGGGTTATAAAAAAATATGAGAAACTTTGAACATCCCACGGAGCACAATTAAATCCATTATTAAAAAATGTAAAGAATATGGCACCACAACAAACCTGCCAAGGGAGGGCCACCCACCAAAACACACGGACCAGGCAAGGAGGGCATTAATCAGAGAGGCAACAAAGAGACCAAAGATAACCCTGAAGGAGCTGCAAAGCTCCACAGCGGAGATTGGAGTATCTGTCCATAGGACCACTTTAAGCCATACACTCCACAGAGCTGGGCTTTACGGAAGAGTGGCCAGAAGACAGCCATTGCTTAAAGAAAAAAATAGTTATGCATGCTGAAGTGTTCTGTTTTTTGGTCTTATTTCTTGTTTGTTTCACAATTTTTTTTATTTTGCATCTTCAAAGTGATAGGCATGTTGTGTAAATCAAATGATACAAACCCCCGAAAAATCCATTTTAATTCGAGGTTGTAAGGCAACAAAATAGGAAAAATGCAAAGGGGGGGGGGGGGTGAATACTTTTGCAAGCCACTGTACACCGGTAATCAAATATACTAAGAATGATATGTACAGTAGTATAGTACTTTAAGAAATTATTCAACCCCCTTGACTTTTTCCACATTTTGTTCTGCTACAGCCTGAATTTAAATGGATTAAATAGAGCTTTTGTGTCACTGATGTTAAAGTGGAAATTTGTTTGTAGAAGTTTTTACAAATGTATTAAAAATTAAAAGTTGAAATGTCTTGAGTCAATAAGTATTCAAACCATTTGTTATGACTAGCCTAAATAAGTTCAGGAGTAGAAATTTGCTTAACAAGTCAAATAATAAATTGCATGGACTCACTCTCTTTGCAATAATAGTGGTTAACAGGATTTTCAAATGACTACCCCATCTCTGTACACCACACATACAATTATCTGTAAGCTCCCTCAGTCGAGTAGTGAATTTCAAGCACAAATTCAACTACAAAGACCAGGGATGTTTCCATTGCCTCGCAAAGAAGGGCACCTACTGGTAGATGGGTACAAATAAAAAAGCAGACACTGAATATCCATTTGAGCATGGTGAAGATATTAATTACACTTTGGATGGTGTATCAATACACCCAGTCACTATAAAGATACAGGCGTCCGTCCTAACTCAGTTGCTGGAGAGGAAAGAAACCGCTCAAGGATTTCACCATGAGGCCAATGGTGATTTTAAAACAGTTACAGATTGTAATGGCTGTGATGGGTGAAAATTGATGATTGATCAATAACATTGTAGTTACTCCACAATACTAAACTAAATGACAGAGTGAAAAGAAGGAAGACTGTACAGAATACAAATATTCCAAAACATGCATCCTGTTTGCAATAAGGCACTAAAGTAATTATGCAAAGAATGTGGCAAAGAAAAACACTTTTTATCCTGAATACAAAGCCTTATGCTTGGGGCAAATCCAACACATCGCTGCCAAATGTGTTTCTAACAAATATATTAGAGTTTTATTTGTTATAGATTTTTTTTTTTTACATTCTTCTTCAACTTTCACATTTTCTTCCACTTTGAGTATTTTGTGTAGATCGTTCGCAAAAAACTACAATGAAATCCATTTCAATCCCACTTTGTAACACAACAAAATGTGGAAAAAGTCAAGGGGGTTGAATACTTTCTGAAGGCACTGTATTAGCTATGTCAATAATCCAGTATACAGTATAAATACGCGGTGTGTATAAACAGTGTAACAGAAAATGCAATGTACAGTAGTAGATACAATATATTAGAATGAGCTATAGTATGTCGAGAATACCGTATATACAAATACACAGTGTGAAAAACAGTATAAAAGGAACAGGAAGTGTCCAGTGTTTAATGTCTCTATATACAGTGAGGGAAAAAATTATTTGATCCCCTGCTGATTTTGTATGTTTGCCCACTGACAAAGACATGATCAGTCTATAATTTTAATGGTAGGTTTATTTGAACAGTGAGAGACAGAATAACAACAAAAAAATCCAGAGAAACGCATGTCAAAAATGTTATAAATTGATTTGCATTTTAATGAGGGAAATAAGTATTTGACCCCTCTGCAAAACATGACTTAGTACTTGGTGACAAAACCCTTGTTGGCAATCACAGAGGTCAGATATTTCTTGTAGTTGGCCACCAGGTTTGCACACATCTCAGGAGGGATTTTGTTCCACTCCTCTTTGCAGATCTTCTCCAAGTCATTAAGGTTTCGAGGCTGACGTTTGGCAACTCGAACCTTCAACTCCCTCCACAGATTTTCTATGGGATTAAGGTCTGGAGACTGGCTAGGCCACTCCAGGACCTTAATGTGCTTCTTCTTGAGCCACTTCTTTGTTGCCTTGGCCGTGTGTTTTGGGTCATTGTCATGCTGGAATATCCATCCACAACCCATTTTCAATGCCCTGGCTGAGGAAAGGAGGTTCTCACCCAAGATTTGACGGTACATGGCCCCGTCCATCGTCCCTTTGATGCGGTGAAGTTGTCCTGTCCCCTTAGCAGAAAAACACCCCCAAAGCATAATGTTTCCACCTCCATGTTTGACGGTGGGGATGGTGTTCTTGGGGTCATAGGCAGCATTCCTCTGTCCTCCAAACACGGCGAGTTGAGTTGATGCCAAAGAGCTCGATTTTGGTCTCATCTGACCACAACACTTTCACCCAGTTCTCCTCTGAATCATTCAGATGTTCATTGGCAAACTTCAGACGGCCCTGTATATGTGCTTTCTTGAGCAGGGGGACCTTGCGGGCGCTGCAGGATTTCAGTCCTTCACGGCGTAGTGTGTTACCAATTGTTTTCATGGTGACTATGGTCCCAGCTGCCTTGAGATCATTGACAAGATCCTCCCGTGTAGTTCTGGGCTGATTCCTCACCGTTCTCATGATCATTGCAACTCCACGAGGTGAGATCTTGCATGGAGCCCCAGGCCGTGGGAGATTGACAGTTATTTTGTGTTTCTTCCATTTGCGAATAATCTCACCAAGCTGCTTGGCGATGGTCTTGTAGCCCATTCCAGCCTTGTGTAGGTCTACAATCTTGTCCCTGACATCCTTGGAGAGCTCTTTGGTCTTGGCCATGGTGGAGAGTTTGGAATCTGATTGATTGATTGCTTCTGTGGACAGATGTATTTTATACAGGTAACAAACTGAGATTAGGAGCACTTTAAGAGTGTGCTCCTAATCTCAGTTTGTTACCTGTATAAAAGACACCTGGGAGCCAGAAATCTTTCTGATTGAGAGGGGGTCAAATACTTATTTCCCTCATTAAAATGCAAATCAATTTATAACATTTTTGACATGCGTTTTCTGGATTTTTTTGTTGTTATTCTGTCTCTCACTGTTCAAATAAACCTACCATTAAAATTATAGACTGATCATTTCTTTGTCAGTGGGCAAACGTACAAAATCAGCAGGGGATCAAATACTTTTTTCCCTCACTGTAAATGGGACAGCAGCGTTGGCTGTGTGTGTGAGTGTGTATGTGCGTGTCTTTGTGAGTATGGGCGTATGTGTGAGCTTGTGAGTGTGTTTTGTGTGAGTGAGTGTGTAGAAGTACGTGTGCAAAAAAATCGAGATGTTTGAGGTGTTATTTTTAGGCCGTTTCTCCAATACCCTAACTGAGCGATTAAAAACAAATAATTAAAGAAAGTAATACGAAGAATGGCATCTAAACAGTGTTTGACATCTATGAAAGAATTATGCTTTTTTTCTAATGTCCTGATTACAGAGATTTAAAACATGAGCCACAGGCTGGGACATTAAATTGTCAGGGCAGGTCCTGAGAGATTTGGCATTATGCAGAGTACCACAGACACGACCTCAGCTTAGAAAGTAATCCATCGTCCACTGTCCCTCTCACCGTCCCAGAAATGTGTCCTTTAATCAGTGGTTGCCAGGAGAGGTAGCACAGTCCAGAATTCATTTTTTGTTTTTTTGTTACTGTGAAACAGGTTCAACCAGGTTTCTAGCAAAGGTAAAATGTCACCTAGCAAAGTAAAATTGGGATATCAATGGTCTGACCCTGAATGTTCAGTCTTCTTGACGTTTAAACAATCCAGCGAATTAGGCTTACCCTGCGAGCATAGTGTAGAGTAGGATTCCCAAACTCCAGATGTCACAAGCAGCATCATACCCCTGCTTCTTCAGGACCTATGAAAGACATGAAGAATCTGTGTCATATCACAATATAGGGATATACGGTACTTGAAATAAATAAGAGCTGATCAAACCACTCCTTACCTCTGGAGCCACAAAGTTAGCTGTGTAACAGGGCGTCATGAGAAGACCGTTTTCTGCCCTTAATTGTTTGGCGAACCCAAAATCACATATTCGGATCGATTCCGGATCTCCCGTTTCATCCACATAGAGGATGTTGCTTGGTTTCAGGTCACGATGTACAACCTATGACAAAACAGATCAAAATAAATTGCCAGTATGAACATATCCTAGCTAAGAGCACTACTCCTTTCACTTTGATACAGATTTTTGTTGGACGTACATGAATGATACTGACCCCCTGTGAGTGAAGGTACTCCATTGTCTTGGTAATAGTGCAGAGAACAGCAGAGGTCTCTCGCTCAGAGAAACTCTTCTGATGGAGGATTCTGTCCAGCAGCTCTCCACCTCTCATCAGCTCCATCACAAGGTACACATACTTCCCATCGTCATAGACCTAGGGGCCAAAAAGACAGTTTAATACCACGTGGAGTTATTTATGAACCAAGACTACATTAGACTAGTCCTCACAGCCCACGAAAAGTGGCCAGTGAAAATCTAATAGAGATATAATGGACAAGAGAAGATACAGTCAAATATGATGGTCATTGAAAACTAAATTAAGTTTGCAGGGCACATTTTTCCTTAGTCATGCAAACTCACAAGGATCTCTGTCCTTATGGAGGGCTTTCAGCATGCACGTGTGTGTGAGTCATTTAATGATTACTTACATCCTTCAGCGTGATAATGTTTGGATGATGCCCATATCTCAACAGAATCTCAATTTCCTCAGATGGATCTTTTTTAGCTCTGTCGATGATCTGAAAGAGACACACCCCCTGTTAGATTATATATATATATATATATTTTTTTTTTTCATTTAGCAAACACTCTTATCCAGAGCGACTTACAGTACTGAGTGCATACATTTTCGTACTGGTCCCCCTGCTTGGTATCCTCTTACGATAAAATGTATGACAGAGCATCATCTGCACAAAATACAGAATGATTGTCGCTGCATGAAATTTTTTGTATTTTTGGTATTTTATTAGGATCCCCATTAGCTGTTGCAAAAGCAGCACCTACTCTTCCTGGGGTCCACACAAAACATGAAACATGACAAAATACAGAACATTAATAGACAAGAACAGCTCAAGGACAGAACTTTCATAAAACCATTTTTTAAAAGGCACACGTAGCCTACATATCAATACATACACACAAACTATCTAGGACAAATAGGGGAAAGACTTTGTGCCGTGAGGTGTTGCTTTATCTGTTTTTTGAAACCAGGTTTGCTGTTTATTTGAGCAATATGAGATGGAACGGAGTTCCATGCAATAACGGCTCAATATAATACTGTACGCTTTCTTGAATTTGTTCTGGATTTGGGGACTGTGAAAAGACCCCTGGTGGCATGTCTGGTGGGGGAAGTGTGTGTGTCAGAGCTGTGTGTATGTTGACTATGCAAACAATATGGGATTTTCAACACATTAATGTTTCTTATAAAAAGAAGAAGTGATGCAGTCAGTCTCTCCTCAACTCGTATCCAAGAGAGACTGGCATGCATAGTATTTATATCAGCCCTCTGATTACAATGAAGAGCAAGACGTGCCGCTCTGTTTTGGGCCAGCTGCAGCTTAACTAGGTCTTTCCTTGCAGCACTGGACCACACGACTGGACAATAATCAAGATTAGACAAAACTAGAGCCTGCAGAACTTGCTTTTTGGAGTGTGGTGTCAAAAGAGCAGAGCATCTCTTTATTACGGTGTGACACTCTGGCTCCGGGACGTTTGTATTTGAGCCAGGGTGTATTTTGTGTTGTTGGGTTTTGGTTTGGTAGTTTGGGCATTTGGGTGTATTTCTATGTTGGTAGTTCTGTTGTGTGTATTTCTAGGTTTGGTCATTGACTCCCAATCGGAGGTAACGAGTGTCAGCTGTCGGCTCGTTATCTCTGATTGGGAGCCATATTTATTCTGTATGTTTTCCTGTGGGTATTGTGGGTTTTTGTTTCGTTTCGGTCAGTATACCGTGGACTTCATGTGAGTCGTCTTTTGTTTTGTATTACGTGCTTTACTCAATTAAAGTCATGTTTCTTGGACACGCTGCGCCTTGGTCTTACTTAGACGACATCGACCCGCGTGACAGAAAAACCCACCATAAGAGGACCAAGCAGCGTGTCAAGCGGCAACAGGACCCAGCTCCAAAGGTCTGGACATGGGAGGAGATTTTGGACGGAAAAGGGTCCTGGACTTGGGAGGAAATCCTGGAGGGGATGGATCGCCGTCCATGGAGCGAGACAGTGGAGAGGCGACGGAGAGAGGAACAACGGCGTCGGCAGGGCCATCGTCGGAGGGACGAGAGGCAACCCCAAAAAGTTTTTGGGGGGGGGCACATGGCTTGGGCGGTTGGGCAGCAGGAGGCTGCCACAGGGAGATGTGGAGAGAAGGCTATCGGATTACGGGAGCCATTGGCGAGTAGAGGGAGGGAAGTTGTTGTGGCACGGCATGAGAGACTGAGGTGTGTTACCAGTCCGGTCCGGCCCGTTCCTGATCCCCAGTTAAGGCCAGTGGTGTGTGTTCCCGGTACGGACCGGCCTGTTTCTACTCCACGCACCAGGTCCACGATGTGCGTCGCCAGCCCAGCTCGGCCTGTTCCTACTCCACGCACCAGGTCCACGATGTACATTCCAGCTCCACGTATCGGCCGGGTTAGTGTGAGCATTGAGCCGAATGTCATGAAGCCGGCCCAACGCATCAGGCCACCAGTGCGTCTTCTCGGGCCGGCGTACATGGCACCAGCCTTACGCATGGTGTTCCCGGTTCGCCCACATAGGCCGGTGCGGGTTATTCCACCTCCCCGTACTGGTCGGGCGACGGGGAGCATCAACCCGGGTAAGGTTGGGCAGGCTCAGTGCTCAAGGGGGCCAGTAAGCCTGCACGGTCCGGTATTTCCGGCGCCACCTCCCCGCTCCAGCTCAGTACCACCAGTGCCTACACCACGCACCAAGCCTCCTGTGTGTTCCCCGAGTCCTGTGCGTCCTGTTGCTGCTCTCCGCACTAGGCGTTATGAGAGTCCCCAGGGTCCAGTATGCCCTGTTCCGGCTCTCCGCACTAGCCCTTATGTGCGTCCCCAGGGTCCAGCATACCCTGTTGCTTCTCCCCGCACTAGCCCTGAGATGCGTGTCCTCAGCCCGGTACCTCCAGTTCCGGCACCACGCACCAGGCCTACGGTGCGCCTCAGACGGCCAGAGTCTGCCGTCTGCCCAACGGGGCCTGAACTGCCCGTCTGCCCAAAGGCGCTTAAGCCGCCCGTCTGCCATGAGCCGGAGCCGTCCGCCAGACCGGAGCCGCTAGAGCCTTCCTCCAGACAGGATCAGCCAGAGCCTTCCGCCAGCCATGAGCAGCCAGATCCGTCAGCCAGCCATGAGCAGCCAGATCCGTCAGCCAGCCATGAGCAGCCAGATCCGTCAGCCAGCCATGAGCAGCCAGATCCGTCAGCCAGCCATGAGCAGCCAGATCCGTCAGCCAGCCATGAGCAGCCAGATCCGTCGGCCAGCCATGAGCAGCCAGATCCGTCGGCCAGCCATGAGCAGCCAGATCCGTCGGCCAGCCATGAGCAGCCAGATCCGTCGGCCAGCCATGAGCAGCCAGATCCGTCAGCCAGCCATGAGCAGCCAGATCCTTCAGCCAGCCATGAGCCGTCCAGCCAGGATCCGCCAGAGCCGTCCAGCCAGGACCCGCCAGAGCCAGCCAGCCAGGATCCGCCAGTGAGTCCGGTGCTGTCCCTTATCCTGGTGCTGCCCCTTAGTCCGGTACTGCCCCTTAGTCCGGTGCTGCCCCTTAGTCCGGTGCTGCCCGTTAGTCCGGTGCCGCCCCTTAATCCAGTGGGGTTTAGTTGGGGGGTGGTCATGTGGAGGAGGCTACGGAAGCGGATAGTGACTAAGGTGGGGTGGGGACCACGACCAGGGCCAGAACCGCCACCGTGGACAGACGCCCACCCAGACCCTCCCCTAGACTGTATGCTGGTGCGCCCGGAGGTCGCACCTTTAGGGGGGGGGTACTGTGACACTCTGGCTCCGGGACGTTTGTATTTGAGCCAGGGTGTATTTTGTGTTGTTGGGTTTTGGTTTGGTAGTTTGGGCATTTGGGTGTATTTCTATGTTGGTAGTTCTGTTGTGTGTATTTCTAGGTTTGGTCATTGACTCCCAATCGGAGGTAACGAGTGTCAGCTGTCGGCTCGTTATCTCTGATTGGGAGCCATATTTATTCTGTATGTTTTCCTGTGGGTATTGTGGGTTTTTGTTTCGTTTCGGTCAGTATACCGTGGACTTCATGTGAGTCGTCTTTTGTTTTGTATTACGTGCTTTACTCAATTAAAGTCATGTTTCTTGGACACGCTGCGCCTTGGTCTTACTTAGACGACATCGACCCGCGTGACATACGGACAGACCTCTCCCCATCTTTACAACCATTGAATCTATATTTTGACCATGATAGTTTACAATGTAAGGTAACACCAAGTAATTGTGTCTTCTCAACTTGTTCAACAGCCACACCATTCATTACCAGATTCAGCTGAGGTCTAGAACTTGAATGATTTGTACCAAATACAATGCCCGTAGTTTTAGAGATGTTCAGGACCAGTTTATTAGTGGCCACCCATACCAAAACAGACTGCAACTCTTTGTTAAGGGTTTCAGTGACTTCATTAGCTGTGGTTGCTGATGCGTATATGGTTGAATCATCAGCATACATGGACACACATGCTTTGTTTAATGCCAGTGGCAGGTCATTGGTAAAAATAGAAAAGAGTAGAGGGCCTAGAGAGCTGCCCTGTGGTACACCACACTTTACATGTTTGACATTAGAGAAGCTTCCATTAAAGAAAACCCTTTGAGTTCTATTAGATAGAGAGCTCTGAATCCACGATATGGCAGAGGTTGAAAAGCCATAACACATACGTTTTTTCAACAACAGGTTATGATCAATAATATGAAAGGCTGCACTGAAATCTAACAGTACAGCTCCGACAATCTTATTATTATCAATTTCTTTCAAGCAATCATCAGTCATTTGTGTCAGTGCAGTGCATGTTGAGTGTCCTTCCCTATAAGCATGCTGAAAGTCTGTTGTTAATTTGTTTACAGAGAAATAGCATTGTATTTGGTCAATCTCAGTTTATTACCTGTATAAAAGACACCTGTCCACAGAAGCAATCAATCAATCAGATTCCAAACTCTCCACCATGGCCAAGACCAAAGAGCTCTCCAAGGATGTCAGGGACAAGATTGTAGACCTAGACAAGGCTGGAATGGGCTACAAGACCATCGCCAAGCAGCTTGGTGAGAAGGTGACAACAGTTGGTGCGATTATTCGCAAATGGAAGAAACACAAAATAACTGTCAATCTCCCTCGGCCTGGGGCTCCATGCAAGATCTCACCTCGTGGAGTTGCAATGATCATGAGAACGGTGAGGAATCAGCCCAGAACTACACGGGAGGATCTTGTCAATGATCTCAAGTCAGCTGGGACCATAGTCACCAAGAAAACAATTGGTAACACACTACGCCGTGAAGGACTGAAATCCTGCAGCGCCCGCAAGGTCCCCCTGCTCAAGAAAGCACATATACAGGGCCGTCTGAAGTTTGCCAATGAACATCTGAATGATTCAGAGGAGAACTGGGTGAAAGTGTTGTGGTCAGATGAGACCAAAATCGAGCTCTTTGGCATCAACTCAACTCACCGTGTTTGGAGGAGGAGGAATGCTGCCTATGACCCCAAGAACACCATCCCCACCGTCAAACATGGAGGTGGAAACATTATGCTTTGGGGGTGATTTCTGCTAAGGGGACAGGACAACTTCACTGCATCAAAGGGACGATGGACGGGGCCATGTACCGTCAAATCTTGGGTGAGAACCTCCTTCCCTCAGCCAGAGCATTGAAAATGGGTCGTGGATGGGTATTCCAGCATGACAATTACCCAAAACACACGGCCAAGGCAACAAAGGAGTGGCTCAAGAAGAAGCACATTAAGGTCCTGGAGTGGCCTAGCCAGTCTCCAGACCTTAAT
Source organism: Coregonus lavaretus (assembly GCF_964263955.1). Classification (NCBI taxonomy): domain Eukaryota; kingdom Metazoa; phylum Chordata; class Actinopteri; order Salmoniformes; family Salmonidae; genus Coregonus; species Coregonus lavaretus. Next base: position 24,543,411 of record NC_139988.1, read on the forward strand.
CCCATAGAAAATCTGTGGAGGGAGCTGAAGGTTCGAGTTGCCAAACATCAGCCTCGAAACCTTAATGACTTGGAGAAGATCTGCAAAGAGGAGTGGAACAAAATCCCTCCTGAGATGTGTGCAAACCTGATGGCCAACTACAAGAAACGTCTGACATCTGTGATTGCCAACAAGGGTTTTGCCACCAAGTACTAAGTCATATTTTGCAGAGGGGTCAAATACTTATTTCCCTCATTAAAATGCAAATCAATTTATAAAATTTTTGACATGCGTTCTTCTGGATTTTATTGTTGTTATTCTGTCTCTCACTGTTCAAATAAACCTACCATTAAAATTATAGACTGATCATGTCTTTGTCAGTGGGCAAACGTACAAAATCAGCAGGGGATCAAATACTTTTTTCCCTCACTGTAGTTGAAAGGCTTATAGTTGTTCCAGGATTCAAGGAAGTGAAATGTGTAACCTACAGTGAGGGAAAAAAGTATTTGATCCCCTGCTGATTTGGTACGTTTGCCCACTGACAAAGACATGATGACTTTGTTGCCTTGGCCGTGTGTTTTGGGTAATTGTCATGCTGGAATACCCATCCACGACCCATTTTCAATGCTCTGGCTGAGGGAAGGAGGTTCTCACCCAAGATTTGACGGTACATGGCCCCGTCCATCATCCCTTTGATGCAGTGAAGTTGTCCTGTCCCCTTAGCAGAAAAACATACCCAAAGCATAATGTTTCCACCTCCATGTTTGACGGTGGGGATGGTGTTCTTGGGGTCATAGGCAGCATTCCTCCTCCTCCAAACACGGCGAGTTGAGTTTATGCCAAAGAGCTTGATTTGTCTCATCTGACCACAACACTTTCACCCAGTTCTCCTCTGAATCATTCAGATGTTCATTGGCAAACTTCAGACGGCCCTGTATATGTGCTTTCTTGAGCAGGGGGGCCTTGCGGGTGCTGCAGGATTTCAGTCCTTCACGGCGTAGTGTGTTACCAATTGTTTTCTTGGTGACTATGGTCCCAGCTGCCTTGAGATCATTGACAAGATCCTCCTGTGTAGTTCTGGGCTGATTCCTCACTGTTCTCATGATCATTGCAACTCCACGAGGTGAGATCTTGCATGGAGCCCCAGGCCGAGGGAGATTGACAGTTATTTTGTGTTTCTTCCATTTGCGAATAATCGCACCAACTGTTGTCACCTTCTCACCAAGCTGCTTGGCGATGGTCTTGTAGCCCATTCCAGCCTTGTGTAGGTCTACAATCTTGTCCCTGACATCCTTGGAGAGCTCTTTAGTCTTGGCCATTGTGGAGAGTTTGGAATCTGATTCATTGCTTCTGTGGACAGGTGTCTTTTATACAGGTAACAAACTGAGATTAGGAGCACTCCCTTTAGAGTGTGCTCCTAATCTCAGCTCGTTACCTGTATAAAAGAAACCTGGGAGCCAGAAATCTTTCTGATTGAGAGGGGGTCAAATACTTATTTCCCTCATTAAAATGCAAATCAATTTATAACATTTTTGACATGTGTTTTTCTGGATTTCGTTGTTGTTATTCTGTCTCTTACAGTTTAAATAAACCTACCATTAAAATTATAGACTGATCATGTCTTTGTCAGTGGGCAAACGTACAAAATCAGCAGGGGATCAAATACTTTTTTCCCTCACTGTAACTGATGGGCCGTGAAAATCATTTTTCTCTCCATGGGCCGTGAAAATCATAATTCTCTCCAAGAATGATCTACCAAAAATATTCCTCTTGAAAGATCTACCTATACGGTTCACTTACTTTGACAGCATATTCAACACTGGTGATTTTGTGGATGCAGCGTTTGCAGACGGAGTACGCCCCCAAGCCCACATCCTCCTTCATCTCATACCCATCAGTGAAATGGATGTTGGTCCCATGAAGTTGCTGAAATTACAAACATGTCCAGTCATCATGAATAAGTTTAAGCATCTGCTCATATTAATGCTCTAAGCTTGTCATCTGCTTTTTTTACTCTTCGCTCATATCATAATCCTGCTCAGGCAGACTAGGGAATCCATCAATCCTCCTATAATCCTCAGACATATCCAGGGGTTCCACACTGGTATTCAAAACAGATCTACTGTAGCTATCAAATTATTCCTGTCACGCCCTGACTCAGGGGACGTTTATTTGTTGAGTCAGGGTGTGTATATTCCGTGTTATGTTGTGTTTTTCTATGTTTAGTTCTAGATCGTTTAGATCTATGTTGGCCAGGGTGGTTCCCAATCAGAGGCAGCTGTAGCTCGTTGTCTCTGATTGGGGACCATACTTAGGCAGCCTTTTGGCACCAGTCAGTGGTGGGATCTTGTTCTGTATAGGTTTGTTTTGTGTAACCTTAAGACTTCACGTATTGTTTTTGTTGTTTTGTCGTGTTCAGTACTTAAATAAAATGTACGCTTATCACGCTGCGCCTTGGTTCGACCAGTCATTAAACGATCGTGACAGAAGATCCCACCCACTAAGAACCAAGCGGCGTGTCCAGGAGCAAACAGCCTGGACCTGGGAGGAGATCCTGGACGGGAAGGGATCCTGGACTTGGGAGGAGATTCAGGCCGGAATGGATCGCCGTCCTTGGGAGGAGACTGTGGAGGCGCGCTATAGAGAGGAGCAGCGGCAACGCAGAGGGTGCCGGCCGAGTAGGAAGCCCGAGAGACAGCCCCAATAATTTTTTTTGGGGGGGGCTAAAAGGGTGGTTGGCGGAGCCTAGTGTTAGAGCAGAGCCAACTCCCCGTACTCATGCTAGGAAGCGTGTGACTGGGCAGGCTCCGTGTTATGCGGAGCCACGTACTGTGCCGCGAGTGTTCCGGCACAGTCCTGTACGTCCTGTGCTAGCACCACGCACGTGTCGTGCGAAGATGGGCATTCAGCCAGGACGGGGTGTGCCGGCTCAACGCTTGTGGTCTCCAGTACGCCTCCTCGGTCCCGTATATCCTGCGTCGGTGCTACGTGCTGTATCACCAGTACGAGTGCACAGCCCCGTACGTCCTGTGCTAATGCCTCACACATATTGTGTGGAAGTAGGCATTCAGCCAGGACGGGTTGTGTCAGCTCTCCGCTCCAGACCTCCAGTCCGCCTCCACAGTCCCGCCCGGCCTGTTCCTGCTCCCCGCACCAAGCCAGTGGTGCGTGTTCCCAGTCCGGCCCGGCTCGTTCCTGCTCCCCGCACTAAGCCAGTGGTGCGTGTTCCCAGTCCAGCCTGGCCTGTTCCTGTCTCTCGCACCAAGCCTGTGGTGCGCGTCGCCAGCCCGGTCCGGCCTGTTCCTGCCCCTCGCACCATGCCAGTGGTGCGCGTCACCAGTCCGGTCCGGCCCGTTCCTGCTCCCCGCACCAAGCCAGTGGTGCGCGTCGTCAGCCCGGTCCGGCCCATTCCTGCTCCCCGCACCAAGCCAGTGGTGCGCGTCGTCAGCCCGGTCCGGCCCGTTCCTGCTCCCCGCACCAAGCCAGTGGTGCGCGTCGTCAGCCCGGTCCGGCCCGTTCCTGCTCCCCGCACCAAGCCAGTGGTGCGCGTCGTCAGCCAGGTCTGGCCCGTTCCTGCTCCCCGCACCAAGCCAGTGGTGCGCGTCGTCAGCCCGGTCCGGCCCGTTCCTGCTCCCCGCACCAAGCCAGTGGTGCGTGTGTCCAGTCCGGCACTGCCCGTGCCTGTTCCACCGGTGCCTGGTCCGGCACCGGTCAGCTGCTCCACTCCGGAGCCAGAGCAATCCGCTCCACCGGGGTCCGGTCTAACTCCAGTCAGCGGATCCACTCCGGGGCCAGAGCAATCCGCGCCACCGGGGTCCAGTCCAGCTCCGGTCAGCCGCTCCACTCCGGAGCCAGAGAAGTCCGCTCCACCGGTGCCCAGTCCAGATCCGGTCAGCGGCTCCAGTCCGGAGCCTGTACAGTTCGATCCACCGTCGTCGGGTCCAGCTCCAGTCAGCGGTGCCAGACCAGACCAGGGGCGCAACAGGGAGGTGGAGAGAAAGTGGTGGTCACGCCCGGAGCCGGATCCGCCTCCGAGGCGGAATGCCCACCCGGCCCCTACCCTGTTATGTTTATGTGGCGCGGTCGGAGTCCGCACCTTTGGGGGGGGTACTGTCACGCCCTGACTCAGGGGATGTTTATTTGTTGAGTCAGGGTGTGTATATTCCGTGTTATGTTGTGTTTTTCTATGTTTAGTTCTAGATCGTTTAGATCTATGTTGGCCAGGGTGGTTCCCAATCAGAGGCAGCTGTAGCTCGTTGTCTCTGATTGGGGACCATACTTAGGCAGCCTTTTGGCACCAGTCAGTGGTGGGATCTTGTTCTGTATAGGTTTGTTTTGTGTAACCTTAAGACTTCACGTATCGTTTGTTTGTTGTTTTGTCGTGTTCAGTAATTAAATAAAATTTACGCTTATCACACTGCGCCTTGGTTCGACCAGTCATTCAACGATCGTGACAATTCCCCTAGTAAGAATTGTCCTTGAAGAACATTCTATGTGAACAGTGTTCCTGCGAGAGTGCACTTTGGTGCCATTTCTCCTTTCTCTTGTGATGTATCTCTTCATATGTGGAGATTTAGGACGTGTTCCTTTGTTGCTGTACAGTATGTCAAACCACAAATAAGAGCAAGAAAGGTGAACTGAAAATGTTCACCTTGTGGTCTGCAGTACATTCCATGCTATTCTATTGTGTTCGCTGAGAGACCTTGTCTGCACATACGTTGGCTCATTCATATTCATCCACACTGCAGCAGCATCTAATCTCACTTGTTCAATACAATGGAAATGTTCACCGTTGATCTCTGCACCACCACAGCAGAGGATCAAAATATTCTCAGAACGCTGCCACTGCAGAGCACCCATGGCCATGATGTCAGAGGGAACTATGTGTTCTCACAAATCAATATGCTTTGCTGAGGGCACTGGGAGGCCTCTCTGGTGAGTGACTTCAATGAAATGCTCACTCAGGTATGAACCATCTGGTAGAATCAGTTCTGGTGGTTATGTAAGCGGATCTGTTTTTGTGTGTGCTGCAGGACACACAAGAGAGCCTCTCTAGAGCAGTGGCTAAGATGTGTGTTGCGGTTAGAACAAAAAATCAGGGGTCAGCCTTAAAGAAGAGGGTCACTTCGACCTCACTGTCATGTGTCCACTTAAAATAAATTGAATTCGTCAAAAGACATATTCCTCAGATGTTTGTGCTGTACTATAGGTAAGCTGACAGTTATGTCAGTAACAGCACCATACACATACAGACCGACAGAGGTCTCTAGTGGCAGCTTGTTAGTACAGTTGGGCTACAATCTTATCTCCCTTAAGCTCCCACCTTTCATGTTATGTGTCCAATGTGGAAGTAAGAGGATGAAGGTGTCAAAAAGGTATGAATTATGTACATAAAGAGAAAATGTATTTCATTGATTAAATACATTTTAAATCACCAGAAATTACCATTGAATATGAGTTGTTTTGATGTTTGATAGGGAGCCTTTACTTTCTTTACTCAACACTTTCTGAATACAGTATCAACAGTGGTTAATCCATTGTATTCTGATGTAATGCCATGACATCCCCATGAGGTTCCTTCCTGATATCATATTAATTTCTTCTTCCTTTGTACATACAGAGCTTCAAAAACAAGGATTGATATTCCCCTTGATGTTGAGACTCTTGTCCGGTGGTTACATTTCATTAATGGAAAAGGAAAATATATACAGTACCAGTCAAAAGTTTGGACACATCTACTCATTCAAGGGTTTTTCTTTATTTGTACTATTTTTTACATTGTAGAATAATAGTGAAGACATCACAACTATTAAATAACACATGTGGAATCATGTAGTAACCAAAAAAGTGTTAAACAAATCAAAATATATTTTATATTTGAGATTCTTCAAATAAACACCCTTTTCTTGATGACAGCTTTGCACACTCTTGGCATTCTCTCAACCAGCTTCACCTGGAATTATTTTCCAACAGTCTTGAAGGAGTTCCCACATATGCTGAGCACTTGTTGGCTGCTTTTCCTTCACTCTGCCGTCTGACTCATCCCAAACCATCTCAATTGGGTTGGCCACGTCATCTGATGCAGCACTTCATCACTCTCCTTATTGGTAAAATAGCCCTTACACAGCCTGGAGGTGTGTTGGGTCATTGTCCTGTTGAAAAACAAATTATAGTCCCACTAAGCCCAAACCAGATGGGATAGCGTATCGCTGCAGTATGCTGTGGTAGCTATGCTGGTTAAGTGTGCCTTGAATTCTAAATAAATTACAGACAGTGTCACCAGCAAAGCACCCCCACACCATAACACCTCCTCCTGCATGCTTTACGGTAGGAAATACACATGCGGAGATCATCCGTTCACCAACACCGCATCTCACAAAGACGTTGCGGTTTGAACCAAAAATCTCAAATTTAGACTCCAGACCAAAGGACAAATTTCCACCGTCTAATGTCCATTGCTCATGTTTCTTGGCCCAAGCAGGTCTTTTCTTCTTATTGGTGTCCTTTAGTAGTGGTTTCTTTGCAGCAATTCGACCATGAAGGCCTGATTCACATAGTCTCCTCTGAACAGTTGATGTTGAGATGTGTCTGTTACTTGAACTCTGTGAAGCATTTATTTGGGCTGCAATTTCTGAGGCTGGTAACTCTAACGAACTTATCCTCTGCGGCAGAGGTAACTCTGGGTCTTCCTTTCCTGTGGCGGTCCTCATGAGAGCCAGTTTCATCATAGCGCTTGATAGTTTTTGCAACTGCACTTGAAGAAACTTTCAAAGTTCTTGACATTTTCTGGATTGACTGACCTTCATGTCTTAAAGTTATGATGGACTGTCGTTTCTCTTTGCTTATTTGAGCTGTTCTTGACATAATATGGACTTGGTCTTTTACCAAATAGGGCTATCTTTTGTATTTACATTTTACATTTTTTTTTTTGTCATTTAGCAGACGCTCTTATCCAGAGCGACATACAGTTAGTGAGTACATAACATTTTTCATACTGGCCCCCCGTGGGAAACAAACCCACAACCCTGGCGTTGCAAGCGCCATGCTCTACCAACTGAGCTACAGGGGTAGGTAGTGTGTATATACAGTGGGGAAAAAAAGTATTTAGTCAGCCACCAATTGTGCAAGTTCTCCCACTTAAAAAGATGAGAGAGGCCTGTAATTTTCATCATAGATACACGTCAACTATGACAGACAAAATGAGAAAAAAAATTCCAGAAAATCACATTGTAGGATTTTTAATGAATTTATTTGCAAATTATGGTGGAAAATAAGTATTTGGTCAATAACAAAAGTTTCTCAATACTTTGTTATATACCCTTTGTTGGCAATGACACAGGTCAAACATTTTCTGTAAGTCTTTACAAGGTTTTCACACACTGTTGCTGGTATTTTGGCCCATTCCTCCATGCAGATCTCCTCTAGAGCAGTGATGTTTTGGGGCTGTCGCTGGGCAACACAGACTTTCAACTCCCTCCAAAGATTTTCTATGGGGTTGAGATCAGGAGACTGGCTAGGCCACTCCAGGACCTTGAAATGCTTCTTACGAAGCCACTCCTTCATTGCCCGGGCGGTGTGTTTGGGATCATTGTCATGCTGAAAGACCCAGCCACATTTCATCTTCAATGCCCTTGCTGATGGAAGGAGGTTTTCACTCAAAATCTCACGATACATGGCCCCATTCATTCGTTCCTTTACACAGATCAGTCGTCCTGGTCCCTTTGCAGAAAAACAGCCCCAAAGCATGATGTTTCCACCCCCATACTTCACAGTAGGTATGGTGTTCTTTGGATGCAACTCAGCATTCTTTGTCCTCCAAACACGACGAGTTGAGTTTTTACCAAAAAGTTATATTTTGGTTTCATCTGACCATATGACATTCTCCCAATCCTCTTCTGGATCATCCAAATGCACTCTAGCAAACTTCAGACAGGCCTGGACATGTACTGGCTTAAGCAGGCGGACACGTCTTGCACTGCAGGATTTGAGTCCCTGGCGGCGTAGTGTGTTACTGATGGTAGGCTTTGTTACTTTGGTCCCAGCTCTCTGCAGGTCATTCACTAGGTCCCCCCGTGTGGTTCTGGGATTTTTGCTCACCGTTCTTGTGATCATTTTGACCCCACGGGGTGAGATCTTGCGTGGAGCCCCAGATCGAGGGAGATTATCAGTGGTCTTGTATGTCTTCCATTTCCTAATAATTGCTCCCACAGTTGATTTCTTCAAACCAAGCTGCTTACCTATTGCAGATTCAGTCTTCCCAGCCTGGTGCAGGTCTACAATTTTGTTTCTGGTGTCCTTTGTCAGCTCTTTGGTCTTGGCCATAGTGGAGTTTGGAGTGTGACTGTTTGAGGTTGTGGACAGGTGTCTTTTATACTGATAACAAGTTCAAACAGATGCCATTAATACAGGTAACGAGTGGAGGACAGAGGAGCCTCTTAAAGAAGAAGTTACAGGTCTGTGAGAGCCAGAAATCTTGCTTGTTTGTAGGTGACCAAATACTTATTTTCCACCATAATTTGCAAATAAATTCATAAAAAATCCTACAATGTGATTTTCTGGATATTTTTTTCTCAATTTGTCTTTCATAGTTGACGTGTACCTATGATGAAAATTACAGGCCTCTCTCATCTTTTTAAGTGGGAGAACTTGCACAATTGATGGCTGAATAAATACTTTTTTTCCCCACTGTATATAAAGACAATAGCCTGAAGGACGTCATATTATCTACAAAATATAAATATTTTTGATTATTTGAAGTATTTAAATAGAGCATGGTTGATAGAGCTGAATAACTGAGATGATTAGTCCCCTCCCTCTAGCCTATCATACTCACTTGGACAATAGTGTTGACAGTTGAGTTCTGCCGTATTTCAGCAATGGACTGCTCCTGGTCCAGATTTGTGGCCACAAAGCTGAACCCTCTGAAGAGCTGGTGTGTGTTGGCACTGGGAGGGATGCCCGGCGAGTCTGATGGGAGAAGGATACAGAAATGTTACAACCACTACTGTCTAACAGGCAGATATGAGACAAACATGGACACATTGGCAACTGGAAATACATCACATCAGTTGATTGAATGTCAGTTATCATTAATTGACTTCTGAGAAGGTTAGTCTCATTGTACTGGATAGCTGTGGCCTAGAGGGTCTTGTCGACAGGCAACTGCCCAGCTCTGACTTTGCACACTAGCAGCTGATATAGGAGGCTAAATATTGGTACTTTTGTACCACATTTCCATTGCCCATGGACTATGATCCATTGAAGGATATCATCATTTCAGAGGATTCAAAATTCAAAGATTTAAAGTTGCGGCTGGGTGACTTTATGTGGATATATAAGTGTGAGTTTATGTGGATATTATAAGAAGGGGTTTGTCAGTAATTGAGTGGCAAATTTATGTCAGTGTGTAACCCAGATGCATGGAGAAATTATTATTCTGAGTAAACAGCATACAAATGAAGCAAACAGCATGAAGTAAAACATAACATCATGATTAATGAAATTATGAGGCGACAGGGATGCAAGCACGTACACAGGCACGCACGCACGCACAGATGAACTACTACACCTACAATTACCAATCACCTGTTGGTGTGCGGGAGGTGAATTCAGGGTCAAAGTGGAAGGTGTCTTCTGGCCTGCCCACTGCTGGTTTGAATGGAGGCTTGATCTCTCTTCTGTAAAGTTTCTGTAGTTTCACCATGAGGGGGAAAGGAAAAATACAACTTTTATTTTTCCATTTAGTATTTGAGCTACAGATGTAGGATCCTGTTGCAGGAGAAGGGCCCTGTTGCACATGAACTGTCCTGCAATGCAGGAAATGTAAAACTTGTATTTAAGTTTTAAAAAGGCTTCTGAAGTTTGTAATTTCCATTTAGACATTTCAGACTTTTTTTCCCCTTACAAAAAATTTATCATCACCTACAAAAATGTCCATGAATTATAATCCACATATTAATTTACATTTCCTGTTGCTGCAGGATTATTTTACTGCTGTAGAAAACTGGCAAAAATGTAAGGTCCTACATCTGTAAGTACAAGGTCTGGGGTAAAATACCTTTACTTCTTGTCAGAAGGTATAACAATCAAATCGAAATCCTCAGGAGGACATATCCGAAGCAATGGGTGGTCATCTTTGCCTTTAATGATTTCTAGAAAGGGTTATGAAGAGCTTTATACTCACATTCCAATCTATATTTCCAAAGAAATTATGCCTTTTAATCTCCTCAACTCCATCTGGTCCAGCACCTAACAGTAAAATACACCAGAACATTTAGATTGAATACTCTTTTTAGCTTCACTGGGCTGTAATTGCTCACTTACAAAAATTATATCTCAAGTATCTCTGCTCCACCATCTTATTCAGTGAGAATATGGGGCATTATGGGGAATATTAGTCTACACTCTCTAGGCATGATTTTTAAACAAGGGTCTCCGGTAGTAAAATAGATCACATATAAGCCCTATGCAGTAATACATACAGTTGAAGTCGGAAATTTACAGACACTTAGGTTGGAGTCATTAAAACTAGTTTTTCAAGCACTCCACAAATGTCTTGTTAACAAACTATAGTTTTGATAAGTCAGTTAGGACATCTACTTTGAGCATGACACAAGCAATTTTTCCAACAATTGTTTACAGACAGATTATTTCACTTATAATTCACTGTATCACAATTCCAGTGGGTCAGAAGTTTACATACACTAGGTTGACTGTGCCTTTAAACAGCTTGGAAAATTCCAGAAAATGATGTCATGGGTTTAGAAGCTACTGATAGGCTAATTGACATCATTTGAGTCAATTGGAGGTGTACCTGTGGATGTATTTCAAGGCCTACCTTCAAACTCAGTGCCTCTTTGCTTGAAATCATGGGAAAATCAAAAGAAATCAGCCAAGACATCAGAAAAAAAATTGTAGACCTCCACAAGTCTGGTTCCACCTTGGGAGCAATTTCCAAATGCCTGTAGGTACCACGTTCATCTGTACAAACAATAGTACGCAAGTATAAACACCATGGGACCACGCAGCCGTCATACCGCTCAGGAAGGAGACACGTTCTGTCTCCTAGAGATGAACGTACTTTGGTGCGAAAAGTGCAAATCAATCCCAGAACAACAGCAAAGGTTGTGAAGATGCTGGTGGAAACAGGTACAAAAGTATCTATATCCACAGTAAAATGAGTCCTATATCGACATAACCTGAAAGGCCGCTCAGCAAGGAAGAAGCCACTGCTCAAAAAACCGCCATAAAAAAGCCAGACTACGGTTTGCAACTGCACATGGGGACAAAGATCGTACTTTTTGGAGAAATGTCCTCTGGTCTGATGAAACAAAAATAGAACTGTTTGGCCATAATGACCATCGTTATTTTTGGAGGAAAAAGGGGGTGCCTTGCAAGCCGAAGAACACCATCCCAACTGTGAAGCATGGGGGTGGCAGCATCATGCTGTGGGGATGCTTTGCTGCAGGAGGGACTGGTGCACTTCACAAAATAGATGGCATCATGAGGAAGGAAAATTATGTGGATATATTGAAGCAACATCTCAAGACATCAGTCAGGAAGTTAAAGCTTGGTCGCAAATTGGTCTTCCAAATGGACAATGACCCCAAGGATACTTCCAAAGTTGTGGCAAAATGGCTTAAGGACAACAAAGTCAAGGTATTGGAGTGGCCATCACAAAGCCCTGACCTCAATCCTATAGAAAATTAGTGGGCAGAACTGAAAAAGCGTGTGCGAGCAAGGAGACAAGGAGGCCTACAAACCTGATTCAGTTACCCCAGCTCTGTCAGGAGGAATGGGCCAAAATTCACCCAACTTATTGTGGGAAGCTTGTGGAAGGCTACCCGAAACATTTGACCCAAGTTAAACAATTTAAAGGCAATGCTACCAAATACTAATTGAGTGTATGTAAACTTCTGACCCACTGGGAATGTGATGAAAGAAATTAAAGCTGAAATAAATCATTCTCTCTACTGTGAGATATTTATTATTTTTATAATTGATGGGATGACTAACTATGCATTCTTGACTGGGCTAATGTAGGTTGTGTCACCTGGCAGGCTGTGATTGATGTGAAGAGCTGTTTTAGGGGGTAAAATGAGATAAGGATTTTGTCTCCAGATACTGGAATATACTGGTTCTTTGTGATCTGTGAACCTTCCTTGGACGTAGGAATGGTGTCTAAGGGAGCTGGCTCTTCTCACTATGACAGGTTGTTATGATATGGACTTATGCCTGGCAACAGGGGTGCATCAACGGATTGGCTGAGTAAGTCTAAACCACGCTCAAGTCTTTACTCTATTTGGCCAGCAGAGAGGTGGGAAACTCTCTCTGTCAGAGTATTTGAGCAAGATCCTAGAACAATGGATTAGTTCTCTGGGGTGCCCTGCGAGGTATTTCAGAGAGCCCGTATATACGAAACATCATATTTACCATTGAAGGTTTTTGCATTAATTAAAATAACTAGTATATCTTAGAAGTCGTGTTGACCTCTTTTGTTCCTAATGCCAGATTTGAATTGACAATTGGTGACACTCGACGTGATCTGGTAGAAGGGACTTCGCTGGGTAATGTCCGGCCCATTTGGTCACCTCTTTCATCGAACCGTGTGTTTCACAAAGTGCCCGGGCTTCTAAAAAGGTAAGCAGATACCTATTGTTAAATAACTAAAGATCTGCACATTGGCTTTATTCAAATTAATTTTGTGAAACAACTGGTTGATGTAAGTGAACTAAATTATGAAACTATTATGAGTAGACAAGCACAATATTGTGACATGCAAACCTTTGGTAAATGTGATGTTAAACCATGGTACCAGAGAGTATTTTGTGCTACCGGCAAGGTCCGTGGGATACGGCTAGCTTCAGGAGACAATACTGACATCTACCGGCAAGGTCCGTAATTGCGACAATACGGCTAAGGTTAGGAGATATAGGGAATAATTGATTTAAGTAATTGCTATCGGCAAGGTTCGTAACTACGACAGTACGACTAAGGTTCGAAGAATTACACCGGCAAGGTCCGTAACTACGAGGATATGGCTAGGTTCGGGAAATTTTAGATATAGGGAATAATTGATTTAAGTAATTGCTATCGGCAAGGTTCGTAACTATGACAGTACGACTAAGGTTTGAAGAATTACACCGGCAAGGTCCGTAACTACGAGGATACGGCTAGGTTCGGGAAATTATAGATAAATACTAGCGACTGGCAAGGTCCATAACTTCGAGGATATGGCTAGGTTCAGCTGAGTATTTTTTAAAGATAGTAGAGGAGACTGTGTGCCCAAATAGAAGCGGCTGTGTGCCCAAATAGATTGTGTGTGGAATATAAGTGTGTCATTTATGACTGTGTGACATATTTGACTGTGTGATAGGATTATGACTGTGTATTGTGAGTGAGTGTGATAACTGTGTACTATTTTTGCTGTGTGATAACTGTATACTACGTTTAACTGTGTACCATTTTTGGCTGTGAATACAAAGAATATTTTAAAACAGTAAATAATGAGAATTACAATTAGGAAATAAGGTTTAAATTGTGCAAACGTTAACAAAAGACACCCATAGGAGGTACTATAAAAAGTTAGACAGTGCGAGTGTTGTCGTATGCATGAAAGTGTGAATGATAAACCTGTATACCTTGATAGAAAACAAATTGGGAATCAAAAGACGTTTGTGACTATCCAAACGGTATAATTTGGGAATAACTGTTGGATTTGTGGTTGCTTAAACCATATAACCCGTTAAAAACAATTGGGAACATAAAGCTAAAGTGATGAATTGTGTGACTGAACTGAAACGGTTGAGCTGATATGTTTGAACTGTGCCGTTTGGTGTTAGACATAGCATAATTCTGGTTATAGGTGCTTGGGTTGAGGCTTTTTTGTAGATTATTTGATGTAATGTTTGACGTTTGACCCTGCAAAATACTGGTTAAACAATTAGACTGAAATAATTCGGTTTATCGTTTAAATATAAACGTGCACCAACTTTAACTAATTAGGTGGGAATTATTCGATTTAAATAAATAGACTAAAGTATTTTGAATAACGGCAGAATATTGGAAACGCGCTAAAACGAGAAACAGCTCCTCACAGCTCCTCAAAAAGCCTGTTCCCCCTGAACGGGAAAGAAGTAGAGTTGCGAGGGGAGGGGCTGGAGAGAGCGAAAGTGTGGCTTTTGGAGCCAGAAAAGACTGGGAGTTGGCTGGGAACGCATGTGGGTATCTGACGAGAGAATGTTCTAAACTTGCTCACCCGAGCGTAGACGTGCGTCATGGGTGAGAAAGTAGAGAATATTTACATTTGCATTTTTGGTAATTTGGCAGACGCTCTTGTCCAGAGCGATTTATGGGAGCAATTGGGGTTGAGTGCCTTGCTCGAGGGCACATCGGCAGATTTTTCGCCTGGTCGGCTCGGGGATTGGAACCGGCGACCTCTCGGTTGTTGGCGCGGCGCTATTGGTCACTAAACTGCCTGCCGCCCCATATGAGTTTAAGATTGTGGCGTTGTTGGATCATGTGATGGTGGAATAAACTGACCATAAGTAATGTTGTTTTAGACGTAATGTATAATATAGTACAAAGCAGATGGAGGGTTCAATTGAACTAATTATCATGGTAGAGCTAACGTAGTACAGTGAGGGAACTTCATTTTGTGTCAGAGGGTAAAATGAGAAATCAGTAATATGCTATTGGTGGAAATCTATTTATCATTTCAAGGCATGGAGTAACAATCTGCATTTATGAGTGTAAATTCCACTGCTGATGTGTTGATCGAATTTGTACGATGGAGTATTTGGTTTGGTAATGTTGAATGGACTATTTGTAGCGTGTTTAGGGGTTAAATAAAAAGACTCACTTATTCAACAGGGAATGGGTAGAGAGAGAGAGAGTTTTTACGTGTATTAAAAGTTGCATAAGATAGCTTTAGTAATATTTTAGATAGGTCTATGAAAATATGTTACAGGTACGAATGACATTATTACCTAAGAAGGAAGATTGTAGGGAAGTTTCCCGCGCCTCCCCCATAATGTAGGAAGGAGCAGGAGAGGGGGAGGAGATGTAAGAGACAGGACATAGTTCAGATGGTAGGAATGTCATTAAGCGTATGCTGATAAACGATAGCAAGTATTTGTTTTATTAATTAGGGCCTAATCAGAGAGAACAGTTAAAGAAATTGAATAGCGAACTGAAATGGGTTAGCGGGAAAATACAAAATAGTTGGACAATTTTAGAACGATAATTTATTTTGGTTAGGATGAAAGTGTGCAATGGCTGTTGTGCTGGGGAAATAGCGCCAGCCTGTGGTGGGTTCTGGATTGGTGAAACAGTAGGGACAGGAACAATAGAAGGGGAGACAGATTTTCCTAGGGGGTTGAACAAATAATTGATAATGGATCATTTGAGATGAGATCACATGTAGCAGAGTTAGGGTAATTAATTAAATAATCATTGTATACTCGAGGAATTTTGAGTGGTTTAATGGATTAGTTATGAGGAATTAGATTGATACAAACAATTATTGATGGGTTAAGACTGGGGATATCTGTATCATGTTGTCACGATCGCCAATGAAGTATGACCAAAGCGCAGCGTTGGGAGTGAACATGATGATTTTAATTTTGAAACACACGACAAAACAAAACACGATCCGTGACGTCCTCAGTTACACCGACTGAATAAAGAACAAAAACCCACAACCCCAAGGTGAAAACACACAGTATAAATATGGCTCCCAATCAGAGATAACGAGCCGACAGCTGACACTCGTTACCTCCGATTGGGAGTCATTGACCAAACATAGAAAACAACAACCTAGACACCCAACATAGAACATAAACACATAGACTGCACACACCCTGGCTCAACATAATGAGTCCCAGAACCAGGGTGTGACAGTACCCCCCCCTAAAGGCGCGGACTGCGACCGCGCCTCAAAACCCCCAAACAGGGGAGGGCTGGGCGGGCATACCTCCTCGGTGGCGGTTCTGGCTCCGGCCTAGACCACCACCCCACCATAGTCACTACCCGCTTACGTAGCCTCCTCCAAATGACCACCCTCCACCTTAACCCCACTAGATTAAGGGCCAGCACCGGACTAAGGGGCAGCACCAGGCTAAGGGGCAGCACCGGACTAAGGGACAGCACCGGACTAAGGGGCAGTACCGGACTAAGGGGCAGCACCAGGATAAGGGGCAGCACCGGGCTAAGGGACAGCACCGGACTCAATGGCGGATCCTGGCTGGCTGGCTCTGGCGGATCCTGGCTGGACGGCTCATGGCTGGCTGAAGGATCTGGCTGCTCATGGCTGGCTGACAGATCTGGCTGCTCATGGCTGGCCGACGGATCTGGCTGCTCATGGCTGGCCGACGGATCTGGCTGCTCATGGCTGGCCGACGGATCTGGCTGCTCATGGCTGGCCGACGGATCTGGCTGCTCATGGCTGGCCGACGGATCTGGCTGCTCATGGCTGGCTGACGGATCTGGCTGCTCATGGCTGGCCGACGGATCGGGCTGCTCATGGCTGGCCGACGGATCTGGCTGCTCATGGCTGGCCGACGGATCTGGCTGCTCATGGCTGGCTGACGGATCTGGCTGCTCATGGCTGGCTGACGGATCTGGCTGCTCATGGCTGGCTGACGGATCTGGCTGATCCTGTCTGGCGGAAGGCTCTGGCTGATCCTGTCTGGCGGAAGGCTCTGGCTGATCCTGTCTGGCGGAAGGCTCTGGCTGATCCTGTCTGGCGGAAGGCTCTGGCTGATCCTGTCTGGCGGAAGGCTCTGGCTGATCCTGTCTGGCGGAAGGCTCTAGCGGCTCCGGTCTGGCGGACGGCTCTGAAGGCTCATGGCAGACGGGCGGCTTATGCAGCGCTTGGCAGACGGACAGTTCAGACGGCGTTGGGCAGACAGGCAGTTCAGGCGCCGTTGGGCAGACGGGCAGTTCAAGCGCCGTTGGGCAGACGGGCAGTTCAGGCGCCGTTGGGCAGACGGGCAGTTCAGGCGCCGTTGGGCAGACGGCAGACTCTGGCCGAGCGACGCGCACCGTAGACTTGGTGCGGGTGGCAGGAACAGGCCGGACCGGGCTGGCGACGCACACCGTAGTCTTGGTGCGGGTGGCAGGAACAGGCCGGACCGGGCTGGCGACGCGTACCGTAGACTTGGTGCGGGTGGCAGGAACAGGCCGGACCGGGCTGGCGACGCGCACCGTAGACTTGGTGCGGGTGGCAGGAACAGGCCGGACCGGGCTGGCGACGCACACCGTAGACTTGGTGCGGGTGGCAGGAACAGGCCGGACCGGGCTGGCGACGCACACCGTAGACTTGGTGCGGGTGGCAGGAACAGGCCGGACCGGGCTGTGGAGACGGATAGGAGGCCTGGAGCGAACAGCGGACACCACCCGTCCTGGCTGAATGCCTACCCTCACACACTCTGTGTGAGGCATCCGCACAGGACATACAGGGCGGTGTACCCCTGGCCTGGTGGCCTCCTGGATACTCCCCCTTTTCTCCTCCGTCAGCCCCGTCGTCCATGCCGTGTGCCCCCCCCCTAAAAATTTTCTGGGGTTGACTCACGACCCTCCGACGATGGCCCTGCTGCCGCCGTTGCTCCTCTCTCGCCAGGGCCTTGATCCTTCCCCAAGGTCCCTTGCCTCCGAGCGTGTCCTCCCAGGACCACGATGTGCCCACCTGGGCCATCGCCAGCCTCTCTATCTCCTTGCCCGGCGCTTCCTCCCATGTCCAGTCTCCTTGCTCCTGGACACGCTGCTTGGTCTTTCTTTGGTGGGTTTTTCTGTCACGATCGCCAATGAAGTATGACCAAAGCGCAGCGTTGGGAGTGAACATGATGATTTTAATTTTGAAACACACGACAAAACAAAACACGATCCGTGACGTCCTCAGTTACACCGACTGAATAAAGAACAAAAACCCACAACCCCAAGGTGAAAACACACAGTATAAATATGGCTCCCAATCAGAGATAACGAGCCGACAGCTGACACTCGTTACCTCCGATTGGGAGTCATTGACCAAACATAGAAAACAACAACCTAGACACCCAACATAGAACATAAACACATAGACTGCACACACCCTGGCTCAACATAATGAGTCCCAGAACCAGGGTGTGACACATGTTTTGTGTATACTACCATCTTTAGATTATAACCAGGAGAAAGAGATTAGCTCATCTCAGTTAGGCAGTATTTAGGTCATAAAAGTGAGCTATCAAATTGAGTGAGGCCTGGCTATTTGTGATTGTTGTTTTTTCAAATTGGGTTAACATGGGTTCACAGAGCCAGAGGCTGTACAGAGAAAGGTGGAGCCCCCATGTTGCCCTAGTGAAAGAACATTCAGAGGAATGGTTATCACTAGGTAAATGGATAAAACAGGGGAAAAACATTACTGATCAGCAGAATACACCAAATGGGGATCAGTATGGCCACTCCACTGGGAGATATAGAAGAAAGTTAAATTGGAGAGCAAAAACCCTGCCCGGGGTCCACTTGGAGATAAGTTTTAACGGATGACAGGAAGAGATTTTCTTAACTCAGGAACAGGAGGCTGAGTTAGCAGCAATTCCTTCAAAATTATGGTCACAAGGACAGCAGATGTAGGACTAATTAAGGGGGTAGCTCCAGTACAAGTGATTCCTCGATCCGATAATAGACCATACCAAAAGCAATATACTATGAAACCAGAAGCAATAAAAGGGATAACACCTACATTTCAGCATTTACTTAAGGGAGGGGTGATAATTCCTGGAGATGAGGCACAATGCAACTCTCCAGTATTTCCTGTTAAAAAGGCGGCACCTAGCGCCGACTGGAGGATGGTCATGGACTTGCAGGGGGTTAATAGAAATATAATTCCCAGAGCTCCATGAGTACCAGATCCACATACATTGCTGAACCAATTGAAACCAGAGAACTCCTATTTTACAGTGATAGATTTAGCTAATGCTTTCTTTAGAATCACAGTTCATCCGGATAGTCAGGGGTGGTTTGGCTTTACTTTTCAGGGACGGAAATGGACTTACGCTAGGATGCCTCAAGGCTACTCGGAAAGTCTTACAATCTTAACCCAGGCTATAACTAGGAATTTGGGAAAGTTTGAACCTAGGGAAGGAAGCCAAATGTTAGTTTATGTAGATGATATTCTATTGGCTAATCCCACTCAGGAGGGATGTAAGAGGGATACAATCCAATTGTTAACCTTCCTGGCAGAACAGGGACACAAAGTGAGCAAAAAGAAACTTCAACTTTGGCAGAGCGAGGTCATTTACCTAGGACACACTATAACTCAGGAGGGGTGAATGTTAAACTCATCCAGGAAAACTGCTATACTTGAAGCGCCAAAACCGTTAAACAAAAAACAAATGATGAGCTTTTGGTAATGATAAACTGCTGTAAAGCTTGGGTACTCCATTATGTACTGCATACGGGTAAATTAAGTGATCTTATCTATGGGAAGGCAATGGCAGCCCATGGTAAAGTAATTTGGAACTCTAAGGAGGCATATATACATCAGGGATGTTATCCAAATGGTAGAGAGTAAAGAGGGATATGACATTGGTCGTGATTTAAAGACGATTAGGTTTTTGGTGGGCTATTAGATATAACTGGGTTAATCATGAACATAGAGATTTTTATTCTTTGTTGCTAGACAGAAGACTTAGGTGACCTAAAAATAGACTTGTCATGTCCAACAATTAGTCTTCAGGTCAAGCCCGGGAGAGCCTGGGTAGAACAGAGTTTGAACTAAACATGAGTGTTTTTACAAGATAAGAGATTGAAGATTGGATTACTAATTGATTCTGAACTGGATGAAAGTCGAATTTAGCTGCCATAAAAGACAAAGGAAGTGGGAGGAGCAATAAAGAAGCAAAAGACAATCTCAAAAATGAAAGGCATGGCAATTGGATGATAAATTACCTAAGGGATGGTTTAGAAAGGTGGTAATATTGACACATGGGCAAATCATGTGTCAAAAAGGGGGAGTGATAGGATTAAATAATAATGATAGGATTAAATAAATAAAAATACTAAAAAAAAACAAAAAAAACAATAGAAATTGAGAGCTCAACATGTATGTGTGAAGATAGTTTATTAACCACACCTGTATGTCAGAGGTTTTGTGCCCCACAGGTGAACTAAAGGAGAGGGTGACCCACTCTATCTCACCAGGAGACTGGGTGTGGATCCAGTCCCTAAAATAAGAAAAACTGGAAGCAGGCCTGTTGGGAAGGGCCCTATCAAGTCCTATTAGATCCACCTGGGTGCATGTCACACACTGCAAAAAGGTAAACCCAGTTACACCTGATGAACAAACACAGAGTTAAGAGAAAGAACCGATCACCATTAGGGCTCGGGGGTTGGCTCCTTAACGAAGATTCCCTTACCCTATCTGATCATCCCTGTGTGAGTTCGGTAGAAGGTGAAGCAATGGGTTGGCGTCTGACATGTTCTCAGGGCGAGGGTGGGGATTCACAGGTCTCCTGACGGTAGGTAGCTGTCTGATTGTGGGGGCCATATTCCTAACACACTCAAACCCTCCTGATCAGCCAGAAGTAGTAGTTAACCTAAAACAAGTTGATAAAATAATACCTGAGCACAGTCTACGAAGGCATAGGAGACAGCTAGACGTAGGGAAAGGGGAAGTACTAGGGACTTTAGGGGAGGACATCACCATATGTATGTCACCATGTACATCCTGGGATTATGTAGTTGCTCATACCGAGCGGGGGGGGGGGGGGGGGGATATGTAGATCTCCATACACAGTTTAGGGACAGGTGTAGTATTGTGAAAGTAGGGAATTACCAGAAATGGCAGTGCGACCCATAGAAGGGTAGGTACTGTCTGAAAGTCTGAAGTACGCAAAAACAGGTTTATCCTCCATGCAAGCCACCTGGGCATGTGGTGAAAGAGTCTTATGGTAACTTGAACTATCTATATCCCCCGATAACAAAGTCATTCCGACATAGGTTGCCTACGTTTGAAGTCTCAGGGGATTCTAATTGTTTTTCTAGGACTAGTAAGATAGGATACAGAGTAGGGCATCTTAGCTCTGATCCTACACAGAGAATAACACAACTAAAAGAGACCATGACTAATCTCTCCTCTTTGTTGCAGCCAGAGGATTTTAGGAACCAAATTTTTTAGTATCATTATGGCCTATTAATAAAAGTGTGATTATTTTTGTTTGTATTGTATTATAATGAATGACACCCTGTGTTTTCTTATTTTTTGAATCACACCCTAAGGGGTGTGAAAAGGGGGATTGTGAGAGATTTATTATTTTTATAATTGATGGGTTGACTAACTTAAAAAGAATGCATTCTTGACTGGGCTAATGTAGGTTGTGTCACCTGGCAGGCTGTGATTGATGTGAAGAGCTGTTTTAGGGGGTAAAATGAGATAAGGATTTTGTCTCCAGATACTGGAATATACTGGTTCTTTGTGATCTGTGAACCTTCCTTGGACGTAGGAATGGTGTCTAAGGGAGCTGGCTCTTCTCACTATGACAGGTTGTTATGATATGGACTTATGCCTGGCAACAGGGGTACATCAACGGATTGGCTGAGTAAGTCTAAACCACGCTCAAGTCTTTACTCTAATTGGCCAGCAGAGAGGTGGGAAACTCTCTCTGTCAGAGTATTTGAGCAAGATCCTAGAACAATGGATTAGTTCTCTGGGGTGCCCTGCGAGGTATTTCAGAGAGCCCGTATATACGAAACATCATATTTACCATTGAAGGTTTTTGCATTAATTAAAATAACTAGTATATCTTAGAAGTCGTGTTGACCTCTTTTGTTCCTAATGCCAGATTTGAATTGACGCAACTTTGACACTACTATTATTTTGACATTTCACATTCTTAAAATAAAGTGGTGATCCTAACTGACCTAAGACAGGGAATTTGTACTAGGATTAAATGTCAGGAATTGTGAGTTTAAACGTATTTGGCTAAGGTGTATGTAAACTTCCGACTTCAACTGTAAAGGCTCATATACATGCATATAATTAAGTGATAATGCCTGAGAAGCTGGTGTTTGGAGGATATATTGCCACTGGTGTTGTTAGGCCCGAGACGTAGTCCGTGCCAATATATCCTACAAACACCGGCTTCGAGGGCATTATCAAATTAAATCAAATCAAATTTTATTGGTCACATACACATATTTAGCAGATGTTATTGCTGGTGTAGCGAAATGCTTGTGTTCCTAGCTCCAACAGTGCAGTAGAATCTAACACGGTATCATTTTTATACAACGGGTTACCAACATATTCAAATAATGATTGACATATTTTAATTCAAAACGTTATTTTGAGGAATTTATTCATACTATTTCATCCTTCCGCAAGATTTAGTCCCGACACAAATCTAGGGTTGCTACCCAAGCCGGCTGGTCGTTCGTTCTATCGCGACCCAGCCGTTCAGTCTTATTGTTCTGTATCTATGGACGCGAACAAGTTGTTAGTTCTAAATGTTCCATAGCCATACTGGCTGGAAACGTTCTTATCCCTTGCTTGCTAGCTAGCCAATTACGGCTAACTTACAGTCACGTCAAAAAGTGCAGCCAGAATAACAGCAAAGTAGCTGCATTTGCATTTGTTTAAGCTGTTTTCTAGTGAAATGTATATGGATACATCCATAACAATGAGCTAATGAGGTGCGATTTCGCCTGGCACAGAAAATATGCTCACTCGTCAGGACACTGTTGTTCAGAGGAGATGACCAACAACACAGCTAACACAATCACTTCAAACTGAAGCTGGAAAGATTGCACTTGTTGCACTTCGTTTTGTTTTACCTTTTTTCAATTTACATTTCTTTGTATATATCCATAAAAATTATGCCACATTATTCATTATTTCGACTGGCTGAGAAACACTGCCTGCCTGTCTGTCTCATCCCGGCACGTTCATTACTATGGGACAGCTGGAGATTGAATTTGAATATTGAAACAATGTTGCACATGTCGGAGAGACAGACAGCAAGGTTTATACAAATCTCCGCTGTTGATGTCTAGATGCTTTTTATAGTGGAGATCCAGTTTATACATTTCTTGGCTAGACTGATGAGACAGTGGATTGTGCAGTCAGATGGAACAGAGTAAATAGGCGTTTTAACGTTAAAGATTTAGCCGGTGGTAACTTGTGGAATAGACACCGGCTGGAATGCGGTTTTAACCAATCAGCATTCAGGATTAGACCCACCGGTTGTATAACACGTAATAAAGCATTAAACCTCTCTACTTTAAGTAAGTTGTTACTAATATTTACCGCAATCATACATAAAGAATGACTTCTGGCTTGAAGCTGACTGCACCACAGGTACCACGCTAGTGATGCCTGTGGTACAGTTGATATTTAGCTTGACATTACTCTCCATCTTATAAATCATGGAGGAAGTGATTAATGTGGTTATATTCAATCCTAACACTGGTCAACCAGCTTCCACCGAGGGGTAAGAGAGAACATGCGGTAACTGTGCTTTCTAGCCTGCACTGTCCCTAAAACCCTCAACGTGAAGATGAGCTAAGATTCCGATTTCAATGCAGTCTGTGTCACATTTAAAAAATGAGAAATGGCTTATCTAATGCTGTAAATTAGTCTTCCAATTAGAGGAGCATGTGAAATGACACACTTTAATAAACTACATACCTAATCTATTGGTAGGATTTCTTTTGAAGAGGGCCCGTATTAAACTTTGCACCTCTGGGCTTAAGAATTGCGGCATGCCAAGTTTTGCCCTACAAAACAGAAAAATATATTAAAAAATTATTTCACAAAGTAACGTATTTCATATATAATTGCCATACAAATTGTCGTATCTTACTTTAGTATGAGGGCCATTGTTTCCTTGCGATCTTTGCCTTGAAATGGTAGAGATCCTGTCAGCATTTCAAACTGAAAATAAAGACAAACAATGTCCGTGCCAATCCTCTAAATCTCTTTACAAAACAATATAATGTGTTTCACCACAATTTTGACCGTTTCTTGGCTGACAAACTCACTATACTATGGCATGATATAGGATAATAATATTTTCCAGTTACTACACATGCACTTCTTCTAACACTGCAGATGCAGCGCAAAGGGAAAGGGAAAGTGGGATACCTAGTCAGATGTACAACTGAATGCATTCAACTGAAATGTGTCTTCAAGGTGATATCAGTGAGAGTGCCTGGCGGGTTTCTTTTGGAGAGAGCAAAGCTTGCGTTATAATTTCTGGCCCTAAAGGGATACATTTGACAAGGTTTGTATTGATCTGGTTTTAACGTGAGGCTAAAATACTGAGCTAAGAAACCATTAGGGAGTCCTTTGTTCTTTAGAGGTGGTGGAGTAATGTGTGTATGTGTGGATTAGTCTGCAGCAACCTTATTATAACAGGTCTGGCTCTATTCAATCGGCATTAATCTTTTAATATAAGAGGATTGAAGAGGTGAGACTAGTGTATGGCGTAGAAGTTGTGGACTACTACCATCCCAGTATGCATCGTCATTATGATGTCTCTGCATTAAGATCCACATTTTGACTATAGGTTGCAAGTGTAGTGACCTGGTCATACAGGCTGTATGCATAGCACTACATGTCCACATACTGTGTGCAAACATCATTTCACTATATGAAACTCTGCACTGGAGATTTTATTGCAGCAACACTGCAGCCAACCAATAGCTATAGTATGTGTGTAATGCATTATCAAAAAGAAAGGGAGGGAGGTCCACACCATTAAGACACCAAACGACCACCAGTCAGCACTCTGTGTATGTCCTCTTCTGTTGACCACCTCAGGGGCCATATACTCTATCGTCCCGCAGAAGGAGTACGCTCGCTTGTCATGGTCTATTGCCTCTTTACTCAGCCCGAAATCTAAAATACATTTGATAAAAGGGATTGATGTCAAAGACAGAGGAAAACAGCCACCAGCTATGGGCTTAATTGATTCAACGTAGAAGAGAGACTACTGCTACATCTATTCTAACGAACTACTACTGCAACTACCACTGCTGTATGTTTTCAAAACAGTCTTTAGTCACCTGTTATCTTGATGTGGCCCTCCTCATCAAGAAGAATACTGTAGAGGGAAGGAATGCGACTTCAATATATATATATATATAAACATATATATATCCTACCAGTCAAAAGTTTGGACACACCTGCTCATTCAAGGGTTTGTCTTTATTTTTACTATTTCTTACATTGTAGAATAATAGTGAAGACATCAAAACTATGAAATAACACATATGGAATCATGTAGTAACCAAAAAAGTGTTAAACAAATATATTTTATATTGGAGATTCTTCAAATAGCCACCCTTTGCCTTGATGACAGCTTTGCACTGTAAGGTTCTGTATTTATTTTCTTAGTCAACCTTGTGTTCTTGAACGTAGCCCTGTTTCTTTGTGTTGTTTAACGTAGCCCTGTCTTTCATTTTTGTTCATTGATTTCACCTGTGTTAGTTACTCACCTGGTCTCATCAGCTCCTTATTTAGTTAAGTAATTCTGTTTGTGCCTTGTGAGGTATTGTTAGTTTTGACTCTACTAAGCCTTTTCCTAACTCGTTTGTGAGAACCAGTTATAGTCTTCAGTCCTAGTTTTGATTCACCTGCCTGTTTTCTTAGCTGTGTGTGACCATTGCCTGCCTGTGACCACGATTCCTGCCTTCTGCGAAGGCGAAATAAACACCTGCCGCGATCTTGGCATTCTCTCAACCAGCTTCATCAGGTAGTCACCTGGAATGCATTTCAATTAACAGGTGTGCCTTCTTAAGTTAATTTCTGGAATTTCTTTCCTTCTTAATGAGTTTGAGCCAATCAGTTGTGTTGTGACAAGGTAGGGGGGGGGGGGGGTATACAGAAGATAGCCATATTTGGTAAAAGACCAAGTCCATATTATGTCAAGAACAGCTCAAATAAGCAAAGAGAAATGACAGTCCATCATTACTTTAAGACATGAAGGTCAGTCAATACGGAACATTTCAAGAACTTTGAAAGTTTCTTCAAGTGCAGTTGCAAAAACCATCAAGCGCTATGATGAAACTGGCTCTCATGAGGACCAACACAGGAAAGGAAGATCCAGAGACCTCTGCTGCAGAGGATAAGTTCATTAGAGTTACCAGCCTCAAATGTTAGCCCAAATAAATGCTTCACAGAGTTCAAGTCACAGACATATCTCGACATCAACTGTTCAGAGGGGACTGTGTGAATCAGGCCTTCATGCGAATTGCTGCAAAGAAACCACTACTAAAGGACACCAATAATAATAAGAGACCTGCTTGGGCCAAGAAACACGAGCAATGGACATTAGACCGGTGGAAATGTGTCCTTTGGTCTGGAGTCCAAATTTGAGATTTTTGGTTCCAACCGCCATGTCTTTGTGAGACGCGGTGTGGGTGAACGGATGATTTCCGCATGTGTAGTTCCCACCGTAAAGCATGGAGGAGGAGGTGTTATGGTGTGGGGGTGCTTTGCTGGTGACACTGTCTGCAATTTATTTAGAATTCAAGGCACACTTAACCAGCATGGCTACCACAGCATTCTGCAGCAATATGCTATTCCAACTGGTTTGGGCTTAGTGGGACTATCATTTGTTTTTCAACAGGACAATGACCCAACACACCTCCAGGCTGTGTAAAGGCTATTTTACCAAGATGGAGAGTGATGTGCTGCATCAGATGACGTGGCCTCCACAATCCCCCGACCTCAACCAAATTCAGATGGTTTGGGATGAGTCGGACCGCAGAGTGAAGGAAAAGCAGCCAACAAGTGCTCAGCATATGTGGGAACTCCTTCAAGAATATTGGAAAAGCATTCCAGGTGAAGCTGGTTGAGAGAATGCCAAGAGTGTGCAAAGCTGTCATCAAGTCAAAGGGTGGCTATTTGAAGAATCTCAAATATAAAATATATTTTGATATGTTTAACACTTTTTCTGGTTACTACATGATTCCATATGTGTTATTTCATAGTTTTGATGTCTTCACTATTATTCTACAATGTAAAAAATAGTACAAATAAAGAAAAACCCTTGAATGAGTAGGTGTGTCCAAACTTTTGACTGGTAGTGTATATATACACACATACTCAGTTTATTAGGTACACCAACCCGTTCACGGAAATAGTTCGCTCCTACATACAGTGAGTCACGTGGATGTGGCTTGGAGCCACTTCGAGCGTGGTATGATCGCCGGTGACAGGCGCGCCGGTTCCAGTATCTCAAACGGCCGGCCTCCTGGGCTTTTCACGTACAACAGTGTCTAGAGTTTACAGAGAATGGTGCGACAAACAAAAAATATCCAGTCAGCGGCAGTCTTGTGGGTGAAAGCAGCTCGTTGATGAGAGGTCGAAGGAGAATGGCCAGAATCGTGCAAGCTAACAGGCAGGCCACAAACAGGCAAATAACAGCGTAATACGTTAACAGTGGTGTGCAGAACGGCATCTCGGAATGCACAACTCGTCAGGGTCCTTGTTACGGATGGGCTATTGCAGCAGACAACTAAACCGGTTTCCACTCCTATCAGCTAAAAACAAGATGAAACGGCTCCAGTGAGCACGCGATCACCAACACTGGACAATTGAGGAGTGGAAAAACATCGCCTGGGCCAATGAATCCCGGTTCCTGTTGCGTCATGCTGATGGCAGAGTCAGGATTTGGCGTAACAACATTACTCCATGGCCCCATCCTGCATGGTGTCAACGGTACAGGCTGGTGGCGGTGGTGTAATGATGTGGGGAATATTTTCCTGAAACACGTTAGTTCCCTTGATACCAACTGAGCAACGTTTCCACTCCCCGAAGAATTCAGGCTGTACTGGAGGCAAATGGGGTCCGACCCGGTACTAGATGGGTGTACCTAATAAACTGTGTATACAGTTGAAGTCGGAAGTTTACATACACCTTAGCCAAATACATTTAAACTCAGTTTTTCACAATTCCTGACATTTAATCCTAGTAAATATTCCCTGTCTTAGGTCAGTTAGGATCACCACTTTATTTTAAGAATGTGAAATGTCAGAATAATAGTAGAGAGAATGATTTATTTCAGCTTTTATTTCTTTCATCACATTCCCAGTGGGTCAGAAGTTTACATACACTCAATTAGTATTTGGTATCATTGCCTTTAAATTGTTTAACTTGGGTCAAACGTTTCGGGTAGCCTTCCACAAGCTTCCCACAATAAGTTGGGTGAATTTAGGCCCATTCCTCCTGACAGAGCTGGTGTAACTGAGTCAGGTTTGTAGGCCTCCTTGCTCGCACATGCTTTTTCAGTTCTGCCCACACATTTTCTATAGGATTGAGGTCAGGGCTTTGTGATGGCCACTCCAATACCTTGACTTTGTTGTCCTTAAGCCATTTCTCCACAACTTTGGAAGTACAGTGAGGGAAATAAGTATTTGATCCCCTGCTGATTTTGTACGTTTGCCAACTGACAAAGACATGATCAGTCTATAATTTTAATGGTAGGTTTATCTGAACAGTGAGAGACAGAATAACAACAAAAAAATCCAGAAAAACCCATGTCAAAAATGTTATAAATTGATTTGCATTTTAATGAGGGAAATAAGTATTTGACCCCTCTGCAAAACATGACTTAGTACTTGGTGGCAAAACCCTTGATGGCAATCACAGAGGTCAGACGTTTCTTGTAGTTGGCCACCAGGTTTGCACACATACAGGAGGGATTTTGTCCCACTCCTCTTTGCAGATCTTCTCTAAGTCATTAAGGTTTCGAGGCTGACGTTTGGCAACTCGAACCTTCAGCTCCCTCCACAGATTTTCTACTGGCTAGGCCACTCCAGGACCTTAATGTGCTTCTTCTTGAGCCACTCCTTTGTTGCCTTGGCCGTGTGTTTTGGGTCATTGTCATGCTGGAATACCCATCCACAACCCATTTTCAATGCCCTGGCTGAGGGAAGGAGGTTCTCACCCAAGATTTGACGATACATGGCCCCGTCCATCGTCCCTTTGATGCAGTGAAGTTGTCCTGTCCCCTTAGCAGAAAAACACCTCCAAAGCATAATGTTTCCACCTCCATGTTTGATGGTGGGGATGGTGTTCTCGGGGTCATAGGCAGCATTCCTCCTCCTCCAAACACGGCGAGTTGAGTTGATGCCAAGGAGCTGCATTTTGGTCTCATCTGACCACAACACTTTCACCCAGTTCTCCTCTGAATCATTCAGATGTTAATTGGCAAACTTCAGACGGGCATGTATATGTGCTTTCTTGAGCAGAGGGACCTTGCGGGCGCTGCAGGATTTCAGTCCTTCACTGCGTAGTGTGTTACCAATTGTTTTCTTGGTGACTATGGTCCCAGCTGCCTTGAGATCATTGACAAGATCCTCCCGTGTAGTTCTGGGCTGATTCCTCACCGTTCTCATGATCATTGCAACTCCACGAGGTGAGCTCTTGCATGGAGCCCCAGGCCGAGGGAGATTGACAGTTATTTTGTGTTTCTTCCATTTGCGAATAATCGCACCAACTGTTGTCACCTTCTCACCAAGCTGCTTGGTGATGGTCTTGTAGCCCATTCCAGCCTTGTGTAGGTCTACAATCTTGTCCCTGACATCCTTGGAGAGCTCTTTGGTCTTGGCCATGGTGGAGAGTTTGGAATCTGATTGATTGATTGCTTCTGTGGACAGGTGTCTTTTATACAGGTAACAAGCTGCGATTAGGATCACTCCCTTTAAGAGTGTGCTCCTAATCTCAGCTCGTTACCTGTATAAAAGACACCTGGGAGCCAGAAATCTTTCTGATTGAGAGGGGGTCAAATACTTATTTCCCTCATTAAAATGCAAATCAATTTATAACATTTTTGACATGCGTTTTTCTGGATTTTTTTGTTGTTATTCTGTCTCTCACTGTTCAAATAAACCTACCATTAAAATTATAGACTGATCATTTCTTTGTCAGTGGGCAAACGTACAAAATCAGCAAGGGATCAAATACGTTTTTCACTCACTGTATGCTTGGGGTCATTGTCCATTTGGAAGACCCATTTGCGACCAAGCTTTAACTTCCTGACTGATGTCTTGAGATGTTGCTTCAATATATCCACATAATGTTCCTTCCTCATGCTGCCATCCATTTTGTGAAGTGAACCAGTCCCTCCTGGAGAAAAGCACCCCCACAGCATGATGCTGCCACCCCGTGCTTCACGGTTGGGATGGTGTTCTTCGGCTTGCAAGTGTTCCCCTTTTTCCTCCAAACATAACAATGGTCATTATGGCCAAACAGTTCTATTTTTGTTTCATCAGACCAGAGGACATTTCTCCAAAAAGTATGATCTTTGTCCCCATGTGCAGTTGCAAACCGTAGTCTGGCTTTTTTATGGCGGTTTTGGAGCAGTGGCTTCTTCCTTGCTGAGCGGCCTTTCAGGTTATGTCGATATAGGACTTGTTTTACTGTGGATATAGATAATTTTGTACCTGTTTCCTCCAGCATCTTCACAAGGTCCTTTGCTGTTGTTCTGGGATTTATTTGCACTTTTCGCACCAAAGTACGTTCATCTCTAGGAGACAGAACACGTCTCCATCCTGAGTGGTATGATGGCTGCATGGTCCCATGGTGTTTACTATTGTTTGTACAGATGAACCTTCAGGCGTTTGGTAATTGCTCCCAAGGATGAACCAGACTTGTGGAGGCCTACAATTATTTTTCTGAGGTCTTGGCTGATTTCTTTTGATTTTCCCATGATGTCAAGCAAAGAGGCACTGAGTTTGAAAGTAGGACTTGAAATACATCCACAGGTACACCTCCAATTGACTCAAATGATGTCAATTAGCCTATCAGAAGCTTCGAAAGCCATGACATCATTTTCTGGAATTTTCCAAGCTGTTTAAAGGCACAGTCAACTTAGTGCATGTAAACTTCTGACCCACTGGAATTGTGATACAGTGAATTATAAGTGAAATAATCTGTCTGTAAACAATTGTTGGAAATACTACTTGTGTCATGCAAAGTAGATGTCCTAACCGACTTGCCAAAACTATAGTTTGTTAACAAGAAATGTATGGAGTGGTTGAAAAACAAGTTTTAATGACTCCAACCTAAGTGTATGTAAACTTCCGACTTCAACTGTATCTGTATAATATAAATACTTTATATACACTGCTCAAAAAAATTAAGGGAACACTAAAATAACACATCCTAGATCTGAATGAATGAAATAATCTTATTAAATACTTTTTTATTTACATAGTTGAATGTGCTGACAACAAAATCACACAAAAATTATCAATGGAAATCAAATTTATCAACCCATGGAGGTCTGGATTTGGAGTCACCCTCAAAATTAAAGTGGAAAACCACACTACAGGCTGATCCAACTTTGATGTAATGTCCTTAAAACAAGTCAAAATGAGGCTCAGTAGTGTGTGTGGCCTCCACGTGCCTGTATGACCTCCCTACAACGCCTGGGCATGCTCCTGATGAGGTGGCGGATGGTCTCCTCCCAGACCTGGACTAAAGCATCCGCCAACTCCTGGACAGTCTGTGGTGCAACGTGGCGTTGGTGGATGGAGCGAGACATGATGTCCCAGATGTGCTCAATTGGATTCAGGTCTGGGGAACGGGCGGGCCAGTCCATAGCATCAATGCCTTCCTCTTGCAGGAACTGCTGACACACTCCAGCCACATGAGGTCTAGCATTGTCTTGCATTAGGAGGAACCCAGGGCCAACCACACCAGCATATGGTCTCACAAGGGGTCTGAGGATCTCATCTCGGTACCTAATGGCAGTCAGGCTACCTCTGGCGAGCACATGGAGGGCTGTGGGCCCCCCAAATAAATGCCACCCCACACCATGACTGACCCACCGCCAAACCGGTCATGTTGGAGGATGTTGCAGGCAGCAGAACGTTCTCCACGGCGTCTCCAGACTCTGTCACGTCTGTCACGTGCTCAGTGTGAACCTGCTTTAATCTGTGAAGAGCACAGGGCGCCAGTGGCGAATTTGCCAATCTTGGTGTTCTCTGGCAAATGCCAAACGTCCTGCACGGTGTTGGGCTGTAAGCACAACCCCCACCTGTGGACGTCGGGCCCTCATACCACCCTCATGGAGTCTGTTTCTGACCGTTTGAGCAGACACATGCACATTTGTGGCCTGCTGGAGGTCATTTTGCAGGGCTCTGGCAGTGCTCCTCCTGCTCCTCCTTGCACAAAGGCGGAGGTAGCAGTCCTGCTGCAGGGTTGTTGCCCTCCTACGGCCTCCTCCACGTCTCCTGATGTACTGGCCTGTCTCCTGGTAGCACCTCCATGCTCTGGACACTACGCTGACAGACACAGCAAACCTTCTTGCCACAGCTCGCATTGATGTGCCATCCTGGATGAGCTGCACTACCTGAGCCACTTGTGTGGGTTGTAGACTCCATCTCATGCTACCACTAGAGTGAAAGCACCGCCAGCATTCAAAAGTGACCAAAACATCAGTCAGGAAGCATAGGAACTGAGAAGTGATAAGAGCGTCTACTAAATGACTTAAATGTAAATGTAAATGTAAGTGGTCTGTGGTCACCACCTGCAAAACCAGTCCTTTATTGGGGGTGTCTTGCTAATTGCCTATAATTTCCACCTGTTGTCTATTCCATTTGCACAGCAGCATGTGAAATGTATTATCAATCAGTGTTGCTTCCTAAGTGGACAGTTTGATTTCACAGAAGTGTGATTGACTTGGAGTTACATTGTGTTGTTTAAGTGTTCCCTTTATTTTTTTGAGCAGTGTAAAATCTTCACATCTTACACACCTCGCGGCACTGCACACCCACACATTTATTGAGTGTTTGTTTGTTAGAACGAATAGATCTGTGCACAGCACACTGTTGCCCCTGGGTTGGTGTCATTAATCATCAACAGTAAAGCTGGGATTAGCTTGTCCTTCAAAACAAAACAAAAAAGCAGAACCACTGGAATCACGCGAGACCTTCACACGTCAATTATTCCCAGGCCGAGAGCTCCTCATTTATTTTCTCTCATCAAATACCCGAGAGCCAATTTGCAAGTCCTGCATCTCAAGGGCCTAAATGTGTTTTTGACTGTACGACCCGACATTTTGATGCATTTGGAGTCTGTCAAACATTTTAATAAACTGTAAAAGCACTCTGATAGCCCTTTTAGTCTAAACAGGAGGATGTGCTCACGGAAAAGACGCAGAACAGATGCAGCCTTGATTGCACCAGAGACCTGTAGCTTTTTTTATAGACCTGTCACAGGCAGCAACACGGCGCAGTAACGCAACCTTGTTTGAACTCCTGGATCGGAAGTATACGATATCAAATCAGACAGTTATGTACTTGGTCATTCCCGATCAGAATATTCATTCAGTCTCTGTGATAAAGAAACATTGTGTACAGTAGGAGTACTCATATGGGTAAAAACTGTATAGCTGCAGAGAATGGGTATGCAAGATGCTCTTTGAATAGGGAAGTAGTCTATGGCACAGTACAGTCAGTGAGGCTTTACTTCTCTGGTTTGAGGTCTCTGTAGATGATGCCCAGACTGTGAAGGTGATCTAAGGCCAAGGCCAGCTCAGCCAGATAGAACTTCACATCCTCTTCAGTAAACATCACCTGCAGATGGAGAAAGGTGAAATATAAAAGTAACAGTTAATTAGTCATTGACAAGATGCAAACAGTACACGCGGGATATATGATTGTGAAAATAAAAGCCATGTTTTTAAAACCCTAGAGTAGCCTACATTGATGTGTTTTAAACACATGAAAAACAAACAGACAGCTTTCCATAATTCCGATGTCAGGTAGCATGAGCAAAACAAGAGCTCTACCCACAGATTGAACACTATTGAAACTGATTAACTTGACCACAAAGCCAGCTGTTTGGAACCTCACCCAAAATATTTGCATCAAGGACGTTATACAACATTTACATTTTAGTAATTTAGCAGACACTCTTATCCAGAGCGAGTTGCATTCATCTTAATACAAACTTTGCTGAGTTTCCTCAGGTAGAGCATGGATTGTTGTCTTTCTCTTTGTTTACTAAATAGATCATTTTAACCATAGAAAGATTACTTTAGCTCCCAAATAGAATATGTGTGGGTAATAAACTCTGCGGTGCCAAGTAGAGAATTTAATTGCGGTGAAAGTAACAAGTTTCTGCCAGCATTAGGGCATCTGCTCCAGATGAGTGATTTCCAAGACCAGCAGTAAGTAATTCATATCTCAATTCCCACTTGTCTGTCCGCCCAGAAGAGCAAATTTAAATCCAGAGAGACAAATTGTTTGTCCAATTTGATTCCAGTTATCATTTACAAAAGGATTGGTAGTAGTCACGATGACACATACTGTAGGAGGCAGTAGTTTTAGGAAGCATGGGTAAATGGATGAACTCATTTACAAAGTTGGTGGTCTATTATCCAGACTGCAGGTTGTATTTATTATGCAATAATAATCAAGGTCTCTATCCACTTAATCATTTATTTGAGAAAACCTCCCCTCAAGTACCCCAGAAAGTTCATTTTATATGATATATTCCAGTAGGCCTACTAGCACACCCGATTCAACTAATCAGGGGCTTGATGATTAGTTGACCAGTTAGAGCCGGTATGCTAGTTGGAATTGAACAAATAAGAACAATGGCTGGGGGTACTCAAGGAGAGGTTTGGAAATAACACAGAGCCCTGCATGAGGCCCCCCACTGATCCGGAGGACAGGGTGATCTCTCTCTCTCTCTCTTAGGCTGATGTGAGTAAGGTTTTTAAACGGGTCAACACTCGTAAGGCTGCAGGGCCAGACGGTATTCCAGGGCATGTCCTCAGGGCATGTACAGACCAGCTGGCAGGTCTCTTTACAGACATTTTCAACCTCTCCCAGTCTGCAATCCCCACGTTTCAAGCTGACTACCATCATTCCTGTTCCCAAAAACACTAAGGCATCCTGCCACAATGACTACTGCCATATAGCACTCACATCTGTAATAATGAAGTGTTTTGAAAGGCTGGTCATGGCACACATAAACTCCGTCATCCCAGACACCCTGGACCCACTCCAATTTGCCTACTGCCCCAACAGATCCACAGACAATGCAATCTCAATTGCACTCCACTCTGCCCTCTCTCACCTAGAAAAGAGGAGTACCTATGTGAGGATGCTGTTCATCGACTACAGCTCAGATTTCAAACACCATAGTGCCCTCCAAGCTCGGGACCCTGGGGCTGAACACCTCCCTCTGCAACTGGATCATGGACTTCCTGACGGGCTGATCCCAGGTGGTAAGAGAAGGCAACAACACCTCTGCCACTCTCACCCTCAACATGGGGGCCCCCCAGGGGTGTGTGCTTAATAGGGCTGTGACGATACCAGTATCGCAATATTTTCCATGGCAAAAGTGAAAACACGAAGCAGAACAAACTCTTTGGTCCTTTAAATACCTGCTGTATGTATAATATTGTGTGCTATAGCTTGGAAAATAAATACATTACACTGGATGACAACATAATGATGTTTGGTTACAACATTAGGGCTGTTTTCCTAAAGTTAAATCCGCTTTGTGTTTTGTTTCCTTGCCACGATACTAACGAGTATCGCGATACTGATATCATCCCAGCCCTAGTCCCACGCTTGTGGCGGTAAAAATTTCTGCTGTTTGTTGCTGTTACATTTTACATTTTAGTCATTTAGCAGACGCTCTTATCCAGAGCGACTTACAGTTAGTGAGTGCATACATTTTTCATACTGGCCCCCCGTGGGAAACAAACCCACAACCCTGGCGTTACAAGCGCCATGCTCTACCAACTGAGCTACAGGAGGCCTACGATATGTATTGCGATTCACATCGGCCCTGTGAGCTGTGATGGCTGGAATTGCGTGGAGTACCAGTTTTAGCCTACGTTGCTACCATAATGCCGCCCAAAGTTAAATAAGGTTGGAGTAATGGAGAGGACAGTGTTTCACTATGACAGGTGCGTGATCGTTTAAAATCAACAAAAATATGTCTACAAGCAATTGTTACAGCAATGGGAAAACAGCTTCAAGAGCTTTGTCCAAATACTGGTGGACTCAACTAACAAAATAATGGGCAATCTGACCAGAGAAGTCCAAGACCATAAGAACAGTTTGCAGTTATCCCAGTGAGAGGTGGATGTCCTGAAAGTGTCACGAGTGCTGTAGGTGGGTGTAGTGGTGGAATCAAACGCAGGACACCAAAGTATAGTCCAACAGACTTTAGTCAATCTCCACAAGGAAAATACGACACGAACTTGCCCGAAGGCGAAATTACGCACGAAGGCGAACAAACAAAAGCGCACTAAACAGGTGCGGAAACACTCCAACGCAGTGGAGGGAAGCTCAACCGAGCGCAATAGCGAAAATAGCCCAACACACGACAGACCAAAATCAATAACACACAACACTAGACAAACACAACGAGAAACTTATAGGACACTAATTACGCTAAACGAGAACAGGTGTCACAACAAACAGACAAATGCAAACGAACATGAAACATACAACGGTGGCAGCTAGTATTCCGGAGACAACGAACGCCGAAGCCTGCCCGAACAAGGAAGAGAGGCAGCCTCGGCCGAAACCGTGACAGAAAGAGACTTGCAGCAAGATGACAACAAACTGTAAGCTCACGTGAGATGACATCACTGTCTGTGTATCATTATTTCAGATGACTGGGAAAACAGACTATCTAGTAGTGATGAAACAAATCGATACAGTTACATATCAGGATATTATTTTTGACGATATATCGTATTGTTTTGACAATGTTGCAATATTATTTTTGTGCTAGTTGGCTGTACCTACACCAAAACCCTCTGCAGCAGACATATGGTGAGCAATATGTTTGGAACATCGAATCGCAATAAAATCACAGTATCGAATCACAATACATATAGCATTGTGAGAATCGCAATACATATCGTATCGGCACCTAAGTATCATGATAATATTGTATTGTAAGGTCCCTGGCAATTCCCAGCCCTACTATCTAGAGGGACAATCCAGGAGGAATAACATTGTTGTGGATGTCATACCAGTCTCCACATGAGGCCTGGACGGACTCTGAGGAGAAAGTGAGAAAAATGATCATCGAAAAGCTGCAGATGGAAAATAGGAAGATTGAGATGGAGCACGCCCACAGGTCTGGAAAACCTGTAACCAGCCCAGGTGATAGACCCAGGCCGATAGTGGTCAAGCTTGAGCCTTGAACTTGAGAGAAACCAACATCTTCCTGAACGAGGACTTCTCTGAAGCTGTGCGCCAGAGCCGGAAATAACTTATCCCAGATATAAAAGCTGCCAGAGAGCGTGGGGACATTGCTTACATCCGCTACAACAAGATCATTCTCCACCCTCCCTCCCAAAAGCATGGGAGGAGTAAGAGAGCCAAGCTTCAGGGTCAGTAGCTTCAGCCCAACATCACACACACACACCACTTTTTTCTCTGCATATTATCTCCGATAAGCTACCCAGGGAAGGGCTAAGAATATGAATATACAGTTGAAGTCGGAAGTTTACATACACTTAGGTTGGAGTCATTAAAACTTGTTTTTCAACCACTCCACAAATTTCTTGTTAACAAACTATAGTTTTGGCAAGTCGGTTAGGACATCTACTTTGTGAATGACACAAGTAATATTTCCAACAATTGTTTACAGACAGATTATTTCACTTACAATTCGCTGTATCACAATTCCAGTGGGTCAGAAGTTTACATACACTAAGTTGACTGTGCATTTAAACAGCTTGGGAAAATCCAGAAAATGATGTCATGGCTTTAGAAGCTTCTAATAGGCTAATTGACATCATTTTAGTCAATTGGAGGTGTACCTGTGGATGTATTTCAAGGCCCACCTTCAAACTCAGTGCCTATTTGCTTGACATCATGGGAAAATCTAAATAAATCAGTCAAGACCTCAGAAAAAAGATTGTTGACCTCCACAAGTCTGGTTCATCCTTGGGAGCAATTTCCAAACACCTGAAGGCACCACGTTCATCTGTACAAACAATAGTACACAAGTATAAACACCATGGGACCACGCAGCCGTCATACCGCTCAGGAAGGAGACGCGTTCTGTCTCCTAGAGATCAACGTACTTTGGTGCGAAAAGTGCAAATCAATCCCAGAACAACAGCAAAGGACCTTGTGAAGATGCTGGAGGAAACAGGTACAAAAGTATCTATATCCACAGTAAAACAAGTCCTATATCGACATAACCTGAAAGGTCGCTTAGCAAGGAAGGAGCCACTGCTCCAAAACCGCCATAAAAAAGCCAGACTACGGTTTGCAATTGCACATGGGGACAAAGATCTTACTTTTTGGAGAAATGTCCTCTGGTCTGATGAAACAAAAATAGAACTGTTTGGCCATAATGACCATCGTTATGTTTGGAGGAAAAAGGGGAATGCTTGCAAGCCGAAGAACACCATTCCAACCGTGAAGCACGGGGGTGGCAGCATCATGCTGTGGGGGTGCTTTTCTGCAGGAGGGACTGGTGCACTTCACAAAATAGATGGCATCATGAGGAAGGAAAATTATGTGGATATATTGAAGCAACATCTAAAGACATCAGTCAGGAAGTTAAAGCTTGGTCGCAAATGGGTCTTCCAAATGGACAATGACCCCAAGCATACTTCCAAAGTTGTGGCAAAATGGCTTAAGGACAACAAAGTCAAGGTATTGGAGTGGCCATCACAAAGCCCTGACCTCAATCCTATAGAAAATTTGTGGGCAGAACTGAAAAAGCGTGTGCGAGCAAGGAGGCCTACAAACCTGACTCAGTTACACCAGCTCTGTCAGGAGGAATGGGCCAAAATTCACCCAACTTATTGTGGGAAGCTTGTGGAATGCTACCCGAAACGTTTGACCCAAGTTAAACAATTTAAAGGCAATGCTACCAAATACTAATTGAGTGTATGTAAACTTCTGACCCACTGGGAATGTGATGAAATAAATAAAAGCTGAAATAAATCATTCTCTCTACTATTAATCTGACATTTCACATTCTTAAAATAAAGTGGTGATCCTAACTGACCTAAAACAGGGAATGGTTACTAGGATTAAATGTCAGGAATTGTGAAAAACTGAGTTTAAATGTATTTGGGTAAGGTGTATGTAAACTTCCGACTTCAACTGTATGTAGCCTTAGAAATAAGGTACATGAAATCAATAACTTGCTAAAATCGGATAACATTCATATACAGTGCATTCGGAAAGTATTCAGACGCCTTCCCCTTTTCCACATTTTGTCATGTTATAGGCTTATTCTAAAATGTATTAGATTAAAATGTTCCTCATCAACCTACACACAATACCTCATAATGACAAAGTGAAAACAGGTTTAGACATTTTTGTAAATGTATTTAAAATAAAAAACGGAAATACCTTATTTACATAAGTACTCAGACCCTTTACTATGAGACTCGAAATTGAGCTCAGGTGCATCCTGTTTCCATTGATCATCCTTGAGATACATCTTGATTGTAGTCCACCTGTGGTAAATTAAATTGATTGGACATGATTTGGAAAGGCACAAACCTGTCTATATAAGGTCCCACATTTGACAGTGCATGTCAGAGCAAAAACCAAGGCATGAGTTCAAAGGAATTGTCCGTAGAGCTCCGAGACAGGATTGTTTCGAGGCACAGATCTGGGGAAGGGTACCAAAACATTTCTGCAGCATTGAATGTCCCCAAGAACACTGTGGCCTCTGTTATGCTTAAATGGAAGAAGTTTGGAACCACCAAGACTCTTCCTAGAGCTTGCCTCCTGGCCAAACTGAGCAATCGGGTGAGAAGGGCCTTAGTCAGGGAGGTGACCAAAAACCCAATGGTCATTCTGACAGAGCTCCAGAGTTCCTCTATGGAGATGGGAGAACCTTCGAGAAGGACAACCATCTCTGCAGCACTCTACCAATCAGGCCTGCAGTACTCTACCAATAAGGCCTTTATGGTAGTGGCCAGACGGAAGCCACTCCTCAGTAAAAGGCACATGACAGCCAACTTGGAGTTTGCCAAAAGGAACCTAAAGGACTCTCAGACCATGAGAAACAATATTCTCTGGTCTGATGAAACCAAGATTGAACTTTTTGGCCTGAATGCCAAGCGTCACGTCTGGAGGAAACCTGCCACCATCCCTACGGTGAAGCATGGTGGTGGCAGCATCATGCTGTGGGGATGTTTTTCAGAAGCAGGGACTGGGAGACTAGTCAGGATTGAGGGAAAGATGAACAGAGCAAAGTACAGAGAGATCCTTGATGAAAACCTGCTCCAGAGCGCTCAGGACTTCAGACTGGGGTGAAGGTTCACCTTCCAACAGGACAACGACCCTAAGCTCACAGCTAAGACAACGCAAGAGTGGCTTCGTGACAAATCTCTGAATGTCCTTGAGTGGCCCAGCCAGAGCCTGGACTTGAACCCAATCTAACATCTCTGGAGAGACCTGAAAATAGCTGTGCAGCGACGCTCCTCATCCAACCTGACGGAGGTTGAGAGGATCTGCAGAGAAGAATGGGAGAAAATCCCCAAATACAGGTGTGCCAAGCCTGTAGCGTCACACCCAAGAATACTCGAGGCTGTAATAGCTGCCAAAGGTGCTTCAACAAATACTTATGTAATTGTGATATTTCCGTATTTTTTATTTTTTTTTACTTATAAAAACCAGTTTTTGCTTTGTCATTATGGGTTATTGTGTGTAGATTGATGAGAGAGAGAAACATTTTTTACATTCATTTTAGAATAAGGCTGTAACGTAACAAACATTGGAAAAAGTCAAGGGGTCTGAATACTTTCCGAATGCACTGTATATAATACATGCATCTTAATTCATAATGGAGTCAACTAGCATGTTAAATATGATCATTGTTTGTTACAAACACAAAATACTGCAATCCACATAGCTTGGAGTATCGCCAATTAATGAGTTAAAAAATGTATAGTGTGATGAAACAATCTGCAGTTGTTGGCTAAATGTCCCAAAGGAACTCTATGAGCCAATGGTTTAATCAAATGAGTTGTTGTCTATAATTTCTTCATAATAGCAGTATTTCAATACAGGCTATTGCAGGGGTGGGCAATAATTTTGACTTGAGGGCCTCATTGGGATTTCAAAATTCAACGGAGGGCCACACAGTGTTTTGGGGACCGATTTGCTCCTACTTGGCTCAAGCTCTGAAATTACTTCACAGGAAGGCTAACTATGATGGTGGCTGAGAGGCAGTTATACAGTGCCTTGCAAAAGTATTCATCCCCCTTGGCGTTTTTCCTATTTTGTTGCATTACAACCTGTAATTTAAATTGATTTTTATTTGGATTTCATGTAATGGACAAATGTTTCAAAAAATTCAAAAAAATTAATAACGGAAAAGTGGTGCATGCATATGTATTCACCCCCTTTGCTATGAAGCCCCTAAATAAGATCTGGTACAACCAATTACCTTCAGAAGTCACATAATTAGTTAAATAAAAGGGGGGGAGGGTACCAATGATACAAACCCCCCCAAAATCAATTTTAATTCCAGGTTGTAAGGCAACGAAATAGGAAAAATGCCAAGGGGGGTGAATACTTTCGCAAGCCACAATTGGTAATTGTGGTGCACAGTGATGGGCCCCAAAGTGGCATGATGAATCACTGTACTACTAAGAAGTGTCAAAGATCCATCAATAGCTCGGCATTGAACATACAATTGGTCATCGAAACTGATTTTCTCTCTTTTGGAATGTACTTTTTGTTGATGTTGTCAATGAAGGCAAACAAATCTAAAGAGATAGTTTAAGGGCCATGACTTAGAAATAACACATTGGAAGGGATTTTACTAGGGAGGGTTTTTACTCTATAAGCCAAATTACCAATTGCTGTTGAGTCATTGTTGACCAATAAAAAATATAAGTAATATCACGCAAATTGAGAATGTCTCGAAATATACTGTAACTATTCAATCAAAGGGACATTTGCACCAAGAAAACAAATTATTGGAAATGCTTCTAAAATTATTATTTTTTTAAACATCATGCATGTGGTGATTGAATGTATTAATAAAACAGTGAATGAGCAGTAAGCCATCACAGTGAGTAACATGATGACTGACCTCTTTGGAAAGCCGTGTGAAGAGGTCTCCGCCTCGGAGGAAGTCTAGAATCAGATACAGCTTCCCCTCCGTCTGAAAGGCTGGGCCATAAAAACAACATAAATGGTCACACAAAATACATATTCTCCTTCGCTCATGACATGCAATAAAATGAAAACACTCCAAATGTGAATTGGAGTATGGTGAGAAGTTATACTGCTTAAAGGTAAGGACAGACTACCGCATTTGGGGCCCTGGGGCACCGACCTCCATTTTATGTTGAAAAAAGTCTGCAGCTTTACAATGCTATCCTACACATCTTGTCATGAGGCTATGAGAAAATGTTGCCGTTTTAAAGCTAATTTCCTGAAATTCGACACTTTTTGCCATGGGTCAGAGAGAAACATCTGCTGCTTTATAGGTCATCTCATGCTATTGTTCACATTTTGCAATGAGGCTGAGAGAAGAGTTGGCAGTTTTAAAGCAAATTTACTGCAATTCTACACTTTTTGCTTTCATATGCTATCTGGGGGGCCCCCGACTTCCAGGGGGCCCACAACCCAAAATAAATCAATTTGGTTGGGGACCACCTGGAGTTCGGGGGGGCCCGGGGCATGTGCCCTACGTGCCCATTCAGTAATCCGGCTCTGCTTAAAGGCACATGTCAAGGAAAATCTTTTTTTGATAATATGGTCTCCTTGTGTATTCCTATTATCTGCTTTGTTGAGTGCATCTGTTTGCCTGGGGCTGCTGTGGCAATATTCAGAGCACGCTAATAAACAAGGAGGTGAGGTGCTTTGAGACGGAGTGATGGCTAATGCTGTCTGAAGGGCTCCAGACGTCACTGAAATTTTTAGAGAGACGTGCCAAGCTTTATAAAACATTTGTAGAGTTATTCAATGCAAGAACCTACTCTATTTGATATCACAATGTGTTTCTGCCTGCTGCCTAATGGCAGAACTATTCTAACAACTGATGACTAAAGACAATCTCATCACATAATTATTTGGCTGTCTTATCAAGCAAGTTTTCATGTCTCAATGTTTGTTGTATGTGTGCCAGTCAGAACATGGTTGCATGGATGAGAAAGAAGCACTTGGGAAATACACTCACCATAATGGAGTTTGACTATGAAGGGGTGGTTGACTTCAGCCAGAATGTCTCTCTCCATTTTGGACCGCACCCGATCCCGGACTGAAAAACATACAAAGCTTATCAAAAATAGTGGTAATGAATTAAGATACTTGTAGAACTGAACAGATGTGGACAAAAGCTATACATGAACAACCCATAAGAGTTGGGCCGGTATCCGATGATACTGTATAAAATACCTCAAGTATGAATTTCTATACCGTCAAAACTGTTGATACTATGAAAATCTGGAAACCGCTCAACCATGCATATGTAAGACATCTCCGTCACTAGTCAGCCACTTATCTAGTCAGTGCATTGGGAATGTCATCACATAAGAGACAGAGTGGGCTAATGCAATGATTTGCTGCATTTTGCTCATCTATCTGCATTACCTAAGCCTTCTCCCTATGTCACCTGAGAAATGGAGGTCAGCTACTTCGTTATCAATAATTCGGTGTTCATAATCATAATCCCCTCAAGCACCTGTACTGCAATGCAGAATATTATGCCAGCTTCCTCTTGCAATGGCTCTCTGCTTTGCAGTGAAGACATTCCTGCAGCTGTGCCTGTATTATGTAAGCAAGGAGAATATAATCTCCATTTCCTGAGACAGGGCCAAAAGACCGCATTTCATTTTCTAGAGCAGATATTTTTTTACGTAAAGCGTTTTTGACAGATTGATTGATTGAGTACAGGAAACGTAAGATGTTTTTGACTGAGATTTGATGAGTATAGGAAACATAAGATGTTTTTGACTGAGATTTGATGAGTACAGGAAACGTAAGATGTTTTTGATTTATTATTCATATATATATATTTTTTGACTTATGCCAGAAAACCAGTTTGGCTGGATAGGGAATTTAATCATACCCCGATCATGTCTGTTTACTGTAATAATATTACGGTTTTAGCAAGATTGTGTCAAGGTCGAGGTAAGGAGTAGACCAAGGCGCAGCGTGATGAACAAACATGACTTTAATTAGTTAAAGCACGAAACAAAACAAGAAACGACTCGTGACGTCCACGGTATCAATGACCGAACACGGAACAAAAACCCACAACCACA
The DNA here is from genome assembly GCF_964263955.1 of Coregonus lavaretus. Lineage (NCBI taxonomy): Eukaryota > Metazoa > Chordata > Actinopteri > Salmoniformes > Salmonidae > Coregonus > Coregonus lavaretus. The sequence continues at coordinate 24,587,618 of NC_139988.1, forward strand.
AAGGGAA